>NW_020194628.1:1200000-1800000 GCF_002865645.1 Hyaloscypha bicolor E | reverse complement strand
ACCATCTGGTGACCTAGCTGCCGTGAGCACCCCTATCGCATCGACTACCCAAATAGCAAATTCTAGCATTATACTGAGGTTCGGGTATTTGCGAAGTTTCTTGTTAGTTCCATCCTGAATAACTTCTTTCTGAATGAATGCTTTCGGCGGGATGACTTGAACCAGCTTGCTCCAGAGACTAATATCTCGGACTTCGTCGATATAGAGATTATCTTCCTCTTCTGCAAAAAGCGCAGCGTCATCCACCAAGGCTAAGGTGAATTGCTCTCGGGCAGGTATGAGAGAAGTTTGTTGAAGATTTTGGTAACGCGCTATCGAAGGGCTTCCAGTGATCCGATATAAAATGTGCCAAATGAATAACGGCAACGAGTTGCAACGTTCGCTGAGCCAAAACACAAATCTCTCACTCGCGGCCGGAGGGGCTAGAGCGGTCTTCAGGATGCACGAGACGGTATTTGCTGCGATTGTCCGAATATCTTCATCGTCGTCATTGAGGGAGGTATATAAACTGAGAAGAGATGGAATAAGCGATTCCCACTTCATATCTCCTGTCATGTCCAAGTTGCAATAGAATGACTGGAGCCCAGTTGCAACGGCCAGGCGCAATTCATAAGACTACATCGATTAGTCATGTTAAAGGGTTGATGGCAAAACGGCAGACTTACATTGCTTGAAGCGCTTCCCCAAGTGAGCCAATGGCTCCAAAGCGCAAGAGTCTTGGTTTTGAAGGCTTTCATGTCTATATCGCTGGTGGAGTGAAAAGCAGCTACACATAGCCAAGCCACAAACTTGACTCTGGCACAGAGCTCTTGTTCCCCAACGAGGCCCTGCTCCATAAAGGAAGAGTTGGTGGGGCAGAGTTCTGGTTTCCCAAGCACTGCCTTTCCCACAAAGGAATCGAAGGAGCAGAGGGGCAACATCGTTAGAAGAGACTGGACGGTTTGCTGGTCTTCCAGGTGGCTTATGCGGGAGAACGAACTGTCGAGATTGTTCGACAGGTTGTTGAAAGCAATTGTGCAAACTGCGCTGGACTTCGAGTTCAACTGAGCATATTGGGCTTTGCAGAGGCCCGAAAACTCCCCAACAAGCTTCCAAGCTTCCGAAATACAAGTCAATGCTGCACACTGCACATCAATGTCATATTCTGCGAGATGTGTGAGGAAACCACCCAATGCTCGGTGGTTTCCCCTCAATGCCAGCTGGTAAACTGCTACTCGTGCCATCGAAGGGTAGCAGTGGGTATATTTCGTCGGATCCTCCAGATAGTTTGGATAAAACCACTGGAGGATTTCCGGCATAGTCGGGTGATAAGAAGCTCCATCGATGTACCAGAATTGGAATTTCATCTCACAGAGCTGTGCTCTCTCTTCCTCGTTGGACGTCTCATATGAGACGAGAACTTCCGCAATTGTAACGGAAAGTTCTATATGACTGTTTATGATGATGGGAGACTTGAACTTGTGCGAATCATAGGATGAAAGTCTTTGAAGTCGAGGGATCAGATCAGCGACTCCAGCTAAAATAATTAGTTTTACTCGCAACTTAAGAGGTCAAGGGTTATTACCAAGCGTAGTTCTAGGGTCGAGGACCCGTCGCCTCTCCAAGATGGCTCTTGCCGCCATCAACAATCCATGGCGCAGGTTAGCGGACTTGGTAGGGGTTTCTAGAAGGGCCAGGACGCTATCCTTCCACTCCATGTTTAGCATCATAATGCAAATTGTCTTGGCCGCCTGTTCTCGCACGTGCCAGATGCGGCTACCCAGGTGGGAAGCGATGCTCTTGAAGATGCTTTTCTTGTGAGAAGGAGGAGGTCCGCCGCGCCGAATCATGTCCAATGCTGGGAGAACTAGCTGAACGACTCCAAGAGCTGGTTCCGCCAGGCTCTCACAGTTGTCCGGGCCCACCTTGAGAAGATCATCCAGTAGGTTGGCAATGTTCCCGTACCCATCGTAGTGAAGCTTCACTGATTTCCCGTCCCAGCCGCTCTCCATAACCGCCTTGCCATCGCTAGTTCCGAACAGTCGATCAACAATGCTGCGGAGCAGGATCAAACCACTATTTCTGATAGGCCATCTGTATGGTCGGTCAGTCTAGGCATGGAGATCGAGCTTGAGGAGACTTAGCGATGAAACTTACTTTGGGGATTTCATACTGTCAACCGCGAGACCGAAGCCTTGAGCAATATGTCTTTCCGATCTTTTACCAACGGTCGTGCTCTTAAAAACCTCTCTGATAGAGTTCAAGGCGTGGACTTGATAAACGTTCATTTCATCTGCTTCTATCGGTTTAGTAGCGTGACAAGCCATGGCCATCAGCTCCGCCATTACCCTCTCGAACGAGGGAACTTTCGCCTGAGCTGCCATAATAGCAGTGAACAAGGCAGGTATGCCCGCCGATCTTCTCGTAGTTGAAGGTTGCTCTCGAACGCAGCGTAAGGCACCCTACTGTGGTAAGAAAGTATAGGAGACGTGGCCAGTTGATCACATACCTTGTACCACGACTGAAGCCTATCTATTGCAGATGAAGCTGTCTGCGGCTCAAACTGGGTGAGAGCGCAGCACTTTGTAAAGGTAAGAGAGACTGTCGAAAACGCTCCGCGGTGTCGAAGCGTAGATAGTTGAAGGAAGGTCAAGTCTCCAATAATGGAGAAGATCTCTGGTGGCGGCGGTGACAACGATCCCTCCCATCGAAGTTGAATCTTGTCAAGTATCGTTTGTAACAAATTGCTGGGGGCATTAGTGGAAAGAGAGGGGTGGGAAGACATTAATCACGTACCTTGATTCGTGCACTGCTCTGAAACTATAGCTGAGAAGATCCTTTGTATCTATGACATCGCCCTCGTCAAGATCTTGGGGCAGGTGTCCCTCCGGGGAGTCGTTGCACAGAATATCCTTCACAACCTCCCAGATCCGTGCGCAAGCAAGTATGATTCGCAGTTGTAAGCTGTCCCAGTGTGTCCTGATGTTCGCCAATGGCTCAAGCAAGTCGAGAGAGAAAATCTCTTTGTGGTTGATGCTGTCCCAAACAAAGCTGAAAGTTGTAAGCAGACGTTTCGTGGGGCTCCGAATAACTTACTTCAGCGCTGCAAAGTTACCATGAATAGGTGCGTCAAGAACCGCTTTTGCCAGATCTTGCTCGGCAGTGCACAACTTCGTCTCTAGATCCTCGACCAAGTGCGTAAGAAAGTTGGTCTCTTCGTTGATGGAAGGAAGAAGGCTAAAAAGCAGCGAAGTTGATCGACCTGCCCCGTCTGCGTAGTCTGCGCGACCTGTCTTTTTTGACCAAGCTTGAGCTCGCTCGACAAAATCTCTCAACAGTCTCAACGATTTGCCTTTTCCCGCGCCTGAGGAATTTCCCTCACAACTCGCAACGAGCTTCGCAACTGAAGCATTTTGAGCCGCAACAGCCAAATTCTCCCCACAATCTGCTGGTTTGGAAGTGTCAAAGTCCACCTGGGATTCCTCTACTAGCTCACCTCCTGTGAAGTCATCAGGGAGGGCAAGTTTGAGAATGTTGGAGGCACTACTCCTCACATCCTCAAACGGATCCATGAGTAGGTCCAGAAGTAACCTCATCGACATTGGGTTGAAGAAGTCAATCGTACAGGGCCACACAGTGGAATTGTCTGCAATCCGTTCCGGTGGGAATTGGGAATTCGGTTTCAAGATTCCGGATCTTAGGAGCAAGGAGATGGACTTCAAGGCAATGATATGACGCTGATACGATGAAGTCGGAATCAGCTCGCCGAGAAGGAAGTCTATGTACCACTCAATAAAACTAGCATGTCCCTGCAACAGCTCAGTGGTCTGTTCCAAGGCGTGCTGAGCCATTTGGCGACCATGAGGTGAAAGAGTATGCTCGGGGCGAAGCTGGAACGAAAGGCTCTCAATCTCTCTCACGAGGAAAGCAGTCGCACCTCTCAGTCTTTCGATCATGTGCTTCGTGTTGCTCAAAACTTCATTCCGGAATTTCGCATCGCTGTCACAGTACATAATGCTCATACTAGACTGAAGTATAGTCAAAGCAATTGAACTGAATGGTCGAATAGAGGAATTGGATGATACGAGAACGGAAAATGCCAGAGATCGAACTGTGTCGGAAGCGTGCACCAGTAGAGAAGAGAATGCCTCTTCTTGAAGTACAATAGTGGCAGCGGACTTCTTTGGTGCTTTCTGGTTGAACTTAATTGTGCCTCGAAGTCATTAGCGAAACAGCGAGTAGTGATTGTGATTCCAATACTTACTTGGCTCCTCAATTAGGCCACTCTTTTTCCCTATTTCGATTGCAGCCAGTTGAAGTAACGACTGGGCGTCAAATTCCTGATATTTCATATCCCATACTGAACCTTGTTTATTCAGATCTTCTAGGAAGATGAGAGAGCCTGGTCTATCAAGCTTGAATAACGATGGGAAGAGATAGTTCTTGACATTTTCGAGGGCTTCAGGCTGCCTCCTGAGACCTTCACGGATCCAACGCTGCCACGAAGCAGTGAGATTTGTTGAGGAAATCTCATCAGAACCGCTCCTCAATTCTCGAAAGACTGTTACGAGGAATTTGCCCGTGGCAGGAGAAATGTCTGCCAAAGCCATCCACTCGAAGACTTCGGAGAACAGATAATCCCATACGGCGTTGATTTCGGCGGTCTCTGTAGCACTTCCAGGAGACGTGGCTCGCCGGTGGTGCCTGTAAGCATCAATCAATTCCTGTGTGGAAATTGTCTTTTTGCTCAAGAAACATTCTAAGGCCTTGAAAGCAGGTTTCACCAAAGGCTGAGAAGCTTGATGGGTGATGATAGACATACTCCTCTCGAGAACGGAAGTCTTTACAGCAGTATTCGTCTGCTGGTCTGGATTCTTGTCGATCAGATCCGAGGTAAGCTCAACCACTTGACGCATGCTTCGATGCTGATTCTTTTCGTTCCATTCAATATAGAAATTGAATAGACTGAGGCATGTCTTCTTGGAATAGGCTAGGCTCCGAAGCAAAGACGACCCTGAGCTTTTGCACTGTTCAATGAAGTAACAGAGTTTGATGCATGCGTGTCCGGAAACATGGCGGGGTTGGGCAGCTTTTGCCAGGAGTTCCTCAAGCTTGTCTCCAGCAACTCTGATAGAATGCCGTTAGTATATTTCTTGAAAAAAGGAATGAAACTTGCTTGGACTGAATCTCTCCCGGTTGGCTCTCCAGCCATTTCACCAGAAGTCGATCGTCGACTGGAGGCTGCAGGGATGCGGCTGCGTCTGGATCGTGGCTAGTCTCATCCATGATGGACTTGACAGAGATCTCGAGTGACGAGCTAATGCACACCTCAGAGCATAATCTCCATAATAGTTGTCTTATCCATGGTTCCAAGAGAAGCGTGGAAATAGAAGAGGAAAAATTGCCAAGAGGGCAGGTTATCACGTGACCAAGATTCGGGAGGACCCGTCAAAAATTATTTTTCATCATCGGCCTCAGCCAACTCACCTGTCACCAATCAGTCAAGTCCAGCCCGCCCGTCTGCCAACACCTCGCAGGATGTCGATTTGGGATAAACTCACCGGCCGGAAGTCGTCCTCTTCAACGACGTTCTCGAGCGCATCTCCAACCTCAAACGCCCCTGCCGACACTTTCCAGCCTACTCCGTTCGATCCTCAAGAAGCGCAAGATGTGTCGTCTTTCCTCACAGGACCTTCCTTCGTCGATCCCTCACAATTGCATCCTCTCGCGGGCTTAAATCAACAGGCCCTGGACTACTTATCTCTCGAAGACTCGGCGTTGTCAGATCTGCCTGGGTCGCAATCAGCTCTTCCGTCGCGAGGGTGGTCGGATGATTTATGTTATGGCACTGGTGTTACTTACCTCACTGCGTTGACCGTTGGAGGAGCTTGGGGGTTGCAAGAAGGATTGAGGCGGTCACATAACCAACCACCGAAGTTGAGGTTGAACTCGGTGTTGAATGCTGTGACGAGGAGAGGACCGTTCTTGGGAAACTCGGCTGGTGTGATAGCCATGGTGTACAATGGTTTCAACTCTTTTATTGGGCATATGCGGGGGAAACATGATTCGGCAAACAGTATTGTGGCAGGCGCTTTGAGTGGAATGCTCTTCAAGAGCACAAGGGGTATTAGACCCATGATGATTTCTGGAGGAATTGTAGCTACGGTGGCAGGTGCATGGGCTGTAAGTTTGACCCCTTCGAAATTGTTTTAATGATTTGCTGACGGAAACTCTTAGGTAACAAGAAAGGCGTTGTTTTGAATATTTTGAGAACGACATTCTTCACCTTACATCGATCCACAACTGCTGAGACGATCGATACTCCCTTGATCATTCGATGCCCTTCCTGTACCAGCACCTTTTTCGGCTTTGTTTGATTATAATAGATTCATCATGGGGCGCGGGTTGCATTAGCGATGGATGATCTCTCCTCTGGGCTTGGGCGAAACTGTACATATAGACGGGTTGGTGGGCAGACGAGTGTGTATGAAAGACGTGGTGAGCATCAACAGATGTAAGGAGTATAATGCAATTGCTCATAAGAAGACCTGTGAAGTTGGGTATGCATAGGTGCATTATGTTCTCCGAGCGAAGAATTCCTTCCCTTCCCTATTGTTCTGTTCATAGCCAGGTGATGATCTGCTAAAGTCAAACTCTTACAAGCTACAGAGCCTAGTTTCATCCCATCTCGAGCTTTTATCTGGACTCACTACAAAACTTTTTGGGGGCATTCACTTCTTTTTGAAGCACGTGGCTAATCGATTCCGAATATTTGGGAAGGCACCCTTTGCTCTCGCTTCCCCTTCTTCAAACTCGTTTTCGCAACACCAAAGTTTTCCACACCAAACAATTGCTATGAGAACTATCGCACCATGGACCTCCCACGAAAACCGAGCACTGAAGAGGAAACAGATTCATACGAGATAAAGGAGCTTTTTATTGAGGCTTGTGTCCGGGAATGGCTGCCAGAATACTTCTCGGAAGTAGTCAGCCCGAACAATTTGCAGGCCATGTCAATGCTGGACTCCAGCGCTTTGGAAAATCTTGAAGCTGGAACACCCTTATATTCTGGTTCTGATCTTTTCGCGTCTCTACGCCATGAAATGTCCTCAGTCGCGAGAGAAAATTGGCTCAGACAGCACCTCCGCACACATTTACAGGATCAGGATTTCCAGAACAAAGTTGGTGCACGATTTGACAAAGACTTGAGAGATGCTGGAATTCCGCACTTAATGGGAGTAGGTAGGAAAATGGTGGACAAAGTCTGTGTTTAGTTACCTTCCCCATTGTTGACTGCGCTGACTTGACGCTCTGCAGGCCAGAGCGCTTGCAAAGTATCGGCTCAAGAGAAATATTTCACCTATACACCTAACTAGTCAGCCCATGGTACCTGAGAATACGAAGGCATTCAAGGTCACCCTCAAGACCCTCGTCGGTGGCCATGGGGGGCTTCTCCAAGAGACCATCCTCTATTTCAACTACGGCACCTCCTTTCCGGTATTCAGGACCATGCTGCGCGATGCCACGAAACTTTCCACGATCCCACCAATCGATCTGGACGAGAAGAGTTCTGCAAAAAGCCAAACTAGCTCTAGCGCAGGGTCCGATACCGCCTCCCAGTCATCAAGCAAACATCTCGGTGGAAGAATCCAGCAACGAGACATTGACCTGGAGAGCGAGCTCAGTAGTCTGCGCCACTGTCCTTCGACAGTTGGGACAATGGAAAGGTCCTACGGGTCAAGCAGCGCCTTGTACTCCCAGTCGTCACAAAGTGGACCCAATCCACAACCCAACCTCCGCTTCAGCGCTCGTGGGTACACAATGGCAGATGGACCTTGGCTCTATCGATTCTGCTGCCAACCCCCGAGAGACGTCGGTACAGCTTACGCTGAGATCAAGGATGAACAATCGTACCTCAAGATGATGGATGATATCAAAAAGGTATCCCGCGACGATCCAGGCAGTAAATACACAGTCTTGATGATCCATGTACATTTCCATAGACCGCATTTGTTTGGAGTCTTGCTAATTTAACCAGACTATGGACAGAAAGGCCCACCTACAGTGGAGGGAGAAAGAACGACAAGATGAGAAGGCTGACGAGGAATTTCGGGGGAATTGTCTCAGAGACTTAGCAAGTGCCATCGACAAAGGTGATGTTGCTGATGGCCAAGTCCTCATCGACCTCGACGAACATAATAGTGACGTTGGAGAATCCTACATGGAATGGTTGAGTAAGGATATCGCACGTCAGAAGAGAGAACAGGAGATCGCGCGCCAGAAGAGAGTCGAAGAGATCGCAGGTCAGAAGAGAGAAGAGAATGTCGCACGTCTGAGGAGAGAGCGCAAAATTCTTTAGGGCAGAAATAGGGGTACATTTCCCAAGAAATCGGAGTCAGCATACTTCTTGAGGTGTTTTGGGAGTAGCATAATCCAGAAGCCCCTGGACAATGCAAGTAGAATATCCCCGAAGCCATTGGACACTGCTACAAAGGTGCTGATACTCTGAGAAGTTGGGATACGATTCCCGTCCGATTTGCAAAGCAAACGATGCCATTGCATAAAATACTCCTCTATTTCCAGAGTGTACATTGTGTCCCGCAAGTTTCAGTTTCTTTGGCTTGTTAGACTGTGGAGGAGGCTTCTTGCCTTTCGAGATCGCAGCACCAAGGAAGGCGCAATCCAAATATTGGACCATTGTAAGGTGAATCTGTTTTGTGTTCAACCCCTCTAATAGCAGCGTTGAACCCCATGACTCAATGACCCATTGTCAACTACGTGCCCTAATTCGTCTGCTGAAAAGATTACATCCCATCCCCCGACTCGATTCATCCCCACAAGACGACTACTTTCGAGGCCAGCAAATGGTAGGTCAAAAGAACCACCGAACTCGATACAAGCACCGCTTCGGACAACTTAAAGCTCTATCTGCAATCACCTTCATCTCCATAATTCTGTTCATCTACCTTCGGAGATCCTAAACACCAAAATTGTGGCAAGATGTGCTGGCCCTGCGATGATATCGTCGTCGAAGAGCAGCCAAAGAAGAAGAAAAACAATGGTGAATATTATTGGGATCCTGTTATTAAGGGATGGGTGAAGCTTACTGGTGTTACAGTAAGTGTTGCTATTTCTTCGATCTGAATCCCTCTGCCTTTGTTCTTGCTCCTGTGCTATAGTTTGTTCCGGACGGGTTCACCTTCCTTCTACATCTATCCGATCTTCGAAATTCACTTTCACAAACAACGTACAACTTCAAATCAACGACATCGTCATCATTGAGTCACCCTCAATACCATCCTCGACATCAATTGCCATCCCTCCCAATCCTCGACACGACCAGCAGTTCTCCCACAACGCGACCTGACCTGTATCCCAATTACCACCTCTACGAATCCAAAAGCTGCTTCGTCATGGTCACTCCACCAGAGCAGAACTACCAACCCCAAACTCGCGACACGACCAATGGTCCGCATCTCCACACCTATATCCCGCGCTCCGATGGCACGATCGTGGTCGGAGGCATAGCCTACGTCCCTCAGACATTTGGCTCCAATGTCACTGCAACAACAGTCCCAGTCGGCATGGCGTTCCAGCCAACAGCTCTCCCTTTGCCTACTGTACAGCTTCCACCTAAACACCTTCAATATCCTCTCAACTTTCCTTACTACATCTACCAAGGAGCAAGTTCACTCTGAGGCGATTTTTCTTTTTAGCTAAATATATTCCATCTGGAGAAAGTGCTGACATCCCATTTCTAGGTCCCACCCGTCGTCTACCAACAACCTGGCTACATCCCCCAACCCCAGCCGGTCTACAACCCATACGCCCAGCAACCCTACGTCACCCAACAGCAACCATCTGTTGCCGGCCTTCCGAACTTCAGCATCATGCAACCCACGTATGGCGCGTACGGTCAGACAGGTACTGAAGTCCTCGCTCAACAAATGGCTTATGCCCAAGCCTCAAACATTAACGAAAAGCAAGAAATGAAGCCCGCTGATGATGATCCTTTCCGCATGTATTGGGTCAGAGAGCATGATGGCACTTGGACTCAGAGGAACCGCATGACAATTGACAGTGGTGACATTGGAGATTGCAGATGGTATGCCATGGAAGGACAATTCTATGCGGTTCGATTGGCTACTGGTTAAATGCGCATCCTTCTTTGGGCAATTGAAGGGTACGTTTACTTCCTCGTATACTATCTTGGTATGGAATATCTAATGACTGAGAACAAGCTGGTCTTCGCTTTGCCAGGGTCTTGCAGGAATACGAAGACACGAGCGACGATGACATGAATCAGGCAGAGGCTTTTCAGACTGGCGTTACTTGGGAATGGAAGCAAGAAACGAATATGTTGGACTGTGATCTCTGCAATGCTTTCCTTTTCAGTTTCTTTGGAATGGTACATCCACTTCCCACGCAGCCTAGATCACTTTCTACCTGAGAGGAATCCGGATGGCATGGACTCGAAGGGGTTGAACCTTGCGTTTGCTTAAGCAGAGCGTTGAAGAAAGTTTCAATAGAATAGTCTTCAATTGAACTCCTTACCCAACTCGTATGTGGTAGCCGATCTTCCTATTTCTTGATTCTCCGAGCGGCTCAGCACTTGGCGGCCACCCCTGAAGTCTTCCTCATCTGACGAAATCATCATGGCAGTTTGAACTTTGGAATTCTCTCACGGTTTTCGAGGGGAAACCAGAGATCGGAACAACGTCATGAGTCTTCCAATGTATCGACCAATTCGTAGTCAACCATTTATATTCTGTTCGGCCATGTCACGTGATCACCCCTTTCTTCCCAAGGTTGTTTCAAAATCGCTTTTTCATCAGTCTTTCGTCATCTCATCAACAATCCCCTAAGCCCCTCCTTCCACTGGACTCAACGCTCAATGATCAGACATACAAGGATACAGAGATACGAAGACATCGGTTCTCAGTAGGTAGACATTGATCATGAGATGAAACTAGCTGCCAAGCGGGCACAGCAGCCTCAACTTGCGTCGCCACAAACCAAGCCTCAAGATGCGAGTCAGATTTGTATATCCGAGATTCGATAGGCCTATAGAAGAAATGGATGATATTATTCGAGGGGGTGGCATTTTTTGGTGTTGCAAGTGTGGTTCGGTGGCTGTACAAGACAGTTGGGAAATGGTGGAGGGGAAGGACAGTCGATGAGAAGAGGGGAAGGTATGAGCTTTTGATGAAACAGGGACGTTATAAGTGGTGAAGCATCAGAGGCAATGCTAAGGATACAGAGCCGTAGGGACTTGGTTCTCATGGGCTCTTCAGAGAGTGCAAGTGCAACAAATTCCCGGCCTGCTCTGTCCTTGCAATGAACAAGTGTTCAACTCTTTAGTCGATTCTTCTGTGATAGAATGCACAAAACGAAGTCGTACATTCAACTGAAGTATTGTCCCAAAGTTTGGAAGAACATTCATAGTTCTTCTGTATGCATGCACATTTAATCCCCCAATCCAGGATTCAAGTCTTTAACGCCATAAATCAGAAAGGCTACACTATCAGTCCCGCATGAAGGCGGATTTCCCCTTCTCTTTTTTATCCTCCCTATGTTATTACTACTCTTCAGGATGGTAATGCATCCAGCCTCAGTCCTCCGCATCTTCATCTTCTCTGATCCGAGGGTCCCCAAAAGACTAATTCCGAGCATTGGGATGGAGCCAGATTGTGCATGAGTTCAAGCCCATCGTTGCTCAATTGTTTCAACGTTCCTGCAAAGATGTCGCTCATAGCTTGCTTGGCTAAGCTTTGATCAATTACAAAGATGGCCCAGTATGTCAACGGATCAGTCTCATTTCGGTTCCGATTACAAAACTACTCTTTAGGCTTCAAAGGTCACCTCAAAGTCAAGCTATCCTCGACCCTGAGCTGAGTCTCAGGGGTCAAGCGAGCTTACCCCTGCAGCGATCCGCGTAAGATACACGACGAGGACATGATCTTAAACCGGGAGTTCTGAACGCAACTTGGGCATTTGCAGTTTGTAAGTTTCTTAAAGTCTTGTTGCTATTCTTTCGATGATCCAACGGCATACAGTTTGTATCCCTAAATTTCATGGAGTCACGCCCATTTGTGGGCCCCTCCAGTAGACAATGCCTTAAAGAGCAAGCACTACTTCTTCTTGGAAGGGTCTTATCATGCACTCGATCATCGAAAAGGGAGCCTGGGCGACGATTTTTGAAGATGGCCATGCCAACAAACGCGTGCAGGCTCGACTCGAGGCGTATCAACCAATCTCGTGCTTTGTACGGAGTATTGAGGCATTGACCTCTTGAAATCGAAACCTCCCTGGGTGATTTGTCGAGAATTTTCATATTGGATTTATTATAAAGATTTTGTGAAGGCTTACTCCTAGAATTGGTGCTCGGCCTTGCAGCCATTAATACACGTGACTGTCTATTTCAAAGTATGCCAACTAGAATAACAGACAAACCTAATGTTGTTTGACCAAGTCTCATGCCCCTTCTCTTCTTCTCTTCAAGTTATTATCCTTGTACATAATCGTGCGTCAAGACGTTCACTAAAGCTCCTGCGTCCCTGCGGCGGGTTTTGGTGCGTATCAGCGATACGGTTTTGTTACAGCAATACGGTCGTTTTTGTAATAACTTCCACAATTTCACAAAATTAAAATTTTTAAGAAGCTAAAAATTGCACAATTATCGGGCGTACCTCTATATAAACTTTCTTTTAAGATCCTGTGTTGCGTTGTAAAGGCATTAAAATTTTTAGATTTTGTTTGTTAGAGGGGGAAAAGCAACCGTATCGCCGGAACAAGACCGTATTGCTGATACGCACTAAACCCACGGGCATACAGGGACACAGGAACAGAGGGATACAGGGATACAGGAATGCAGGGACGCAGGGACGCGGGGTCTTTAGTGCAAGTCTTAACGCACGATTAGAGCAGTTGTTTAATTTAAGGCATTGCATCTAGCCCGTCACAGATTTATTTTATACGCTTTTTAAAATCTTTTTAAAATAAAAGTAAATATTAAATATATAAATATAAGCTGTGCATGTAAAGTGATCTTTGTTGAATTTTAAAATTAAGAAGTAATTTTTTTATTTTTGAAACTTTTATTTATAGTATTCTTATTTTAACAAGATTTCCCATTTTCAAATAATAATATATAGTTTGTATAATATCAATAATATAATTTAACTTTATAAAATTTGCTATTAATATAAAAGTTATTAAATATTTGGTTTTGGACCAAACAGGTGCATTCAAGGAGGCCGCCTAACAGCAAGCACAACAAAACCTCCTCATCGACTGCGCTCCACAAACAAAGCCAAGCCTTCGATGCCTCAATAAACCGTTGAAGATCTTCATCAGATACTCCGTTCGAGGCGGAGGCGCATTCAAGCATCCACAATCGGGGGCGCGACATCGAAAATCTCCGGAAGCGTGAGTCCCGAATCAATCAAAAAGAATGCCCCATTGGTGTTTCACAACACTCGAGGGCTGCAAGCGAGCGGCATCCAGCCAGATTAGGACGGGTCGCTTTCTAGGTCTGGTGTACGAAAGGGGGTTCCAAGAAGTCAAGAGCACCCGCTGCAAGGCGGTGAGACGTTTGGGCCAATCAATACTATAGGATGTTGGCCTTAGCCCCACAAATTACCACTTTTAGCGGTGGCAGAACCAGGGGGGTGCTCTTGACTTCTTCCAACCCCCTTTCGTACGTAGTACTGTATGGCACAGTCTCCCGGTCCGGCACTGCCTGCGGCCTGCCATGCAGCCAGCCAGCCAGCCAGCCATGCGGCCAACCACCTCACCTCGTCGCGGCTGCTGACCGAACGGACTTGGTCAGCAGCCTCACTCAACAACCTCCTCCTCTCCCCAGCCAAAGCTTGCCCGTATTTTGTTTACTTGGTCCAGAGGTTGGACCTGGACCTGGACCTGGACTTGGACGTGGATTTGAACTTAGACCTGCCCGGAGCCAAATTCAAAATTCCCTCGTTTCGGAAGGTGAACTCTGCTCCGTCTCAATTTAATATCGGCCCATGCAAAATTGGCCCGAGGTCTGCCTCAGTCTGACCGGTTGCAACAATACGAGCGCCAGGAAGGGATCGACAACGCTGCGAACCGCAACCACCGCGAACCAGCCCGCAGATCCGGTCCCAGCTGCCCGCCCATGCCTGACCTTCAGCTGTCGCCGCTCAAAACAGATTGGCTTGGTTTTTGCGAGAATAGTTGGGGGCGTAGGCATGGGTGTGGGCACACTGCAGCCCCCACCTGGCGCAACCAGCCTAGCCAGCCCAGCCAGCCCAGCCAGCCCTCATAAGCTCACCTAGACGCCGCCCGACTCCGGGAAGAGAAGGAGAAGCAAACATGCTACCCTTCTTCTGATTCAGATCCAGATTTCGATGCCTGACTTATGGGTCCAGTCCCTTTACCAGAAGACCTATCGTCTGGCAGTAGCTGACCGTCATCTTCGCTCGTCGTCGCACCCGCTGGACACGGTATCCCTTCCCTCCCCCACCATCCGGTCTTCACCGGGCTTTCGGAAGCCGGCTTGGCTCCTCTCCATGTTCAGCCCTACGACCTTACGTCCTCCTGGTCGCTTCCTGAGATTCCGGTTTCTGCTGCCCGCCATCGTCTTCTTGGTCGTTGTGCGGCTGTCGCTGCCTGGCGGAGCCGGCAGAGCGTCGATTGAGCGATGGGGGTTCTTGCGGCACGAGAACCAGACTTGGAGTGAGACAGATCAGACGACGGTTCCCGACGACAGATTGAAAAAGCCTCTCGATCATGACAGAGATATGCCGAACCAGGAACCGATTAAGGAGGATGAAGGAGCAGGAAAGGGCAAGTATGAGCCTCCCAATCATGGCCTCCAAGAAGCAGGCCAGGACCAGAAGCTCGTCGACAAGGTGTGCGGAGGCTTGAGAAGTGGAAAGCGGATTGTGATAACTGTCAACACTGGAGCGACTGAGATTTTGGAGCGGGTCCCCACAATATTGCAGACATCGCTACTATGTGCACCCAACGTCTACCTCTTCTCAGACCTCGCACATAAATTAGGAGATCGCCAAGTCTACGATTGTCTAGACACCGTCCCCGCTGAAGTGATGGACGGAAACCCAGACTTCGACCTCTATCGAAAACAACTGGAGCTCAAAGACCCAGTTCGAATTGCTGAATTCCTGAAGGGGATGAAAGATCCGCGGAATTCAGACATAGTAGCAGCTTGGACACTGGACAAGTACAAGAAGCTGCATATCCTCGAGAAGGTATGGGATCTGAACCCAGACATGGACTGGTACCTCCACGTCGACGCCGATACCTACATCATCTGGTCAACCCTTGTTGAATGGCTCGCAAAGCTCGACCCAACGAGGGAGTCATACCTCGGCTCTGTATCATATATCAACAACCTCCCATTTGGACACGGCGGAAGCGGGATGCTTCTGTCCGGCGCCGCGATGCGCAATTTCGTCGTCCAACACAACGGAACCGCCGGCCGCTGGGACTACAAGATGCAGAATGAGTGCTGCTCCGACTTCGTCCTTGCCCAAATATTAAAGGAGTATGGAATGGAGCTTATAAATTCGTGGCCGACGATTCAGGGGGAACCTCAGAGCTCGATTCCGTTTGATGGGACTCATTGGTGCGCGCCTGTGTCGACGATGCACCATGTGTCGCCGCTGGAGGCTGCGCAAATGGGAGCTTTCGAAGCAGAGCGGAAAGACAAGACTGTACGTATTATATTCCAGGAACAGAAGATGACTACCAAAAGTCGAAGGGCAGTTTGCTGATATGTTTGATACGCAGAAACCGCTCACGTTCGAAGAACTCTTCAACGGCCTCGTCTCCGACCTGATCCCGCAAAACCTCGATGACTGGGACAACATGGCGCTAGGGCACACCGCAGACGATGTCCACTCCTACGCCGACTGCGTCGACGCCTGCAAGAAAGATTCGAAATGCTTACAAGCACAGTGGAAAGGGGAAGAATGCGTGCTGGGCACGGATGATGTGAAGCTCGGTGTGAAGCATGTGGAAGGGGATGAGAACAAGAGGTGGAAGAGTGTCTGGATGAAGGAGAGGATCAGGGAGTGGGCGGAGAGGCAGAAGTGTCATAGGAAGATGAAGTTTCCGTTTGAGGATGGGAAGCATCCTTGAAATGAAGCATGAATGAGAGCGGGAATTCAAAAGGACGGCCAAGTGATTAGACGCATAGGGTATGTCAGGGAAGACATTAACATGAAATTTGCTGTTCGGCGTTCAGGGGCACGGGATGTAAAATGAATAAAAATAGATACCACTGCGGTGTATGATAGACATCATGATGGGAAAGGGCAACACGCCGCCCAGTATATATATTCAAAATCAAAATAACATTGTCATAAAGCAGGACACCGTTCCAATCTCCAAACAGCCTAGATGACTAACTCGCTCCAGAAGACAAGCTCCCCAGAATAGATCAATCTTGAAATTGAGCACAGAGGTCCCGAATGCTGAAGGAGCAGCAGTTGGGAAGGGGGAAGCCTGAGCCGGTCGTACTGGAAGATCAAGAAGATCCCCCCCTCCCAGCCGAAAACGGCGAAAGGGGGCTGTCCCAATGCCAGGAGAATCAAAGTGTGGGGTACGGGGATGGGTAAGGAGCCGTGTGGTGTGGATGTTTGCCATTCGTCGGGAACCCAGTTGGAGCAGATCCTCCACCTCCAAGGAAACCCGCCCCATTGTCGGAATTCACACCGGTCGGCCACGAGCCGTAGCTGGGCGGCGTGGCGGTTGGGAACTGGCGTGGCACGTTTCTCGATTTCGATTTCGTGGGTCGAGGGTGTGGACCTGCGCTGTGATGCTTAACAGAGCCAGAAGGGCTGGCGGCCCCATGGCCGCCATGATGTGGAGTCATCCCTGTTCCTGTTGGGAAAGCAGGGAAACCGCCGAAACCTGTTCCTGAGGGCATGGTGAAGGGTGGGGAGTTCGTGGGAGTAGTTGGAAGGGGTTCTTGTCTTGGGAGCAAGCCTTCCTTCAGGGAGGGATGAGAGCCATGAAAAAAAGGAAGTGCTGTGGTCGTGCTGAATAAAGCCAAAAGAGCAGGGTGCGTGAACTTCATTTTGAATGCTTGTTTGTACTGCTTGAAATGCCCTGAAACGATAAAGACTGTGTGATGCAAAGTTTGAAGGAACGAATGCATAGAAAAGCACTTAGTGATTTATATACTCCATAAGACTGAACTGCGCCGTTTAGGCCGCGTACCGTAGCTATTTACTTCAGATGAATTTCTACTGAAATGTATCGCTTTGATTGAACTCCTCAAACTCGTCATCAAAGAGGAGGCTGATCGCTCGATGAAGCTCCTCTCAATCTCACTAGTCTTACCGTCCTCAATTTATCGCCAACACAGTTGGAATAAGTTCCCCCGCATCTAAACAATATCAAGTAAGGCGTCACTCAACGTCATTGAGTGCGAGCGTTGAAACAGAACGTGGTGTGTCGGATTAATGAGAGTCGGGACTTGTGTCGGACTTAAATTGAGGACACGCACTAAGGGCAGGGTTAGATAATCTGTTTCGAAACACGGTTATCTAGTTAGTAAGCTGTTCTAACGTCATATGTTTTTTAATAGGAAACATGAACAGGGGCCGATCAGAGACGTAAGCTTCCCTCTTTCTAATCCACTTGAGGACTGCGCGATCACGTGTTCAAAGGATGGATTTCAGTTTCACAATTCGACGTTGTCGGTCCAAAGATTCCCCTGCTTCAAGGCCATTCCTTCTTTGACTTTATGTGTTATTAAATCGGACGCCGTATTAACCAAAATCCAGAGGGTCGAGAAAAAGGTGGTGATGACTTTTATCCCCTGTTACCTTGATCGATGTGGCGCAACTACTGCCTCAAATCCAATGTCAGAGAAAACCAGATAGGAAACGAAAGCAGAATCTTCAATAACATCAACTTCCAACATAAGATTGACAGACTGTTTCCAAACCTGTACGAAAGGAAATATAATTTCAAGCAAGGGTGAGCTCAGCATGGCCGATCCCTCGGTGATAGCAATTCCAACCGCTAGCGACGAAGTTGCTCGCACTGGAAGCCGCCTCGAGAGTCTCAGTACAGAGACCCTGTTTCTCATCTTTGTGAAAATTTTGGTGGCCGGATAAATCTTTCTCTTTCCTTTGCCGACTCGTCTGAAACAACTTCACTCAGGAGATCTTCCACCAGAGCCAGAATAGTTGCAAAGCAACTCCTCGGGTGTGACAAGGCCGCCCTTTTCATATCACAGTGCCCTCGTGTCCAAGATTTGACGGTGGATATCCTCCAATTCTCCGACGTTTCTTCTATGAAACAATTTTACAGCCACCAAGGGGCGGAGAGGGGGGGTGCAATGGGAACGCTCGCCCATGCCTCAAGCCCTCACCGACCTGATCTCTTCAAGAAATTTCCGCCTTCACGGCTGATTTTCGGCGTGAACTTGTCAATTCCCGCAGAAAATCCTGTGTCCATCAAGGCTTTCCAAACTAGGTGGCGGTGGAGTTATGAGGCAGACCTTTCAACAATGTGCTGCTCATGAGCTGCAGAAATCTCGAGTCTCCGGCCCTGGTGGAGACTGGTTTAGATTTTTTTCCGCCCAAGGCGTAGGAGACTTTCTCCAGTTCGGGAATTGAGGATTGAGGATTGCCATAGGGTGTACAAGTCGGAAAGATTCGACAACATCTGGGATCTATCGCGGCTCCAGTACTTTCATATAGCGTATACTTCCAAACCTTTCTAGCGAACCGACGAGTGACAGAACTTGTTGGGCTGAAGAAGCTCGAAATTTGGCGTGGAAGGAAGATACGTACTGTATGGCACCCTCAGGGACCCAGCGATGTATCGGATACGCTGGAGCTGGTGCTGGACAATAATTCCAACCTGCAGACATTGGAAGTAGGTGGCATCGTTGTTCGAGATTTACCGATCGTTGCAAACGCAAGACGTGGGAACTTGCGAGTTCTCAAACTTCGAGAATTCGCTGAGATCAAGGAAGCGCAAAGATCAAGGAAGAACATCAAACGCGAGTCTTTCAAAGACGGTCTAGCAGCACCGCCTAAAGAAGATCCTTACAGCGAATTTCACTTTCCAACAGTTTCTTTGAACAGTTTGAAACTGATCCAACAATCACGCACGTTCATTACCGAACTGGATTGGGAATTAACGGAGCAAAACGATGTGAATGCATGCCAAACCACAAACCCCTAAAAAAAATGCTAACGCTTCTCAGTATATCGAGTATTTGAACACCCTTTCGAAATTCGAAGATCTCCGCACCTCGATTCTCCGGACTTAAACGATATCCAATGAATTCAGTAACAAGATCATTGGTGTGAACATAGTTCTGGAGTCTGCAAAAGAAACCATGTCGAACCTACCAACACAACAGTCAACCGTTCTGCTGTCGAAATTCACGATGATCGTGCTCAAGCGATTTTGGGTTCCACTCAACATACCACCGCATCCAGAATGTGTCAACTGGGGTACGAAGAGCTTAGTTACTCGTCGCAATTTTGTGTTCTTGAGGGTAGGAGATGATGCCCGGGTTGAAGTCGTCGATCGAGAAGTTTCAGTATTTCGTCCGAAAGTCTGCTCTCATGGTCAGCACATGCCTCAACATAGGAGGGAGTGCTCATGTCACCATTGATGGCAACGAAATGACAGGTTGCAACTGTATCTTACCCATGAAGCGTTGTGATCCTGTCATGGAAGAAAATGTCTCCTTGAGCCTGACACCATCAATACCCAGTGATGGCTGGGGAACAATTTACCTTTCTCCATTTCCAGCCGTTGGTGGATTGAATGTGATGCTGAACAGGTGGCATCGATCGTCGAGCAAGAATTAAACAATCGTGACTTCTCTCATCTCCCATTGGGCAGCCTCTTCGAATTCGCCAACATTAGCAATTGCAAGGCCAACTCTCCGGAACTGACCATCCGTATTTGCCGGCATCAGAATCAATCAATTGATGGCATTCATTAAGTGTGCGGTCAAGATAATGGTGAGACGTTGATATATGAAGAAGATAAAGGCCATCCAGAATGTTGGCGTCTGAGTCAATAATTATATACTCCTAGGAGTCGCATTCATAGTTGATCAACGGCTGCCAAAATTGCAATCAAAGTCCATGGTTTCTCTCCTTGCCGGAACCAGTTTCCAAATGATGCCCCAACACGAATCGGATGTTTAGACCTCCACTTCGAGAATGGAAGCCAAAGACCGCACAGGACCATGGAAGAATAAGTTAGTTGACCGAAGGGATCCTTTCCTCGAGGAACAACATTGCAAGTAATGAGCTTTACTGCAACAGGAGGCTCATAAAGCGGCGGCAGGTTTAAATTCTCTCTCTTAACATGGCGTATGCAAACCTGAGGAGTCAAACGATTGATTGGCGCCTTGATCGATCCCCAGCTGCAAGATGGGGCGATATAGCTCTCTGTTCTGACAGAACCGCGGTCTATATACCATGCCAAGCCACGATGAATATCTTCAAGCCATATCCAAGCTCTATAGGTGAACGCTGTCCGTTTCGTAACCTCACTGACAATGCCCGAAATCGCTGGGGATCTATCTTCGCGGAGTGTCAGATCACGTTTCCAAGGCTTCGCAAGAACATGTACTTCAGGATATCCGTGGTTTGCTTTCGCCGTCTAAACCCTCAAACTATCGATGTTTTTGACAATCCCAACGAAGTCCTTGATTCTCATAATGAATGGCACTCGCAGCGAGTATATCTTCTTGGAGTGTCCAGCCACGTTTGGCCAGATATCCACCAGAACTTTGGCCAGCGCGGGGGCTTCTCTTGTGAGACAAATACACAAATTCATTATCTGAGCTGGTGGGAGAAAGCATTTTGCTCCCATCAACTCCAGAAATACTGCAGAATGGAGCAACGAAAACATTCTCACCCGACAACCTGTGTCGGTCGAGAAAACCATTGTGGTCGCCTTTCGTGCCATCAAGAGCTATCGTCAGGATGGCGTTCATGTAGTACTCCTGCATCCTACTTGAGTCATTGTCCCAGTCGTCGTAGGCGTCTTGAAGGATACATAAAGAATTGATCCACAAGTAGCGGTATCCTAAGGCTCTCGTCACCTTTGATAGCATTGCGAAAAGTTGGGGACAAACCATTCATGTCCATACCACCTAGAAGTTGAATCAGGCTGTCCGAGTCGAGAACAAAACGAGCCTGAGTTCCCCAGCAGTGAGACAAGGCCATGAAAGTGCCAGGTTCTCTGTGTGTCTCAAATATCTTTGGAGATGCGGGGTCATCGGTCGGACTCACATCAATGACTCAAGTGGGCAACGGAGTTGAATCTTGGGAATTTGGGCAGCAATCGAGATGGTTGTTAATCCATTCTCGTGTCCATGCGTGAATCCGTTCAGAGCAAGATTCAGAATCTGGTTAGTCCGCGATGGGACGACCACGGACGGCACCCGACGTGGCGGTAATAAAACCTGACAGGTCGTTATGGGTTGCAGAACATGGTAACTAGGAAGTAATTACCATAGTGGGCAAATAGACCTAGGCTAACGGGCAACCCAGCCTCCTCTTTCGAAAGGCCCAACCGTCTCACCCTTCAGGAAGAACTGAATCTCTGTAACTCCTCGACCTAGCGGGTACTTGGTGAGGAAAGTACTGGTATGTGTTCGATAATAGATCTGATGTAAGTCATCCCCTTGATGAGTGCGTCCGCCAGACTCCATTGGAGTGGCACCATTGCGAAACAAGATCTGGCAAAGCTGGCACCCACTGTTGGCTGAAGTTTCCAGGTCTGTGAACGAACTGTGGTGTTTCGGGAAATTGGTAGAACCAGGTTCATAAACATGAGCTCCTGCTTCAAAAACGATTGATGAGCAAAGACTGCAAAGCATCATCAATCTGAGCAAACTGAGTCGGGGCTGGGAACAATTGGTGCATGTAGAAGCCGCTGCGCAAAGAGGGGGCTGAAAAGGGACGAGAGGAACGGAAGCACCTTGGCAGCGTGAAAGGTGATAGTAGAGTGAAGGATCGAAACGGTTGTTGTCGAGAGCAGGGGGAGGAGGCTGTCGTGAAGCGCTGTGTTGAACCAGTGCGCCACGTGACCTTTCTTCTTCCAGCATCATCAAAGGCAAGAAAAGCCAGTGCTTGATGCTTAACGGAAAAGGAAAGTATTAGCAGAATTGCGAAGACGAACTTGAAATAACATCGATGCTTTCAATTCTGGCTCAAATAACAAATATACGCTCGAGTGACATATCTACGAGTACTGCAACCGCCAAGAGATTTATAGAGAAAGGATGCACTCCACCCGAGCAAGTGCCTTCCACCCTGGATATCCCAACAGTGTGTCGAAATGATGGCTGCGAATTGTCTTCCTTTCTGTGTGACCGCAGCATCATCTGCGGATGGGAAAGAACATGCAAACAGAGCAGTGCGATGTTGCGGTCACTGGACCAATGAGTTTTTCAACTACAATCCTCTTAGGACCTTTCAAAACCTCAATTTGAGCTCAACGCCTCGGTTCGTGCCATATTGATGCTCTTCTTCAAATCGCGGGAGTGTCGCAGAACGTCAAGCAGTTCAACATCATTCTTTCACTTGAAGGAAAGTCAACTTGGCCAATCAACCAAAGCCCAAATCCTTGCACACCGAACGCTCCTCGGACCCTTAAAACGCCACAGCCATCCATCCCGCAAGTGTGCATAAAATGCCATCTAACGATTCGGCATCAGCGCCTTCCACGCCGATCAATTCTGACAGGTTGCGCCCTCTTTGCCCCGAAACCTATGTCCGACTAAAAACTTCCGCCCACCAAACAACCTCGTCTTCCTTCCCACGCCACTCACCGTCCGCGGGAACATCTCAGGATTCAATCAGCTATCCAGATCCTCCGGAAAACTCGGCATAGGGCCAAGCACGGGTGGCGGTTATCAGTTACAGGGAGCATTTCGGCGCGGCACAGGGCTCTGCACACGCGGATTTGCGGCTGACCAGGGGCGGGACAGAAGGAACGTCATGCAAGAAGGCCCTAAGATCCAGTGATTTACGTCAGGGTTGAGCCACATCCTCAAAGCTTATTTCGTGTTCACGCCCATTCCCTTTCCAGCACAAACAGTTTTCAAGCGCTTTCCTCCCTGTTCTCTCTTCATAGGATTGTTGCAACCGCCGAGGATGCTCGAAGGTTGAAATAACCTTCCCGTCAATCCCTTTCTGCCATTCTCTGGTTCTTCAGCGATGGGCCGTGGTCCGGAACCCCGCATCCCGCGGAAATCCAGGGTCCTCGTCGTGCTGAAAACCATGGGACCGAACCCGGGACACTCGGATGCCATTCCCAAACCGTGAAAGGGATCCAAAAGCTGTGCATCCGAATATGGAGGCGTCAAGGATTTGTGGCAGGTTGGAGAATCCTTCTACCGATGTGAGCAGGAGTTGTGACGTCTCGGGATGTGAGGGGGGTAGGGCGCAACGCCATGCCTGCATTCGAAATGGTGTATTAATATTGAGTGCCGAGAAGATCTGCATCTCAAGACTGCCATCATGATTGGGGCACATTCCGAGGCTGACCATTCCTCCGCGCCGTCAAAGCTGTACGTGCGTAACGGAATTGTCGATTCAGCCTCAGCACCCCGCCTCACAAATGTTCCTTCGCTCTGACCTCACGCACTGCACTCAAAAATAGCCCCACGAAATCATACCAAAGTCAAAGCTTTAATCTCCTAAATCCCTTCCATCTGAAACCCATTTATTCAATTGCTATTAAACAAAAAACATTTTTATCAGATGAAGCCAACATGACGCCCACGACACAAAATTGACCTCGGTTGAGTGGAATTGGTTCTCTCCTCTCCACTTATACCCCACCCCCTATTCTCCATCCATCAAAACCGCTTCAAACGCCTGTCAACCACGCGACGCACACCTGTCACCTCAAAACGGAATTGCCGTTGTCAATCCCTCGCTGCTAACCCCTTCCTCTGCCCTTCAAGTTTAACCTCCCCACGATCTCTGTCCGGCCTCAACCCATCACCCCGCTAGGCCCTATAGCCCACCCAGCCTCGGAAGCATCGGAGGACTGCTCATAAGTAGCTGTCACCCTGTCACAATTCTTGGCATTATTATTCGGAAACCGCTCCATCAAAGCTAAAAAACGGTTGACAAATACTCCCAGCTGAATCACATGCGCGGCTGCGGCATACTACTTAGCTTTGGTGGACCTTCCTCGCGGGTCCCAAGGGTCCACAACCGAAAGAGAAAAAAAAAAGGGTCTGAGATCATGGCACCCTTGCAAACCCAATCTTGAAAGTCCACATGGCGATGCACTGACGCTCAAGCCAAAACGGAAACAGTTGACGAAAAGAACAGGGAAGGGGTATCGGCGTTAACGTTTGTCCCCCCCCCTCTGGGATAACCGCGGAAACAAGGGCGGAAACAAGGGCGGAAACAAGGAAGGGGGAAGAGAGTGGACTCGTAGAGGCACCAAGGATGCAAGAATACTTTACTGTCCTGTACTAGACAGCCTTGGCAGTGGCATTGCGTCTGCGTCCCAGCCGCGCAGGAATTGAGGTGCGAGAGGCGCGTTGACATCTCGTGGCTGAACCTGTGCCGTGTCTTGGATCTTGGAGAGAAAGTCAGAATCACGTTCCATGGTCAACGTGCTGATAACGCCTCAAGCGTATATGTGCTGTAATATGACGATTAGGGGTACATGAGCGTGTTTGGGAATGCTTTTGATAAGTTGTAATATATATATATACATTTCTGAAAAGATATTTCAAAGCTTTTGGGAGAATGCGAGGTCTGTGTGTAAGACATCATCTCGTTCCTTGAATCGAATAAAACTCCCTGTTCATGCATGCATGCTCCCAAGTTTTTGTGCCCCTCCCCCGCAGTCATTGTATCCCCATTCTTCACCCTTTCGTAATCTTACAGCGTACTTTTCCATAATCCGTAGCTTCGTGAAACGTGATTCGGGTCTGTTCCCTGAGTCTTCTTCCTGGTAGTCTGATCCCCTCTTTCCCATCCCAATTTCGCAAATCCCATACTCCTGCGGCTCTCCAGACCAAAGTTGGATTTGAGAAATGCATCTCCATTTCTAATTCCAGTTAATGGCCCATTCAATTTTCCAAATATTGAACAGATCCGTTCCTCATATGCTCTCCCTCTTCCCCATGCTCTGTATCGCTGTTCCTGACCTCAAATCGTAATCATCATCACAACTCGCCTCGCCCTCACTATCCCCAAGCGGCACACTGCCCCTCTTCTCCCTTTCGTCACCATAATCACTCGTACTTTCTCCATGAAGAAGATCACCGCTCCTAGCTGATCTGGCATCAGATTCAGCGCGTGCGTTATTGATCATTGTTGGCAGCTGCCGTCGACGTGCGTTGATGAACCAGTTCGAGATTTGATCTGTCCAAGTTAGCTTCTGTGACTCGGAAACCGATTTGGAACTGGTTCTCGGCGTTCAAGAGCCCGCAGAAAATCAACTGTGGGAAGAAAGGAGAACATTCGTAAGGGAGCTTACTCATTTGAAGTCCAGTCTTCCTCATCAGTTCTTGCTTCTCGTCCTCGGTGGGATAGGGATGTTGCAAATGAGCCACAAACCACGCCCTCAATTTATCCGTAGTCTCTTTCGGAAGATTGCCTCTCCGCTTTCTCTGCTTGCTGTCGTTGCCATCATCTCTCTCCAGCCCGTACGAGAAACTGCTTCCAGGATAGATATTGTGGTGGTTATTCGAAAAAGGCGATCTGTCGTGTGTGAGAGGATACGTTGAAGGTCCAGAATAGGATTGGCCGCGAGGTTGTTGATAACCATATGACAATGCTGGATGGTAAGAAGAAATTGGAGGGTCAAATTGGGATCCGGACAAATGTGGGTAAGTCTGTGCTCCAGATCTGGACGACTCCAAGGCGTATTCCGAGAAGGTACTTCGTCCCCGTGGAACAGCATTATTGTGGCTGAGAGTCAAAGATGGAAGACTAGGTAGTGAAGGCCTCCAGTCCGATCGACTGACACTGGAAGAGTCAGGGAGTGGAAGACCTCGAGTCACACAACAAGGGCTGGTTCGATTGGAACCTGCCCAGTTCTCGGTGGTTGAGAGAGTATTGACCCGGCGTGCCGACGCCGTTGGTGATAGTGCTACACTTTGGGACCTTTGCAATGGTCTGGAGGGACTTCTGTACATTCTTGGGACAACATGATCTCTTGACTCGATATCTCGACCATCATCTGAAGACAACCTCCTTCGTTTGTGTAACGATGGTGACTGGACGTATTCAGGAGGTGTGATGAGAGCTGCGACCGCTGTTGGGGAATACGAGATGGCAGAACCGGTTTTGTAATCTCCATCCGCTCGACCAGTTCTCAGCTGAATCTCCGGGATAGCCTGATTGAATTAGAATATGGCAGTCTGTAGTAACGGTGGTAACAAACCTGTCGAATAGATGGAAGCTCAATCTTTTCAGGAGGAGATCGCGGTCTTGATGGAAGATCCAATTTTCTCCCTTCATCCCACAGCATAGCACTCGGAGAAGGGAGTAATTGTGGTCTCCCCATGGTCAGCGTCGACATGCTGGAGGCTTCGGCAATCGTTTCGTTCAGTTGTTGCGGACTCTGAAATCGAGAGGGCGACAATTCCATGCCAGAAGAAGATGTTTTTGTTCTCAAGGAGAACGAAGAGGGGAAGTCAGCACGATAGGAAGGATCTGATTTGCCATAGTTAGCAGACATCCGGTGACATTTCTGCAAAGACAGATACGATTTTTGGCCACTGGAGAAACAAAGATGTAGAGATGGCAAAAAGTAGATAGAGGATATGATGGAGGACCCCTGACACTAGAATGCCAGACCATAAAAGTATGACAGTGCCAAGGCATGGATAGAACGGCGCGGAGACCTGTACGTACCCTCCCAAGATCTGCTTCCCTCCCTCAAAGTTGGGTTTAGTCCCGTCCAAAAATGGAGCGGAGTTAAGACTGCGGCGGCCAGCGTTGCGGCTTGGAGGTTAACCTTTGGTGAGCCCTCTGGGTGACAATCCTCGAGCGGTCGCCGGTGACTCGTCACTGACGTCCAAGTGTGATGCTTACACCAAGCAAACCTAGATGCGCACAAGGCTTATGCGGATGGTCGATGCTGATCAAGTGTGCTGGCCTCGGCTTGCGATATATACCGAGTGGTGGTCGACATATGTTGTTAAACGTGGTATTGGTATCGAAACATTCGCTCTTGAAGTAAGTAGGTGTGGAGGGGATCTCTTAAGTATATCAGTGCTTGGACCGGTGGTCTGGGAAGACAGATCAACGGGCCGGTGCACAGATGCTGGTGCTGGGAATTTGCTAGACAAGTATAGGGCGTAAAGCACAGCACATAAGCGTCAGGGGCTTGCTCTGGAAAAAGATGAAGTTGAAGCTTGTAGTGGCGTCAGAGTTGTGCTAGAACGACGAAGGTTCGTGCTCAAGTTAAACAGCTTAGTGTTCGATTGAGAAGAGTGATTTGAGTAAACATGAATACCCCGTGAGGCTCTGGAAGCTCAAGAGGCGAGTGTCAACCAGAAGTTTACGACGGCAGTGGGCAGTGGGTCCCCCTTTCCAGATTGTCGTAACTGGGCCAGAATATCAGATATGTGGTACTTAACGGAGAAGAAGAGAGTACACGAGGAGAACCTCCAGGGCCGGCCCAATATGGATGAAGAATGGTCGGGTTTTGGCTAGTACAATTAGTCGTTGGGCTAAGGTAGTCGGTGGCACATCCAGCACTAATGAAGTAGCGTGTGAAATGCTCAGTCCAGTGGGCACCCAGCCTGCAAGCCCAGCCTTCAAGCCTCCAAGGCAACCCACGACCCAGGATGTGCGCAAGGTGCATCTAGAAATTCCCCGATGGAAACATCGATGCCGAGCAGGGGCGCGTTTGGAGATGCAACCAGCCGAACGGATGGTGGGGACCGGGTCCTGTGGATGGAAGCCTTGCGATTCGATTAACACAAATGCTGAGCCATGGTATCACCACGGGCACTGTGGCATCTCGAGTTCTGGCAGACTTGGCTGATGGGTGAAGCTGGAGAAGACTGCGGGTGAACAGATGTGGACCGGTGAGCTGTCGTAACTTGACCGGGATTGCCTGGCCAGCCTGTACAACAGTGCAACGTCTCAGGCACAGATAATAATACCGTACTTTGGTAATCCATGGATGCTCTAGCGGCCAGTTTAGAGAGGGTGCTGTTGTAAAATTCCCAGCAGCCTCAATGATAACTGGCCGAGGTATGAGCGGTATCCTTCCGTGTGCAATCCCACGTCAACAACAAATCAATGAGTAAGCATTGAGACTTCTTTATGGAGAGAGTATGAGAAAGTCCTGACTTGAACGGGTGTATCTTCACAGGATCGCTAGAGCTTTCGTGCTCTGTCGACAAGGCGACAGTGGTGAAAGACACAACTCTAGTCTGGACTCGACCTGGGGCTGCTTTAATGCCCAATCCTCAGTAGAGTGACCAAATTTTAAGCCTTGCTGGCTTATCCCTTTCATGTCAGAATCTTGTTCGCAGCCTCAAATATATCTAGTCAGAATCCAGCCTATACTTATTATTGGAAAGCCACCTATCAAACTCGCCTTCTGTTATGGTTCCTGCGATTCACGTTACTTTTCCAGCCAGCCCTGCGCCACGACTCCTGACTTTGTTCTTCACCCTCGGCATACATAGACGTGTGACACTCTCCAAATAATTATGCGCAGTGGAGCCTAAACAACTGTGTAATACTCTGTATGTGTGCCGTCATTCAGAGTGGGGGCTCGCGGGCTCGCCCTTAGGATGAGAAGACAGTGAGACCGAGAGGAGTCCATGAACGACTGTCAAGTGAGTTTGGCATGAGTTCCGGATGGAATTCAGCACACCCCCAGGGTTGACAATAATCAGGCAAAATCCGGAAGTTTCGATTGGCTCTTCATCGTTCATCCTCCGTCCGTTTCGCTCAAGGCCCTTCGCAAGCCACAATGTTTTTCTCGAGTTTTGACAGTCTTGGAAGGACAGGGTTCAGGCATGCTGACAGGGTTCGTCACAATTGGAAGGCAATCATGATCGACGCTGGCGGAGCTCTGCCGTTGTCAAGGAATCGCTTGGCTGGGGAAAGGAAATAAAGATGTGAGGTGTAGGGTTAGGCTTGCGAGATAGCCCGGTTTGGGGAATGAGATTGCATGGTGGACAGTGCGGAGCTGCTCTTCAGTGGCTACCCAGTGACTTAGTCGCATTTAGCAGCGAAAACCTACCAGTTCCGAGTTCTGCAGTGCGGCCCGTTTTTATTTTTGATGTATTCAAAACTGTGCCGCGAACAGGGAGGAGATGCTGTTAGTACTGTGAAGGGAGAGTGTCTCTTGTGAAGAGAAGATCTTGCAAGTTCAGATTTCTGAGAACTTCTCTTCAGTGCAAACTCGATGCCCGTTGGACTGTCGGAGACCCTGTTTTCATCTGGCATGCATGAAAGATCTTTCTGGGTCCCTGGTAGTGTGGACTTTGACGTGAGCAGGGTGCAAGCCCCATTCCAAGACCCTCCTCAAGACATCCTCGTGCATCATCTTTGCTGTCTTTTGGAGCCAGCCTTACCCGAAGTCCAGTAACGAACCGAACGTGGAAGAAGAGAATCCTCATAATTCGAACTCTATCCTTTCCCGTATTGTAGAGCTCCCGCGCTACTTCACACGTTCCCTAGTAGAGAACAGTTCAAAGTCACTCAAGCTTCTTGTACTGTACCGCGAGGCGTCCCCGCACAGGTTGTGGAAATATCAGCACATTAGAACACCCGTCCCATGAGTAAAGCAGCCACATCTGAATGCCGTGACAGGCCTTTGTGCTACATGATATTTCCAGAATTGGCCAGATGGCCATAGCTCTGAGCTTTTCCCGTTTTTACTTTGTTTGCTCCGCCCCAAACGTTTCTTGCATGGAACTCGTTCAGATCGCTCTCTGGAGAAAGGCATGACACAGATGCCGTCATGAGCTGTAGAGCTCCTATCGCATCCCTTGAATCAAAGCTCGTGAACCTTGTAGTGAGATCGAGGGACAAACCTCCCAGGTCAGTAAAAGCTACCATATCCGTCCACGCCTGGATAACTGTGTGAAAGCAACAAAGGTTCGCTCTCCCAGACTCTTAGCCCTATCTAGGTCCCAGAGCGCATCATAGAGGAATGTTTCATTGGAGCAACGAGGATCTGCAGGTCTGCCCGTGATCAGTGCTCGACTGTAGAACTGCACTCAGTTGGGGAGCCGCCGAAGTATTCACTAAGATCCAGTTGGGAAAGATCTGCCATGGAATCTCAGCAATCAGGAGAGTGTGAGACATGTGAGCATTATTCTGCAGCCAGCCTCATCATCTGACGCAGTGCTTCTCCTGTGGGCGTTCTTCGAGAGCGAGGGACCGAAGACGTTGTACAAAGAAAAGCGGAAAGCGCTATTTCGGGAATACCAGAGATGAGACGAAATCTTTCCTGACAGGTTCTGAAGCGTCATAGTGCGTGAGCTGTGCGTCGCCCCGCACTGGTGTTGTTCTGGATAAGCATGCGAACTTAGTTTCATGATGGTGCTCTGGGAATAAATCGTTCTTCTGGATACGACCCAAGTTTCCTCCGAGAGTTTGACATGTCTCAGCCACAAGCCATGGAAGAAGGGTCAAGCCGCCCCTGAAACCGACGATGCAGGTCGAAGCTTTCTGACGTCCGATTTCCGAGAGGAGCAGAAAGAAGCCTGCCAGAACGGTGGACGGGGGGGGGGGCGGCGAGTCATGATTGACAGCATGGATGGCGCGGAAGAGCCCACACTTCATCTGGCTGGCGATCTTCGGGTCTGCGGCCACAACGAGGGCGCATGACAGGGTTTCTGGTTGCCATCCTTGGGGGGGGGTTGTCCGTAGCACAGTCGCTTGCTTGGTTGCAGCATCATTTCCCGGTCGATTGGAGGTGGGTGGAGGTGGTGGTGGAACGTATGGCGAGGAGACGAAGGCGCTGCGATGACATGTCGTCGTCGAATGCCGGCGGATGGATCGAGGAAGAAAGATTACCGAGCTGGACCCTGTAAATGCCCCGGCTCGCGATTCCTCTGGCAAGCTCAAGCACAACGTCGCCGGCCACTCAGGGTCAAAGCTGCACCGTCTGCCACCGTCTGCACGGCCGACACCGCGTGCACCTGTCAAACTCGCCCGCTCCCCCCCCCCCCCCCAGCTTCCCTGCCGCCGCTACGCCCCATCAACACAGTTCTAGTTCTGGAGGATTTGGCGTCCCGCCTGCCAGTTCGCAAGCTTCGCTCAAACGGGTATTCCATGCTTCTCCCGGCGCGCCTCATGTTTGGGCCCGATGGAAGCTCCCGCACTCCGGCCCTGAAGGCTGAAAGCTCGCGCGAATTGCACGGCATGCTGCCACGCTCGACTCGAGACAAAGCGGGAGGTCGGAGAACACGACACGGTTTAGGATGGAGAGGGGAGAGGAGAGGGTGGCGAGGGAGGAAAGGGAGGAGAGGGAGGAGTGTCATTCAAGGAGGGGCAGGCACCAAGGGCAACAACGAGACCCGTCCTCAATCACCCGGAGCTGCAGCCCTGCAGCGGACACAAAGTGCTCACTCAGCACCAACGTTGATCAGAGATCAGGATCCTATCCTCGTACTCGTACTGTGCGAAAGTACTGGACAATGCTTACGCGACTTCGCCAATCTGGCAGGCGGCACGCAATATGCAGCTGAATGCTGTGTGGGGTCTCGGCCACTGTCCACAATCAAGGTGGCTGGCTGGGGACTTGTCCGCTGTCGCTTTGCCTCGACGAGTGGCATTCCGTCGCCCAGTTTTACCAACCGGCGGCTGCACACATATTGGGAATTATGGATGGCTTCGTGGAACAGCAATGTACGGATTCCCATGTCGCGAATGCATCTCGCCGTCTACATCCAGCCTTCCGGGCTTCATCCACTTCGTCGGGCCTGCCCTCGAGATGTCAAGTTTCATGACTCGTGCTGGGGTCTTCCACAGACACAGACAGCGGCACAGCCATCCGGGAGCCGGCAGGGGCCGATTAGTTGGAGCCTGGATGACAGCGATCACCCCACGAAGTTGATTCACACTCGAAGATGTAGTCCAATCCGAGGGCCATCAGCGTCACCCTCACAAACAGAGTGCGACGACCCCTTTTCATCTGGCACCCTTGAAAAAACATCTCGAAATTCAACCATTGACTTCCTCGCGCACCAGGTTCCCTGACCTGCCGATCGAGGCGATCTCGCCGATCCATCTGGTCCAGAACAACATCTTTCCCTCCCGAGTGGGAGAATCGCATGCCAAGTCAATACTTTGTGAAAGCCGAGGGACACTGCCACCGATCATGCAGCACTTGCCATCTGGAGCATGCGAAGCAAGAGAATCGTGGAAACATACAGCAGATCCTGTGAAACTTTGCTTGGAACAATACCTGGTAAGGGTCAATCAAGTGCTAAGGCCAGATGGAGTGGAGTTCGGACAGAAATACCCTGGTCCACCCCGCTGCAGACTCAGCATCCCTGGGAAACAAGAAGGAAATACGGGGACAAAGGAGGGACATTCAAGGCGTCCAACATAATGAGAATGTAGTGTACGAGGATTCTCCTGCAATGGCCCGATATCCCACGGACACCTGCAGAGCTGAACCCAGGAACAGTCCCACGTCGAAGGTGCATGGATCTGGTTAATCAGAACAGACAGCTGCCACAAACGACCCCTTGAAGACGAGATGTTTGGCGCCTCATTTGAGGAAGGCGAGGTTTGAGGCCTCGAAGCTTCGAGCTTTCCCATTTTTTCCCATGTCGCGAACTGCCAAACAGCACTGCCACAACCTTTTTTCTTGGAGCAGTCCCGAATTGGGCGATCAGCAAGAGTCAATCCAGGTCACGTAACAGAAGTAAGGCTCGAGAATTTCTACCCCTCGCACATGTGAAGGACCCCTCATGAGCTTGGTATTTTCACACCAACTTCCCACCGACGTTCCATTAAGGCCTAAAACTTTCTCGCTCGATAGCATGACTCTCAGCTTTAGCTGAGAATTGTTGCTGAGTTCTCTGCCATATATTATTTTCGATAACAATTAACTATGCGCATACCCAAAAGCATTCTGTACGCATTGGGCCACAATTACGAACGAAGCCTGCCCGTGGCGCTATTTGGCCCCTACAATTTAGAACAACGCCAGACAAACTTTTCCGGGGGAAAGTGCAGCCGCCAGCTACCCGAGGGCTAACAACTTTCCTACCTTCTCTGCTTCTCTACTGCGATACTGGCCCTACTTCGTCACTTTGGGACTCGGGGCATTCTTTTCGGAATCCTGTCCTCCGCCGGTGACACTTCTAGGACCACCTCGTACCCTGCCCAGGCTGTCAGGCTACAGATAGCTTACAGCGGTGAAGTCGTCGCTGAATCGTGACAGTTTGAGCAAGCCACATACGACAAAGGCTCATCACTGACGACCTTTAGAACCTGTTCACCTTCTATCCTTGCCGCTATTGAAAACTAAAAGCACCTCCTTTCGCCCGAATCCACCTCAACTCTCCCAATTATTCTTCGCACGGCACTTACCGAACAATACGATATTTACATCCATCTCCGCGGGGCTGAAAGGAGCTTTTCTTGCCTTTTAACTCTGTCTGTCGTGGTGCGGGTAATTGCCAAGATGCAAGAGGGCAACGCCAATTCATTTCTCGACACTTCCCACCGCACAAGGACATTCAAAAACTTCACTATTTTTCCTACCCGCCGAGCAACAACACGAATAAAAAGCGGCCTTCAGCAAGCTACGTAAGTCATCTGCTGGGACAGCGGTATTTTAACCACACCACCACCAACACAATCTCGACATCCCGGCATGTTCCAACCCAAGCAGGATACATTGCTCAACCACCTCGGTCGCCGAACGTTGCCCTCTTCTCAAGTCTCACACCTCCACCAGCTCCAACCTCCATTTTGGATTGTGAGCTAAGTCAATTATGAAGGCACTCACGTCACAATCATTTCTGGTTCTTCCTTCAGAAGCTGGCCCTCCTGGCATTCAATTTAGTGCCAAACCTCGTAATTGAATCCGTTAGTATACGGCTAGGAATTTGGCATCGGAGGGACTCCCCCTAGCCAGACACTCTTAACTGTTTCGGTAAGGTTTCACTGCTCAACTATGTTCTAATTTCGACATAGTCTGCGGCCTTTACCTCAACTCGCGTTCACAGTTCAGCCTTCCCCTTTTTATCGAAAAATGCTTCGTCGAGATTGTCTGCTACTGCATTTACTCAACTCTAGCAGCTACCACACAGTGGGGCAAGGACCTCGGTTCCTTTTTTTGCCCTGCCAAGCATTGGGGAAATGAATATCACCGTTTCTTGGTCTCTCATATTTTTCTTAATTTTAATTGCTGATAGGAAAAATTCCCAGTCAAAATCAGTTAAGTTAGTGCAGCTGTAAGAGCTGTTGCCATCACTCTGCGTACAACGAAACCCAGTTCCAGACAATGTCAGTGTAAAGAGGTTCTAGTACATTCATCAAGACCCGCTAATCAAATGTTCCCCGAAATGTTGTATATTCAATTCTCAGCCTTGAGCTAGAGATTTCCGAATGTACGAAATTTTGTGGGACATTTTGATATAGCAGGTGTACGCAAAGCTTGAGAGGTTGGTCTTACATCCTGTGACCGTTCCGTGGTCATTTCATTTTAGCAGTTTGACAAAGTGGAGGCATATGTCAGACTGAGCGCCGATCTGATCGTCCGGTACTTGGAGTAGTACCGATTGGCTTCCCCCAAGATCCAGATCTGGAGAACATGTGGAGTTTGCCCCACGATAACTTCGAACTTCTCCTGAGATGGAAATTGATATTCCTTTCTCTAAAGTCCAGACGATGATTTCCAGAGTGATCAAGGTCAGGGGAGATCCCACCTTGATGCTGATTTGGAATTCCTAAACCTCTTCAGAGTCTTCATCAACTCGTGAAACTAACAATAGAACGACCACGATGGACCCATCCCAAGCATGAAAACTTTTTTTGATTGTTTGGCGTTTCCGTCTTTGCTATCTCACAGAGTCACCGTTGTGTCCTCGAGTTATGTGTCGTGTTAGTAATTCCGTTGAGGGCTCTGCATACGCTTTGAAGAAGTCTGTTTTCTCTACTTGGACCCTCTTTCCATCATGTCCACCAATTTTCTTCCGCAAAGTCCCGAGCGAGTCCCTGGATCATATCTTCTGAGCACAACGTCACGGATAGTTTGATCCCATCCACGAAACTCAAGCGCACTCGGCGATCTCAATCAAGACCACAAAATTGGGTGTGTCATATTGCAATGCATGTGATGATTTTGTCACATGTCCTAATAAATACATGGGAGAAGCGTCAAGGAGCCTGTAATGTTAAGTGCAGGGTTGAACTATCCTCCAAATGCCTTGGTGTATTGTGGGCAAAGCCCTCCCTACGTGCGCTGCCACGCAAAAACTTGATAAGTGATCCTTCGCAGAAGAACGGACAAGCCAACTGTACACGATTTCCTCCGGAAGTGAGACGTCAAGTTTGATTCACTCTCTACAATCTCCCACCGAATCAACATTATTGACCAGGTCATGCCTTTGTTCCATTACAACTCAGCCATCTCTACGCAAGTCCTCTCCCGGCTAGGAAAGCAGCTTTTTCAAGTATGTGCACTTCAGAACTGGCATCAAGAACAAAATTTGTATCTCTTAGAAAGACAAGTCGCTAATATGGATATCACTAAGACCAGACCTCCACCCCAAACCCAATACGAATGGAAAACCCTTGACCCATGTGAGTACTCCGATCACGGCCCTACCAGCCGATTGACGACACACTCGATTCAGAAACATGAAGCTCGAGGGAAAAGAAATATCTACACAGGAAATGGAAGAGCCTGCTACGGACTCTACATGCGAAAGAAAGCCTTTAGCCCCGCCGGAGCCTCAGCTAACTTCTTTCCGTATTTCGGAGAATGCTTTGTAGAGACGCTGTTCCTAGTATTAGGCATCTGGACCACAATAGTCCCCGAAGAGCCTTGAGCGAGATACTTCTCATCCTGCGAGCGAGATGGCGTATTGGAATTTATGATATTCATATTTGCGAGCGGTTGGCGGTTTGTTGCTTTGCGCTGGCTCAGAGGCGATGGGTTTGTGGACTTTCTGCTGGTTCTCTTCCTCTTCCTCGGTGTGATGACCTCGGGACGATTCCTTCCGGACTGCGGGAGCGGCTGGGAAAGGTTGAGCATGGCATCGCACTTTCTTTTGGAGATGGTAGCCAGTTTATCTTTCGCATTGCTGTCGGCAGACTGGGCACTGTGTCGATTGTGAGGCCCCCTGGGACTCTGCCTCGGCTCGGCGCTGTCGGCGAGCCTTGGAAGCACAGCCAGGCTCTTCTCTGATGAGTCTGTTGAAAAGGCACTCGAGGAACCTGGATATCTTCTGTCCTGATGGTCCGCCATATTCTTCACTCCGATCAAGCTGTCAGTCTTTCGAGTGCCTGACCTCTCACTCTCCTCCGAAAATGTTGAATTATTCGAGGCAACAAACGAGTCTCGCTCGTACGTCTCATTCGATGCTGGTGGTTCATCGTCCCACGTACCCAACGCTTTCCCCTTTGGATTGACGACATTCGGTGCCGTTCTCGAACTGGGTGGCGCCCTTGGGACTCGGCTTCCCAACCACTTTTCGTACCTCGCTTCGATTTCCTCGAGATCAGGCTGCCATACAATATCGTTGCCCTTGAGCCACGCCCATCTCTGTGACGCATTGTAGTGTTGTCTCATCTCATGGCCCTTGAACTTCCCGAACCAGATGATTGTTGACATCGGGCTTCGCTTTTCATCAAGCTTTTCGAGGAAGCGATCGTGGATGACTTTGTAATCTTCGAACTATCCGCCTTCAGTCCACTTATCTCTCAGCAGGACGGTAGATTTGCATACGTCTTGTACCCTCGTGCGATTTGGCCCTTGGCGACGAATCTTCAATAACCCCCTCCGATAACCTTCGTCGAGCCTGTCGAGGCGTTCCGATTTGCGTTTCCCAAACCCTGTGTGACGAAAACGTCAGTCATTGCACGACTAGATTGTCACAGGTGAATGTGGGCATTTTCTTTGGAGCAAATGATGAGACCGTCAGGAATTGGAAAGAATTTCTCCCTTTGCCACCTACACATTTTCATGGCCCCGGGGTCATCATAGTCTCCATTTCGTCTCGCAAACGCATCTCTCGATTCTTGTTGCGAAGTAGTATTGTCCATTCCAATGGGTCTCATTCACGCTTGAAGAGAATGATGGGGATCCGGAAAATGAGAACGGCGCAGATAAATGTACATAACAAAAGCTCATGGAAAACACTCAAGCGATCGGAAACTTGACAATGGCAGCTTATGGAACGATAGCGACGCGTGGTAACCGCGACGAGAGGCCTGAGCGCAAGGCAGTCAAACGCGCCTCACGTGGGGGCGTGACAAAATCTCATTCTACTTGACTCGAGCGGGATCGTCACTTGACACAGGATGATGAAGGAAACTTCAGGCCTGTTTCCTAATTCCTATGCAATTATGCAAACCGTCACACAATTTGCTTGATAGGATTGTCTCAGTTGGCGTAGTGTAATGCCGAGAAACTCGCATCTGGACCAAGGAAAACTCAGGAGTCTGGATGGATTGAAAGGGACATTGTAGCCTTATGCCTGCTGCTATAGATCGCATCAGCGATTAAAGGCGGTAGTAACCTCTTCTTCGGTAGTACCGAAATGGAGATCGCCCTAGCACTGGAAGGCTGTCCCAGCCTTTTCAACCGTATTTGAACCTCCTCCAGCAAATCCAGTACCTTCACACTTGATCTCCACAAGCCCAGGTTTGATTTTCTCCTTTTCAGCCTTCTCCCCATTTGCTTGCCTCAGGCTCTCCTTTCTCTCTGTCAAGTCTGCCTCACACACATAGCAGTAGACCGCGTTTTGGTCTACATCAGGCGCATGAGGATCATGAACGCCTGTCGGTGTCATAAATTTTGACACGCAGCTTTTGCACAGAACATGGCCACAGGGTTTTGCGAGCATTGCTTTCGAGGTATTGCTCAACCCTTTCTTGCAGGAGGGGCAGATTCGCTGACTTGTACCTGTAATCGCGTCCTTCTCCTCCGTAAATGCGATCGCGATGAGGGTGTGCAGCGAATAATAATGCGGCTTGTCGGCTGGTGAAGCGGGACATATGGGTGATAGCTTTGCCTTCTTTGCAATCTTATGCAGCGTCATGTGGGTGTTTGATGAAGGCGTGATGGACGGAACCCAAAAGGAGGGCAAGGTGGTCTTGGAGGCCTGCACTGATTAGAACGGGAGCGCTTAAGCGTATCAGAATATATACCTTCTCGTCATCAATGGCTTTCCTTGCCTTGGTCCTCTCTTCTCGCGCAATTCGGAGAAGCTCATCTTCATCAAGCTCAAACTTCCTCTTCTCCCCTCGCTTTCCTCCAGCAACATCCTCTTCGACAAGTATCTTACCCCCTTCTCTTCCAACAACTGTCTTTGCGCTTGAAGACGAAGCTAACTTGGCTTCCAAGCCCATCTGGATCTTCTCGAACTCCTGGACGGCTCTCTCCTTGGCTTCTGAATCCTCCCTGGCTCTATCTTCTTCCGCCTCCTTTATTTCCTTTCCCCGAGTCTTTTCCAAGCGCTTGATCTCTTTCTTCTGAGCCAGAATGTTGCTCAAAGCACATTCTCGACAGAAGATGTCGCCATGGGAACAGGAGACAGGTGAGCGGGCTGGTAACAAGCACAACCGGCAAGACGCAAAAGGCAGGAAAGAATCTCTAGTTAGGCGGGCAGTAGTAGAGTTCCAGGCTGCCTTTGCCAGATCTCTCTCATGAGAAGTGAACACGGAGCGTGATGTGTTTCGCTTACCTGGGAGATGTCAGATTGTTCATTACAGAAGGAATAGGATATCAATAATTTACTGTGAGACATGGTGAAGAACAACAATTGTGCCTACTGTTGGCCAGAGTATTGCCACTGCCTAATGCACGGGAAAGATATTCAAGGTGAGCCGTCACGTGAGAAGTTTGGCGAGGAAAAATCGATTTCCACTTCTGCAAACTGTACAAATGATTGCAGGTGAGAGGACAGAGTGCACAAACGATTGGTAATCTCAATGAAAATAGCTATTGTGGAGGAGTTTCCATGGAGTTGGAGGAGGGGAAGCGTGGGAAGGTATGGCTGGGATGTCGTCCAAAAATCTCATTGCTGGAAAAACGCCAAGCCGGCGAGACGATTTTCCGGCCGCAGCCACCTTTTAAAGCAGCCGCTCCTCCATTGTCGCTATTTGGATAAACTTTATCTCTGCTTTCGCAGCCGACGCTCTCGTTTGTCTCTTTTATGGCTTCCTCCTCCCTTTTCATGCTCGACCTACGGTAACGCGCGAGGAGCGGCACAATGTCGAGTAATAGCAATCCTCCGCCCACAATGCCCAGCCTTCCATGGCGATGCAGTTCGTCCTTGATTATGGGCTTGACGGGCTCGATGTCGAGGGGCTTTCTTTACGGGCTGAACAGGATGGAAGTCGTTGGTTTGGATCGCTTCCTGGAGGCACTGGACAAGAGGGAGGATGTTGATGGAAGGGAGAGGGGGTTAATTACTGGTTTGTCTCCAAGTGATGCTTGGGACCGGGACCGCACTGACGGGATTAATTGCATAGTATCAAATCATGTCAGCGTGTACGTTCAGCCCTCCGCATACGAACATTGATATATTGAGTCCTTTGTTCATACGATATCTGTACAGGATGGATGATCCGTTGATCTGGGGTGTGCTTCCTTTCAGATATGCCTTCAATCCTACAAACCATAGATGGAGTTTGGGAAGTTACGATATTTGCTTTCAAAATAGGTTTGTAGGCACTCGTAGCCTCGTCCTGACTGTAAACTAATGTAACTCTCCCCGCAGATTTCTTAAAGCGTTCTTCACCTACGGCCAAGTCCTGCCTACGCACCGCAGCGCGTATTCTTCCCACGGTGGTCTTTTCCAACCAACAATGACCGAAGCGATCCGTCTTCTCTCCTCCCAACCATTCTCACAACTGCCCTTGAATCTCTCCCAGGGTGTCGAAGCATCTGACCCCTTCACAGCGGGCACACTCACATACAGCACCAACAATCTCGACTCCTTCCCATCTCCCTCCTTCTATCCTTCCCGAAAACATTCCTGGGTCCACATATTCCCTGAAGGACGGGTGCACCAACACCCCACAAAGTCCCTCCGTTACTTCAAATGGGGTATATCCCGCCTGATCTTGGAGTCTGAGCCACTTCCCGACGTGATCCCGATATTCATTGATGGAAACCAGGAAGTGATGCACGAATCGCGACAGTTCCCTCGGTTTATTCCTCGCACTGGGAAGGATATCAAGATCGCGTTTGGGGAGAAGGTAGATGGAGAGAAAGTGTTTGGGGAGTTGAGGGATCGATGGAAGAGGCTGGTGCAGATGCAGAAAGATGCTTTGAGGAAGAAAGGTGGGAAAACGGAGTGGGAAATGGGGGAGTTGACTGAGGGGTTGAAGTTTGGAAGTGAGGCTGTGGCGTTAAGGAAAGAGGTTACAATGAGAGTGAGGTTGGAGGTGTTGAAGGTTAGGAAGAGTTTGGGGTATGAAGATGAGGATCCGAAGCAAGGCTTGGTAGAGACTTGGGTTGAGGAGGGAGGAAAAGAGACCGGGAAGATGAAGGACGGGTCTTGGGTTGGGAATACGTGAACCTGATATCATTTTATTGAGACCGACAGGAGACGACTACTGTACGAATACCCAGAACGAAGACGACGATAGACAAGACGACGCGGGCTGGAATCACAGCTTATATAACCAGCCTCTCGCTGCTGCATCACCAATGACCCAGCTTTACCAATAATGGTCCCAGCAGGTGCGTTCCAGAACTGGTGGATTTTACTCAGACGATGGCAAAGCTGTCATCATCCATCCATCGCGTTCACAGATTTTTCTTCGAAATCCTCGAAATCACCATCTCATGGCTTCGCTCAACCTTTATATATATCCTTTAACCCAGCTCCCATCTCTATCAGACCTCTGTACTTATCTCTGCTTGATTTCGAAAAGAACTGATGGGCACCTCCACCTATTTTCAGTGCTTGCTTGCTAATTTACTTAAGTTTATTGATTAGGAATCCAGATTCTTGTGATACATACACTTTATGAGGCAACACAAATTGCTTCGACTCTCTTCATAACCGTCTCAAACTTCTCACTCACAGGGGCATTTTTAACCCGATGTATAATGATTGGTATCTCCCAGAGGCCATTGTAATGCTCGAGTGATCACTTACTGGCCACTGGTATTTTCCACCTGTATCCTTCCAGCGGATCATTCGAAACCTTTTCCTTCACGGGTTCCACCTTTCGCGAATGCCATCTGAGGCCTTCCAGTGGGTCTTCCTTCTTCTTATCCCACCGCAACTTCGCACCAGGATGGTCATCCGGTAATAGTGGATGTCCCGGCTTTCCTTGCATATTCTCCCTGAAAGTCCCTCCGGGAACTGCATAATCAGTCCAGTAAATACCCCTCTTCTGCAACTCAGGGACCAGCAACTCAACTACGTCTTCCCAACTACCCGGATTCGACATATCTGGCAATCATTAGTCGGATCTTGAGCAGAAATGAAAAGGCGAGGGACGCACAGGACATGTTAAACCCATCGCACTCCCCCTCAACAAACCACTTCTCAAACACATCCGCCACCTGCTCCGGGGTGCCCACGGGCATAGCACTTAGCCCCCCACTCGCCATCGCAATGCCCAGTTTCCTCGGCGTCCACCGTTCAATGTCACTCAAATACTTAAACGTCTCCACCAAACTATGGATCCCAACCTCGTACTTCTTCCCCTCGAAGTCGAACTCTTCATCCAGCGGATACTTCGCCAGATCCACGCCGGTGAAGCCGCCGAAGCGGGCGAGCCCGCCTTGCCAGGAGGTGTTCTCGAGGCCTTTCTTGAGCTTGGCTTGGGCTTCTTCTTCTGTTCTTCCAATGATGGGCAGGATTGCCGTGAAGACTTTGATGGATTGGGGATCTCGGCCATTGGCTTTTGCTTCTGTACGTAACTTGTCTACGAATGAGCGGAGGCGTTCAATAGTAGGGTGGCTTGTGAAGACGGCTTCTGCATTCTTAGCTGAGAATTTGATTCCTGCGGGTGAGGAACCGGCTTGGAAGAGCACTGGTGTCCGTTGGGGTGAAGGGTGAAGTTGGCCGTAGCCTGAGAACTTTTGGTATTTGCCGTTGAACTCGATTCGGTGGACTTTGCTGGGGTCATAGGCCATTTCTGGCTCGGCTTGCCAGAGTTGAGCACCGTCTTCCCAGGATTCTTCCCAGAGTCTGGGGGCGAATCAGTATATTTGGTTAGGAGACTTGGGATTTTGAGGACTCAGCTGTAGCATAGCTCCATGTATTCTTCTGCTGCTGCGTAGCGTTCATCATGGGGAACTACGGTGTCATGACCAAATGCTTTTGCAGCCGGTTTGCTGTAACTCGTGACAATGTTCCAGCCAATTCGCCCTTCAGTAACATGATCCATAGTGGACCACATTCTGGTCAACATGTAGGCGGCTACATAGACTATCAACTATATTCCATCACGGATTTTCGAATGAAACGTACGAATATACGACGTTGACCCCGTGATTCCGAAACACAGATTTTTCGTCACTGCAGCCATGGCCGACACTAAGATGGTAGGATCCATTCTCCCAATCTGAGAACCCCCTCTATAGGAAGCATCTCCATTACCTCCATAAACCTCATGAGGGCTGTACACATCTGCAAAGAAAAGGGAGGAGATTTTCCCCTTTTCTGCTATTTTCGCGAGCCAGGTGTAATAGCCAAGACGGTCCTTTCCTCTCGAGTTGTCGTTTGGGTCCCTTTGATGCTTGTCAGTTTCGCAGCCTGTATGAGAGCTTTGAGATGATAAATTTACTTCCAATGTCCAATGGCAACGTGACTACCTGTGCAAGCTGTATCGAAGAAGTTCAGTTGCATCTGTTTCCGTGGAGCCGCCATGATGGGAACTCAGCGGGAGAGTTCAAGGAAGATGGAAATTTGATTGCGGAAACGAAGAATTCGAATAACGAAAACTTGAGGATTGAGGATTGGAAACGGAACTCAAGAATATAACGATACGACTTCGTTATGATTGGGGTCTTAGAATGGGGGTGTTCGGTTCTGTCTGCCGAAGCTGGCGGAGATAACGAGCAAGATCCCGATGCGGAATTGGCCACCGACTTAACTTCAAAATTTCTTGGCCCTTTCTTAACTTTTGGGAATCTGGATAAAATTATTCTTTTGTTAGACGCATTGTGTTGAATCCTTAGCCAATGGAATGTTGACCACTGGGAGGAGTTCTTGAGGACGTGTTATGTTGGAACTTCCGTCATGAACTGTCGGCAGGTGACGAGCATTTGGTTTAGACTAACCCCTTGATGCGTGTATGTCCAGAGTGCGGTGAATTCTTGAAGTCCTTTGTATTTGCAATTTTTGCGGACAGGAAATATGTGAAAGAAAAACTCTTCGCAATGATCCAAGGAGAAGGAGAGATCAGAGAAAAGGAGTTGAGACTCGACCAGCTGCAAAGTCACATCAATGATTTGTAATCCTCTCGATTTCAACCACATGCGCTATTATATTCTTATCTTAGCATTGGCTCCAATTTGCCAGTTAGGGTCTTGTAGAAGATCCAAATCCATTTTGTCGTGGCTGTCGAGCCACTGTTCGTAGGAGTAGTGCATTTCGTCCAGCTCTAATTGCAGCAAAAGCGTGTCCTGATTTGGAGCCTCAAAGCCGAGAAGGGTGTCGAGAATAGGATTTGCTGTACTAATGACAGTGCCGTTACCTAGAATCTCCGATTCATCGAGGGGAGATTCCGCAGGGCAAGTGTCGTTAATTTGATCCAATCTGTGAACAGTTGCTGGTTGCGGAGACTGTGGGAAAGTGCAGCTTTCATCTTGGTGACCACTGGTGGAGTTGCCATTGAACTGGCATCCGGTGGCTGAGTCGTCCCTACATTTATCTTCTCCAATATTATCATAATCGTTTTCAGGGGGGGATGTGAGTGGCACGATCTCGGCAGCGAGGTTGTGAACAGCATGGTAATTGTCGAATGCTTCCTTTTGGGCCGTGTCGAGGAGGGTCAAGATTTGGGATCTCAGGTGGTCTCCGACGCATCGGATCTCATTATCGACCGCAGCTTCTAAAGCCCTTCTGAAGCACTGTGGAAGTTCATTGCGAAGATATTCCTCATATCTCGCCAATTCTTCGGAAGCACCGGCGTGGGGTTTATCGTCGTGTTGGTCACGGATTGGTTCGAAATCTTGACACACTCCAGATTAGACACTTTGTTCTAAAACCATGACAAGTTGACCAGCCATAGCATGCAAAAGAGAAAATACTCACATGGACTGGGTGCGATTTCGTTTGGGAAAATCAGCTGATACATCTGTTGCCACCTCTTCGCTTCAGTCTGACCTGGATATGCCTTCTTTCTGCTCTGCAGCTGTTCCTTCAATCTAACAGTGATTCCGTATATTGGCTGAAACGGATCCGGTGGCCTGACTTCGCATCCTTGCAAAGCAATGATGTGATTGTCGAGTTGTTCTTGAGATTCAAATAGCTCTTTGCAGCGTTGACATTGATGGACTCGATGGTGTCTGTAGAGATGACCCCTTTGGTAACATTAGCCTAAGCTCCTAGGCGATATGCGGAGGAAGCTTACTTAACACGGGCAACCGTCCGCTGGGGAGTTAGGGCGCAGGTAGGCCAGTCACGAAAGTTGAACTTTCTGGGATCATGTTTCCGGTATGGGCAGGCAAATTGTGCTAACTCTTCGAAAGACGTAGTTGATGTTGAAGGCACCTTTGGCCTCTTGGGTCTTCCATCACCATCCTCTTCTGGGAAGTCTTCCCTTTCACCCTCCCCGGTCCGCTTTCCAGAACTCATGTTGGATGAGCTTGCCCGTGGAGTATAGAAATCTGACTTATTAGATGTCGATGACGCGCTGGAAGAGCCGGCATGCACACGAAAGTTCCCAATCATGTTCTGGTTAGCAATCATCCAGAATTGGTCCATGAAGGCGTCCAGCAGCTCACCCCGAATTCGTTCCAGTATTAAGCTCAAATCATCCGGTCCTTCGCAAGTGTCTCCCTCTGAAGGAGTGTAAGCCCAATTGGAAACGGAACCTGACCCAGTAATATAAGATTCAATATCTTCGTCGCCTTCGTCTTCACCCTCGCTCTCAGTGTCTTCTTGTGTGCTGAACTCTGCAGTTTTGGCTCCGATTCGCGCAGGATATGTGTCCGAAGGCGTTTCAATTTCCTGACTTTGGTCGTCCAGAGCGGGGAAGGGAACAACTAGAAGATTATTCAACGAACAATCAGCGTCCTGAGTGACATATGGATATCTCCAGGTCTCTTTGGATGCTAGGCGGCTAGGAATGAACAATCTGGAACTGGCTGGGACTTCTGATGGTTCAGGCTGGCGGGGTTCAGTTATCGAACCCTCCTGAATCCTGAACTCGAAGCTAGAGATTGGTTGCATCCCGCCAACGGCAGTTCTTCTTGTCGAGTCTTCCATTTCGGTCGTCCTAGCCGCTGCGTCATGATTCGAAGATACGTGAACGGCACTCGCAGTACTGTTAGATTGGCATGTGATCTCAGACGATATCCTAAATCCACGTATTCCAGAGTAGTATGCGGTTTCCTCACTCGGTTGAGTTTCCTGGCACCCCAAAGAGATAGGAAGCATGAACAAATTTGAGCTACCGGTATCATCTTCACCAGTGCCCATTCGATCATGAGTGAGAAAAATCTCATCATGGGAAGGGTGAATGATCACATGAATGGTCGCATTGGATGATAGTGGCTGGGTAAATTTCTCGGTGCTGAGGCGTTGATGAACAGCCATCATTGTATGGTAGTGAGGCCGTCCGAAAACGAGAACATTTACTCTTATGTCAATTGGATTCAATACCCAATCTATAGGGATTACAGCCCCAACCTCATCAAGCGATTCAAGCCTAAAGCGTTCGTCTGTTGCATCAATTCTGTGTGGAAGGTATTCTTCCGCGGAGAGGCCGTCGGAGAGTGCTTCGTGGGAAATCCCTTGTGCCACTGCCCACGAACTCGAGATGGCTTTGAAATAGTGGAGTAAAGGTTGGAATAATTGGACGTAATTGGAGCGCTGTAAGTGCAACTCGTTCCTCGTGTTAAGCGGTGGTCTCGACATCAAATCCAGCAACTGTTTGCCGAAAATTATTGTTTCCTTGGCAGAATCTTCGAAAATCCATGGTTTGCTTGCGTTCTGGATTAGTGTGTCGAGACCCAGGAGTCGAGCTTTTTCAGCTTGGAATTCAGCTTCATTCGTTGAACAGAGAACGGATTTGAGATCACGGCTGGTGATGGCTTTTCCAACATTAGTCAAAGCCAGAAAAATCGGCAAATTAGGTAAGTTCACCTGTCATTTCACTAGGAGTAAAAGCTGCAATACTTTCCGAAAAGCTTGGCTCTGGATCAAGGTGTTGGAAGGCTTTGAGCAGACACAGGAGACCAGCATCACCCGTTGACCCGAGAACGGATTCGAAATCACGGCTAGTAATAGCTTTTCCAACATTAGTCAAAGCCAGAAAAATCGGCAAATTGGGTAAGTTCACCTGGCCATTCACTAGGAGTAAAAGTTGCAATACTTTTCGAAAAGCTTCGCTCTGGACGAGGGAGTTGGAGGGCGTTGAACCGCGCCGGGAGTTCCACAGATAAACATAATTTCGCACTTTTAGGTTCTCCGACGAGATTCAAACCGAAAAGAAAGCGAGAAAGGCAAACATCAAGATCAGCCTTTGCTTTACGTTTCCGTCCGGGAAAACTAAATCCGTTAGATCCCTTTTGACCTCTTCGCTTGGAGCTCCCTTTGGAAGAAGGAACTATCGTCCAATCCAATGGATCTAATGGATCCATGGCAGATGGCTATCGAGCGTCGGTCGCTAAGTGCTTCAGGTTACTTCCTAATTAGTGAGAATCCATCATCTCGTGGAGCATAAGCGGATGGAGTCAGGAGGTTGGAGTTCCTGAGGAGAAGGAGGGGAGAATGAAAAATCGTCGTAGGGCGTGAAGACGTGATAAGGCTCAGGTGTGGCTGAAGAAACGCACATTTGCGCATAACTTGTTTTGGCCTTTGACTCGCTGAAGCATTGCATCGCACGTGATAACCGTCGAACTCGTTGAATACGAGCTGAGATCGTTGCTCCATATGGCGCCAAAGAAAAGTTGCATTGCCGCTGATAAGTTTGAACTGCTGAAGTCCTGAGAGGAAAGTCGAGGGAATGGCGAAGTATATATTGTGGGGCTGGTCCCCGTATATTTGTGGATTCATGTCACCACCGATTCGTGACATATCACAAGTAGACTTCGACTCTGATTTGCTGAGATCCTAGAGAGATATCCTAATATACTACAAGGTAAGTGTTTCATGGAACCGACAGAGAATCCAATCTGATCTGTGCATTTCGGACGCAAGGTTGCCAAGCGGAAGCAATGCCCACTGTGAGCTACAAGGCAAAGGAGGGGAACATCAATACCTCAATAACACCTTTAAGGTGCGTAACCAAGCCAAATGTGTTTCCAAGACCCTCAAACTCCAATGCTTGATGCTGAGAACCCCAACTCCAGAACAAAATGTAACCCAAAGCAAGTAAATAGCTTTATTTATGCTGCTCCAAGCGTAGCGGAGCGCATGATGCGAGGTGATTTCCGGACCAAGAAGGAACACGGAGCAAGGGCTGCCAAGGCGATTGCTGATTTCGAAAGGGCGTTTGGGGGACTGTCGGAATAACTTGATGCATGCACTTGTACTCCTCCAAAATCTCAATATGCTCGCACCATGCTGGCAGCAGCAGGGAGTGGCCTGAAACTACTTTCCCCTGTCGCCTCAGTGTTAATGACAAGCTTGACCTCCATATCCGCATCCAAGAACCCATCCCAGACTGTAAACTGATCTCTCGTAACAATTAGCTCAAACTCCTGCAGTCCCTTGACTTTCCGGAGATTCTGCTTCAGTGAGAGAGCTGCTGTGGAATCTGGTAAGATGCAGAGCGTTTTGATGAATACTCTGAACTGTTGGAGGCATTTCATTTGCGAGATGGTGTTCCATGTGTCCACGCGCATTTTTGGGGTTGAGGCGATGAAGAATGGATTGGGCTCCCAGTCGATGGAGAGCAGGCGGATGGAGTCGAAACGATTTGGCAGGACATGCTGTCTGAAATCGAGAATGTCCGTGAGGCCTGGGAAGTGAAAGTGAGTTTTGGCGTAGAGGAATGAGATTGTTTCCGTGTATCTGTTGCCAATTAGTAGCAAGTCGAGTTCTGGGTTTCATCAACTTACGTTTGTCGGCACGTGCACAGGAGCGACAGCGACCCAATGTCGCTATCTTTTTTGGTGGACAGTATCTTGGAACGATCAAAGTACCGCTGCATAGTACGATCTCCACTAATCAAAACTCCATTCTCGTCCACGGTCATTGCTTTGAAGGGCAGAGATTTCGAGCAGGGGTCGATCCAAGTACACGGCTGGCCATCGACTTGCCTCCTACATCGCCAATGGCCCATCCGCTTTGACTTCTTATATACATGGACCACATTCCTCTCTCCAGCAACCACAAGCTCAAGAATGAGGCTTCTCACTTCGTACGGTAATTTCGTACAAAGCTCCGAACTAGTTTGCTGGACTGTTTGCTGCTGGAAGTTCCAGGGGGCATCTCCACTACCTTTCTCCGGCAGGGGTAACGTGAGAGCTCGCCGTCTAAGTCCAAGGTGCCCGCCTTTGGTGTTCTTGCGTTTTAACACATTGTACCTTTGCATTTTGTACCGCGAGTGCTGGTGCGTCAAGCGGCTCCGAGTACTTTCCCAAAGAGATGAGCCCACGTGAGAGAGACGTGATAAGTTGGAGGAGAGTTGATGAACAGTGTCATAGGCTGACATTGGGCGGATGGAGGAGCCATCTCCAGAGTCACGCGCCATTGTGAGGCCCAAAGCTACTTTGGGCTGGGGATAGGGTTCGGAAGGCCAAGGGTTTGCGCAGGGGTTCCGCAGTGGAGACGACGTTAAAAAGCTTATTGAAGGCGAAGCATAGCACCATAGACGTCGCTCCGAGCTGTTGGCTGAGCAGGGGAAGTACGCAGTAGAGAAAAGCCATGGGATGATATGGCCGGGTAAAAACAATTCAATCAGAAACACGTGACCATGACACTTGTGCATATGGAGACGTCTTAATTAGTAATGATTACAGTCTGGAGCGGGCAGGGAGAATGAATTGCCCGAATCTTCACCTTTTCGTTGAAGATAGAAAAAGGGGTAGATGTGCGAATCGGGGGCTCGCAAACGGTTTGTCGGTATAGCCAGGAACTTGTTTCAAAAATCGATTGCCCTTTTTATCAGAATCGGTCTGGTTGGGAGTTCAGATCACAGGTTGTAAACTTGTGTGAGCGGATGTTGTATTCGCGCTCATCTGTAAGCCCAATTCACGAGATCAACGACTCTCACTTGAGTCCTGTATCCAGAAACCGTACTTGGACCGATGACTCTCAGTTGACAATTCAGGGCAGTCGAATGGTCTCTGCTACTTTCCGCTATGATTACCCAGCTTAGGTGGTACTGAATAATACTGAATAAGACGGTACTCCAGTGAGTGGACAGATATGCTGTCGATGTTGAGATTGTTGCGGCATGGCTTGCTGCCACTGTGAAACGAGGGAATAACTGCGAGCTTCGCATCGTGTAAAGGAGGCATCTCGAAGATAGAACTTCACCTAGCTCTCTCATCAACAGCTTTTAACACCTGTTCAAGCCACCACACATGTATCCGTGGATCTCCAGTCAGTTCAGGGTGGAAACTTGTACCGAATACGTTAGCTTGCCGAACAGCGATAATGTCCCCAGCTTCAGGATCCAGATTCATCTCGGTATTCTTGAAGGTAGCAGTTCGACCCGGGAGCGCGGCCATAATCTCAACATCGGCAAGCTTTATCTTCTTAGCCACGGCCTCATCCATAACCCGTGAAGGTGCAATAACAGTGTCTTCAACTTTGGCCTCGCCTTCTTGAATCCCGGCTACATTTGGCAACAGTTTCTCGACGACAGGGGCCCGAATGAAGATTGCTCGAAATAGGAGACGAGAAGTATCAAAACCCTTCCCATCAGCGTGCTGCAAGAATGGAAGGTCTAAACTGGCCTCGAAGCTTTCGATTTGGCGTCCAAAATGGTTTCGGTTGACTCGAATGTCAAGCCCACCTATGAGCTCTTGGCCACCCTTCTTAGTTCGATTTGCAGACTCTGCAAGCAATATCAGGCCTGCACATGTTCCCCATGTTGGTTTTCTTAAAACTCTTGAAGCAGATCAGCACATGTATATGAAATTCAAGAAGATGACTCACTTGACGAAATCTCGAAGAGGTTCCAGCATGTTTGATCTCTGAGCCACCAACGATATAGCGGTACTTTCTCCTCCTGGAATGATGAGAGCATCACAGGAATCTAGTTCCGCTTCATTCCGGACTTCCTTGAACGTCCAATTCCTTTCAACGATATCCTTCTTGACCAAAATCCGAGCAGCTTGCCGCAGAAGCTGGACATGCTCATTGAAGGCACCCTGTAGGGCCAAAACGCCGACAGTCACATCCACCATGGCTTGCTCATTGGAGCCCATCACGAGGATCTCCTTTGCTGAAATCTTGATTCAAAAGATCAACAACACATGTAATGAATTTTTGGCCTGTGACGTTGTCTTGGAGAAACCCTGCAGGTCATCGGGACACCTTATAAAAAGTTTACGGTAGCGGCCTCGGCAAATTGGCCCCGGCCAACCTTCTGACCTCAGTCCACGCCCACTCACCTCAACATAATTTCACCGTCTCCAGACCGTCTATGTTCTCACTCTCCCCTCCTCGAGAGGGTCTCCATCACCGAATTAAATAATCCCACCTTTCCTGCTCGTCGCCGCCATCCCGACATGTCTACTATCCTCTACTTCGTCGAGTTCGGAGCTGCTGCTTACCTCGCCCTCACCCTGTTCTTCTACGCACTCTCCCTGCGGATCCCCGCGGCTGGCTTTGTCGCCCGTCTCCTCGCATCGTATGTCTGTCTGATCGCATGCGCCTCCTATGGAGTGGTAGCCTCCATATTCCTTCGCTTGGTCGCGTACGGAGGAAACTCGCAATGGGCGACAGCGCGAGCCTTCAAATATGTAATGTGGCTCACCACCGGCGTAACCTTCACAATCGAAGACCCCAACGATTACCTCAACAAGACACGACCTGCGGTATTCATTGGCAATCACCAGACCGAGCTGGATGTTCTGATGTTGGGGTATATGCTCCCCAAATACACCTCCGTTACCGCGAAGAAATCCTTGAAGAATTGGCCGTTCTTGGGCTGGTTCATGTCTCTGTCTGGGACGGTCTTCATTGATCGTGCCAATTCGACCAGCGCGAGGCATGCGATGACTAGTGCCGCGGAGGTGATCACAAGAGACAAGCAGAATGTCTACATGTTTCCCGAGGGCACAAGAAGCTATGCAAAGGAGCCCATGCTGCTACCATTTAAGAAGGGAGCATTTCATTTGGCAATCCAAGCAGGTGTGCCAATTGTGCCAGTTGTGGTTGCGAACTATTCGAATGTCCTCTATTTGCAAGGGTGGAGGTTTAACTCCGGCTCAATTCCCATGAAGGGTATGGTGTTCCTCCCTGACTTTATTATATTACTAACTCCTTTTAGTGTTGAAACCAATCGAAACAAAAGGCCTAAAAACCTCGGATGTCGAAGATCTAACTCGGGATACGAGAGAATTGATGCTTCGGGAGATGGTTAGCTTGACTGCAAAAGCGCGAGGTCAACCAGTTGCGATGCCAGTACAAAGCTCCGGAGACGGTGTAGTAAAAGCGAGTGGAGCGGAAGCTACGATATCATAAAGGTTGACTGAACCGAAGATATAGAGTAGACGGCAAGAGTTACAGCCGGAAGTGGATTCCAGCTGAAAAAGTGATACAGATCACGAATACACACCCTGTGCATGTTTGGAGTATGGGATTGCTTTACATCAAGCAGTATATACCCCATAGATGTCTGAAATAGCGACAATTTGATCTTTGTTTTCCAGAGAACTCTGTCAAACAGGCCTCGCTTCACCTTGCCCTGCTTGAGCATCCTTTCTTTTCTCCACTGCAGAAAATGTGCTACAAGTGGAGGCCATAATTTACAAGCATTTTCCAACCTTGTGCCTTAATACTAATCGCAGGGTGCCATATCAGAGGACATGCTGCTGAACCCTCTCACCGATATTTTGCTGAGTTGCGACTTCATTGGCCAAGATTTATGCCAAGCTTGTGTGAGGCTTGCGCCTTCCAAAATCTCTCGGTGTCGAGTTTTGCATGGTCCGCGCCGGCAACCTCACCCTGCTTGGAACTCCTTTAACCTCCAACAATCGTCTCTGTTGATTGAACCGCCACAACATCGAACAAATCGAAGACCAGTCATGAATGACTTGCCGTTCATTACTCTGGCTTCGAGTGGGATGTCGTCTCAGGCTTCACAATCACCTCAAAACTCGGAACAAGTGTCTGAAAGCAGTGTGAGGTCACAAAAAGGGGGAAATTTTACAAGGCTAAATATTCCATAAGTCTCAAGAAATTCCTAGTTCGACAACATCCGAATCTATCTCGACCCATGACACAAGCCGGACAAAGTATCACCTCCACGAACTGAGTACTTTTACTGCAAGGCTTAACCACGTCAGTCAACGCCTTGCCCAATCTATCACTTATGGAATGTCTACTCACTCTCATTTGGGCCGCAGCAAGTATCTTCCCAAACAAAGGTCGTTTAAAGTATCAAAATGTTCACGTACTTCTTCTAAGATGGGAGGAAGAGATGGGCGTCCAATACGAGCTTGACGATCTTACGAAATTGTTCGAGGCTGAGTATGGCTATGCAACGGAAACCTGGCTCATACCCAATGCAAAGTCTCACTTCGCGCTGATGGAGAAGGCCTTGCAGGTTGTGCGAGACTTCGGCAAGGCCAGTAATCTTCTGATTGTCTATTATGCTGGGCGTGGGCATATGAACGTTTCTCGTCAAGCAATGTGGAGTTGGTGAGTACGGAATCTCGCTTCAAAACTCTGGTACCTGGGTTAGCACGTCGAACAACAGGACAGCTTCTCTTTCATGGCATGCAGTCCAAACTCTGTTTGAATAAGCAGATTCGGATAATCTTCTTTTGCTCGACTGCTGCGCAGCTGTAAGCGGGACGCTCACGGAAGCAAGCAGTACGAGCGTTACAGAGACTATTGCGGCCTGTGGATTTGAGACTTGGGCTCCGCAGCCGGGACGATATAGCTTTACCAATACCCTCATCGCTGTATTGGACGACTGGTGTGATCGCCTTGCTTTCACAGCTGCCATGCTGCACTGTGAAATTCTCAATCGATTGAGACACGAAAAGCCAGAGAGAGACCGATATACCAAAACGTTCGAGTTTCGCAAATCTCCGATTCATGTCCTCAGCACAAATGATCCTAAAGCACGGAACGTTGAATTGTCTCCTCGCCAACCACCGAAAGAACCACCATTCAGCCCAAGATGCTTCAAGCCAGTCGAGAACCAGCGGGGCTGCATCGTCAAAAGTGGTAGAAACCTCTGACATTGAGACAGAGCCGTCCGACGAAGCAGCCTTTCCAGCACTCGGTTCTGGTGACCAAAACGAACTCTACAGCATGGCATCACTTGCGAAAGTACTGGGTGATGGACATACCCCACTTCCGCAAGTACTGCTTTCTCTGGCGCTAGCAGAAGACCCAGTCCTTGACTTCGACCGTTGTAGGAAGTGGCTTCAAGACTTCCCTGCGCTAGCAAAGTATGCTACAGTGCAAGGAGTCTATAAAAGCAACCCAACTTTACTCATTCTGTCAATCCCCATCATGATCTGGGACTGGCTGCCAGAAGACCCTGCTTGCACATTCATTGGCTATATTTACTCAAAAAAACTCTTATCGACTGGTTCAAGCCAGCAGCCTTCGTGGAAAATCAATTCACGTCACTTCACATTCGAGGTGACGAAATCCGCCAAGCCTGTTAGGATATTTCTTCAGCCTGAATATCAAATATATCACTTAATATTGACGCTGGCGCAGCTCATTCCTGTTCCTGTAATGTACCCGCTATTCTTCCATACAAAGGCTAACTTTTCCAGTTGACCTGTTTTATTCTTTTCATCTGGATTCTGAGAAACTCTAAACTCTTGATGCCCGAAAGAGGTCACCAGAACCCAATTTCATATTTGTTCAACATGATTGTTGATTGGGGGTTAGGGTTGCTCAGCTTCACGTTACCCCTCCTCATTTACACCGATGCTCTCAATCGCTACTGGGTATCTAGGTCACCTTCAATAATATTTGACAGCGCAGTATTATTGCCTGATTTGGTTGTCGCGCCTTTCCAATTTGTCTGCATGATTTCTGTGAAGTGTTTTGTACAAGGGAGGGATATTTTGAGGCGTCCCGGACGTCATTCTGACCGTAATTTCCATGCTGGAGATCCAAAGATCGAAGAGTGAGTGTTCTCCATGAGATGGACAGAAAGCAAATGGGGATCTCTTGGCTCGCCCCTTGATATTTGGGGATCATTCTACCGCTGTATTTTTGTAGCTTCAATACGCCCTCTTACTCTCTTCTCCGTCCTCCCTTGGGAACCGTGACTACATCTTCCTCGTCTCCATATCTAGCGTTCCCCCTATTCCACACTCCCATCATTCCACCACCTCTCCACCAACCTCTCAAACCGCTCCGGATTCTCCCAATAACACCAATGGCCACCCCAGTCCACCGTAACACCCTGAGCCACCCCATACCCCTCTTTTTGCCCTCCATTCACAAAATCCACAACCTTCAACGGCCCCGCAGCAGGAAAACACCCACTCCTACTACTCGCAACCACCAACACGAGCGTCTTACTCCCACTCCCTTTCCCAAAACACGCAGCGATGCTATCCCTCCAATCGAGACTGGTATGGTCGGCCATTAACTTGCCCAACCACTCACCGTCTCCTTTCATCGCCTCTTTTAGAAAGAACTCCTCATCGGCAGCTTGAGTCTGAGGCGAGATTTTCGGAGCAGGAGGAGGAAGGGGGTGTGAGCGATAACTGAGGCAAGAGGCGATTGTGCCTTTATGTGCTGTTTCGGGAGAAAGCAACAGAGTCGTTTGGAGAGCGGAGAGAGCGGAGGCGTTGTTCAGGCCGCGGTTGCAGAATTGGGAGTCCCAGCCGTCTAACGTGCTGTTCTGGAGCGGCGACTGATCCACAAATACCATGCTGTTAAAGGGGGAGGTGGTGAAGAGTTCGGCGTAGCACCAGAGGATTGAGCACCCCAGACTTCCGCCTATTGATTTCCATCCTGAGGACTTTCCATCCAGGAGAGAGGGCTCGAGATGGATTAGGAGCTCACGCAGGTCCATGGCTAGCCGGCTGACGTGGTAGCCGTGTTTTGGCTTGTCGCTGGCCCCGTGACCCCGTAGGTCGGGGACGATTACGCGGTGTTCTTGAGAGAAGGTTGGAATGTTTCGCTGCCAGACGAGAGAGGAGCCTGTGAAGCCGTGGATCTGGGGGTGGGTTAGGCCTGGGATTTGAGTGTGAAGATATAAAATACCTGGTTGGAATAGCGAAAGAAATGGAAAGGTGGCAGCAGGAGTAAAACACAAGAGATAAAGGGGCTTGGAATCAGAGCTGATGATGACTTTGTCATTCGAGGATGGGTTGAAGTTCATTTCATCTCATGCTAAAAGTTGAAGAAGATATACATCTATTGATCCTAAGAGAACTACTCCGAGGGTGTTCAAGTAACACAGCTCCCATTAAACAAGAAATAGAAGCGCCTTTTTGAAGGGACCAGAACGAGACGCAACGCACCAACATCAACCAAGGTTTATCATCTTCTCCCTCCTCCGCCGCGCCTGTATCGAAGTACTTCAATGTGACATTGTCGTTCGTCTTGAAGCTCTGCATCTTCTCCAAGGTGTCCATTTCGAATTATGTCTGAGGTCCGAGGTAGAGGATGGAATAGGGTGAGGTTCAGGTGAGAGAAGACGAATTCATGGTGGGGCACGTTTCATGGGAAAACTTCGGGATTCTGGCGGGGTAATATAGCGGGTCATTGCCCGTTTCTCCCCCTTTTGAAGGGACTACGATCACTTCTATAATGCTATTGTTTAGAAGCATCACGTTGTGCAAGAGTGAAGTCTAGTGAAGGAATCTATTGTCCCAAACCTCTAGGCGCCGACGCTATGGGTATCTTCTAACCATATCCACATCCCAGAAAACCAAGCAGGCAAGCCATCTACCTAATTATACAATCAAGTACACTCCCATAAAACATATCAAATGCATCCAAACCAGCTCTCTACCAGTTCAGACCTCGATCAACCTTCTGCACCTTCCCCTTGCCTCCACTTCCCGCTGATCGACCTTCACCACCGCCTCCTCTATGCCCACCTGCAACTCTAGGAGGATCAGGCACGACAGTCAACCCCTTCGCGCCCTTAAGTCCCATCTTGCTCACAGTACTCTTCTTTATGCCGGGTACTTCTGGCGCCCCAAGACCCTCCAAAGCAAAGCGATTCCCCTGCCTAACCAGCTCCGGGATATCCCACTTCAGCCCCTTCATATGGTTCTTATAGTACCCCAACCATGCCTGATACGTCTTCGCGTGATCCTCCATCTTCTCCGCAATAATTCTAATCTCAGACTTGGCAGTGATATCCGCGTCCGCCGGCTCGAAAGTGATTTCCTTCAACGTCCACTTCGGGAAGAACGTCTCTGCTTCAGTGACGATGAATGTCCCACGGCCTTCGGCGCCTGCACGAGCTGTTCGACCAAGACGGTGGACATACGATTCCTTGTCCGCTGGGATACCGACTTGGAAGACGTTCGTGACAAGGGGGAAATCCATTCCTCGTGCTACGACGTCCGTGGCGACGAGGATCCCGTTCTTTGCGGTTCGGAAGGCGTTGGTGACGTTTGTGCGCTTCGATTGGCTGACGCGGGAGTGCAGTACGCTGGTGGGTGGCAAGTTGGGGAGCGCCTCGAGGATGTCGCCGTAGAAGTCGACAAGTGCGGCGGTGGGCGCGAAGACAATGGCTTTGAAGGTGTCTGCTCCATTCAAGGCTACTTCGGAGCGGATGCTGCCTACGAGAGCAGCAGCAACATCTGAGAAGGCAGGAACGGTGATTAGGTGTTGTGGGACACGCTCGTGGGTGTTGAGCTCTCCTTCTGGGATGGTGGAGATGAATTTGTAGTCTTTGGAGAGGATGAGATGGGCGACGTTCTCGACGTGGGGAGCGATGGTGGCGGAGAAGAGCATACCTTGTCTCTTGGATTTTTCTTTGTCAGGGAGGGACTTGACGATCTCTTTGAGGGCGGGCATGAAGCCCATATCGAGGAGTCGGTCAGCTTCATCGAGAACTAGGGTGTCGAGGTTGCGGAAATTCCATTGAACATGCTGATTGCTGAGATGGTCGAGTAATCTTCCGGGAGTTGCAATGAGGATATCACAGCCTTTGAGAATCTTGTCCTCCTCTGTGTTCTTGTTTGTGCCTCCAATTGCGAAAGAAACCTTGTATTTTGGTAGTCGTTTGAGTAATGCTGTTGCCTCCTTCGCAATCTGCATCGCTAATTCTCGAGTTGGGGAGATGACCAGGAGAGAGACGCCAGAGCCGGGGGGTCTGTTCAAGTTGATGAGAGTTTGGATGGCAGGTAACAGAAATGCAATGGTCTTCCCAGTGCCAGTCTTTGCTTGTGCTAGACAATCAATCCTCTTGGCCAGGAGATCGTGAAGAGTGGCCGCTTGTACTGGCATCATATGGTCGAACTTGAGATCTTCGATAATTGTTTGAAGGAGGATAGGATGAAGAAGTTTTTCCTTTCCAAGGTCTGCAAATCGTGGAGTATCGAGAGGGACAGCCTCTGTCAAAGGAGGTGTCGCGACGCGTGGGATGGGAGTCGCATGTTGTTGAGGAGATCCAGAAGCATTCGTTGCATTTGTTGCGAAGGCCTTCTTGCCTCTGTATGGGTGCCTTTTAGCAGGGGGTCTTCTGGATTGCTGCATGGTGATGGTGAGGATGTTACGCAAAAGAGGGTTGCGCGTGAGGGTAGGAAAGGAAAACATGGAATTTTTGCAGCCTTTGATCGGCTTCGGTTGTTGCTTTGTTGCCTCCTCGTGCAGAAACTTTGCAACCAGCGAATATTTCCTCCTGACTAAGCAACCACCGATAAGACTGGTGAGATAAGAAAAGAAAAGAAGGGCGAGCTGAAACCCAACCTTCATTTCCTTTTCTCACCACATCTTATGTTACACTGCACTTGGATTCTCTCCTGAATATTGTTGTCAATACCACCGTGCTCATTTGTACGAGTCCCATTTCCCGGGACCTTGCAGTCGGCTTCTTCCGCTAGCTCTCGACGCCTCCTGAGGTACACATGAGCCCGCATCGAAAGCCAACGAATGATCTTCTGGGACTGGGAGAGGGGATTCGCCCACGGAACTGCACTTTTTCGTCGGCTCGTCCAGCATCGGGGAGGGCGAAAACATCGTTCCAGAACTGCACAAGGCTGGATCTATAATCCTCTTTTATGAGTAGCTGAACGATCCTCGACGGTACATCAGAAGGGGTAGTGGTGGCTGGACGTGCGCGGCGACAGGACTTCGGGCCTTGGAAACCTGACCAGAAAGGGAACGCGGCTGAGGACATTCTGGTCCGTCGACTCGGCGTCGACGAAATCGAGATGTTTCTGGGAAGGCCCAGAAGGGAAAGGCTGGAAGTCTGAAGAACGCTCAAAGTTGGTGCATCTGCTTTCTGCACGTGCAAGCACCTGCTCGCAAGATCCACTCTCGAAAAACTCGCTCCACGCTCTGGAAAGGCCGTGGCGCTCTCAAATTCTCTCAACTTGCCTCCTGAGCCAGGAGCTTCTTCCCGCCTGCGAAATTATACCGAGCCGTGTCTTTGTCTCCCCGCGTCTCGCACGCGTCATACCCGTTGCATTTCTGAGACATTCTCAACGACAATTTTCAACCTCACTTTTGACCTCGTATCTTCCCTCTTTGTTTCAATTGTTCTCCAGACCTCGAAGTATTGAGGATTATGTTGAGCAGCAGCCAAAATCTCCGATGCCACGATGCCAGAAACCCTTCCGATGGAGTCCGGGAGGCGAGAAGCCGGGCCCAAAATAGCTCCAACGCACTTGCCACCCCCATCCGAATTGAGAAGCAGTCTTCCGAACAGAGAAAAGCGCAGGGCAAATACTAGGAGTAAGGTTATTGTTGATCAGCAGCAGCCTGGGGCGCCAGAGATACGAGGTCACGGATAGCATGCTAAGAGCAGCTTCGGGTGCGAGTTTTCCCCTCGTCTCAACTCGGTGTCTGAGAGCAAACCGGATCTGCTAAACATCCTGGGCATTCGGAACCACGATCTGCGATGGTGCCGAGTAGCTGATCTAATATGACCTCTCCAATATGATTTTCGCAGGGCAACACGACATCGTGGCTGCTTCCCGACTCCCGGGATGGGAGGGTGCTCGCTGGCGACGGCGGCCACGGCGGAGGACCCAAACTTTCACCTCGTGGCGGAGCAGTCTCGATCTGTCTAGTCGACGACTCAACATGGCCTGCTAGTCTTTGGAAAGTTTGGAACTTTGGTTCCTAAATTGCGCGCAGGGTCTAGGATGCGGGGTGGAGCACACGTTAAACTCTAATGATCGCAAAGAACTATCCCACAGTCTCTTAGGCCACGCCGAGCCAGGCCGGTCCTCGGCCAGTAGCATCCTTCCAACTGCAAATATGACCGTCCTTGGCACGGAGTGAGAACTTGCTCCAGTGAGAAATACAGAAGTTTGCCCTCGTCCGCCGCCTTCAGGTGGAAGTGGGGTGGTGGGAATCTGGCCCTCTTCCGTGGCTTCTAATCCATCCACTATTTTCTCCAAGTTTGTAGACTGAGGCGTTTCTTTCTCCCGGCCTGTTAGTTCAGCATCTCAGCTCGATACGGCACGGCACTATTGAATGTCGTTAGAATTATCCCGATACATACTGGGGACTGCCTGTGCCGGGAGGCTTGTTGGGCGTTCTGCAATCCAGTATTAATCGTGCCATCTACGGCTCAAGTTTCGCTCGTTATACTTTCGACCATTGCCTCATCAAAGGCAATCAATGTCAGGCGTAATGTCTCCTACACTCGTTATCATTTTTTTGCTCTCTTTCTTTGTTCACCATGTCAGCTCTTTTGCTTCAACGGATACCATTACTTGGGGAGGAGACAATTCCAGAGCTGGATATCAAACGTAAGGATTCCTGTCAACCCTGGAGAAAACCTCTGACAGTACTAGTAATCATAATATGGACCCTGCCATCGTTGGCAGCTCTCAATTTGGTCAACTTTTCAAGACTGCCCTTCCGGGTCGCTACAATGGTTATACCGAACAAGTCTTCTCTCAGCCGCTCGTTTATACAACCTCAGACGGCATTCAATATGTCTACCTTGCTACGACTCAAAACAATCTCTATAAAATCAATGCGAAGACCGGGGCCATTGTGATGCAAAGGAGCTTGCACATTCCTTTCTTGACTGCAGATTTGAATGGATGTGTTGATATCAACCCCACCATCGGTGTGACGGCCACTGGTGTTATTGATCCTGACACCGATACATTATATCTCACTGCCAAGACGTACGAGAACCAGAATGGAGGGGTTGGCGTAGCACAAGGGAGACCTAACGGCCGTTACTACTTCCACGCAATCAACGTCAATGACCTCACCGAACGTGCAGGCTTTCCTGTGGACCTTGAAGGAACTGTTGCCAGGAACAACCCAGTTAGAAGTTTCAATGGCGGTATCCACCACCAGCGCCCTGCTTTGCTGCACTCGGGTCAATACATCTACGCCGGTTTCGCCTCTCACTGCGTACAATACAACTTCACTGGCTGGATTATGGGCTGGGACAAGACAACTGGTGCAATCGTCGAGAGATACGCTACGGAGGGGGCGGGTGTTCCCAACACAACTCCAGGAGGGGGTATCTGGATGTCAGGAGGAGGATTGGCTTCTGATGATGCCGGCTCGCTTTTCTTTGCTTCTGGAAACGGTTACGCTTCTCAACTCAGCACTATTCCTGTGAATGGTCGCAACCCGCCGACCTCCCTCGAGGAAGCCGCGGTTCACATGACGATCAACGACGATGGGTCTTTGACTATCGTGGATTTCTTCATGCCGTGGGAAAAGACGCAACTCGACGGAGCCGATCGAGATCTTGGAACGAGTCCTCTGGAATTGCTTCCCAGCGAGTTCTCTTGCGGTGATTATAAACGTATCGGCGTTGTCACTGGAAAGAGCGGCAAGACGTACTGGCTGAATTTGGACAATTTGGGAGGTTACCAGAATGGACCGAATAAGCTGGATGACATTATTCAAGTTTACCAGAATGAAAACTCTGTGTATGCTGGAGCTGGTGTGTATCCTCTGGAAGGCGGATACATTTACATTAATGGTAAGGAGATTCGATTGAAGTATACCTAGAAATATACTAACCAGCAACAGTCATCCAATATCCTACCCATGTTTTCCAATTCTCTTGCAACAATGGATTTCCCTCCTTTACCAAGGTTGCCGACTCTCCTACCAAGAATGCCTACGTTCTTGGAGTTGGTCACGGTACTACGACATCTCTCAACGGCGAACCTGGCACTGGCCTTGTCTGGACAAGTGACGTTGACGGACAAAACCTCCGTGTCTACAATGCGATTCCAGAAAATGGCTTGATGACCCAGATCGCTGGCTTCAATGTCCCTGGTACGACTAAGTTTACTCGCCCAGTTTTCGGAGACGGCATCGTGTACATGGGTACGACCCAAGGATATTTCTATGGATTCGGCTCTCCAGTCAACTTACCCATAAATTGCTCTTCGCCATACGATTTTGGCACTGCGAACCTGAAGAATGCTACTGCCGCAAAGACAGTGACCTGCACAGCCAACATTGGGGTTACCGTGACAAACGTAAACTTGACGGGGAATGCCAACTTTAACATCACTGGTGTCCCAACGGTACCTCTGAATGTCGCGCAAGGCGGTACCTTCAGCTTCCAAGCATATTTCAATCCTCAGACCGTCGGCCCACTGTCCTCCGATGTTGTCGTTGCAACCACAAACAACGTCGCCGGCTACAGCACCAGCACCCCGATCTCTTTGAAAGGCAACGGGCAGAGTGTGAATGCACTACTCTCAGTCGCTCCGGTGACCCTAGCATTCCAAGGTGCGATTACGGGTCAACAATCTGGAGGTGTCAACCAGTCCCTCCTCATCAATAACCAAGGCAATTCTCCTTTGACGATTGAGAATATTCAGTATTCGCTGAAGAGTGAGACCGGTCCATGGGTCACTGCCAACAATACCTCTATAGGGCCCAAGGTTGGAGCTTTCACATTCATTGGGCTTCCGACGACCATCCCGGGGAACTCCGGAGTCACTGTCACCATCAACTTTGATACCTCTGCGAGTGGTAACTTCGCTGCTTATGTTCGAGTTGTATCAAACGGAGGAACCAAAGTGTTTGATGTTGTTGGTACCTGCGGTAGCCCTCCAATTGCTCTGCTTGAGTTCCAGACTCCAGATGGGACGGGATGGGTTCAGTACCAGGAAGGACAGAATTTTACTTTTGGAAATGTCACAGAGAACTTGACGCGGTCCTTGAAGATGCGGTTGACCAACAATGCCACTTCTGACAGTGCCCGTCTATCCCTTACGGTCTCGAAACCGCCTTTTGGTGTTGCAGGTATCATTGGGGCCAACAATCAAGTTGACTTGGCTGAAGGCACGACCCTTGCTCCCGGTGAGAGCGCAACTGCAACGCTCTACTGCTCAGTCCCCAAAGAGCAATGGAACACAGACCCTTACCACGGCAACGCTCAATGGACAATGAACGTCGATGACCCCAGCTTCGGAAAGCAATACATTCAGTTCGACTGTCTTGCTGTTTCAGAGCAAGCTGCCCCTCTTCAATCCAATGGTCTGGGCCTCTATAGATATACTGGATGCTTCAAGGAAAATAATCCCGGTCGTCAACTGAAGACTCAAATTTACGGTGATCCCAACAATACCATTGCTCAATGTATCGCGGCTTGTGCTGCAGGTGGATACGTCTTCTGCGGTACTCAATACAACCGGGAGTGTTGGGGAGGACCTAACATCCCTATACAACAAGTTTTAGAAGACGATTGCAACTATCCTTGTGCAGGTAAGCTCCCCCCTTCTCTCAGATGCCTCTTTCTCTAACTAACTCTTTGCAGGTAATATCAACGAAATCTGCGGTGGCAACGGAGTTGGCAGTGATGCAGGTGGTTCCTACATCTCCCTATTCGCCGATTCTAGTCGCTTCAATGGGACTGCCGTCAGCACTGGACCAACTGGGCCCTTCGTCAATCCTGATGTCGACGGATATGTAAGCATGGGCTGTTACACCGAAGCTACAACTGGAAGAGCGTTGGCACAGGGGTATAATCCTGCTCAACAAACTGTCAAGATGTGTGTGGATACGTGCTCAGCCAAAAACTATATCTATGCTGGTCTCGAGTACGGCGGCGAGGTAAGCAGCGCCTGTCAGGACATTGAAGCCATACTGACTTTCTCCAGTGTTGGTGCGGAAACTCGCTTGGGACTGGCGCGGTCCCAACCGCCGCCTCTGACTGCAGCATGACTTGCAATGGTAAGGTTCTCTCGATGTTTCACGATGCAGAGCTGATTCTTTAGATAACGGCACCGAGTACTGTGGGGCTGGGAACAGACTTAACGTGTACGGGAAGAACGGAAGCTACACTCCCCCAAGCACTCTGCCAACCTCAAGTGCCACTGGAACTGGAACTGGTGGATCAACTTCTGCTCCCATAGCAGTCACTGGTCCACAAATCAAGCAGAATGTTGGCACCTGGTCATTCCAAGGCTGCTGGACTGAAGCTACGAATGGTCGAGCATTGTCAAGCAGGACCTATGCCGCTGACTCGATGACCTTGGAATCCTGTGCTTCGTTCTGTTCAGGTTTTTCGATGTTCGCTGTGGAGTACGGTAGAGAATGCTACTGTGGCAATACACTCGGCGCCGGAAGTGTGAAGGCTACCAACCAAGCGGACTGTTCGTTTACCTGCCCCGGAAATGGTAACGAGTACTGCGGGGCTGGCAACAGACTTCAATTGTACGCGTACAATGCGACGTCGGCATCCTCTACGTCTGTTAGCTCTTCGCCATCATCTGTAGCACAATCCTCGGTCAGTGCCTCAGGGGCCGTTGCAAGTTCCACTAGCGTCTCATCTATAGTTCCTACTCCCACAGGACCCACGATCGTTCCATCTGTGGGCCTTTACAACTACATGGGATGCTTCACGGAAGGAACTAATACTCGAGCCCTTGGAGCTGCTTCTTACCCATCAAACACCAACACCATTGCTCAATGTGCTGCATCTTGTTCAGCATACAAATATTTCGGTGCTGAATACGGCCGCGAAGTGAGTACCCTCCCTCAAGGAACCGACTCTTTGCTGATTTTCGTTTAGTGTTGGTGTGGTAATTCATTTGGTGCTGGCTCGGTCCTTACAAGCAATTCGGACTGTTCTATGACCTGCTCAGGCGATAGCACCGCGTACTGTGGCGCTGGAAACAGGTTGACGGTTTACATTAAGAACGGGACAAGTTCTGCCAGTGTGTCGAGCAGCTCCTCATTGTCTGTTTCTTCGAGCTCTGTTTCGAGCCAGAGCAGCGGTGTTTCTTTGCCAGCAAGTGTCTCATCCACCCAAGACACTTCTTCGTCAACAGTTGCATCAAGCACTCAAAGCAGCCTTTCGTTCTCACCGAGCCCAACCATCTCTATATCAAGCTCTAGCAGCACCTCACCAGCACCGGCGCCTTTCCAGACGCTCGCAATATCGAAAACCGTTGGAGAATACGCCTTCCAAGGATGCTACACGGAAGGCAACGGCGTTCGAGCATTGTCCGGTGCTTCTTTCTATAACTACACTGCAATGACTCTCGAGATGTGTGCTTCTAGCTGTTTAGGATTTACTTATTGGGGCGTTGAGTATGGAGGAGAATGTCAGTTCAATCTCCTACATCTTTCAAATTCTGGACTAACTTTGTCGTAGGCTACTGTGGCAACACTATTGACTCGACATCCACGAATGCAACAACGCAAGCCGATTGCTCGTTTTCGTGCCCTGGCAATCAATACGAGTACTGCGGTGCGGGAAACAGACTCCAGATGTACAAACTCTCGCCTGTTTCGTCATCTGTTAGCAGCTCAAGCTCTCTCTCAACCGTTAATGCCGTGGCAGCAAGCACAAGCTCGTCCTCCACACCAGCCCAGTCTCCAATGCAAACGATATCGACTTCGGCCTCCGCCCCAGCAACCACCTCGACATCAACTTCTCAATCCAGCACGCTGCAATCCGCTACCTCAACATCTTCCCTCTCATCTTCTATATCCTCGTCTTCATCCTCATTCCCCTCATCTTCATCAACGTCTTCCTCAACAACTACGTCAAAGGCCGCAGCCTACACCGGCCCCCCGGTCACCTCCCAAGGAAATGTAAACTTTACCTACTACTCCTGCCTCTCCGAGCCCTCCTCGGGCCGAGCTCTCCAAAAGCAAATCGAGAACAACGGCACCTACATGACGATCGAGAAATGCCTTTCCAATTGCTGGATGTACCAGTATGCCGGTGTTGAATATGGCCGCGAGGTAAGTAATCCGGGTTTGAAATCGAATATTACATTTCCGATGGCTAACTTTTGTTTAGTGTTGGTGCGGTAATACTCTCAACACAGGGAGCGCCAACTTGAATGTATCTGACAGTAATTGTGGATTTAAGTGCCCAGGGAACTCGAGTGAGTTCTGTGGGAGTAGGAGTCGTTTGAGCTTGTATTGGTTTGATGTGAGGAAGGCGATGATGAATAATGGGACTTTGGCGCCTGGGTCGTAAGGTTCCTTGGGGCGGGATAATGGCTGGGTAGAGGAGTTTGCACCTTGGCTAGATTCTGATATAGGGGCGTTTTAGAGGGGGTTCGAAGAGAGTGGAAATATCTTTGATTAAAAGGAATAAATAGGGTGCTTACAGATCCCTTCCATCTCAGCGAGTCTAGCAGCTGTGACTCTCTCCCCTTGCCCATGCTTTCACCTTTGATTCACTGCTAAGATGCCCTTAAGGTAGGATTTGTTGCATATCTGCATGAGTACAGCTTTACCCCTTTTTGGAGGAGTGAATAAAAGGCTTAGGGATAAAGGGGTAATTTCGCAGATATGCAACGAAATGTGCTGCAAGTCGATTCACCTACCTGGTGCTAGAGCAAGACATTTCGTTGCACATAGCATCGACCAATGATAACTCCCTGCTTCTCTTCGCCCCTTAGGTTGACTCGAGGAGTTTCGTTGCAAGACGCACCGGCTAATTACATCATTTCACTTCAATTCATAGAGTTTGGTTGCACTTCGTCTCGGCCGCTCACAGCTCTCATTCATTATTTAGCCCAATTCAAAGACTTTCATTGCACTGCGCACCTCTTCGGCAACACTGATCCCGATTCCGGCATAGGGGCATTTGAGTTTCTCCGATTTTTGCCTCCTTTGAGTGAATTATCGCCTTTGAGCTTGTCTCACCTCGACACGCCTAGTTCTGCCTCTCTAAGACTTTAGCTGCACATAGCACAGGCCAATAATGGTTCAGTAGCGCAAAATCATAAATTTTGTTGCACATTTTGCATTTTCGGCAACACTTCTGGACTTTACCCACCAATGACAGCTCACGCTCCTCGGGACATGAATTTCGTTGCATACCGGACTTGGTTGGTGCGTCAAGACCCTAACAAAAGGGGATTTTGTGCGCGAGTATCTCGGCCACCGATAGTCACATGACTCTATTTCAAAGTTCTTTCAGAAGAATTGAGGGTTCATATTTCAATGACTGATAATCAGCGATCAGTGGCCAGCTCCAAGGTCCTAATTTCCTACCCTACGCCATTCAGCAAAGGCGCCCTCTCATCACCACCTAAGCCTTCCTCTCCTTCATCCTCCTCCTTCCCCTCCTTCCTCATAACGCTCTTTACATAAAAGATCGTCGCCACAACCATCAACCCAGCAATCGGGAAGGGCGCCGCCCACCCAACAGCATAGACGCTTGCCACCGGCAACAGCAGCACTAACACCGCAACCACTGCTCCCAACACATAAAACGCCAGCATCCAGCATACACTCAGATTCCAAAGCATGTTCCGAAACATCTCACTGCTTTCATACCGAGCATTGAAAGCTTCGCGGTATTCAATCTCGCCGTTCCCGTCAACGGCAACCACGTCTTCAACGATGTAGAATATCGCAGGACGGATCGTTTCTCCAGGCGGTGAGCTCCCGAATCGGAAGGGGAGCTTGACTTCCAATCCATTTCCAATCAAGGAGAGGAGGGTTAAGGTAGAGAGCATGTACATCAGTACAACCGTCGGCAAGCTCAGTAATCGGATCTGATATTCATGGCCATCGTTGTCGGTATCTCCTCGCGCGAGCGTGCTGGAGATAAGGGCGGAGATTAAGAGTAGAGCGAGGAAATATCCCCATTGGAAGATATCGAGCCCTAACCGACCGGAGTTGAGGGGCCGGTATTGCGGAGACTTTTGGGTGAGCTTGTAGATTCTTTCGGCTATGCCGATTATGGTGAAGATTCCGAGTATGGCGGTTGGGAGGGTGAGGACTGAGTGTTGTTAGGGGCAGGTCACGTGAGGGACAGGATTGGGGTGTGAAGAGAGGAAAAGGGGATGGGGGAGAGACAGACCAAGGATCCGATCGAGATTGGTGGTGTACCAGAGACCATAGAAGAGACCGAGGTTTATGAAGATTGGAGGGATGAGGATGACCGTCCAGGCGATGGCGATGGATGCATAACGTGTACGCAGAGTGTATGGGAGCGGGACAACCATTGTAGAGGAGCGTCGGCTATGTGGGCCTGCTGTCCTCTGGTCTTCTGAATATGGAGGGGCCAGAACTATGTAACAACGCGACGGGAGGATAAATTTTGATTATATCCCGTATTATTGTTGATGATGCGCTTGAGACGTCGTGATGTTTGATGTTTTTTTGGGCGCCGGAAGGCTCGGTTAGAGAGTGCCGTCAGACTTTCGCCCCCCCTTAATCTTAGTCATCCAATATTTACCCCTATTTTAGCTGTGAACAAAGTTCTTGAAGTTATAAATCCAAATATAACGAGCGGCAGTCAGTTTGTGATAGGTCCGCCTGTTCTTGCGAGCGCGAGTAAATTGGCACGTGACCCTGCTAACCTCCATTCGTATTTTCGTACCCTGTTGGACTAACTGCAATTCGTATTCCGAATGTCAAGACGAACGTGGAGCAACTATCCTGCCCGGGGTTAAGTCTAATCTCCGTACATCGACTGAGGTTTGAAATGAATGATGGAATGAGTATAAAGCTGGTCTCAAAATTGAGCATTTTCAGAAGGTCAATTTCATCCATTGTTCCCATTCAGTCAGTATCAACGTTGCAGCTGTACTTTTAACCCTGTTTTTTGTTTTCAATTCACCGAAAGCTGCCAAAATGCGTGTCTTCGTAACTGGCGCGTCAGGTTACATGGGCAGTGCCATCGTCCCACAACTCATCAGTGCAGGCCACCATGTAATTGGCCTTGCTCGTTCAGACGCATCCGCCAAGTCACTTGAGGCCGTGGCAGCAGAGGTCCATCGAGGTGACCTCGAAGATCTCAAAAGCCTCAAAGCTGGAGCAGCCAAAGCAGATGGTGTGATCCACCTTGCCTTCATTCACGACTTTTCCAAATATGTTGAGGCTGCCGAGACGGATCGGCTCGCTATCGAGGCCATCGGCAACGAGCTTGTGGACTCTGGGAAGCCGTTTGTGTTCACCTCCGGGACAATGATGCTCCCGCAGGGTAGTCTTGGCACCGAAGAAACTCTGCCGGATGTGGTGCATCCGATGACATCGCTCCGTGGAAAGAACGAAGCAGTTGGGTTGGCTTTCGCATCACGCGGCGTCCGCGTATCTGTCATCCGCCTCCCACCAGTAAGGCTCTTCTCATTCGGCATCGTCGTCCTCTTTTATCAGAGCTGAGAGCCGGAGATATTTCTTAGAAGTCGTCATGACTCCTTGATCCTTGTGTGTCAGGAACAAAACGGCTTCAAAGCTCCCAGTCCCGAAAATCTCCTTGGAATTCACATTGCTGACTCCTTAGCAGACAGTCCATGGTGAGACTGACCATGGGTTTGTAGCGAGGACGATCAACATCGCAGTCGAGAAGGGCGTTTCTGCGTACATTGAAGGTCAACACCGATGGAGCGCTGTGCATCGGCTTGACGCTGCCGGCGTCTACAAGCTAGCTCTGGAGAAGGCTGAAGCCAGTTCCGTCTTCCACGCAGTCGCTGAAGAAGGGGTGCCCACTCAAGACATCGCCAACGCAATCGGCAAGCAGCTGAGCCTCCCTGTCGTTGCCAAACCCGTCGAGGAAGCACAGGCCCATTTCGGATTCGTTGCTCTTCTCTTCGGCGCTGATAACCCAGTTTCGAGCAAACAAACACAGGAACAGCTGGGTTGGCATCCAACCCAAGCTGGTTTGATTGAGGATCTTGAACAGGGACACTATTTCAAGAAATGAAGCGTAGATTGGTGGGATTATGGGGACTGGGACAAATTGGAAGGAAAGGAAAGGAACTATTTAGAACAATCGGTCTGATATAAGACTACATATCAAGGATCTGTTTATGCAGAATCCCTCCTCAATTTAGCCTCGAACTCATGGTACGACTAACACCCCACGATACCTCATCTTGCCATCTCCCCATTTTTGCATTGCTTCTGTGACATTGTTTTGGGTCATGGGAAACTTCTGAATTTGAGGTTTGATATCATGCTCTGCAGCAAAAGCCGGCATAGCTCGGACGCTAGCAATTGGTAACGTACCCGATCCACTCGCTATAAGACCGCCCGCAATCAATGACAGCGGCGTGAGCTTCAGAGGTTCCATGCTTATGGCCAAAGGGAACACCTTCGCTCTAGGTGCCATGACTGGCAAATACCTAAAGCAAAAGAGTGAGCAGAGGAAACTGGACGGTTAAAAAAAATTACTCACAAGGACAAGTTTGGGATAATATGGGCAGTAACCATGAAAATGTCAACCTTGGGCATGCCTCCAAACTTCTCCACCTCACTGGTGATATGGAACCCTGATGCGCCAAAATCAAAAGCCTTCTGTACCTTGGACTCCGAACTCGAGAACACAACTACTCCCATGCCAGTTTTAGAGTCGGACTGGCTTGACAAATTAATACGCATAGCTGTAGATGCGAAAGAATAAAAATTGAGTGGGAGAAAATATTTAGGGAAGAACAATGGTGTTTGGTTTTTGATTTGCGAAACTGAAGCTGCTCGTTGTGCTCCTGTCGGTGTGAACATTCTTCATCTTTATAGACTTTGCATTCTCTTAAGTTTCATCCTTGAGGAAACTGAATCGAAGCTTCCATCACCAATGGATCTCGTCGCAAAGGTGTTAGATCCTGAAGTGTTCGCTCCGCATGTACCCGCATCTTGGTGTGGCATGTCGCCCCAAACGGTGATACAATTTTGCCCGCATCTGTCTTTAAATGGCTTCAAAAGGATAGACAGCCTGATGCTCAAGCAGGCAGAGCAATAACCTGGGGATGTTGGAGGAAGAGGCTGTCGTGGTGCAGCAAATTGATACAGGGTCCCTGACAAAGCAAGCTGTAGGGTGTCCCGATCCAATCAGACCAACGTCAATCTGGCGCGATGTTCCACTTTTGCCCGCTTGGTTGCACTCCATAAATAAACACAGGGAGCACAACCATCGAATTTCAAGAAAGAAATATGGCGCTATCGCCGACACCCAATGGGTTGCTTATCACACTCACTAAGAGCTCTCTCTGAAGAAGAAAGGTTAAGCGAACGCTGAAAAAATAGGGGCTAGAATCATCAACAACAACACTCCCTGGGATGATGAAAAAGTAGCCCCAGTTCAACCTCTTGGCCTTACTTTTCGTGAAGCATCTCGTTGATTTGAGCTGAACAGGAATTTACTAAGATTTCTGCTGCGCTCGTGCGGATATGCTTCTGAAGATAACGATCGGAAACATCCTTCATTCCACCTGCCCTGAGTCTTGACGGAGGCTTCCTCCAGTGAGTTGCGAAAAACTTCACATCTCTTTTTGTTTCACTCGAACCATTGTTAGGGAGGGAACTGGGGCATATCCGAAGTGCAAGCTATTCTCTCAAGAGTCGAGTCTGTTTTCAAGCAGTGCATATCTTTGTCCTTGAAGTGATACATGCTTGTTCTGAAACCTCAGAGCAGGTAAGTCGCGCGCCTTCGAATTTACGCCAGAAGTCACACGAAATTTCTTCCATCCTCTCTCAAGTTCGATGCGGCAGCTGACAGGACGGTTCGAGATTGGGGACGTGTGGGGAGAATTTGGAAAGGAAGGAGTACCCTATTTGGGTTGAGGTCGCTCTTTCCATTCTTATACCGAACTTCCCAATCCACCTTCCTTCCTACTGTCCCGGTATCGCAAGCTAAATTTCACACCCTCCCGCATCTTATATTCTTCTCTTTATCCTCTCTCTTCTCGTTATAATTTCCTTTCTACATCATTCTCGATGCATTGCGCGCAGAATCTCTCATCGGACGCACATCACCTCTCCATCTCTAGGCACCATCGGTTCGCATAGTCTCGAGCTCAAAACCTCCACTTTCATACGGTTGCATACATCGGCAACTCCGATTGTAGTCGAAGGCCTGGAAGGGGTTGAATCCTCGCGGTACTCCGAAATACTGATAAAGGGCTGACAGGATGTGACGTGCGAATTTTTGTGCGACCGCTCTGGGAGTGTTCAAGTTTCGACAAACCCTCTCTCACTCTTTTCAAGCATCCCACTAGATCCAGTCATCGACCTCCATCGCTATGGCTTCCGTACGCTTCTCCACGATGCACCCCCACCTTTTATTCGAACTTCTCAATTCTCGCAATCAATCTGTGCAAGACACTAGAGGTCATCTCCCGTTCGATGCTGGACGTGCTAGAGCACTCAAGGTCCCACTCAACGGAGGTAAGAGCCATATGCTCTAGCCCCAACTTGGCACTGGCAAGATAGACATTTTCAACAAAGGGGTATCTAATTGTGGAGGTGCTGAGCATCGAGAACGCTGCGACGTTGTTGTAGATCAGCTGAATTCGGTTTAGTCTTCGTTACACGTTCTGTACGGCCACCGCTTGCACGCTTTGATGCAACTCGGGACGACGTTCCAGCTTGATTGTGCTTCCGCTATTCCTCAGCAGCATCGCCCTTACGCCCTCGAACCCCCCGACCCTCCAATATACAGCTCCGGCAAGCCATCACCTGCTATCGGCGGTTCTGCGTGGTCCGAAGTCCTGACACATCCCCCACCTGGTCTCCCCGCGGCCTTGGAACAATTCAGAATATATCCGTCTGGTTATGATCCTCAAGACCAAGCAAGCTAGCACGATGGTCTAGGCTGCGGGGCTGATGGATTTGCTGTAGGTATTCAAGAATAGCTGCGGTGAAAGGCAATATCTATGGCAGGAGCTTTTCTCCAAGTCGAAGCCAAGGATTCCCAAGAAACCTGCGAATACCCACCGTCCAACACACCTTCACTCTACACGCGGCACGGCACGGCCTACCAGCTCGATGTTTGAATGTATCACATGAAGAAGGCTTGGGCGAGTGCTTGATGGCCGGCAGCGAAGTTCCGCAACCCTCCGAACAAATCGCTGAATCTACCGGGTGCTTCGGGAGATGCCTATGTGGGAAAGTTTGTTCCAATGCCGCCACAAGTCTTTCGCTTCCCTATCTTCATTTGGGCGGGTATTTCATGTCTGCGCAGAGTTGTGTCGATCAGAAGGGGTATCTATGCACCCCGCAATTCTGTCCAGTAGGTAAATCTCTGAGGAATTTACAATTTCGCATCCCATCCCACGGCACTTCCAGCGATGGGCTGTGATTGGCCCCTACTAGAAAACAACTGCCAAGGCCCCCAAGTAGAGTGCAAGATATTGTCGAGGCTGCTGCACGAGGCTGTCTCTCCTTGTCCTCCAGGGGAGCTTCCCGCCGAGGCAGAATGCGGGGACTGTACAAGACTCTGTACGCGCGAGGTACTTGTTAATTTGGCGAGTAGACCACCTATCGCAGATGTCTCTCGATGTTCCGGCCGCATTGTGGGACCGTCATATATTTCCTGTTAATTTCTTTCCCCCTTATTTCGGCCTCAAGTGACCGCCTCCGGCACCCGATCGTTTTACTCTTAAGGCTTAAAATTTTCATGGGCAGCGCCAATGATGTACGAGCACTCTATGATTGTTTCACTCCAAAAAGCGTGTGAATTTGTGGCGTCATGCGCCTAACAGGCTGTTAAGTCAAACTTGGAAGTCATTCGTCAGATGTTCTCTACATATCTTGCCAGGTACAATTATGTACAGGATCAGTTTCTAGTCCACTCATCTACTTCTAGAGAATAATATGATTCTACGGAACGCAAGGCCATGGACCAGATGGGGTAAATATCCATAATCTCGGGCCTGGAGGTCATGATTCCGTCCAGGCATAGGATCGCCTTTAATTCATATATCCAAAATTTCTCCGTGTGGTTCATGTATAAGATAGGCTCTCCCTTGACTCATTTGGTCATTCCTTTGATCGTCACCTCCAAATCTCTTAAGCACGGACTGCCAGCAAGCAACATGAAGTATTCTTTTAGTTTAGCTGCGTTTGCAGCCTTTGTTGCCGCTACGCCAACCCCTAGCCTCGAGAAGAAGGATGCTGTCGCTGCTTGTGCCTCAGCCGTTACCCTTGCGGCTGGATCCAATCCTTTCATGGGGCGTACTCTCCATGCCAACTCGGTCTACGCCAAAGAAATTAGCGACGCCATGGCCAATGTGACCGATGCCAGCATTCAAGCCGCGGGCGCTGCTGTTGCCAAAGTGGGCACTTTCTTGTGGATGTAAGTTGAAGGCCTCCTCGAGCGTTGCAGAACTGATTGCAAATCTCAATAGCGACACAATTGCCCGAATTCCACTGGTAGCTACCATGATGGCAGAGACACCTTGCACAGATATTATGGGTATCGTCATCTACGATCTCCCAGGCCGTGATTGTGCTGCCAAGGCTTCCAATGGAGAGCTCGCGACCGGATCGCTGGCCAAGTACAAGTCTGATTACATCGACCGTAAGCTACTCCGGGACAGCGTTTCTGTACCTTCAAATGCTAAAATCATGAACAGCTATTGCTGCTGCCATCAAGGCGGCACCTAATGTTGCTGTCGCTCTAATCATCGAGCCAGATTCTCTCCCCAACTTGGTCACCAATGCCAACTTGACCACCTGCTCCAGCGCCTCTTCAGACTACCAGTCTGGTGTGGCATATGCCCTCGAGACCCTTAATCTTCCCAATGTTGCCATGTACATCGATGCTGGTCACGGAGGATGGCTCGGATGGGATGCCAACTTGCGTTTGTAACCCGACTTTCCAGATCATATCCGACCAAGCTGACCAAGATCACAGAGCCCGGCGCAGATATGCTCACCAAGGTCTACAAGGCCGCCGGTTCCCCCAAACAAGTATTCGGTATTTCCACCAACGTTGCTGGTTGGAATGCCTGGTCGGCCAACCCTGGCGAGTTCTCCACTGCATCTGATGCCCAGTATAACAAATGCCAAGACGAGAAGAGATACGTCAACGCCATCTGCCCTCTCCTCAACACGGGCGGCATGCCCAACCACGCCATCATCGATACTGGTCGCAACGCCGTGCAAGGCCTCCGTAACGCCTGGGGAGATTGGTGCAACGTCAACGGAGCCGGTTTCGGTGTCCGACCTACCGCCACCACTGGCGACCCACTCGTCGATGCCTTTGTCTGGGTCAAGCCTGGTGGAGAGTCTGACGGCACCAGCGACGCCTCTGCTAGCCGTTACGATTCTTTCTGCGGAAAGCCCGATGCATTCAGCCCCGCACCACAGGCTGGCCAGTGGAACGAGGCTTACTTTGAGATGTTGCTCAAGAATGCTAAGCCCGCCTTCCCTTAATTGCAGTGGTACTATTGCGAAAAACCGGCGGGGCTGGGAGGCGGCATTGCAAAGGGTTGAGGATACTTTCAAAAGTCGGTCTTTACGATTGGTGAGAAAGCTTTTGAGGATGAGGGTTACGGTGGAAATATGGACTTGATGTCTCTTCCCCTGTACATATTTTTCGGAATGCACATACATCTACCTATAATTCTCGCCTCCTTTTCCTCTCGTGGGAATGGAATTCCTCGATTCTCCACTCATCGCATTGATCAACGAATCTTCTTCATGTTTCACTTGAGCTAGGAATGCGTTAACCTGAAACTTCAATTAAGCAAATTGAATATGCTCAGCCGCTTCTGCAGGGTCTATTTAGCATGTGCTGTGCCAGATAAACTGTGCCATTATTTCCCGAAATTTCCGAAGCGATACAGGTCAATTGAGGCTGAATTGCATTTTGTGGGGAGGGTGAGAGACGTGCCGATTGCGGTAATGTGGATATAGCATGGGCATCAGAATTTGAGAGGGAGGAGGCAGAGAAGCTCCCAGAGGACGAAGGAGGGCGAAACGGATGGGTCAGGTGATCCCCATTTCATTGCGGTGCGGTCTGCTGAGGGTTTGTGTAATGTTTCACGGCGAGGTAAGGGAATGATACTTTGACCTTTAGTGTAACACTATGTAGCAATTGGAGCTAAATAAGCGCTGGAAGAGAAAGAGTGATGTTAAAATTTAAGGCATGCTCTGGGACTGATACATACATTGCTAGCTGGCAGAGAGAACCATGATTAGAGCAATCGACCCAAGGCAGTTGATGAAGCTTGTAATTGCCTTCAATTAGATTCACCGCAGCCCACAATACACGCTCAGACTCCGTACAATACACTCTTTACATCGTACAATCGAAAATCCCGCATTGTCAGGTCCATCATAAGTATCACGAATGTACTTCATCACCCTTATAACGCAGCCATAAGTCCCAGCACCCCGACGGCACCAGCAAACCCAATTGCCACAGCCCCAGTCGCATGAGGAGCGGCATTATTCGGTGTGCTACTACCAGCAGTCCCCGTATTCTTCGCCGTAGACGAAGCCGTCGTCTTTGCAACAACGGCAGCCCCAGTATTCGTGCAGACCAGCGCAGGCACGCTGCCCGTGTACGACGCAGTCCCGGCCAACGAAGCCAGCTCTTTAGAATGTGCCTTGTCCCAGCTCACCAACGCGGACTCGTAGCTCGTGAGAGCGCTCTTGACGGATGCGGGGAGGGCGTTGTACCATTGCGGCGCGTCGGTCACGAAGGCGCAGGGGTCGGTTTCGGTGGCGATAACGCTGCTTGGAACGGCGGTGGCGAGAACGGATTCGATAGATGCTGGGAGGGTGGGGTAGTCGCTGTAGAAGGAGGGCAGGCCGGGGATCACTCCGCTGGGTAGTGATCCCAGGGATGCGGTGAGGGAGGCAAGTTCGGAGGAGAGGGCAGCGGGATCGAAGGAGGTTGGAGCAGCTTGAGGAATTGGATCAGCGGCTGCGAGGGCTGCGAGGCTTGCGCCGAAAAGGAGAGACTTGGTGAACATTGTAACTACTTGAGGAATATGAATCGAAAATGCGGTGATAGAGAGTGATAGAGATAAGTAATGAGAAGCTGTTTAACGAGAGAAGAGAAGGAATGAAAGCTTCAACAATGAAAGGCGGGACAACGTGGAAATTATAGACGTCGAGAAGTGGCATGAGTTCCTCACACAGGGCTCACAAGGCTTCCTTGTGCTCCCTGCCCAGCTGATTCGCTCAGCCGTATCCAAATCGGACATTAACATATACGCCTCACCAAGGATCTGCCGTTGACGAAGCTTTCGCAATTGGTGGATCGATGTTGCGGTGGGGAAGTCGTCTGAGGTTGTTTCTGAAAATAGAGACGCCTCCATTAAGCGAGGCTGGGGAGTAATGCAGGGGGCAATGCAGGGGGAAGCCGTTGGGCTGAATGAGTTAATGGTTTTGGGGACATTTGTTTCGGCAGGACTCAGAAGAATTTCTTTTCTAGGACTTTCGGTGGAATGTTGGACCTGCTGACCATGAATCCTTCATTTTGAGGAAGAGGGTGAAGGAAGGGGGGATATTAAGAATTGAGGCCTTCGAGGGGACGAATTTTAGGAGCTATTGCTCCGAAAGTGCGGCCAGATTTTATGATAAGAATCCCATCCAACTCTCATCTTTTCATAAGACTGTACCTGAGTGGAGAAAAGGTTGCGCAGTATTTTTAAAGCTACAAGTGTTCAAGAAAATAAGGAATTCGCGGGGAGGGAGAGTGAGACATTGCTAGCCCCAATTCACGGCATTTCTTAAATCCACTTCACACAATTCCGCCTCAAATTTCAGTCTCAAAAAAGAAAAATACCACCCACCAATTTAAAGACTGTGCTACGTTTTGGATTTTCAGAGCATATGAGCGGTTAGGTAAGATATAAGATCGGACAGAAGTTTACTCTCCCTGCCCCCTTAATGAATGTAATAGTGGGCCCCCGCAGAACCAGCCTGGCACGGTCCAGTTGCCGTACAAAAAAACCCCTGCACTTTGACCCACTGTTACATTTAATTAGGGGGGGAGAGTATCATGAAGTTCATTCGGCGTGACTTACTTGCGTACTATTCCGTGTCTGGAAACTGGGAAGGCGAACTCAACTTCCTCCCGGGCGGGGGCCGCCGATCAACTTTAATCCGACCTCTTCTGATGATTCTTATACTGTAACTAGTTTCTCCAGCCCTTTCGCGGACATTTTATTCCGCCAGGAGTCTCGCTTAGAGGACAAGGAGCGCTAAAAGGCGGGTTTGTAAAGAAATGATTCAGGAATTGAACTCCGTCCGGAGCCTGTTGACCGACCAAAATCGGACCAAAAATCGAACTAAAAACCATGGTAGCATGCAATCTATGTTTTTCTGGAAGTATATAGATATGAGATCTTCCTCTCAGTCCAATTTCACTTTTCATGTTTGGCTTATCCCACACTTCCTCATACCTTTTCAATCGAGTGATTTTTTGTCCATCAAATTTCCCCTACTTTTGATCATTTCTCTGTCTCGCAATGGCGACGCCATCTCAAGTCAAAAACGTTGTTGTCGTTGGTGCGACCGGTACCGTTGTAAAATCCCTCCTAGAAGCGAACAAATTCAAGATCACTCCCGCCTCCCGCAACCCTCCCAGTACTGAATTCTCCAGTTCTGTCATCGTCAAAACAGGCGACTACACCTCTCCCTCCTTCCTCGGAAATCTTCGCTGGTCAAGATGCCGTGGTCTTCACCCTGCATTACAGTGCAGTCCCGGGGCCTCGAAATAAAGACGATTGAAGCTGCGGCGAAGCTGGCGTGAAGTAGATTTTACCCATAAAATTCGGTGGCGACAGCGGGAACGAAAGGTTGGAAAAAGCTGTGCCGGTGTATGCCGCGAAGAGAGCACCGAGGGAAAATATCGAGGAATCGACGGGAAAAGTATGAGGGCTTAAAATGGGTTGGCGTTGTGACGAATCCGCGGTTTAACTTTGTGAGCTTTGATTCCGTAGTCTTAGGGGTGGCTGGTATTGCACAGGGGATGAAAAATTCTGGATTTTAGGTCGACATCAAGAATAATAAGACTGCCCTTTTGCCCTATCTTGCTGTCTGATGAATGTCCTCACTCGTCGTCAGAAACGTCAACCTGGAACCGGGGAATATACCTTTCGAGTCCTACGTGGAGAACGCGACGTCGTCTGTTAGTTGAACGGCAGCTCCTCCTTTCGAGTTGGCTGTCACGAATCTGAACTATTATCCACCGATCAGCGATTATGCGGATCTCGTCACCGAGACAGTGGGGGAGGATAACCCCGCGCTGAGATCGCGTATACAGCAATCGAATTCCACTGCAAATTACAAGATTCATACCCTTCCCAACGTGGCAAAAGTCCCGTATGCTGCTCTCACCGGAGAAGCGAGTCCACACATCCCATATGATCATTGTGTAATCAATCATTTGAATCAAGTCAATGTGAAGACCGATTGGATTAGGATGGCGGATGTGGGTGTGCAGGGCAACCCCCGTTTTGGGTATCTGGCAACGAACAATATTGCGTATTTCAACGTCGTTGAGGGGTGGATTTCGAAGCTGGCGAATTCCTTGGGGGGTCATGATTGAAGCTGACACCCGCCTGAAGTAAGATCGTGAGTGCAAGAATCTTTCTCCTCTTTCTAAGCATCTCGATTCCCATTGGAGTGGTATTCGCTAGGTGTTATTATTAAGTAGGAGCTGGCACTGCTTAGTTGTGGTAAAAAGGCTTGCGCAGGGCACGCTGGTGACGGCTGTGGCATGTGTGTATGCAGTTCAGAGTTGAAGGGAACCAGCTTGGATAGGTGCAGCAAATACCTCTAAAGGATACAAGGGTCGCGTCAGTCAGAGAAATATGTACCTCTAACTACCACCACTGTTGTTGTGTTCTCATGTAATACCCGACCAAAATTTATGAGACATTAGCCCGTTGGCAGCCTCACAGGTCTTAGAATGTACTCGTGCAGCCCAGAATCTGTTGGTGGGTTTCTTTCCCACCGCTTCCCTGTCCAATAAATCAATCAGGATCGATTGAACAACCCCTTTTTGGATGTTCCCGAGTGCTCCTGCCAACATATTTGTGAGTGGTATGATGCGCAGTACGAAGGGTAGCGTGGGCCACCCACTTGGCCAATGAATCGACAAGACGGGCGGTCATGTCTTTTGCCTCCTTTTCATGTTAAACCCAAAATCAAACCTATTTGTGCAACTTTGAGGTTAGTAACTTCTAGCCACCAAGATTCCATCGCTGCCTCCCACCCGTGAAGGAGCGGTATGCTCAAAAATGGGCATGCTCTCTTCTCTTGAAAAGTTCAATATGGCGGTGTGTATGTGCCCTGAAAGGCTTTATGATTGAGTAGTGAATATAATCGTACAGATATCACACGCTCTTGTCATCCCACCTTCGACGGAATGATCATGCGGGGCAATACCTTCATGAATCCATCAAAATTCCCCCATAAAACTCCATTCAGATCACTGGATCCCAAATCGAGATACAAACCAGCTCGCACGCCGCCTTGGTTGATAAATCCCCAGAGCCTGTACTGCCCAAACCACTTTAAGAACTCCAGTGAGTATGAGCATGATGCCCTGGTCTCCAAGGGGTATTCCCAAAACTACCCCGTAGTAATACGCCGAAATTGCAAAAATCAATCTCAAAGCTCCATAGACATATATGTGTGGCTCCACAAGGCCGTTGGTATCGTTACTATTAGACAGGAAGAAAAGATCCCAAAGGATGAATATAGCCACAAGGCTCAAAATGTGCGGGATAGCAAGCCTTCGGGAAAGTATAAGTATGTTGGGTGTATTCTTGAGTCGGGGTGGCGTGTAGAGCTATTCCGTCTCCAGCACTTTCCTTGCTTGAAGCCGGAGGTGAGGTTTCAGAGCGAGAATGGTCTCATTCTGGTAAATGCCCAGTATTCCAAGGATCAGTACGAATGAAGTCATGAAACTCGACTCCATGTTGGCCGTTATCGAAGCTAGAGAAATCGTGTTGCGCCCCATTGCCTCCCAGATCACCAATGTCAAGGCCAGGGAGGTTGTTCTGCCCATCCCAGCCTGCAGGAAGATCACCAAACGAGGTAAGGTCCGCTTGAAAAATGCCGTAGGATTTGCCACCGTGGTTGCTCGGATCAATATGTCGATAAGGGTATGATTTCGCGTTTAGATCTGGTGGTGTTGTGTTGGGGTTGCCTTGCATTTTGTTCGAGCTTGATGAATCGCTAGAAGGTGTATCGCCAGTTGGTACAGAGGAATCTTGTTCGAAAGCGCAGAAGGCATCAGTCGTGGCCGGAAAGCCGTGAATGTGGGCAGTGAAAGCCGGTGTAGACTCGGTGCCTCCACCACTCGACGCTTTCTGAGTGTTCTGGTCTGCGTTCAGTTCCTTCTCGCGTCTATGCAACTCGCGGATGAAATAAGGAGTTGTATACGGCTGACCGCTAAAAGGATGAGGCTCTTTATCCTTTTTGCGAAAGCCTGCCGCGATGTTTCCGTTGGTTAAATCTTCTAGGACGTCTGTCATAGATGGAGATTTGCGGGAAGTCGAATATGATGTATTGAGCTCTTCGAATTTTCTCATTGGAGCGGGCAATTTGTCTGAATGATTCCCATAAGGGTTGAAACTGGCGGGGCATTCTGCCAGCTTATCGTTGACGCCGGCAGCGTTCATATCAAGCTCAAGTTGTGCCGTGAAATGGTTCATGATTGAATGCCTGGTGCCAATAACGCGCAGTGCTAGAAGAAGAAACTCTAGGTCTGTTTCACTTTGTGGTCGTGGCCGATCTAGAAACGATCACATCAGTATTGTAAACGGGAGCGGCATGTCGTTGAATAAGATTCGACAGCTCAGGTCTCATATTTCCGTACGGAATATTTGGGATAAAAAGAGGAGACATACCTGACTTGAGATCCTGGATGAAAATTCCTCCACTAACATAAAGACAGAAGCCCATCCAACTACTCATCTACTACGAGGTCAGTGTATGCAAATTCTGACATCGAGGCCACTCACATTACTTGTATCCATATGGCTAATGAGTCTCATGATATTCGTGATTTCTTCAGCAGCCATAATGTTTCGATTGCGGCTCTGCTCGATGAAATTAGGATCGATGTTATATTTCTTCGCCATCAAAATAGCGGCTTGATGAAGACATATGGATGCGGCATGTATGTTCATGTGCAGGAAGACGACATTCATGTCCCGAACATTTTGTGGCAAACGGAGATGATCTGGAAGGAACATGAAGGTGTTTGATAGAACATTATCCATCCTCCGGTGTCTTTTCCAAAACTCTCCATTGGACAGGTCCTCAGGTCGCTCATCGGGTCCCTTTTTACGAAGGTGCTGTAAAATGTTAGCACTCTCAGAGCGTGGAAGTATCGACAGAGCTCCGAGCGCCGGCTGTCTTGATCATTGGACACAAGGGAAAAGGGATCTTGAGAGGTCCCGAGACAGCTGCAAAGCCTAGAGCTCTAATATAAGGAGACAGCAAAGTTATAGGGTAATAAGCTTACTTGATAGTTGTTACCGAAAAGGGTTGCTGATATGATAACCCCACCAAAGGAACTGATCTTGGCAGCACCTTCCGGGGTCAATGCTTCTTGTAGGGATATCGTGTCCTCCGTTACGCCGTTCTCGAAAGCCTCCTCAGATGCAGGCAGATTTGTCGAGATCTGGAATCCTTTTAGTTGGAGATTTGCGACACCGCATCGAGGTAACTTACATCATTGTCGTCGACTACCATGGGCCATCCAGTCCCGGAACTTGCCCATCTGTCTCCATAAAAGGCGGCCCAGAAAGTTCTCCGACGTTCCTCAAGCTCGATCCAGTCTTTTGGAGGGGCCAACATATTCTTTCCAGCCGAGTGATCGCCATCGAGTCTGTGCAAGCCCAACATTTGAGCAAGGCGAACCGTCCGTCCGACGCTCAACCATGCTCGTGAGAAGAGAGTTTTCGAAGCCTCGTAAGCTGCCATGAGACTCCAAGCCTGTGCGTAGTACACAGCAATAAACGTTTCTCCGTGCCCCTGTATCGTTTTAGCGGCAAAAGTAATAGATTCCCCAAGGGCCTCACCTTCATTTCCGCATCTTGAAGATATCGCCGCGCCCGCTCGTAGAAGATGGCTTCAAACGAGGAGTATTTATCTGAAAGGGAGGCGGCCACGGTCCACATAGCATATCGTAGACAGATAGGAGGACGCATGTGCGGTGCCCGATCCAGCGAAGCGTAGTATCGAAGCTTATGCATCATTGGCATAGTTCGATGGTATTTCTCAAAATATATGGTGTGCAGCTCGTCCATCATATCCTGAGGAGGTAGGGGCTCTTGGAGTCCAAGACCTATCAGCTCGTAGGAACCAAAATAATCGGTGGGCATGGTCGGTGCTGGTGCTGAGAAGCCAAGCCCAGGCTGCGAAATATCGAATGAGGGGTCGAGAAGTCCATCGTCATCCAGTTCCGGATCTAGGTTCATGCTCATTCCAATCGAGTTCCAATCCATCTTAGCACCAGGTATTAATGTTGTTTGAGTGGTAGCAGTCTGTTTCGACTCGGAGATTAGTTGCGTCTCGACTTGAGCCAGTCTTGCTTCTAATTCCTTGATATTTCTTCGTTTGCTGCCCTGGTTGCGCCTCCGCTCAGGGAATTCGCATTCGTGTCGAAGCCGCGTGCAAGTGCCACACTTCGGTTTCACCCGATCGCACTTCAGCTTGCGTTTTCGACATGATACGCAGGATATTGTCTTCTCTGGAGGTTTGGTGTTTGCCGTTATGGAGGGGCCAGATGGTTGATCTGCATCCTGAATCTCTTCCACGCTGGCAGACGTCGAAGGGTCTGCCTGGCTGTTATCTGAGGTCGCAGACATATAGAACGCCGGTATGGGCTGATATATGACATCGATGGAAGAGTGTTAATTTCGAGGAAGGCTGCTTATCAAAGTATTATGATGCAATCAAGAAATGGTCCTCGAGCTCTCTGCCGTCCGCCCTAGAACGTAAGCAAAGGATATTCATCCACCCGTCTCGCCGCGCCAGCCTTGCAGCCTGCTGCTTGTCCAGGCAAGGTCCGGCCCGACGTGAGGTCCGACCGTCCGAAGCACCAAAGCCCCTTCGTACCGTACTGTACTGTACCTCTCGTGCCTCTCGTGCCTCTGTCAGCTGCCAAATCACCTGATTTTACCCCCTGTTCGACCAGGGTATCAGACCTTATATATAGACCTTTAGAACCCATCTTAGAACTGCAATCGAGTCCTTTCCCAACCAACATTTTCTTTCATTCTATGTCAACCTCAACCTCTGTTATCCAACCCCAGAAGTACTCCCATGATTCACATGACATGTCCGGGCTTTGCAACCTTCTCCTGAAGAGAAGATTCGACCCGTATCCTCATCAAGCCTTGATAGTGGCGAGTTCTATTCGGTGCGGCTGACAGTGTTGTTCGACTCCCAGCAGCCATGACTGTCCGGTAGTGTTCCCTCCAAACATCGAGCTGTTGGTACGACGTGCGAAGTGCCGGCTCTCTGGGTCTCAGTGTGCAAGCCATGAGTGACCAATTCTCAGTCTAGTAGGCCGCCATTTTGATCACCTGAAGAGATTGGTCTTGGGCCGGACGTTCTGATACGCAAAGCCGCAGAACTCTTTTCTGGTTGGCTTCAGGGACATGCTGTACAATATGAACTGGGTCGAAACACGAATACAAAGCAACACAAAGCGGTTCGAATTACGCAGCAACCCGCTGCCTGGAATCACAAGTGTTCAACAGACGTCATCAGTGGATGGGAAACTCTGCGTCGATGTCCATCTCAAAAACAGCTACTCAAGGGAATTGCGAGGTGTTTCACCGGTTTTGGCTACAGTATTTAACCTCGTATAGGGAAATAGGCGCAAAACGGTTGAACACTCGCCATTATAGTCGGTCCTAATCTAAAAACCAATTTTTTTCAAAAGAAATTCTTTTACTATAATACTAATTAGTGTAAATCGTATTCATTAAAACTATATTTTATCTAATATTGATTAATTTTGTATTCTTGAGATTTTGAATTTTTATTATTATAAGAAATATAATACACGAGAATTTTTAATAAATTTATTTTATACTTTATATAACAATAATATTAATAATCAAGAAAATATGAAATATGTATAATATTATATAACAAGTGAATATTTTCGTGTTTTATATACTATTTCCACTCTTAAATAATTATTAGTTAGGGTACCTATAACACCACGTCTGCATGGGCAAAAATCAAGGGTTCATGGCAAATAGGAACTCTCGAAAGCATCTGATATTTCTTAATTCGTGGATGTTAACAAATTTTCAGTGTGGCGTTACTACGAAGTAAAGGATACATTCATAATTATTTAAGGAGAGGAGGAATAGTAATTAGAAAGTGAAAAATAAGACTTTAAAATTCGTTTATAGATCAACTACAAATCGCACTAGAAATCGGGTTAATAGGTTTTATTTGCCTATCTTTAATCCCCTTGCGTTGATATTAATTAATTAAGGTTGTGGTTAAAAAGTTGTTGTCGGCGCAAAAGAGAGACCGTTTTGTCGTTTTTGTCTCGGACCGACTGTATCACAAAGATTCAAGAGACGAATACGTGTGAAACTCGGCGGTGAATAAGTATTTAGCTGGCGTCTTCAAGGAAGTCTCAGAAAATCGCAATTAGACTACATTACTTCTTCCTAAGATGACTCACTCTCATAGAGCTTGCTGTAACAGTAGCCCGGCTCGACACAATAGAGATGGAGAGCCTGGTTCCCACAAGTTTACTTCGGCTGCAGGAAACTGCGAGTCCAACACTTGCTGTGGTGAAGTTGAAGAGGCGACCCATCCTGCTGCTGCCGATAGCGGGGAAAGGCACGGATGTGGTTGTTCCCATTCGACGACTTCCGATGAGGACTTGACAAGTGGAGCTAAACCTGTGTCTCATGAGTCAATAGGTCGCTGCAATGACCTCGCATTGGACCCTACATCCTGTTCTCCGGCAAGGTCCTGTTGCGAAGGGAACTCTTGCTGCGCTGGCAAATCATCTCGCGATCTCCCACTCGACACGGATCAATCCTCTCGAAGCATCGAAGTCAAAGATGCTGCTTCAAGCACGATTATCGAAATCGACAAGGTTGATGGCGATGACTCTTCCTTATCTAAATTTGAAATCACCCTCAGTGTGTCTGGAATGAACTGTACTGGCTGCCTCAAGAAACTAGAGAGGACGCTCGATTCGATCCTAGAAATCTCAAACGTGAAAGCCAGCCTGCTGCTTTCTCAAGCTACTTTTGACTTGGAAGAAACGCATATCCTCACTAAGGACAACATCTCGCAGGTCATAGAGAAGAAAACGGGGTTTACTTGCGCTCTCATTCATCACACTGGTGAGGAGTTAGAGTTGATTCTGGACCCACGGGTCACAGCTCTCGGCGACGAATGGCCAAATGGAGTCACTGATATCACCACAACTGGAAAGCGCAGGGTCCTTGTCTCGTATAGACCCAGAAATATCGGTGCACGAGATCTTCTGTCGGATCCGTTCTTTCAGCATACAGCTTTGGCACCACCACCAACGCCACCCTCAGTTGCTTCAGGGAGAGCCAATGTTCGCAGGTCTTTATACCTCACTTTGATTTCAGCGATCTTGACGATTCCTGTTCTCGTTTTCTCCTATTCGTCACTGCCAGACCACGAAGTTCTATACGGCGGTATTTCCTGCGGTTTGGCAACCGGCGTTCAATTTTTCATCGTCGGGCCCTTCTATGACAAAGCATTCAAAGCACTGTTCTTCTCGAGAATGGTAGAGATGGACTTGCTTATTGTTTTAAGCACGACAGTAGCGTATGTATATTCAGTCGTTGCGTACGGTTTTCTGGTCTCAGGCAAACCTTTATCGACAGGAGAATTCTTCGAAACCAGTACTCTACTTGCCACCTTGATCATGGTAGGGAGGACAGTTGCTGAATATGCTCGTTATAAGGCTGTAGAATCAATATCGATGGAGTCACTACAGAATCCTTCTGCAATCATCATCGAAGAAGGGGGTGAAGAGCGCGAAATCGATGCCCGGCTTCTTCAATACAACGACACATTTAAAGTCCCTCCGGAAATGTCTGTTGTCACTGATGGAGTAATCGAGGAGGGGGTGACGGAGGTCGACGAATCGATGATTACTGGAGAAGCAACACTTATTGTGAAGAAACCTGGAATGCCCGTCATCGCCGGATCGGTCAATCACACTGGTACAATCTTAGTCAAACTCACACGCCTTCCTTCCGAGAATACGATCAAGACAATCAGCACCATGGTTGATGAAGCAAAATCTTCCAAGCCCAAGATCCAAGAGATTGCTGATCGTGTCGCCGGATCCTTCGTGCCTGTAATCCTTGCTATCACTGTACTGGTATTCGTTGTTTGGGTTGCCGTTGGACATTATATTCGACATCAGGGTTCCGCCACGGCGGCGATAAACGCCATGACCTTCGCCATTTCTACTCTTATCGTCTCTTGCCCCTGTGCAATTGGGCTTGCTGTTCCTATGGTCGTGCTTATTGCCGGTGGAGTCGGAGCCAAACACGGACTGATTCTCAAGAGCACAGAGACAATTGAGATAGGGCGCAAAATTTCGCACGTCATATTCGACAAAACCGGGACTCTCACGCAAGGAAAACTCGCTGTCGTGGAGGAGGAATGTCCTTCTGAATCGTTACTTGCTCTAGTTCTAGGATTAGTTACCGATAGCAAGCACCCAGTCTCCCTTGCGGTCGCCGGTCATCTGAAAGGAAAGGGTATCAAAGCAGTCCCAGTCGAGAATCTTGAATCAATTCCGGGGAAAGGTATCAAAGGAACTTGGAATGGATCCACCGCTCGAGCTGGCAACCCATTCTGGCTCGGCGTGGAAAAACGCCCAGAAGTCGACAGCGTCATCTCCAAAGCCCTCACAGTCTTCTGTATCACCGTTGATGATGATCTTATTGCAGTCTTTGGCCTCAGGGATGAACTCCGCCCAGATGCCATCAAAACAGTCAACGAACTGCGCAAACGCAACATTGAGATTTCGCTCATCAGCGGGGACAACCTACCAGTTGTCCAAGCATTAGCCACTCACCTCGGTATCATTCCCCAAAACACCCGAGCACGCTGCACGCCCGCCGACAAGCAAACTTACGTCAAATCCGCCCTCGAAACACCAAGCAACGTCGTTCTATTCTGCGGAGACGGAACAAATGACGCAGTAGCCCTCGCGCAAGCCTCTATCGGTTTGCATATCAACGAAGGCACAGACGTCGCCCAATCTGCTGCGGACGCTATCCTTATGCGCCCTTCTCTCAAAGGCATCTTAACGCTCATTGATCTCTCGAAAGCGTTTTGGAGGCGAGTGCTGTTTAATTTTGCGTGGAGTTTTGTGTATAATCTGTTTGCGATATTGTTAGCGGCAGGCGCTTTCCCAGGCAAGGCGAGGATTCCACCGCAATATGCGGGATTGGGAGAATTGGTTAGTGTGCTTCCGGTTATTGCGGTTGCGGTTGGGTTGAAGTGGAAGAAGTTTTAAATTCGTCGTAGTTGGATTGTTTGCAAATGACAGGAGACAGAGTATTTGGTGCGTAGATGATCCGGTTTGGTTCCGAGATAGAGTTCATGAGGTATAGAGAGTGGTGTTTTGGGCATTTCTGACCCGAGAAGTTGGGATGAGGGAGTCTGAAATCATTCCGAACAGGAAACGCAACACTATTGATCAATTTATGAGATTCTAAGAATATTCCAACGCCTCTCTCTTTTTCTCTGACAATAAAGAATGCTGCCACACACCATGAGAGATCTAATCGCCAGCCTCAACACCAGCATCCCCACTGTTCGTCTTCTTCTGCTCCTTCATCCCATACTCGCTCTTCAACTCCGTCCTCAACTTAATCTCCTTCTCGACAAACACCAAGAGAAACCCGACCCCACAAATCGCCGCCCCAACAATCCATACCATCCTCAATGCATCCGTATAAACACCCTCAATCTTCTCTCTAACCCTCCCCCAAACCTGTCAATAAACGTCCTGCTCGCATGTTCATATCCCTGTCCATTCGCCAGCAATGCCCTCACGGCCGGATCCGAAATCCGGTAAAGTAGTTTGCTGAACTGGTTGTTAAACACGGCAATAGGTATCGTGACACCGCAAATCCCGCATGGAGCATCGGCCAATACCTTCCTAGTTTCGTGATCGCGAGCCCGGAGATGATGGCGAAGGGGAGCAGGATCATGAATGTGGGGAGGAGTTGCACGCCAGATCTCGAAAGTGAAGACGCCAGAACGGACTGGAAATACATAGGTAGGAAGTAGATTGCCTAGATTGAGGTTATGGTGTGGAGGAGCGTGTTGAGGTAGGCTGTTACTGACGTGCGGTTCGAGAATAATCGGGTGGAGATGGTGGGCTCGACGCAGAGAGGGAGGATTCGTAGAGTTGGAAGGATATAAGCCCGAGAAAGCCGAGGATTAGAGGCACGAGAATCCGGAAAGAGGACCAGGGGGCTTTGGTATCGGCATCCGTGAGGGCGATGAGGATGCTGATTAGAGAGGGGATCAGGACTAGGTTGCCGATCCAGTCGATGTGTTTTAGTTTTTTGCTGAAGGTGGATTCTTTGGTGTAGTGGACTTGGAGGAAGGGGAGGAGGAGAGGAAATAGACTTACTCTCCAATCTGTGCTCTGCGCAACGACTCCACCCAGAAAGGGACCAATAGCTGTTCCCACTGTGAACGTCCCAAGAATGATGCCCAGAAACTTACTTCTCTCCCGCAGAGGAACAAGGTCACAAATGATGAGCTCGATCAACATATTGGTTCCTCCTGCTCCAACACCTTGCAATAAACGGCCAGCAATCAGCAACTGAACTCCCAATCATGAGGCATCTTCTGCCCCAGATGTTGGCAAGCTGTCCATAGAGAGAGGCTGGATGACCATGCTTCGCCCTCCGTCAGCACATTTCAAACAGGCTGAGAAGAACAAACTCACGGAGTCAAGAAGTAAGAGTTTGCAATCCAAGCGTAATTGTTTCCGATATTGAGGTTGTGGACAATGGTAGGTAGGGCGATGGAGATGATGATTGCTTCGATAGCGGAGAGGACACCAGTGATTGAGAGGGCTGCGAAGACCATCCAAAAACGGCAGTCTCTGACTTGAGGCTCTTCGTTATTGGAGGCACCCCTCCTTTCTAGCACTGATTTTTGGGAGGCTGCATTTGCTTCTTTTACAGAACTTTTGGCTGTGTCAAGGGAAGACATTGGGGACGGGCAAGAGAGGTAGGTAGACTTTCAAGAAACAAAGATTTGAAACGGCGACAATAAAATGAGAATCCCCATTGTATGGGGCTTGGGTGAAATTATAAGTAGGATGTTATGAAGCGGTACAGGGCTGGTTGAACAGCGCGTCCAAAGGTCGGCACGGATGCCAGCCGAGTAGCTCGGTCTTCGTACTGGCCGTGCCGCAAACCATGTCTGAGAGGAAACATTGTCCTCCATGGAGTATTTCAGGTGAATGCAAGGGCTTACAAGATGTTCTGAAAGTGCAAATGAAATTAAGTCCACCGAGTCTCTCATAGCAGATGTGCTGCAAAAGATGATCTTAAGCTCGACTCCTGGGACAAACAGGCTCTTCCAAAGAGAGAAGCAATTGTTCACGCTCGCGATTATCAGGGAGTATCAAATTGCGGATGAAGTTCATAAAGCGTCGCTGTTTTCTGACATACGATTGAGAAGAGCCTTGCTCATGTGTCTGGAGCACCGCTCAGTGCTTCTCAAAATGATGGTTTCCAATCCCTAAACAGACGCTGAAAAGAAAGTGTTCATCGGCATTCGTTTGTGTAAATAAAAAGCCATGGGGCAAATATATCAAATCTACTTGAATTTGGCCAAGTTGGGCATTTGCAAGGATGTAAGTAGAGGGGTCTAGCGATTCTAGGGGTGCGGCTAGGTCACTCCCGGCGTTCAGCAGCCAAGCTGTGCCACCCGAACCACCGAATTCCATCATCGATCACAACGCGTTCTCGACAGCCTAGGTATTCAAACATGGCCTTCAAATTCAAACATACGATCTGTTCTTTGGCCATCTATTTGACACTTGTATTCAACCGCTTCGATTAATAGAATTTCAATTGTACTTGACCAAATTAACATTCACACTTGACGAACGACGCCAGTATCAAACTAGACGTCCAAGGTAGACACAGAGCCTCAAGAGCGGCCCCTGCAGCTCAGCGCACTCCCTGGTCCTCTTACGAGGAAGAAACTGGATCCACACCATTCCCCATGGCCGAAGAGTCCATCCGCCGGCGTGCCGCCTGCGATCGGTGCCACTTACAGAAGATTCGCTGTCCTCGGAAGCCAGGCCAAGATGTCTGCGACCGTTGTCAGAAAGCCCGAACGCCGTGTGTCTTCAGTCCTTTCCGGCAGAAAAAGGTCCTCGAGGGAGACCTTGAAGCAGATGAAAGGTCGGCGTTGTCTCTGGCATCAAATGCACAAAGCGAAACCACAGGAAGCAATATCGGCTCATCTCTTCGGAAGAGACAACGTATCCAGAGCTCAATTGAAAGACAAGAGTCAATCAGTAAGTAATGTGCCCACTGGTCACATAGAATGAGATCTAAATCACGTGCAGTCTTCGACCAGGACTTCATGCTCTCAGGCTCTGTCCAAGTCGACACATCGCCAGAAGATGTGATGAATGACTGGATGTCAAATCCATTGCCGTCATTTCAAACCCTCCCAGACTCTACATTCGATGACTTGAACCTGGCTGGCCAGACCCCATTCTTACCCATGGATGCCACTGGCCAATGGCCAAACACTTTTAATGAGCCACCACCAAAGAGGGTCGATTGCATGATTCAAGCAAGAAAGGAAGCTAATATGAGTCGAACCATCAAGAATACATCAAACCTTGCCGAAAATCTACCTGCACAGCCGAGCTCTCTTGGTTTATATGGCTATTCGATCCATGACCATTTAAGTTTTGAGTCACTGGATTCTCATTCAGAAAGCGATTGCATTCGCAAGTTATCGCAACTCAGCACAGATCTCTTTGAGCACAGCAATACTATTCCTCCGATGACCATTTACGATCCTCCTCTGGCAGATATGGGAGACGATGGAGTCTACCAAGCCACACAGGGTTGTCAGGACTATTCCAAGTATCGTGTCGACGAGACCCTTCGTCTCACTCAGAACCTGATCGATATGTACCCGGCATTTCTCAGTGCATTCCTACCACACCTGACATCCCAGTTCTCGAATGCAAGTTCTACCTGGTCATCCGACAGGATGTCAAACACGAACTTTGAAACTGCTCAGCATCCATCGGCAAGCTCGACAACTTCATCATATAAACGTGCTATACAGAGCCTGGATCACTCTGCCATTCTCCTTATTCTATCCTGCCACTTGCGCCTCATAAGTATCTATGAAGCTCTATTCCAACACATGAAGATCTGTTTCGGCGAACGAGGCGTTGTAAAACCACCACAGCAAGCAACATTAGCGGTGCCTCAACTAAAGATCGGTGATTTTGCACCACCTCCGTCAGCTGCGGTGCCTATGCAGATGCTCCTCTTGGTCCAATTTGCATCGCGACTATTCAACTATGCTGCCGACCTGGCTTCGGAGGTTAGAGAGCCTGAAGGCACTCCCGAGAGCGATTCTTCAAATGGAAGCCCGAGCGACGATCCTTTAGCACTGACTCGAGCTGCTGCTGAGAACGTGAAAGCTCGAGCAAGCAATATGTCGCAGGAACTTGGGGCTATGAGGATATTGATGTTCCAAACCGGACACCTTGCTTGAGATGTAGCATTTACAAGCCAGACCGAAGATTGGCGTAGTCAAAAGGGAGTTCCACTACCACAGAACTTGCAATGATACCTGCTCAAACTCAGGTATTATCAAATCAGGGATGTTCCTTGTGCAAATCTTGGCGTGCAGACAGACAGAGTCCTAATATTGGTTTGGTAACATGACACCAAAAGGACTCTAAATATGATGTCAAACTGGTTCGTGTGCTCTCCCTGGAAGCCTAATGAGGAGATTCTCATGATGCAGGGTGCTGATTTCCTTGCCTTCAACTTCAAACTCCGATAGCCTCTATCTCTGAAGACAAAAATACCATTTATGAATCTTCTTTCGCACAGGAATCTGATCCGACGAGCTGGATCCATGGATGCCGATTAAACTTCAGTCAGTTATGACGGGCACAGAGATAGGGGTGTATGTCAGCATGTCACTCTACCTGCAGGCTGCTGACGCACAGCGGACCTTGGGCAACGGAGCGTCGGATATAAGTGGGGCCAACCCTTGCCAAGAACTCAAAATTACGCTCTCCTATTGGGCGACACACCTCCCGTCCGAGCGGACGATCGGCTTTTATCCATGCTTTCAGGCAACTGCAACGCAATTCCATTAGCGAAGCTTCTTCAGCCTTATCAGAGGCATTTCTTCCCCCTCATATCGGAGCTTAAAGCTTCTCCATCGGATACACTCTCGCGGACGGTCGCACTTCGCCCTCAGTTCCGCCATGCAAGCCATTTCAACATCGGAGAGTGGATCTCCTGCAGAGGGAGTACAGTCGCAGCAACCAACGAAGTCCAGCAAGCAGAGATTCAAGCCACAACTGTCTTGTACATTCTGCCGAAACCGAAAGTAGGTTCCTGGTTCATCTGAATTCCCCGTGGTCGGCCGCCCTTGCTGGTCCTCATGAACCCCTTTTCGAATTCTCATGACATCCTTCGGCGCTAATACATCTCATTAGGTTGAAATGCGACCGTCAACTGCCGTGCGAGAAGTAGGTTGCGGTGTCCTCGAGTCCCCTCGCTTTTGAGCTAAAAGGGTCTAGCTGTGTGAAACGAAACTCAGCTTCAACGTGTACTTACGTTCATGGACAGCGGGAGAGATCTTCCCAAGTCTCGAAGTCAAGCAATGCACCCAAAGATGTCCAAAGTCAGGTTCGACATCTGGAAGAACTGGTGATCTCTTTGATGAACAGGACCGCCAAGAATTCAGCGCTATCTAGCAAACCACAACCACCCATCACGCCCGATGAATCGACCATATCAACTTCGTCGAATGCAACCACCCCGTCATCTGATCAAGTCGCCAACAGCGCTGTGGACACTGAAGAATCCTTTGGGCGAATCAGCATTGAAGACAACCAATTAAACTATGTGGGCCAGAGTCACTGGGCCGCTATTCTTGACAATGTCAGTGAAATCCTTGACCACGCCGCCGATTCTTCCGTTGACTTCAATAGATTTCTCTCCTGAAAGATCATCTAGGAGTCACAGAAGCCCCTCAAAAGGAGACTAATCCTGCCCTAGGCACACAGGGACCCGATTTACTAGTCGGCGCCGTCCGGTCTGCTACCAGGGCCGAAATTATGGCGGCGCTGCCGTCACGTTCTGTCATGGATGTTCTAGTGACGGAATTTCTGTCGGTCCCAGATATGGGATGCGGTGAGTTTGGCCTCATGTCTGGCTTGAATTAAACTGAGAGCGATACAGCCTTGTTTCATGTTCCAAGCTTTATGAGAGAAGTGAGCTCCTCTCCCCCTGCCATTGTTGACATGAACTGACCATATATCAGTACAAGAGATTTTGGGTCAATCCTTCGGCCATGCCAATAATGTGGATCGGCTTGCTCTTCTGCGTCCTGTCACTTTCGGTACAGTTTTGGACGCTGTCAAATAAGTCTCTCTCAGGCATCCTGACTGAACAGGCAATCCGAGACCCTGAAGATGCAATTAACAACTACCGTGAGAAGACAGTTCAATGTTTGGTACTCGGAAACTACACTGAACCCGGGCCCTATACTGTAGAAACCCTCCTGCTTTACTATGTCTCCGATCATTTTCGAAGCTCCGATGCTCAATTTGGCACGTGGATGGTATTTAGCCTTGTTGTCAGAGCAGCTATGAGACTAGGCTACCATCGAGATGCCTCTCACTTCCCCAAAATCTCAGCGTTTCGAGGAGAGATACAGCGTCGACTCTGGCATATGATTGTTCACCTCGATCTCATCAATTCCTTGCAGGTCGGACTCCCTCGGATGATTAGGGACAATTCATTTGATACTCAGGAACCACGGAACTTGCTAGACGAAGACTTTGATGAGAACACAACCCAGCTTCCACCAGCAAGGCCAAATAATGAGCTGACGTCCATTGTATATTCGAATGCTAAGCACAACACAACAAATGTCTTCGGAATGATTGTTGATCAATCTAACTCGACAAATCCAATCTCCTACGAGGAAGTTATGAGACTGGATAAACTTCTTCATGAAAGCCAAGCACGGCTTCCTGAATCACTGAAGGTTCTGACGATCGAAGACTTGAACTCAGGTGTACTACAAGATAGAATCCGGAAATTTTCCATTGACCTTACATTCCAGAAAGCTCGGTGCGTTCTACATAGGAAATGGTTCTTCCCGAAGAAATCTACGGCGATTTATCCATACCCATATTCGATGAAAACTTGTCTCGATGCTTCAATGCGGATTCTGCAAACTCAAATCATGATAAATGACGAGACAGCTCCAGGAAAAGCATTGCACGATCACAAGTGGAAGACATCGTCTCTAATAACTCACGACTTTTTACTTGCAGCTATGCTTCTTTGCCTCTACTTGGGTTATTCCCTTGCAGCTGAAGAGGCAGAACAAGCCAACATGCAGACTGATACTGGGATTCGAGTCCAATGGTCGAGGGATGATATACTTCGGGATTTGCAAAGATCCTACCTCATATGGGAGGAGATGAGTACTACCTCGAAGGATGCTAAGAAAGTCGCGAAGGCTCTCAAAGCTATGCTAGCGAGAGTGCCGAGTCCTGCCGCTCCAAGCGCAAATGGCATTCGTCAAGAGGCCTTCAAACTAGCCTATACCGCTGGCGCGCCATCTTTATGTGAGTCTGTCAGCCGCGGTAACATTGGCTTGGCTCTAATTGTCTATTTCTAGCGATGTACACGCCAGTTCGGCAGTCACCGCAGAACATTCAGAATTCAGCAAACATAGGAATCCAGTGGATGACCCCTCCTATCTCGACTCCACCAAACCATACATCATCGGGCCCTCCGCAATTTCCCCAGAACATGAGTAGCATGGATACAATGGAGCTAGACTGGGTAAGAACTTTCTCGACGCGCCATTCTCTTTTTGGACTAAGCACTAAACCATGTATTGCAGGAACTATGGGACAATACCTTCAATACAAATCTCGCTGAAGGAGACACACCTCCAGAGCTCTGGAATTTCGATACTAATTTCTCTCTCCCGGACCCTAATGCAAACTTCATGAATGGGACCAGCAGCTTTGACCTTGAAAAAGAATGGCCACTTTGAGGCGCAGGGGGATTACTTTTTCCATCGGTTAGCTGGTCAGATGGTCGCGGGAGTGATGCGGGGGGCGGGGTTAAAGGCGTTATTGCGGGTATGGAGTATGGCCGGCGTTCTCAACCAAGGGTACAGCAGCGACATATCGCCGGGGACTGCGAGCTATGTCCGAGGGAGATCCCTGAGACAGAGTTGCATCGAGGCATACCTAGAAGATCCCCCCTCAATCACTCGAATATCACGCATATAACTCAACCAGACAAGGTCCATTTCAAGTCCTACAAGTCATGAACCCCACGTGTCCGAGCGATTCAAAAGAAACGCGTTTTAGAAGTGTCTATTCTCTTTGCAGTTCCTGAGCAGATAGCAGCTTGCATTATTTATGTTGTTCTGTTGACTTTTTGCGGATTGGATCATGGTAAACACGTTCTCCACTCAACCCCCCTGAAAGTTGCCAGGGGTACAGTAGCCCACTCCAGCGCCATTCCCGGAAGCCACACCGGGTCTAATTATATCATATGCGGGGTCGCACGGCACGCGGGCAAGCTTTCAAGCTTCTTCCATTTAGGAAGCTGGCCCCTCCAAACCCTAGCGTCCCAATTCAAGATTCTTTCGGGGCTGCCCTCACCACACAAATAAGAATACACCGCTTGCATCCTTCCGTCAAGCGAGGTCACGCTTTGTATGACAAGATGCTTACCACCCCTACCTCCCAACTACCGCTCTCCCGTTCCTCCACAAAAACACCAAAACATACCCGAGCTATCGCCGCAGGCTATTTACAATTCCACAGATTCGAAGATAGGGATGTTGATAGTGGCGGGATAATTGTCAGGGGAATGTATGTGCGGGGTGCCTCGCCGGCCGACGTGAGAGGTGTATCTCAGGGCCGAGGAGAGGATGCCTATGATTGATTTGGGGTATACTCCGATATTTTATTGCGGAGAGGAGATGAGGACAATCCGATCTTGCGTTGAGCTTCAGACGAAGGGACATAAGAGAGATAATCTCCCCAAAGATTTCTTCAGCTCACCTCGGTGCCATTGACCATCCATTGAAGCTTGAACGACTTCAATACCTGCACGATGGCCCCTCGATACCATCTCAAGCTCTCCAGCATCTTGCTTGCTATGGCTAGCTTCACCAACCTCACTTTCTCCGCTCCAACGGGCACCGCCTCTGCAGCACCCCCCTCATCTCTCCTAGGCTACAATGCGGCCAACAAAGTCATCAACGAAGATACCGATGACATTTCCTACACTCTCGTACCAGGGCAAACCGACACTGCAGTCATCGGCGCCTTCCTAGACTTCAACAACCAAGCACACCCGCAACCGATCCGCGGCAGCAAAGGCGGGACTGATCCAGGTCCAAGGACAGAGGAATATGATATTCTGAACCCGGATAAACTTGCCCCGCCGGGGACGGATCATGGTGGTGTTTCGAATGCGCAGTGGCCTATGGGTCTTAGTCACATGAAGTTGGGGCTTGGGAGAGCGGGATGGTCGCGGCAGCAGAATGTTGATAATATACCAGCCGCCACGGAAATGGCAGGTGTGGATATGAGGTTAGAAGAGGGAGCGTATAGAGAATTGCATTGGCATAAGGCGGCTGAGTGGAGCTATGTGTTGAATGGTAGTGTGCGAGTTGAGGCTGTGAATGAGGAAGGGCAGACGTTTGTGGATGATTTGAATGCCGGGGATGTGTGGTTCTTCCCGCCGTAAGCAAAAGAAGTCCCCCCTTCCTTATTCCAAGCTTACCTGTACAGAGGCGTGCCGCATTCCCTCCAAGGGTTGAAAGGTGGCGTGGAGTTTCTTCTCGTCTTCGACGACGGAAGCTTCTCAGAAGACAATACCTTCCTCGCCTCCGAAGTCTTTGCACACAACCCAGTGCGTCCCTCTGTTCCCCCAACTGCTCCCTCCTAACGGCAAACAGAAAGAAATCCTCTCGAAAAACTTCGACCTCCCCCTCTCAGCCTGGGACAACATCCCGGCGGGCGAACTGTTCATCTTCCCCGGCACCAAAGCTTCCGCCGACATCAGCACCCAAAACGTCGTCGGGTCTGCGGGTCTCGTGCCCACCGCACAATCGTACACCTACCATCTATCGCAAAAAGCAAACGACCATGAGACCGCCGGCGGATCGGTGAAAGTCATTGACCCGACGATCTTCCCGATTGCTAGTAAGTTTAGTGCCGCAGTTGTGACGGTGAAGCCGGGCGCCCTCAGGGAAATCCATTGGCATACGACGAGTGATGAGTGGAACTTCTTTGTGGCGGGAAGTGCGAGGATTGGCATTTATGCTGCGCAAGGCAATGCGAGGACTTTCGATTATGTGAGTTTTGCTAGAGTGCGGTTCGAAGAGAGAGATTGCTAACGACGTGTTGTAGCATGCGGGAGATACAGGATATATCCCAAAGGCGATGACCCATTATGTTGAGAATGTTGGGAAAGACGATGTGGTTTTCATCGAGGTGTTGCAGGCTGATCATTTCTCTGGTATGTTGAATCAACTTGCCTCTCGTTGATGACAATATGCTGATAATAGCCAGACATCTCCGTTGGTCAGTGGGTGGGTCTCACACCGCCGCAGATCGTGATGGATACCCTAAACTTGACAAATTCGACTGTTTCGCAATTCAAGAAGGAGAAGCAGTATATCGTCCCGGGCAGTGTTGTGGCGTAATTGGAATACGTCAACTGTTTCGAGCTCTAGAGCTCTGTTCCTGAATTCTGGTAAACTTCTTGTATTTACTTAGATATTCAACCGAGCGTGGAGCTTCTTATTACTTCCCAGGCAGTATGGGATTTGTCTCAGCTTCGTCAATAATTCGTGCTTCTGCTCTCGGACAGACGCGGCACTATCAAGGGGTCACTTCCCCTGGCTCCTTCTCCTTCGTCGTGATGGTTGAGAAGATAGATATTCTTGAGCCTTCCTAAGCAAGGTGAGAGTCTTGTCCGTAATCGTAGTTGTTGGGTCCAGATCGCCTGTGCAAGTCTTGGTCAAGAGAACAGCTTCAGATTCGCAGGCTCTTATCGTCTTCGTGATCGTCTGGAGAGCCAGTCTGCCGTCTTCTTCTTTCATTAGCCTCGCCCTCTCTTCTACTTGGAGCTGGAACTCCACCTATCTCTGTTAGCCCTCCCTTATATGTCTCGCTAGCGTCTTCTCGTTTTCCCTTGCATCTGCATTGCTTCGCCATTTCCCTAGCCTTGCCTCGCCCTCCCTCTACAAAGCGACTTCTTTCAACGTACCCTCACGTGCTCACCAATGGGTGGCAAATTTGCCTCGCGTTCGGTGGGTTGTGTTGGGTCTCGACGTCGTGGGAGGAAGTGTCGTAGAGCAATTATATCCATCAGTGGACACTATCGATGACTCGATATTGAAATGGGACGCATAACGCCTTTGCTGCAGTAGTTAAGCAAGCTCTCGCTTAAACAAATGAAATATGATTTGAAGATGCGAGACCCAAAAAAAAAAAGTTTCCTTCGCTAATATAACTCGCGCTTTCCCAGCCTCGCCGTTAAGAAAAGAGTATATCCTCGGCATTGCCTTAAGCGAGGGAGGCACAAAAAGGTTGCAAAAAAATGATATTTATCTTAGCGCCGAGGATCAGAGTGGCAAAAGCTCACAAGACAACCTATTCTGACTGTCGACTCGGGTCAGAATAGGGTGTCAAGTTACGAAAATCTCCCTGGATAAGATTTTGCTCGATTCGATGTCGCCCCTTTAGTTTGGATCCTTTAATTTGCAACGGGAAGCATGTCTTCTCCTTGTGGAGCCCGCGCGCTAGTTGTCGCTATAAGTTGTTAGTTATTGCTAAATTGAGGTGTGCGGATTAACTTACATGCCATCTCGTGAGAGGCTCGGGTTGCTGGTGACAGAAAAATGCTTATTTTGATATATATGACCCGAGTCGTTTTTGCTTCAGCTCGGCATCGGAATGAATCCTCGCCGCGTAGTCCGCTTTATGGCTTACATTTGCGGTTATATGGGATATACACGGCCAAGGCTGCAGGCTTAAGTTCAGGATCTTGCAAGCACAGTCAAAGATGAGGTCATTGAAACTCATGTATTGGATTTGTGTGACTATTTTGATTCAGGAAGCTTCGCCAGGACTATGTCTTCCTCAACGGCCACTCATGGCATCGCATCCATGCCTATCATTTCTGTAAAACATTCCCATCTATGATTCGAGTAGAGTCATGCACTCGGTGTCTGGAAGTATGATGACTGGGTTATCTTCAATCTGATGAATATCTGCGTTTAGAGCCTTGGGGCGAGAACAGAGGCTGATTTAGTTGATAGCTGGGAATCGTCAGTAAAGCGGTGGGCTGTCCCGAGTTAACGAGTACCCCGATAGAATGGATCATGCTTCCTGGATCCTATATACGAAAACCTTCCTTCGTATGCTAACCCACCAGGTACAAAATCCGCCAAGATCAAGTCACGCCTGCGTGAGCCTCTCAGTTTCTCAATCTCTTCATTGATCTTATCGACTTCTCTTTGTGTTGTAGGCGGGCCATTCAGACTGGGGCATAGTCTCCACATCTGTTTGAATATGATATTTCCTTTCTCATCAATCTCTTCAGGAGCAGGTATGTTCGGATCACCCCCATAAACCATCGCCTTTCCCCGGCCAGACGCCTGGTAATACGGTCCCCAGAGGATGTCCGTTTTCCTGCTGTCTCTCTTTCCGCCAGGGACCACAAATATGCCACCCTTGCCCTCGGCAATCAGCTCGTCGGACACGAGATGTCCGCCTTTTTCACATTGATACCCCGGCGGTGCTTCGATTCTCTGCCATTTATAATCTGAAGGGCAGGCACTCGTCTTTATCCTGGCTTTTCGAATCATCTTCTGGGCCCAGTTATTCTGCTCTTTCCTCTGCTCTGGCTGCATACTCGCAATCTGTGTTTGCCTGGACGCCATCTCTCGATCTTGAGCGTTTTCGAAAATACTCTGTACGTGAGCTGGTGGCCTGGATACAAGAGATGAATGAGCAGGGTAGCTCTGCCCCCCGTGTTCCCTCTCGTACTTGGAAGCTGGAACCAGTCCCGGGATCCGCGTACCCGGCGTGCCGTGCGGACTGGGCTCGACGTTTGAGCCAGCCCTGTTGTTCAGACTGGGCCTATGGCTGGAATTGCGACGGTTTGAAGTGCTTACCGTTCCCGGTGCACCTGGGACCACGGTAGGATCGAACATGCTTTGCAAATGCGAAGGCAACACCATGCCATGGAGATGTGTGCGCTCGTTTCCGAGAGGCGCATGCTCAGTTTTGATTCGTGTTGTCCCTGCAATCTCAGTCCCTTCAAGGACTGTTGGGATGGAGCTGTTTGTCGCGAGGGGGACTACCGTAGGTTCAAACTCACTCTGCAAAGCCGAAGGCACGGCCATGCCATGGAGATGTGTGCGCTCGTTTCCTAGCGGCGCATATTCGGTACGAACTCGACTTGTGTTAGGGTCCTCGGTGAAAGGTTTGCTTGTGAATAGTGAAGAGAGTCTGCTGCGTATTCTAGACCTGGATGAGGGGTTGCCCGAAGATGACGAGTGCCGGGGTTCCGGAGCGTTTGGTATGATTATGAAGGGTTGGTCTTCATTGTTGTTCCTCGGGCGGTCGCGCGAGGATCCCTGCGAACCGCTTTGGCTAGAAGAACTCTGATGTTGAGGAGCAGGGGGGCGCCTATGCGAAGATGAACCTCGACGGTTGGACTGTGGGCGTGAGGTTACTCTGTTGTTCACAACCTCTTCGAGACCGTAGCCCCGGTCGGAGGCTGATGGAGGCCGGGTTTGGTCAAAGTCGGGCATATTGGGCTTCTCTTGGTTGAGTGTTGAACATGAAGTCTTAATGGCTGCCGGCTTTGAAGATGATCAGAAAATCTAGAAGGAGAAATGCTGAGAGGATGTATTTATAACTTGAGACAGAAGACGCACTTGCGCTTGGAAATTACTAGAACTTCAGCCGGTAATGAATAATTGGGGAAACAGCACGGCAGAGTGACGTGAATAGAGACTAGATGAGAAAAGTGATTCACGCTGAGATTTTCCTATGCATTGGATGTCGAGCAATAATGCATGCTTGCTGATCTAATACGCACCCTGTATCTGTAATCGTGTTGGCAGGAGTAGCCTTTAGTTCATGAGGCGCTCGAGCTGTGTCATGAGTTCTCCCTCAAGGAATAGAAGCCGTTGGTGCGGTGGTGACGAGCAGAGGATGTAAGCTGGATGGGAAGGCTGTTGTGGCCCAACAACGTACTGCCTCCATGGGATGTGGAATTCGATCCGACTCGCGATCCCATTCTCGACGACCCTACACCGGATCCATGGCGGCCGAGTTCTTGGAAATCTTCCAGAGTCAATTCGCGCTTGCGTGGGCCCATTAGCTTGACAATCTCATGGTTAATCTTATCAACTTCGCTCCGGGTCGCTGGCGGACCAGTTAGGTCAGGATGAATCCTCCAGATCTTGTTGTAATTATAATGCCCGTCGGCGGAAATATACTCGGGGGCGTAAGTGTTTGGATCGCCGAAATAGACCAATGACTTCTCACCACTTGGACCTTTATAGTACGGCCCCCATAGCGGATCCATCTTCTTGATCTTGCCACCGGGCACCACGTAAATACCGCCCTTACCTTCAGCAAGCAGCTCATCAGAGATGAAATGATTTCTTCCTCTGCAATGATATCCGGACGGGGCGTCTATCCTATTCCACTCATAGCCTTGAGGGCAAGGGTTGATTCTCTGAATCATAGTCTGTGCCCACATGTTCTGCCTCGTCTGTTCTTGAGGCGTCAGGCTCGCAAAGTGCGTTTGTCTGGACGCCATCCTCGCATCACTCGAATCCTTGAAGACACTTCTCGCGAAGCTCGGTGCCATCGACTTGGTGTTAGCACCCGCATGTGCAGGATAAGTCATTCACTCATTCTCCTTTTTATACTTGCTAGCCTTGACCAGGCCCTTGATCTTCGCACCAGCCGCCACGTTAGGCTGAAACTGACTCTGATATTTTGTTGGAACCGCCAGGCCTTGGGCAAAGGTGCGCCTGTTGTCAAATAACTCCGCATGCTCGGTCTTGACTCGTGTTGTTTCCACGACCTTGGTGGCTTCGAAGGAAGTTCTTGCGCGTGTGCTTTTCTTTGCAGGGTTGGGTTTGGGTGGCTCACCTCCGATGAGCTCGTCGAGACCAAGGCCTTGGTCTGACGCTGGTGGGGGTGGGTTGCGCTCGGGCATATTGTGTATTATCTGTATCGGCTATGGGGCCTAAAGGTTTCGATAGATGACGAGTTGAGATGTAGATGTAAAAGATGACGGGATTTTGAGAAGGGGGGAAGCTCGGGTGACTTTATAACTTGAGCGGAGACGGCGACTGATGAATCACTAGAATCTTTCAGCTGGTCATGAATCACGAGGGAAATGGATCGACACAGGGATATGAACAGAGTCCGAGAAAATTGATTCACAGCGATACTTCCTATGACATAGACTCGAGTAATAGGCGGTTCTTGATTTAATTCTGCAAGCTCAACGAATCGAAAACAACGCCCGCAAGATGTCTTCCAACACCATTTAGAACTAAAGAATGTTTTAGACTCGGTTATCAGCTGGGAGAGTCGCCAAACTTACATTGACTTGTTGATCCAAGTCGTACAGGCCGCCCACAGACAATTGTGGGATCTGTTGGTACTTCTTAGCAAGAGATACGCGAGTGTTCTGTAGAACCTATTTACATGTTAGAATGGTTACCCGAGATCTGGAGTCTGTAACATGCCTGAATGTAGCTCTGATTGGGATTTTCCCTCATTGTCTGAAGAAAGACATGAGACATGGCCCCTATGTTTGTCAGTCATGCCCGAATATTCAGTCACGATGCACGAACCGGTAGCAGCACCAGCAATAGTGGTGTCAGCAGAAGTCTGATGATCGGCACAACCACTGAACATCCAAACATCTTTCCCCTCATGCTTCCACGGCTCGATAAAATTTTCTTCGCCCAAGCCGTCTTCGTTGACATCTCCGACAGGACGATGTTGCAAGCCCGCAAAGAACGACTTAGCACCACCAAGCAAGACTTTGGCATCTTGAATCTTCGCGGCTGAGAACCCACCACGAAGGAGATTCATGGCGCCAGTTGCCAAATTGACGCCTTGCTTGACGTTGTCGATGAGGTTGACCTCACCTTGGGAATTGGGTCGGTAGACATACGGCAACTCAATAGCAGATCCGCTGTGGCAACAGTCGAAGAGGACTGTGAGCCGGGCTCCTTTGATCATTGGGGAGACGATGACTTTGTGAAGAGTGTCACTATCAATCTGTCCCTGAGACTCGAAATCTACGGGACAAATTGTGTCATCTAATCTGGTACCTGTTAGCATTCGTGCTTCTCCATAGGCGAGGTTGCCACGAACCCTGACTCTCTATCTCCATCCGGATCCTTCACTTGGCCTGTGAGAAGTCAGTAGCTGGATATCTCTTCACCATGACAGGGCTTGTCAAACCTCCATGACCAGAATACGAGAGCCAAACACTGTCACCGGGGCTGTTGCCAGTGGCAAGCCAATGGAGTGCCTACAGCAGGGATCTCAGCGGTGAAAGCCTGTCATGTGATCGCAGTTTCACTGACCGCCATGATATTTGCGCCAGTTGGGAAGAAAGGCGTTCCTTGGTTGGGAGCTTCATCCGTAAGGAAAACCATATCTGGAGAATTGATGAGTCAACATTTCCATTCCCACGATACCGAAGCAGGACGAGGGAGAGAATATCTTCTGGAAAGCGAGGGGGTTTCAGACCATGAGGAGCGGGTGAGAACCCACGATCCTGTACGAGGAAGTTGCGGATGTTTTTCGCATCATTGACGCATCCGTTGAGCTGGTGACTGCTACCGAAGTAGTTGATGCCGATTATTAGAGCCTTTCTTCGAGGCATGGTGGTCGTTTGCAAGGTTCAATGTCTCAATCTGGAAGCTTGAATTGTGTCTGGAGATCTGGGTGGGAGTCAGGTACGCTAGTTCGAAAAGTGAATCCGAGTTGAGCGTGTGAATCTTACGAGTTGCTCGATGCCGTGTGCCAAGCAGAATGAATCAATTCTCAAGGCAAGACCTGGAATTGACGCTCAACTTGGAACCCTTGGAGGAAGATTGTCGTTGATCGGGGCTGAAGCTGATACGCGTAGAAGTGGCGTATTTTTGATGAATGAGAGCAGGGAAGTGACATGCCAGTGCATAATGCCATTCACGTGACTGTGGCTGAAACTTCTCTGAGAAGCATCCTAGGAAAAGTTTCTTTGAAGTTGTATCTCACAAGATTTAGATTTCATTTCTCATTGACGATTCATCTCTTCTTGGGTATCTTTGCCAAATCAGGGCTTCTCATTAGTTCTCTTCCGTGCTTAGAAATTTCCTACCAACCCCCCCTGGATCTAAAGAACATACCCCACCAAGCTGATCGAAGAATTCTGCAAGTGGTGATACTTCCCTCGCGATAATGCAGGGGAAACACATCGCGATGTTGCTTACACAGGAAGATTGCTTGGCGGAATTCAGGAACGATCACTGCACACTTCAACGCAACGGGAAAGTGACCTGGCAAGGCCACATCATTTTCTGAGCTCACAATATTCTCAACAATATCAGTGCATTCATAACCAATATCTGTCACCAGCCCTTGCCAACGTGTCCGAGTGTCAACTTGATCTCGATGCTTACTTCAAAGTAAGAGTATGATTGGCGTGGAAACAGGGGCTATAGTGACCCCTGACACTTGCACGCACCCCACGCGGCTTGCTTCCCCGCCACGGAATCGGGAGTATTTTTGACGCCGGCAGGCCCCCCGCCGGCCTGATGCGAAAAAAGAACATTCAAACAAGTGTGATGTATGGACCCTCATTCCGCCATGTTCCGCCCAAAGAAGAAGTTGTATCTGGCAAGCAGGGGTTGGAGCACACGCGACGCTCACTAATCATGCCTCACTGCTTAGTATAAGGGTCTTGTTCCACCGCCACCCTGCGATAACAGAGTACTCAACTTTGAATGATGGCAAAATTGTATGATACGTCGTCATAATGCCGAGGGCACACGAAGTTTCATTAATGATTAATGGTATACAGGGAGCTGAGTTAATTCCCGTGGAACCCGTTAGGGCTGAGAATGATGTCAATGATGCTTCATGACAATGCCATCCCTGGTGGCTGGAATTTTCTCTGGCCCAGTTGCCGATAAAGTTCTGTATACTGTTGAAAGAATGCATCCTTGAGCTCTAAATAAAGAGCTGGCTGCGCGTCTCATCCCCAGGATATAACGCGCCGTACCCCTCACCCGATTGCTGCTCTCTCACTCGTCGCAGCCAATTGCATCTCCGCACCCTGCTTACACTTGGAACGGCTTTATATATTCCGGCCAGGACGCTGACTCTAGATTGCGGAACATTGCTCTTTGGATATATTCTCGAAATTCGACCCGCTTTCGTTGTATCGAGTTTGGATGACAAGGAGAAGATCGAGGAGGTGTTGAAATCCGTCCAGACGCAGACCTGCTTAGTCAACCACCCCAGCCAGGAAGCTAAAATGCCAATCCTCCGAGTCTCACCCGACGATACCGAGCTCTGCCGCGACGTTCGTCCTTTCACGCCGCCGCTCAGTCCCTTCGACCGTCTTGCTCTCAACTACAACATGAGCGAGGGCCAGCAAGACCCAATCGAGTCTCTCACCCCAGAAGAGGCCAACCGCATCATTCACTCGCACAGGAAGGTGCGTTACGGTAAGCCCGGGGCCCCGCATCATCGACAAATTTCTTCTCGGTCCTCATCAGCCCTCCATACTGCACGCAACGACTAATTGTGCAAAGGGACGGCATGTTGGCCATGCAGACAGAGGAAGGTGAAGTGCGATAACAAACAGCCATGTCCGCTCTGAATGCCCGTCTCCCAGGAAGCAGTGACTGACCGCCACCATGCAGGTGAAAATTGTGTAAAAAGAGATCATGCAAATCTGTGCTCATACAACCCAAAGCAAAATGGCTCCAAACCGTCGGGGAGCTCCATTGGTGGCACGAAAAGAGCGCGTTCCCCGGAGAGTGAGAGCTCTCTGAGAAAGGAGGAGGATCGGTGGCCTCGAACTACAGGTCAGCATCCCATCATGTCATCTTTGAGCGGAAACCCTCCTTTTGAAACCCCATTTCGGCGAAGTCTCGGCCTTGAAACAATTGAAGCATGTCGGCATGTGTCTTGACACGAGTTGGTGGTTTCAATTCGGCGAGGTCTGGTATCGCAACAGCCTCAGCACATGCCTCGAGTGGACTCCGAATAGAACCGACAAATTAGGCTAACCATCTCCAAGACGATGTTGACCCCAATGAGTCAAGGTATCTGGGACAGAACAGTATTGCAGCCTTTCTCAGTGAAGAGACTACTGCCGCCCAGCCTTCTGCAGATGGCGAACAGGACGTTATACGCAAAGATATTATGCCCATATTAGGGCTGCAAGTATCTTCAGCATCGTACCCCTTCATGTCAAAAGACCACATGGACAAGATTCGGCATGACATTGCGTCAGCACTGCCTTCGGACAGGGATGTCCTGAAGTTGGTCGTCCCGACATTGTTCCCAGATGAACGTGGGGCTAACCATCACGCAGGGCTTTTCAAATCTACAAGCAGATTGTCCAGCCATTCTGGGGCCTTCTCATCGATGTCGAGGATTTCGAAAGGAAGCTGTGCATCTACCTCGAGGATCGTGTAGCAACAACGAAGCACCCAGCTAATGGCAACAAAGGCGTGTCTTCAGCTTGGCTTGGCATGCTCTTCGCCGTATTAGCTGTTGCGAATAATTATACTGAATATTCCTACCAGAAAAGAACAGCGACCTCCCAGACATTCAGTAAGCATCCTATCTATTCCTGAAGACGTTTCTAATTATGTGTCCTAGTGCAAACATCATTTCATTGTTTACGACTTGCAAACTTCATGATCCGCCCATCATTAGAATCACTTCAAGCTCTTCTGATTCTCGGATTCGTCTTGGCGAATGATATGAAAGCGGAAGCCTCGTGGGCGCTGCTAGGGCTTACCTGCAGGCTCGCGCAGGCCTTGGGTTTACATCTAGGGTCACATGAAAATCCACGTGTACCAACAACAACTGCAAGCGACTTGCCCAGAAGAAAGCTTTGGTAAGTCCGCTGTTCCAAACCAGTCTCGATCTAACCATTTTCTAGGTGGACTATCGTGTGGCAGGATAGTTTACTATCTCTCTCCTTTGATCGCGCTCCGATTGCTGTTATGACAAGATGCGAACTACCGCTGGGTCCGACTGCCCTCAACGAAGGCTTCTCATATACGGAAGCCATGTATCATCTCTGTCGAAAGGTCTTGGAAGGAGTGAACAACGACTCAAATTCCCAGCCAGATTACGACTCGATCATAACACACTCTATTGATGTTGAGCATATCAGGGAACAGGTCAGGCCAGAGCTACGCCTCAAAGATGCCTGCAAGACTATGCAGGATAGACTGCAGCATTATGCAATCCGACTCCATACATCTTTCGTCGTATCGGTATTATGTCGTCCAGCACTTCGACGCGGAGAATGCGTAGGCATAGATGCCAGCCAAAAGCGCATCCTCGCGGATAAGTGCAAGCAAAACCTCACAGAGACTGTTCGAATGTACCTTAAAATGCACTCGTTAAGCGTAATCCCTACGCGGTCTTGGGCCTTTACGTATCACGGCCTGTCCTCCGCCGTTCTTCTTGGCATTCTTGGAGAAACGAAGACGAATCCCGAAGTCAGGGAGCTGCAAGGGGATTTGATCTCAGCATTATCAGCAACGGCAGCGAGAGAGAACACCTCGACAGGTCCCCCAGGATCTGGCAAAGACATTGAATTGAGTGGACCATTGTCGAGGGCTCTGGTTGCTTTGAGAAATATATACGATCATGGATGGGTGGTCGAAAGGAAAGCCGCGAGTGCTCCAGAAGCACAGATGATGCAAGTGCAGGATCAAACTCAATATGAGCAACAGAATGCAGCGATTGCGATGGCTTCCATGCAGAATGGGATGATGCCTCCGTAAGTTTAATCTTCCCTGTATCTCCTTAACCTTTCTAACAAAGACTTAGATTAGAATATCCTCCGCAGTCAATGATGTCGATGAACGACGCGCCGGTAACGGATCAAACCTTGGATATGTCGCCAATGGATCTATTTGACTCGATTTTCTGGGGTGAGTGGTGTCCATTTTGCACTGAGCTTGACCTGACACTTTCCAGATCAGTATCCGATGAACAATTTGGATCAGTTGGGATTCGACTATTCACAGCAGCTCTATACGGGATTCTAGGCACAAGGCCCAGAGGCTCTCTGATGATAATAATGAACTGAATGACATGCTTTATCAAGCCTCTAGGTTCTTTTTCTCGGTCATGCCAATTCCAGATCATCACGTGATGACCCCGAGTGAACGGCGAGAAAATTTGAATTGATTTTCAGTACACGTCACCGTTCCGAATGTTTGACCCATTCTAGCTCATCTAAAGAACCAACTGCAAGATATATGGATAATTGCGGGGCAGTATGCTCCGTTGATTTTACCATAGTGGGCTAAAGAATTACCGGTGGGGGCCAGAAGTTCAGCTGCTGCATGGCTGCATTTCGGTCATCAAAAGCAATATCGGTGCTTCCTGGCTGGCCACGTTCCGCGGCTCACAGCGTCGTTTGCCAGACACCCCTGAAAATGTGGCTGAACATCCGCGTGCACCTTTGTTGAAGGATGCCGTTACGGCAAGGCTGTGCGTGAATGCCTCGCTGGATGACTCTATATGAATCAGGCTGCGCATACATCTTCTCCCCTCGCAACCTCCGTCCTCATTCTCCTCAATTAACACTTGCAAGATGGACACACACAACTCCCGTGCTTCAGCCGTCGGTGTGCTGCTCTTGCTGGCGCGACTCTCCGCGTCCATGGTGCTTGAACGACAAGATGTCAACCTCACAACGCTCCCAAACGCCGCAGCGATCGTGGACAACCTTCAGTACACGGCGAACTGTACAGCCGCGGCGCTATGGGTCAACAATCTCCCTCTCGATGCCGCCGGCCTGGTCCAAGGCGCTGGGAATGGCAGCAGTAGCATCAACATAGCCTTCCTGCGTTCATCCTTGCCATCAGAATATCAAAACTCGAGCGACACCGCACTCACTGATTTCTACAATGATATGTCCTCGGGTCCACTGTTCAACCTTGAATGGCTCGGAACAGCACTTGACGATGTTGAGGCTGTATGTCTAGCACCAACTCTCGAGAAAAGCCTGACTCTCGACCGGCTCAACGCAACTCAGAATTGCACCGCAACGGCTCAATTTCTCAGCGGCACCCTAGGGTGGACAAACGAAACGAAGCCCTACGACCCGAGTATTTATGCCAACGACAGTTCCTGGCTTGATTTCATCTACTATGCTCTGCCTCCCGATGTCCAAAACAACATCACGGATGTGGAGTTGGATGTTTTCTACGACCATATTTCAACCACGGCAACTTCGGGAACCAACACCGCCCTCGTCAATTTCTTGACTGGAGCCTGGAATAGCTGTAAAGGTCGCATTTGCGAAGTCCAAGGTTACACTGGGAATCCTGATATCGGCGGCATTGGCGTGAGTACGGATCCAACATCTCTCCTTCAAAGCTGACGTCAATTGCAGGTCCTCGCATCTTACACCGCTGAAGCCGCCCTCGTAACACTTTACTTCATTGCAGTTAATGCTGAGATATACATGTACGGCATCCACCGCCTCCCACAAAAGAACCCCTCCCGCTTCCTTAAAGCCTTCCGCAAAGCCTCCGACGACCTCCTCGACGGTGCCCTCTTCTTTTCCCTCTCCATCTCATCAGCAGGCTGGGTCTCCCTCCACTCCGGCCGCTCTTACTACGAGAAGCTAGTCTTTACCTCCGCAAACGTGCTTGCCCTGTCCGCCCTCTTCGCCTTCATGGCCATGTTCCCGGGTCAATATCTCAAAAAGCGGGGCCACGTGTTGTTCCTGCTCATTGGAGGTATCCTCGTCGAAAGCAGCATACAGTATATCGCCTACATGGCTGAACATAGCGAGTTAAAGTACTCTGACTACTATTGTCTGCACGACAACGTCCACTTCAAAGGGCGGTACCACCCTGCTATCTTCCAAAGCCTGTTCTTCTTCCTGGTTGGTCTCTGTCTAGTCGGTAGCATGGCGGCGCTCTGGTATTACCTTTACCATAAAGACGAAGTCAGGCATTGGGGAAAGACTCAGGACCCCCTGAGTGGCCTTCATATTTGGACTTTCAGGGCCAGGGTTCTGGTAGAGGTTGTGGCGATCGTCGTGGTGTGGACGGAGTGCATTTATTTGTGGAAGATCAGGCATATGATGGCGGAGGTGGCGGGTAGTAGTTGGAGCGAGGGGGCTTGGGGGTTTGGGCAGATTTTGGCGTTGTTTATTTGGGCACCACCTCTTTTGAGTATTATTACTACTTTGCGTAAGTTCTGAGTACTGTTTGGATTGGGATCTTACTGACTGGAATAGTGTTACCGACTTGGATGACAGGTAAGGTGGAGACTGAGGAAGGAGAGATTGAGGAGAAGAAAGGTAATATAGCCCAAAGCTCTTCTCAGACCCAGTTGCTGATCTTTTTTTCCAGATGTGCCTCTCCAGTATATCCCTGTACCGAATAAGATTGTGCCTGTAACAACGATTCCTGTGGATAATGACCAGAACGGTAAATGAGAATATGATATACCGGTATTAATCGATCTTCTTAGAAGCAATTAGATTCACACAAATTATCACAAAGACCCGCTCTTCTACCTTGTCTCTTCCTTCACATACCTTGGTGTTGCATGGCACGGGGCTACCCCCCCTAGTGCCTTTTACATACCGATCTCACGTGTTAAGGAACTTAGCTCCTGGGCATGTTTCACCCCTATAAGCTCTCCGGAGCACCCAATTTATGCACCTCAGAGAGCGCACTCTGCACTTGCGACACTTGGCAAGTGCCAATGTTTTCATTCATTACCTCGCTCGTTACCTGTGCCATCGCACAGATTCGTAGTTGAACAATGAAACATTCATGTGTTCTTGTAGTGGTGAGTTCGTTGAAGTTGAAATCGGATCTGTGGCAGACTCGGTAAACTTTCAGGGGCTCAGGTCGCTAAAATCCGGGTACCGGGTCGCTGAGAACGGCGTCAGCATCCAAGACAGTGCACACTGTGCCGCTGTTACACATGTAAATTTACGAAACCCCCTTATTGTCGCTAGCCTCACCTCCATTACAGAGTCCACACGGCCTTGTTAAATCAAATTTTTGAGCAGTGAGATTGACTAATGGGGACCTTCTCTCCGGGGTCTAGGTACTGGCATTTCGTGAGAAGAATCCTCAATTCTCGGTCGGTGATCAAGAAAGCTAAGAGACCATTATCAATTCGCCGCCGTTTACGCGTATTTCGCTGAAGCATCATTGGAGATGCTGTACGAGATAGCCAATCTCAGTATCTTATTCAAGTGTATGATCCCTGCAGGATTCCTGTTAGCCTTGTCGGGGTCATGGGACTGTGGATACTTAAGATGCTGACATCCCCATCCTTTCTCACAACTGCGTGTCCAAACTGATGGAAATAAGGATGGAGGAGAAGGCTGTGACTCAACCGCGGACGAGAGCATCTGCTCCGCGTGTGAGAACAGGCTGCAAGACCTGCAAGGTGAGTTTAAATTCTTTGCCTTGCCATAAATTAAAAGAAAGGAAAAGAAAGGAAACACTCGCTGACTTCTCCTCATCAAGATACGACGCGTAAAATGCGACGAAGGAAAACCCAGCTGTAATCGCTGCATAAAGTTCGGCGCAACATGTGATGGCTACGGCGCCAAGAAACCCAATGTCCTTTCACCTGCAGCAACTCGCATACTCGTACCCAGAGCAACCTTCCCCTTCGTTGTATCCCCCTCACAGAACCTCTTCGACCTCGATAACCCCGAAGAATGGACCTACTTCCAACGCTTCTGTAGCTACACCGTCCAAAGGCTATCAGGGTTACGAGGATTTGAGTTCTGGAGTCGAGTCGTGCTCCAAGCTACACAAGTGGAACCATCGATTCGACACGCTGCCACAGCAATTGGAGCTTTGGATCTGAACGTCCTCACCTCAACTAGGGACGAGGAGGCGATAAAGTTCCGACGGCAGTTCGCGTACAAGGAATACCAGAAAGCTATCGTTGGGATACGAAAGACGCTCTCGGAGAAAGACTGTGATATTAAGACGAGACTTATAGCTTGTATTCTGTTTGCCTGCTTCGAAGCTTATCATGGGAACAGTAAGACGGCACTTGGGCAGATATTCTCTGGAATTGAGATGATGGAGGAGCACAACAAAAAAAGGAAAGAGAAAGACTCGACATCCAATGCGCCGCGGCTGGCTCCCGTTGATCCAGAGTTGGTGCAGGTGTTTACCTTGCTCGAGATTCAGGCGACTGCGTGGGGCGATTCACGACCCGGCAAACTTCACCTGGAAAGAATGTACAATTGCGCGGAGGCGGTCGAAAATGGTATGCCGGTAGAATTCTCGGGGACCAAGCATGCTGTCGTCATCCTGAGGTTGAACATTATGTGGGGAATCCATCTGCGGTTCGCACAAATGAACCTGGCTGGACACGAAGGCAAAATTGTTCCCTCATTCATTGGCTTAGCCCCATGTGCAAACGATCCCGCAGCCCATCAGCTGAATCGGTGTCTTGCTTCATTCAAAGCATGGGGCGCGGCTTTCGAACCGTTGTATCGGAAAGCCAGAAGCGCAGCAGGAGAGAGGATCTTTGAATCGGCAACTCAACTGCGCATGAATTACCTCGGTGGCGTCGTCTGGGTCGCTTCTGGATCCCGCAGTATTGGAATGTATTACAGACGGTATACAAAGGAGCTCAAGGAGATTGTTGCGTTGAGCAAAGTGTTACTCGACATGTCTGATAGCCAAACATTCTCTCTGGAAATGCGGTTCGTGTTGCCTCTGGCGGTCGTTGGTCTCAACTATCGACACAGAGCTTTGAGGCAGGAATGTATAAGGACTCTTACGGCAATGTCCAGGAGGGAGGCGATTTGGGATGCATCTATGATGGGGAGGATAATGAAATTTCAGGCGGAGATCGAGGAAGAGGGTTTGGGAGATGATGAGGAATATGTCCCGGAGGACGGAATGTCAACTATCGTTCACTTGAAAGTTGATGAACCGTTGAGGACAATGTTTATCACCTGTTCACTGGGTATCAGAGGACATCCTGGGGAGTCGGTAATGAAACGAACCGAGCTGATATGGTGAAGGGAAAGGAGGCGTGGAAGAAGAACGTTCTTGATACGGAAAGAGCAGAATCCCTCCAATATTTTGGTTCCCCCGAGCCGCGTCGGTGTCTACAAAATGCGTTGACGATCCTCGACTACGAGTGGATCTTGGCAAATCCAAAGAGAGGTTGACCAAACTCAAGTTAAATGTTCCAGGCCCGGTTCTGCAAATTCGAAGCTTTGCCCCCCGCCAATTGGCGAGCTCGAAGTTGGCTAAATGGCGAAGTTGCCAGCAGGAACCGCAAGGGACATGCGGATTTCCCGCGCCAGTGATGATCTCTCAACCGGGGGGGCTCTGACAGTCAGCTGTGTGCAGCTGCACTTCCCACGAAATATTCCCGGAATGTTGTTTGTTGAACAGTCACAGAGACCTTCACAGACAGGGCATGGTTGCCCACGAGCTCTCGCTAGCATGGCCGCACTATAGATATCTATGTAAATCTTCTTGCCAGGGATAGGATATGCATGAAGTTCAGGAAATTGGGTGCGCGAAAGGGGAATAGAGGGACAGGTCAAGGATGGTATAAATATGAAATTCTATCTTAAATATTTCTTGGTATTTCGACCACTGAAAATTGATCAAGACATCTAGCTTGGAGGCTCTCTCTGGGCACTCCGCGCTTTTACTCTTCTTGGACCACTTCTCTCGATGATCTCGTTCCCGCCTTCTTCTCCTCCATCTCTTTATCATTTGTAGTCTGTAACTCTACAGAATCTACAGCTGCTGCAACCCCAGCACGAGGTCTTCGATCGTATCTTCGCCTCCAGGGCTTATACAAGACCACAGACGCAGCACCAAAGACCACAAAGGCGCCGCAAATTCCACCACCAATTACATCAAAATGATCTCCAACTTTGTCAATACCATCCCAGAACGGCCCACTTGAGTAATTGGCGATGACGGACAATAATTGGATCATTCCGATGACCATGGCGACCAAGACAGTGATCGCCGATAATACTATGGAATAGTATAGAATGGCAATCGTATCTCTTGCCAGGGAGGTGGAAGTATAGAGTGTCATCATGAGCGCTCCGTCTGTCGTATCGAGGAGACACATACCAGCTGCTCAAGATCAGAAGAAAGTCGGCCATGAGAATGTATCGGAGCGCAAACCATACCCGTGAACAAGATAGGAAAAATGAGAATCAGCCAAATACTTGTCCCTTGAGCACCATGGAGACTCGCGATCCCCAATACAGCAATCTCGCTGCTGGTATCAAACCCCAGCCCAAACAGTACCCCAAGGGGATACATCTTCCACGGCCTGTCGATCAGCATAAACAACTTCTTGAACACCCTCACCATGATCCCTCCACTCTCCAAATTCAGTCCCGCAACAGCACCCTCCCCTGCCCCTTCTCGATCACCACTCACCTCCTCCCTTAACACAATCCTCATCCTTTGCACCAATTTCACCAATATCCACGCATTCGCACACCCCAAAAGTATCAACACCCCCGCACTGACAGCCGTCCCAATCACGCCCCCTACATTCCTAAACCCCTCAAAGCGCTTCTCCAATGCGCCACTCGTCGCAGCTACCACAATACAGGTAATAACCACGATCGTGGAATGCCCCAGACTGAACCACGTTCCGACGGTGACAGGCTTGCAGCCAGTGGCTACGAGCCGTCGTGTCATCAGGTCGATGGCCGAGATGTGGTCTGCGTCTAGGGCATGCCGTAGACCGAGGGTGTAGGAGAGGAGCGCGGAGGAGGAGAGGCTGGCGTGTTTGCGTAAGATTATGGCGACGATAGCCCAGATTAGGAGGTTTGTGAGGATTAGGAGGGAAATTATTCGGAGCGCGGGGTAGGGGAGGAAGCGTAGTTGGGAAGGGAGGAGGTTGGCGAGGTTGTGGAGGCATTGGGGTCGAGGGAGGCGCATTTTGAGGTTGCGGAGCAGAGCTATGCAGTCGAGAAACTGTGTGAGAGGGAGATGTATCCCTAAGCTCTGAAGAAATTTCTAGATGGTGAAGTGGGATGAATGGCGTGCTGGTTGAGGGGTTGGTTTCTGGCCCACTTTCTGCGTTTGAGCGCTGAAATGGCCACCGTACGAAGTAAAAGCCTTTTTGAGCTCTGGATTACGCTGTGATGAAGCTTTTCTGTACAGTTTGCTGCCAATCTACACCTCCTATCGAGGCTGGCCTCTATCCATTATATAGAACAACTGTGTCAAGCAATTGATCAATCACGAGAGATAAAACCAGCGGCCGTGCCATGTCACCACCACGTCCAAACACGAATGGACAGCTTCGTGTCGACGCGTCAGCAGGATCAATCAACATCTCTCCGTTGTCAACGAGTCACAACTGCTTCAGCAACGTCAGAAAGGAGTCAAAGGACGTCCATTAAGAAGAGAAACCGCGGGAAATTGCTGAAGTATCTCAATTCTTGCCAATCTGTTTCTACAACAAGGTAACCATATTCCTTGGAATGCTACAAATTTATGGCCCTATCCTACAGTCGCTCAACAATCAAGGATTGAACAATATCCCACAAAGCTCCAAGTAACGAACCGAGCACCTGAACGCAATACCTCAAATTTTGCCCTGTATCAACCTTCACAATGGCAGGATTTCTAAACGACTGGAACCAAGACCAGGCTCCGTGTTCCGTTCGTAGATCTTTGTCTTCGATGTTCACGGCCATGGACCAGCATTCGTCCTCCGAGTCCTCCGAGTTTTCCAGACTATCGTTCTTCTCTGCACGGAAACCAGACTCAAGATTCAGTGACCCTTCTCAATGTCGTCAGCTCTCACACTGGTTTTAGAAGAAAGGAACTTACCATTGAGATCGATCAACTCCATGTACCCACACCCCTCAGTACATTGCTCCAGAACCATGAGGTCGCAATTTTCGAAATCGTCCAGGATTTCAAACTCAGGGAAGCAGAGCTCCTCAGTATCGGATAAGAGACCTAATAGTATCTCGTCGACCATCTTACAGCACGGCATTTCATCTACCGTCTTCTCACAATACGGCATCTTCAAGCTTGATACCAATCCCTCATTCTTCCCTTTGAGTTTGATGGGAAGCAAGCAGGGGGTTACTCCTGCCATGGGATATTGACTTGTGGGTTGGACTCGGAGATGAGATGAAAGGATGAAATACTTCCTCTCATTCTCCTCATAAAAACCGACAAACAACCTCACCCGCCATATCCGCCCTCCCGCCCTATATATCCTCCAAACTCGGTCAGAGGGGGGAAATGGAAACTGCGCCTCTTTCCTGCTTCATTCTGACAACTCATACACGCCACCTGCCTAAACCCTCATTCAGTAGCTTATACCAGGCGCGAAACCACTTCTGGCAACCTCAAGCTCGAGAACTTCCGGGAATTAATCATACATCCAGCTGCTCCGTTGACCGGTGTCCACCGGGTTTCCAAACTCGGAAATCCAGGACTCAACCCCCTCCTCCATCGACCCCTCACTCACACAAGCAAGCCTTACCATGCCTCTCAAACTCTTAAGGCGAGCAGTGCGAACCACCGCTCTCGGGTCAAGCATCAGCCTCACCCCTCAAGACAGCCTTGCGCTTACTACCAAACTTCAAAGCAAGCATCGATGTGGGGTGTCTCTCTCGTCAGCGGAGACACGTGGTTGCGTTTTGAGAAGCGGGCCGAGAAGCGGCTGTAGCCGAGCCGGTGAAGAGATGCGACCGGTGAGGACATGAGCCATGAGTTATTTTTTTGGGATACGAGGACCGAAAGCTCACGCGAGTGGTGACCGGTCTGGGGGAATGTCCGGTGAGACGATGTCTCTCGTACGTCACTCCGGCCATTCTGGATGGAGGGGTCCGGTGAGGTGGTTCCGGAGACCTCGTCTGCATTGAATCACATGAGGTCCAAGATTAGGTACAATGGACCGAGTACTCTGGTCTAACATTCATGCTGCAATGGATTAATCATAATTCATCAGAATTTTGAGAGTAGAGTGCGCACGTGAGACTATCTCATAGGCCCATCCTCGTTCGATTATGCCTTCAAGGCAACAGAGCGGGGTGCAATCAACTACTGTACCTCCTCGTTTTTGTCAACCGCACCTGGGCAGTGGCACACCAGCAACTGTCTCATCACCATATTCAATGACCGTGTCCCGCGGCATCCACTCATCGTCGAACATCTGCGACACGAAATAAAAATCGTCTTCATAGAGCTCAAATTCCATGGTCCTCCGGAACCTGTCCTCTGATCCACTTGTCAGCATGCGGAAATGAAGCTCAACTGGCATCCTTACTTTTATCCTTCACCATGTCTGAAGTTCTGAGAACGAAGTCGATTTCATCGGTTGTCATCTCGGAAAATGGCGTTTGTTGACGCTTCTTCCAATCCAAGAGGAACGGACTGCACGGTTTTGTGCAATAATGATAGTGGGCCAGGAAGACATTCGCAGCTTGGTGTCGTTCAGAGATGAACATTGGCATGGCGAATCTCCGCTATTCGATCCAAGATCAGTAACTAAGCCTCGCAATGTGCCGACGAGAAGGAGACTGAAATCGTACCTTGAGCCCATGTTTCCTCGCATTCTGATAGTTCTCAGCAGTCAACCTCGCGCAACTGTAAAGGGACATAAATGTGATCAGATAGATCGTCATCCAGCTCTTTGGCTTGTTGCTCAGAACGATCTTTTGGAAGTTTTCCAGCACCTTCTTCCCAAGCGGTTGGAGGAAACCGAGCGTGAGAACCATGTCCAGCTGTTGGATCATAACGGGCGGTAACGGAACTTTCCCAAACAGCGGATATGATCGATCGGTCCTTTCTGGCTCCATGTCGAGTGTGTCGTCCCCGAAGATATATTCAGTGGTAGCCGTGCGTCGGACAGCAAACCACAATCGAAAGAAATCGGCTAGAACAGATGCCTCTTCTCGGGGCTGTGTCTTGTTAGTCGTTGGAGTGGTGGCAGCGCTCAGTCCTACTCACAGCATATGTCATGTATTGCCGAGCAAATTTGAAAGTCTCCTGGACCCAGGCATCTTTACCACGCAGCCAAAACTCCATAGCCTCGAAAACATGTTTGTTGATGTAATCATGCATGTCCTTGACAGCTGCAAGCATGTTCACAATCGCGTACGGAGTGGTTTCCTTGAATCTGGACAGTCTCGAAGTCAGCTTTCATGGTCCAAAAATATTGAGCATATCCAAGCCTCTACAGTTTTCCCATGAAAAGGACTTTGAATAGGCCACAACCCACGAAATATCCAGATAAGGGGTAAATTGGACATTGTAGTCTTACTTGATGGTTTTGCCATCCATCCACGACTTCTTCAATCTGTCTTGGGGAATCGGAACGAACTTCCGGACGGACAGCTCCAATGGAACTGAACATACGTCGGACATTACTTTGATATTTCTGACTTCAGGCGCTGCCCAATCAGAAATATCTCTCAATTTCATCACGGGCCATCTGAACGTAAATTCCAATCCTGGAGCTTTCCCAGTTCGATAGAGGGTGGCCTCTGAAAGCTTGTACCGCATGCAAGGAAGAGTGTGGATCTTCTGCTTCGAGACATCCTGACATGTCTGACACACCCCGCTTGGATCACTGGGGTTGGGGTTGCACTGTGTTGGTAAGATAAGGTACTCAATGCGTCAAAGACATGAACGCTTACACGAATCTTCTGCATTCTACACCGCACACAAGCCTTCAACTTTCGGGTGTCACTCGTTTGCTCCCTCAGTTGCTGGTCCTGGAATGGCCCACGCTTCTTCTTTGGTGAAAGTTCTTTCCCTGTTGAATCCGTTGAGACCCACGTCACAGACTTCGGGTTTGAATTATCGAGAAGAACAGTTTCGTGCTTTTTAGATGGCCGAACCATTGACCACTCCGATGTAGTGGCTTCTCCAGCGTACGTTGGCTGATTTACAAAACTGGAATGTTGTGCCGCCCTGACGTCAACCCATCCCAGTTCAACGAGATCGCTGTCAAGCGCACCCGGAGGTGAGGATTGCCAATTGGTGGCATCCCGATCCTGTTTTGGTGAACCATTCGATGTTGGTGGATCGCACCGAGGTGGAACAGCGGAGGCATTGGAAGCTGGTTCCACTCCCGGCCTTTCTGAACGCGTTCCTGCCTCGGTATTATCTACCATTCCAACCTGGTGGTAAGCTTGGGTCAAATACTCTGTTGGTACAGGGAACCAGGTTTGGCTGTCGGCGTCGGGAGTGTTTCCTCTACGCCTAATCTGAGCAGTTGGTCCTTGGCTTGTGTGTTCTGTCCACTGGTAGACACTGCCCTCGGGTTCGTGCTCGAATATTGATCCAGAGGGCTGTGGTTCATTCAGTTGAGGAGCATGGGTTCCGATTCCATCATGGCGAATATCTTGTGGCCAGCCGTTCATCTCTTGCCAATCTGTTGTTGAAAGCCATATCTGTGGGCCTGTGTGCATTGCGTGCCCTGCTATGAACGGGTCCACCGCAGCGCCTCTCGGCCCTACACTTGTATGCTGTGGGTTCACCTCGTAGAGCTCGGACAATGGCTTGTTGAGAATTGTCGCGACTCGCTCAAATGCCTGCCGATCCTCAGGGGACAAATGGCTCATGTCCGTGGGCGGTCGTGGCCTCTCTGACGGCTGTTTTTCAATCATGCTTGCGTGGAAGCCCTCATCGGAGGTGCGTTGACGTTTTCGTGGAGGATGCTAGTCCTCAAGGTCAGAGAAGATCCATGATGAGCGAAAGTAAATATGGAGGTTAAGGATGGATTAAATTTAGAAGGTGATTATATACCATTGTGCCAGCTTCAAATTCCGAGACAGCTTCCATGGGTGCTTGTCAAACGGAGTACCGGCTGAAACCTAGAAGTCAGCGGCCACAACGAGCGGTGAGTGTTGTGAGCAGTTTTTCAAGGTAAGATCCGAATTCTCTAGTCAGTTTGATTTTCGCCAGCGTCAAGATGTCGCACAAGAAGCAAAGCTCTGCATGTGTTTCCGGGCAATTCTCAAGCAATTCTCACCGGTTCTGAAAAGGGGAAGGCGCTTCCTGCAGCTGCAGGCAGCCCGATGAGGGGAAAGCCGCCACCCCCGCCAACCACCAGTTCGACCTTTGACTTGGTACTTAATTACTTGACCAGTTCTCGAAATCCACATCGACGGTGACTGGAGTCAAAGTTTATGATATTTCCGACCATTCCGGCCGAAAACAAGGATAAATCTCTCTCGAGGTCCTCAACGATCGAGTGCTCTCCACAGAAACGCCTTGGAGAATGCACCGTTTTATCAAAACCTGAAGCTTCACTGAAATATTTCCAACTTTCAGATTTAAGAGTCAAATGAAGACCGAGGTGAGTGAAAGTTCTTTTTGAAGCAGATATGCTGACTGCTCAGCCAGAGCGGACTTGATTGTTGAATTCGCCGCGCAAAACCAGGATGTACTGATTCAACGAAGTACATTACACCCATCACCAATGCAAAGCTTTCGTCCGATCGTTAACTGGACCACTCTGGCGAAGCAAAATTCCGTTTTGACGAACAATAGCCAACCTCGGAGACTCCGAGAGCAGACCTTTGTGATTGGCAGGGTTAATGACAGGGAAATGGTAGCCAAGATGTTGCAGCCTCGTCTTCAACATCCTTTTATTGGCGGATGCTGCAGATCCGGATGAGTTGCAACATGCACCCCGTGACCGATTAGGTTATGGGCAATTGGCGTGGGGAAAAGAGCCGCTCTTTCTGGGTTTGGGGCATCATCCCTTCGACCACAATCCATTTCTCCGCCAAAAGATAGCTCCGAAGAACTGCATTCAGCCGTGTTCAACGGTTTCTCGTAATTTATGAGCATGGACGTCCATCTCTTGATGAACCAGCAATCAGATACCATTTGGTATCTTGATCCAGAAGCGAGAGTCGGGGACACCAAGCATGAACCAAGCGAGACGAGGGATCTTCATCAACCATGGCGATCCTACTGGCCACCTAAGTGCGAGAAAACGATGCAAACCTGGCTTCATTCAGAGTTCCCTGAGGTCTTGTCATGGCGCTTCGATCATCGTCAGCCATTCGATCGTCCCTGGAGAAACTGGACACGATCTGCCCGTGCATTAGAGGAGCGGGCTGTGGGGTTGCCATGTCGACCCACAAGGAGGCCAGCAGGTAAGCAACCGACCTCCTGGTTAGGACGTATTCTTAAGTTTCCTCTCCAGCTTCCAGAAACTCACGGTTGCCGCAAATAGTTTCAGCCCAGAATTTAGGAGCATCAAGTGATGTTGACGATCTTATCAAGGATGCCAAGCTTCACGCTGCCGACCTTTCTATATTCCATTTCCTGATCCCTTTGAATCTCTACAACACCGAAAAGCCATATCTGAGCAGGCTCCCGTCGGGGACCAAGCTTCCAAGGACAAATATAGTCACACAAAGTCATTTTCTTAAAGTTTTCGATGTCTCGGGGCACGAGAGCGATTTTACGTTAGAGAGGTCTGGCTTCCACTACGCAAAGTCGCCAATCCATATGGATCAGTGGAATGACTTTTCTGTTTGCTCAGAATATATCCCCAAAGTTGAGGAATGGTTAGTCAAACACCTGAAATGTGCAGGCGCCTTCATTTACGCATATAATGTGAGTCAATTTTCTGAGATTCGCCTCTAGTCGGGCATAACTGAACCTCCATGGAGTTTCGAGGGAAAGACTCAGCCGATAGCAAGAACAAAACAACCAAGACTCCATTCTTACGAGCACACTGTGGTAAGTGGCAGCTCTACTTTTCTCGGATTCTTCAACTTCACTTGAAGCTACAAATGACTAATCCCAACCTCCCAGATGCGACAGCCGCATCCTGTTTCAAGAGACTACAGCTCTATTTCCCACACCAAGCTCAAAATTTGATGAAAGAACGGGTCCGCTTCTTGAAGTTAGTGGCAGATCATGCATAGCACGCCTGGCCGGAAGCTGACAGACAACCCAGCATATGGAGACCTATCTCTATACCAGTCCAAGACTGCCCCCTCGCAATGTGCGACTTCCGGTCCGTCGATACGAAGGATTTGATCCCGGCCGATATCATTTTCCCGCATTATCAAGACGAAGCCTATGAAGTCCTTTCCAATCCTGATCAACGGTGGTTTTACAAAAAGGGAATGGAGTGGGACGACGTACTCTTGTTTAAGCTGGGGGATAATTCGCCTGATGAAGCACCGTGTAAGTTGATTCTAGGACGTTTGACGCACCCCTCCAAGCTCGGCTGCTGACGAATGAAGTGTGTCCCCATTCGGCTTTCATGGACCCCTCGGTTCCCAAAGATGCTCCTAGTCGAGTGAGCATTGAAGTCAGAAGTATTGTTTTTGGTTGAGTTCATGACGCGATATAACTGTTAGAGATTATCTACTCATAGTCCCAAAGTCAACTTGGACACTTCATCTACTTCCCCTCCCTGATGTTCCCGGACAATCTCGTACAATAAAGTTAATATATCCTTTGCATTGTAATACTTCCGTGATTCGGGGCAATCTTGTTCAGCGCAAGCCAGGAGATTCACTATCAAGCTTACGATCTATTTTGCAATTGTCACTTTTGCATTTCTAGGGACCAATATGGCAGAGAGGAGAAATCTAATATGTGCTCTATTGTTCCACATATCTAAGAGCACAACCGGAAAAGCAGAAAGCTATGTACATGAGAGGAAATCAAGTAAGCGCAACCCTAATAGAACTCCAGTGTTTTCACCTTTCCGCAGCCCTTGCATTCAGTCGAAACCTCATAACCGTCATCATCCGCTCTTGGTCCGCATTCGTCACAAAGCTCAGCAAACACATACTCCGTTTCCGTCTGAATAGGTCTTGAAGGATGGTTCATCAAGAAGAGGTATATATCCGCCTGGAAGCCCTTGACCGCACTGCTGAGATCGAAGAAGCGAGACTCGTTGATAAGATTGGGAAGTTCGGTGACCGCCGCTTCGATGACAATGAGACGTAAGGCAGGATGCTCGGAAGTAGTAGAGTCGTAGATGTCTTTGACAGATCTGAAGTAGACATCGAGGTCCTTGACATGAGTGAGAAGAGTGGATCCAAACTTTTTCGCAGCGAGGTCTTCCAGACCGGAGATCGAGAGCATGACAGAGAGACAGAAGACTTTGATGTGACGAGGTAATGAGAAATCGGGTTCGTGGTCGATTGTATCGTAATTGGTCGAGTATAGGTACTCCATCATGGAACAGACGGCTTCGTGGTCGTAGTCGTCGAGGTAGAGAATGGAGACAGTCGGGGGAAGATGCTCGATCATAGCCTCAAGAACAGGTGACTGCGAACAAATGACGACTTTGTGGGCTTTCCAACGCCTAGTACTGTGTGCGATGGTCAGATCGGAGAATTTGCCGGATATTAGAGAACTAGCGAAGGTCAGCACGTTTCTCAAATTTTGATCTTGGAATATGAGGTGCTGAGAGTCGGGAGAGCTGGACGGGGGAAGACTTACCATTGCAGAGCTTGCAGAGGGTTACTAGGTAGAGGTTGTTGTGGCTGTGACGAAGACGAAGTCGAAGACGTAGATTGTGACATACTAGGTAGAGGTTGTTGTGGCTGTGGCGAAGTCGACGACGTAGATTGTGACATAGTAGGTAGAGGTTGCTGTCTGCTGTTCGCATTCGTCCATGTAAGCGTGGGTTCCAAGAAATTGATGTTGGATGTTGATAAGGGGAAGAGATCGAGAAAGCTCAAGTGCGCATAACTCCACTTTGAGTCGTGAGATACCGTCCACGGTGAAGTGAATGCAAAGAGAAAGAAAATTTGATTTGGGTGAATTTCAAGCTCAAACGAAGCCATTCTTGGAGTGTGCAGGAGACAAAGAAGGAGGGATCATGCTTTCCTGCATCGAAGAAGTGCCAGAATATGCAGGAAACTCGAGAACTCTCTCATGAAACTCAACGACGGCAGCTTTTCGTCCCAAAAATCATGAAAAGCACAAGAAAAGAAGGAAGGCTTCCAAACGACAACTGAAACAAACAGGAGACGAAATGTAAACATAAAAGGAAGGTGGGTTCTTACCTCACAGCCACCACGGCCACGGCTCTACCCAGAGGATCCGGCGCGGCCGGTCCCACGGGGTCCAGTAAAACTCGGTCCGGTCGTATATCCACTCCATTTCGTCCCCGGTCTGCTCCCAGTCCATGGGATCGTCGACGACAGCAGGGGCAGAACCAGGACCAGGACCAGGACCAGGGACAGGAGTGGGAGCAGGAGCTGGAGCAAGAGCAGGAGGAGGAGGAGGAGGAGGAGCAGGTCGGAGGGTCATGCTGCAGTGGCCGCGGTGGCCGTGGCAGTGGTAGTGTGGGAGGAGGAGGAGGAGCAGGAGCTGAGGGGGCGGCGGCGGCGGGAGACTTGGCGGCCGGAGGCCCTGCCATCGAGAATCCGATGACTCCGTTTCTGGGAGCCATTGTTGCTGTTGATGATCTTGTTGTTGAGTTTTAGGTGCACACGAAACGAAGATGAATGCGTTTGAATCTGGTAGCTGTCGAACAAAAGGAAAGAAGGAGTTGGGAGAAGAAAGAAGTATAAATACTAAAATACTCGGACAATAGAATCATGTTGACAATGGCTGAGTTGGGACAATATGTCTTCGTGGGAATTGTTGTGAAGTGTGGACAATAGGGGTTGAGACAATAGGAGATTTTGCCGAGTTGAGTTTGACAACAACACAAACATGTGGGATTAGATGAAAAATATACACTGGACAAAAGGCATTTAAGATCAACAATTATTTCATCTTTGAACCGGAAAACTGGAGATTTCAGATGGAAGTTATGCCACGTGCGGAATTACTCCGTACAGTAGCCAAGATCGATCGAAACTCGGGAGCAGCATAGGATGAAAAGTAATACACTTCACAAAAGATCAATTGGCAAGTATTGGTATTTCATCTTTCATCTGGAAGATTGACCAGAAGAGGGTTCAGATGGAAGTGATGGCAACGTTCTCGGTTGACGGGAGGAGTGTATTGCTCGATGCTCGCTGTTCAGCAATGACGGATTCTGCCGCCGGATGGAGGATCGACGAATGAGGCTTCATGAAATCGATGTATACTCAAGTATGACAAATATGGAAAAAAAAAAGCTCTGTCACAGAAATATCCACATCTGTCGAAATACCAAATGCGGCCAAACTGCTCTTCGCAGGTGCAAAAAGCATTGTGAACTCAATCGAATTCACACTGAGAGCGCCAAATCGCGCTTGCTTTCGTAGACTAGAACTCTTGGTAAATGATTACCTGAAATCTGTCTGCATTCCAGAACAGGATAAATTCAAGATCTTCAGATGTCATACCTACCGGATCCCCGCCACCTCACAGGGTATACTTGGCCGCTCCATCCGATACAAAAACTTTCTACATCGTTCCTGCAGCGCTCGCAGCCTCCACCTTCAACTCAATCCCACAAAATCTCTTCATCAAATGGAACAGATACGCAGCCTCGTACACTGTCCTGCCACTTGTCAACGGTCCATAATTGTGAAGTATGACCACTCTATTCTTCCCATCGAAACTCTTTGCAGGTTAGACAACCTGTGAAGATGTGAGTTCGTGGCCGGCATGGTGCAGGTGATTTGGCATGTCGTCGACGCGTCTGACGAGGTTCCTCGTTGCATCGCTTATGAGTCAGCAGTGTACCAACTTCCACCACTCGAAGATAGTTTCAATGTTGTCTCACCATTGTGGTCTGTGAAGAAAGAGGAAAGAAAACAAGATGAGATGAGCCATATCTAGTTGAAGTTCCTCCATTACTGTCACCGAACGTGGGAAAAAGAGCCGCAAGGACGTCTCCTCATCCCAACTCAGCCCTTACACTGTTCCTCGCCTTTTCCGGTGCCCGTGATGGCAGCTCTACTGGTCTTTCTGCCTTATAGCCACCCACAGCTGGATTATAGCCGTAACCCATGCCTAGGGTTTCTCTCATCACAGCATGTTTGGTCCTCCTGCGGGAAAAGAACCATGCCAACAGGCCAATAATGGCAACACCAACGATGGCACATCCAGCGCCTATGCCTGCTTTTGCACCCCTACTCAAACCTCCACCCGTTGCCTGAGGATCCGAAGTTTGTGATGCAGACGGCAATGTTGTTGGAGATGTTGAACTCGGGGATGTTGAGCTCGGGGATGAAGCGGCAGTCACAGGAGTTGGGCCCACACTGAAAGTTACCGAGAGCGCAGATGGAGCGGGCGCAGAAAAAGTTTCATCTGTCGGAGTATCGCAACGGACGGAGCCATTTATGAGGCCGCAGCAGTGCCAGATTTTGGTCGTTTGATTGTAGACTACGTCTGGAAGGTGCAGATCTGAACAGGAGATTGGGCAGGAGGCGGCAGAGTATGAGGGGTCGGTACAGCCGCCCATATAATCTGTTCTTGTCAGAGCAAATTTCAGGAGAAAATGGATAGAAGGAAGTAGACGTACAGCCAGTTTCCACGGTAGGAGCATCGGGCATTGGATGAGTATAATGGCACAACCCGTCAGCGAGGCAAGTGTCCCCTGACACACAGCAGCTGGTGAAGTTCTTCTTTTGGTCAGCGATTATTTACACGAAGATTGGGGGGGGGGGCGAACAGTAGTAGGAGTAACAACACCACAAGGACCAGCGTTGCCAAGCCCGACTTGGCTATCGCGTTTGAAATAGCAAGCAGTCGCGAGTACTGCTTGAGCTTCGATTTGCCTTGTGCTTAACGCGAGGAGCGCGATGATTGTTATTATGTTGTACATGTCGAATCCGCCTTGAAGAAGCCAAATAAGTCAATCGAGAAAGCATGCAATCTCCAACGGGTCACGATTCGTCCACTACGAACGATGCTTGAATGCAAAAGACAATACAAGCAGAGGATACGGAAAAGCCAAACCGGCAACCAAGAAATAGAATGTTTGGAGAAGTGCTATTTCTAAGGCTTGACAGTGATCAAGGAAGAATTTACCTGACTTGAGGGTTGACACACTCTGTCAACGAACCCGTGGGAATTTGGAAGCAGGTTCTGACGGGAAAAGCTGGGGAACAAAGGCACGGACTTTGAAGAACTCCGAGCATGTGACCTCAAACTGACCAGCGCAGAGGGGGAGAGCTGTGCCGCATGCATTGAAGAAGGAGTGTCGATCCGCCAGCCCCCAATTGACCCCAGGGGGCGGGAGGGGGGGCGGTGTCGTTTTACATTTCCCCCAAATCACGGATCTCCGTAACTCCATTGGTGAGATGTTCGAGCGGTTAAAACGAGGCTGCATTCAACTGGCAAGATCCTGCGGCGTCTCCCCTCCAAAATGCTAATGTGTCTATCTCACTGGTTAGGTCTCAGGATGAGTTCGTGATTCAGCCGCTTTGTGTCAGAACTACCCCAGGTGCCATCACAACGGCAAGTATTCAAAGCATCTTCCGTCTACGATAGCAACAAAGTATCTTGCAAGTTCATTCATGCGACTGAGACTGAAATCTCGTAATTTTGCAGACCCTTCTTTGTTAATCAGGAAATGAATGTTGAGGTTACCGGTCATTGGCACACGCAGCTATTATTCAGCCGGTGAGTTCGATACAATCCCTGAGGATTTATATCGACTGGGATCAGTAGTGCTTATTGTTTATACACTGGAGTCCTGTCTACTCTCACTTGTACAAATCAGTCGTTCAATCATCGTTCTCGTGGCTCAACACGAATCTGGGGGCAGTGGAAATTTACGGAGTATGTCGAGTAACTTCTTCCCTCACAGGACTAATTACTTGCCAGCCGCAGGCTTCGCTTCCTCTGACCCTGACCCTGATACTGACCCCTGACCCTGATGCTTGCTAAACGAATGGAAGCTAGCAGCTCGGACCGCTAAACTTCCCCCTCAACCCCGAAAAGTCTTACCTTCATCATCAACTCTCTGTTCTATACCAAAAAGTCTACTTTGTCTACCACTCTCAGCTATTCTCCCAGTAGCCGAATCGCATATGCCATCAATTGCAGTTCGATCTGGTTGACACCAACGATAGGCCGTCACTTCTTGCAAGCCCTCCTTAATCTCATCTCGCCCACGATTCTACACGCAGATGTCTCCTTTTGCCGCCCCGCCCCCCGAACTCCAATTCCCCTAACTTCGAAGACACAGTAATCCATACTCGAAGAACTGCTAGTTTGAGGTGCATGCGAAGGGAAAGAAGCTGGATCTTTGGGCACACGTTGCGATTGGATGGCAAGTGTACTCGTGGAAAATGATACGCACTGCAGCGGAGAGAGAGGGATCACAAGATGGTATCGGTTACAAGAATATCGGGAGTGGTCTGCGAATACTCTGCATCCGACGTTGTCAGATACTCAAGTTATGGCTGGGCCGTCAAAGCTGATGCAGATGGCCAAGCCCTTGAGGATGAAATTGATACAGATTGAGAGAAGCAGGCACGTTCGGGATTTCGAAGTCGAAAAGGTGTTGTCCAAAGTCTGTTGGAGCTCCCTCTTCAACCAGACCTCGCATTGAAACCTTTCGACAAAGCTCTCTTTCAAGGGAGGCTGAGACACTCATATAAGGCCAATGACGGCTCTTCGAGAATATCTTGAGCTTTCTGATTACTCTTGACCCAGAAGGCACGAGCTGCGGCAAGTACATTAAGTATCTTCTTGAATCATTTATTTTTGTCGAGGCATCGTTATTTGATTTATTTCTCTTTTGGACAATACAATAGATTGCTAATCTGTGCACAGAGGCCCTCTAGCGGCGTGGACAAATCATATTGAATTTGACGATCTATTAGGTAAGTCATTAAGGAAGTCGAGGAGACTAGGGTCCCGAGGCCAACCCTGAAGGTGATCTCATGAGCTCTGCAAAGCCTTGCGGTGAAGAACGATGGGATCAAAAGGGCCCCAAACAGTACCTCCGAAGACTCGATTTTAACCCCACACTCAAGTTACGAAAATTCAAAGTTCCAAGACACGAATTGGCTGCTAGGGATGTGGCAGAGGGGCTCCCGACGAGTACTTTGATGGAGCGTTTGCTCTTGCTTTGGAGACGTGAATATGGATTCATGTCCTCCCAACTCCCTATTTGGCGTCAACCAGCTGAGCTAAGCTGCAAAATTGTGTGCTCAGGGTGAGTTCTCGAACTTTGGCTCCCCTAATGGAGTCGTGATTCTTCGACTTTTTTATTTGCGGAGATGACTCCTGAGGGTTCCCTCGACGTTTTGGGTCCATCCCGCGCACCCCAGTTTCCCCGCGGTTGGGACGGCACGAAACTGCCCCCCCCCCCCCCCCCCCAACTGCAAGTCATCCAGCCACAAATCCAACCACATCAAACCTGTCAAGAGCTGATTTATGATGGCTGGCGTTGGCAATTCTCCCTCTTTTCAAACACACCCGAAAACTTACATCTTTGTCGGAATCACAGCTCGGACCTATTCAGCCAGATTGTTCGACGCATCGCACGTTCGGGGACACAAGGCCTACATTCACATGTTCCCGTATACGGGGCATCTTTCATCCTTCATGGCGCAGATTCTTGCGTATTTGCCGCCCCCCTAACAGATTACTGCTGGAAAAGGAAGGTGATAAGATAGGGTATGGTCACACACGACGCACGGAAAGGGTCGCTGAAAGCAGATTCTCTGTAAGCCTGCTCGCCCGTCCTCGTATCATTGATGGAGTGTTCGCGGGGAAGTGGGGAGAGGGGCGAGGGACGAGGGGCGAGGGTTTCGGTAACAGCCAGGATTCGTCGGTTGGCTGAATGACGGGCCGCAGAGATGCCTCAAAGCTTGTTTCGCACAAGCTCCAGCCATCATTTGTTGGCTGAAATGCCAAGTTTAATCAACCATCGGCCATACCATCATATGTCAACCAGTGATCATGGAGAGGTTGGACCCTTACGCCCTCCGAGGCCGTATCTACCAAACCAGGTTACGCACATCAACTCAAGGAAGCAGCTTCCAGATTCTTCCCCTTTGTAGTACCCGTTCCCTGCGAGAAGCTGTACGACCTCCTAATTAGATTGGCCGGCATTCTCGAACGCAGGGTGCGATGGAGCTCACCCCCTCCCTTGTCCGCGCGTATTGCTGACGGCCAGGTGAAACATACCACAGACGCAGATTTCTTATTATTCCACGCAACCCCCTCCATAGTGTTATCTTGCTTTCCTTCTTAATTCCTTCAGCTCATTAAAGTGGTGTCAAGTGCACCCATAAAGCCAACAACTACTCCTGACTTCTTCTGATCATGGCAGCTACTGGAGAGATTGCTGGAATTGCCGCAGATGGCGACCCTCCTCGCTATCCCGGACGCGAAGGTCCAATTCCCCCTTCTAATCGCCTCCTCCACGACCCAAATGTCTCCTTCTATGAGTACACCTACTACGCAAAGTTGACGCGAGAGGAGGAGGAAGAGACACACAAGACCAGCCCCCCAACTGTAGGCTTCATGCAGGTTCTCTTCCCCACCAAATCCTCCGGAGGTGTGACGCCAATCGACACGCACGGTAACAACGGCTCGAATGGAGAGGACAAAGGGATCTCCGAGAAGAAGGTAGGAGAGCTGCAGCAGAGGATCGAGATCTCGGAGGCCGAATGGACAAACGCTTCTCGTGCTGTGAGGACAGCATCGGGATCCGCTTGCTTCTACCTCATTACCACCGATATCCTTGGTCCCTTTGGCATTGGGTGCGCTTTCCCCTGCATCCACTTGATCAAGCTCTAACATCAGCAGGTTCTCTATGGGTACTTTGGGATGGGGTCCTGGCATTGGGCTCTTCACGCTGTTTGGTGTTTTAGCAGGATAGTAAGTTATTAATCCTCAACTATTAAGCCACTATCATTGACGCGAACCTCAGTTCCGGCTGGCTGTTGTGGACCGTTTTCCTAGGCGTCGACTCGTACCAGTTTCCCGCCAAGAACTATGGCGATCTCGCGTTCCGGACTTGGGGCCGTCCATTAAGACATATCGTCAACTTCCTGCAAGGTCTACAGCTCCTGATATCCGTTGGTGTCATCGTCATCAGCAACGGGCAAGCCCTTTCCCAGGTGTCCAAATTCAAACTCTGCTACGCTGTGTGCTGTCTGATCTGGGCAATCCTTGGCTTTGCAGTTGGTCAAGTACGAACTCTGCAGAAATTCGGCATCTTGGCCAATGTGGCTGTTTTCATCAATCTTTTGATCATGTTCATTTCGATGGGAGTCTTTGCCCACAGTCCACCTAACTTCGCGATCTCTGTGCTCGGAAGTGCGGGCTCAGTCGTTGACTCAACTACGATCACACCTGATAACTCGACGGGCGTACTCGTATACGTACGTGCATTCCTTTCCTACATCGAGCACCTCACGAACAAACTTTTTCTTTTCTCTAGAAATCGGTTCACTTGAAGAACTCGTGGCACATTTCGAGGGTTTTTTAATTTCAAATATGCTGACTTTACCATGCAGCCGCCTATCATACATTACAATGGAATGCCGAGCAAGGATCTTGCAGTGGGTATTTTCGGTTTGATGCAAGGTCAGAACGTCTCAATCTAGGACACTGAAGAATTGCTGCTAACTGATATCAGGTGTATATGCGTACGCCGGTGCTCAGCTCTTCATCGAATTCATGGCCGAACTAAAGAGACCTCGTGACTTTTTGAAAGCTATGTGGGGAGCGCAATTCTTCATCTACTCCTGCTACATGATCTACGGCTGTTACACATACTTCTGGCAAGGCCAATATTCCTACCAAGTGCGTTAAAAGCTCTCGTGTTCCTCCCCTCCACGCACGAACTGACTCTCCACAGATCTCATACCAAGGCGTCTCCCCTTACAGCTGGCAAACCTTAGGCAATATGCTCGCAGTGACCTCCGGACTCATCGCCGCCGCCCTCTACGGCAATATTGGCATCAAAGTAATCTACAACAACCTGTTGATGGAATGGTTCCACGCCCCAGCCCTCATCACCAAACGCGGCAAGACCCTCTGGGCGGCCATTGTCCCGATCTACTGGACCATCGCCTTCATCCTCGCAGCGTCAATTCCAGATTTCTTCGGCCTCACTGGAGTCACGGCTGCCGTCTGCTTCGTGCAGTTCACCTACACTTTCCCTCCGTTGATAGCCCTCGGGTACCGCATTCAAACGCATGCTTTGCAGGAAGGCGAAGGCTTCGACCCCGCTACCGGCGTCGTCACGCTTCACGATCGCGGCCTTAGGAGGGTCATCCGCGGATTCTTCGCTGATAAGTGGTATTTGAATGTCCTGCATATTCTTTATGCAATGGGTGCGCTTTGTGTCTCGGGATTGGGAGCGTACTCGTCTTGCCATTTCCTCATTGAGGCGTTCAAGAATCCGCAGGTCAATGCTTTCTCATGCACGAGTCCGCTGAACTTGAATCCGTGAGCGAGGAGCCGCGAGTGTGCCTTCTCAGCCTAGCAGATGGTACCGACTGAGCGGAACGATGGAAGTTGAAATATTTGTGGGAAGAGATGGACCTGAGGGGTACATGTTGTAGCTCCGGACACTCATTCTAGTGATATCCAATTGAACAGTCAGTCTCGTTGCAAAGACCAATTATATTTGATGCAACTTACACATTCTACCAGATAGACGGTTTGGCACAACACCTTGATACCAAGCCGCGACCTCCTTTTCAACTAGGGTAATATTGTGAACTTAATCCCTGCCCATAGAACAAGGTCCTTTTCGTTTTAGAAGCTCAGTTGAATTCGTATGTAAGGGCCTTCGCTAGATGTTGTAAGCGAGATGGAAAGGGGCATCGGCGATAGCCTGCCTGTTGCTATTTCCGAAACAATGTATTTTGATTATCAGCTTCAAGTTTGTCAGCAAAGGGGTCTTAAAACTTTGCGCTAGCAGAGATATGCAGTTTCCGTGGCTCAACAGCAACTTCAACTTGCAATTGACCTGGTCGGAGCGACTCTCGAGTATCCCGAGAACGCTTGGTCGTTTGGGAGAACTACCACCTATCGGGCTGCACGACGAGTTGGGCGTGGGTCTTTGAGCAGACTCCGAGCTACAAAACGCACAACGAACTTAGGAGACGTGACTGTTAGCAGGAAGCATCCACCGAACCCGTATACCGTATATTCGAGCTTCACATATGGCTTCTGCTCAGAAGCCGCGGCAACTGGTATTCTACCTGTATCCACGCATCAGGCTCCTGCAACTCCCGAGGCGTTTACCTGCGGTATCTGAGTGAAGAGAAGACGTTGGCGTACGGCGATCTCACATTGATGTGGGTACCAGCCCCGCGGAAAGAACTCGAGCTGTACGAAAATTCCTTCTGATGGTACGTAAAGAAATCGAAAGTGACCAGATCGATGTCTTAGTTGGTCACCAGAGTGGCCTGAAAGAAATTCTTGCATCCCATAAACCAGAGGACTCCCAAGATGGCCAAGCAACTCACGGGGTTCATCACACCAATCACAAGGACTTCATCCCGCTTGGGTGAAACCTTTGCTCTGAACATTCTCGCTCTAGGAAATTGTGTCATGGCAACAGCCGGCTACGAGGTCCAAGATCCAGGATCTCGGCTCCAGTACACCTGGCATCTCAAGCTCCTGGAGCTCGGACCCTCGAACTGGACGTCGTAGCCTCTCGAGAGGTCATCGATGTTAAAGCACGTGACTTGATCACCATCCGTGGCGCTGTAGATGTTCCAGTCAATAACGCTTAATAAGCAGTCTTGGGAACATTGAAGCGGTATCCCACGATAAGTGGGGTAAATAGCATGCACATTCCAAGAACTTCGTCTCCTCTTCTGGTCTTCAGTCACCGCCGGGCGTCAAGTTCAGACTTTGGGATGTTGATTCTGTCGTAACTTGCCGTTCTTGTCTCAGTCAAGTGAACGTCACACGTACTTTATGCCGCATTTCCACGAACGTGAAAGGATTGATTAAGGGATGTGACAGGACAATGAGGCCCTTCAAGAAGTGGGAGGAAGTCAACATGAGCATTGACTTCTCTGCTGAGTGGAGGTTTCCGACGTTCCGTCATTCCACCGCTCGCTTGCGTAGCTTGAACGCCAAGAGGAACAGCGGCGTGCCAAGCAGGAATTCAGGAACGCGGGAGAGCGGGAGACCAAATGACATTGCAAGGGGACGGGGTAACTGGCCCAAACGTTGAAACGGCGAGAAAGTAAGTTAGTCATTAAAATCAGGATGCAGCCACATCTTCTTTTCTCTGACGATGTTTCAGATGGATGGAAGGAAGGAAACGACCGAGACTGTGAACTGAATAGACGGAATGCGTCGGAAGGATTCATCTTAATGATCTTACGCCTTCTCCCAAAACTTGCCCCTGTTCGGAATTCAATGTTTACTGTAGCAAGGGCTTTTGCTGGTGTGAACGCGCACTACGTATGCAGATGTGTCATGAGCTTAGGCTAGTGAGGATCGTTGTCGATGTGACGCAGCAAGAGTCCTTCCGATCACATCCAGTGGCGTGAGCCACTCTGGGGGAAAGCTACCCACGTTGGTGCAGGAAGTTGGAATATTTCGGAACCGAACTGTCCTAGCCGCATCTTTGGGATACCAACAGAGATGGAGGTCCGTGGTCCGCCAAGAAAGCTTTATTTTCTCGGATCCCGGCCGTGGAACAAAGGTGGAGTTGACAGTCTGCAGCCGCGGGAACACTAGTTCCAATGAGTGGCCACGGAATCAAGGACCTCTTGAAACGATAATAACGACGGAAATATTTGATCTGTTCGTTTTCGAGCCAGCTTGGATCAACATGTTCATTCTTGAGTGGACTTGATTTCCCCCTCCATAAACAAGTTTGCAATACACTCAGGGAAGAGCATTCACGCTCCATCTCCCCTCCATCAACAATGCAGCCCAATGACATGCAATTCGGGAGACCAAAGGTGCGCCATTTTTTCCTAATTCAGGTCCAGAACGGCCTATGGCGGCTGACGTGGCGTCAGCGAGGCAATACAACTGGATCAATTTCCCGGGCACATCATTGACCAAAGCCGGATCCGCGGATTCCCCACCCGCAGTCACACTCGTGGCGTCGAGGAACACGAAGTCCACTCCCAATCTGGTCACTATCTCAGAGGCGTCGCACGGAGAGCTTGGGGAGGGCCAATCTCTGCTTTAGTAAGCAGAATGTTGGTCCACCCCCGCGCCCCATGTCTTGAACTGCCGGAAACACGGACGTGCATAAATTCCAGGGCCTTGGCCGGCTAATCGCTAATCGCTTCTTTTCCCTTCAAGCGGGAGCGGCGGGTGCCAATTACAGTACCCGTTGTCCAATTATCGAGACTATTCTTCTTCGGACGTCCGCCCGATCGATAATCATGCACGGCCTGCAGCGAGGACCTTCAACGTCTCAACGTATTCAATGTAGCTAGCGAGGCAAGGGGGTTTCGGGCTGGCACAGACCAGAAAGCGAACAACATGAGCCTTTTATTGGCTTTCCCCCCAGTCTGTGGCTGTCTCGCTTCATTGAATACGCTTGAGACGTTATTGACGTCCTGCAGTCTGCAGAATACCTTGCTGTGTGATGGCGATTGGAAACACTGTGTTCGATACCGGATCACATCAGCGCCAGAAGCCACCCCGCTTTCCTCAATCCCAACACTTCAACAACTCAACCCCTTTCCACGAACGGAATTTGCTCTACTCAAGTGGAATCATAGCTCTAATATAGTACATTACACTCCTCTGATTTCTAATGGCTGCAAATCAGACCGTTGTTTGGATTTGGTGAAGTGTTTTGACCAAAATAAGCGAGATGTCGGTAAATATTCCTTCGCATGATGGCACGTTTTGTCACTTTGTGGCTTCAAAGCCACTCATCCTTGGCATGCCGCTTCCGACACCCGTTACTGGTATTGAAACGATTCTCCCTTACCGACGCCTGCGGGAGGCCCACCTCAAAAGAACCACCGCAATCCTCCCATTGGCGGGGATGAAAAGGTGAAGGAAAAGACAGTTTGCCACAAGCCGAGGTATTCAGGTACAGGTCCCTTTTGATATGTTAAACCATTTTGATTTGTGACAGGGAATCTAATGCCACAAAATCAGTACCTGTGCCGGAACCCCCAACTCCCTGCAGCTTCACTGAAGCATCAGTGCAATTCCCGTCTCCCAGCCATGAAGGGACGGCTCAGTTAACTCCAATAACCCTTCCCGAATAATTGCTCAGAACCTCTAGCCTGCGCGCCTATCTTTGACGCTCCGGCTGCTCCCTTCCGTCTACGGCTCGGCAAACCGTTGACTTGGCCCTTCGTAATCTACCTGCCATTGAGTGTTCTTGGAGATAATCATCTGCTTGCTCTCATGACTTTCCATGCTGTGCTTATCTCCAGACCCCACGGAGGTATGAGTGTTGCCGCGGTCCCATGGTTTGACAGGTGTAGACTGTTTCGGTTTGTCTACCCGTACTGATCTTGAACTCTTTGAAAGTGAGCTCAGCTTGTATTCTTTTCCGGATTGTGACTTTTTGGAACCCGAGGGTGACGTTCGTGTTTGAGCCGGGGCACCGTAATTAGTGCTAAGAGCAGCCATGAATGGTCTCAGGCATGGAATCGTAACTGCCACGACGGCATAACTGATTTGAATCTGTGTGCAGACCGAGGCAAGAACACCGTGGAGGGTCGGATCGGGGGACGTGAATTCTTGGTTCAGGTAAACCAAGCGGAGGATCGCAGGAGCAATAACTCTTGAAGAATGGTCAGACTTTGAGTTTGAACACAGTGTGAGCTTAACTTACGCAAGTCGAAGGCCGAAGGCAAAAATGACAGTCACTTTCTTACTGAGTGACAGCTGCAGGCCCTTGACCAAATATATTGAAGCCGAGAAGAGAGCAAGTTCTGTGGTGATATCAAAAACCGTCTCAACCTCCCATCGAACAAGCTTACTATGGTTAGCAACAGTTGATATTTTGGTCAAGTAATCAAGGTTCTTACCAAGTTCGTACATTGGGCGTTGATGAATATCCATGGCTGTGCCACATCGCATCTGAAAGCTAGAATAAAGACCGATATAATCATAAACAAGGTTGATGAGGCCAAGATGCTGTATGTGGCTAATTTGTGTTCCTTCTGGGGCGAGAGTCGAAGAAGGAGAAACGCAACGGAGCACTTCGTCAACCAAAGTGTAATGATGTAAAATAGTTCACTGGAGTAGGCAGCCTGCGAGAGTGAGCTTCTGGTACGTGATCTAGACTTCACCCTCTTGCTCAGCCTACCTTCTGCAATTGTACAAGATTGTTTGGAGAAATATTCGAAATCGTTTTCCCGAAGCCTTTTGACACCTCAATGAAGACAGTGATTGATTGAAGCAAAGAGAAAAGCTGGTACGTCAGCTACACTCCTAGTTCAACAAGTGATTCTGCTCACCATAGACCCCATAGCTACGAAGTCATCATGAGAAAATTGGTGACGAATCTGCAATTGCATGTACCCTCTCATGAGAAGCGACGTAAGAGAAACGGCGAGTGTCAAAGCAGTGCCTATCAGGACAATACCACTTTGATCTGTTGCAGTTATGATGGCAATAGGAGCAGACTGGCCTGGCAACAGAGTCGTCGAGTTCGAATCCATGATGTTGAAATAAAAGATAGAAGTTTAATCTGTGCTTCAAAGAGTGTGATTTCTGTGAGAGAGGAGGGAGATGTGCGAAACAGAAAGACCGAGTGGAGCTTAAAGGGCTCTTCCAACAGTGAATACTTTGTTATCACACTTCGACGAGGTTGTTCCTGCATCAGCAAGCCCCCGAGACTTCGTAGATGCCGTTTCGGCATGGATGGTGACAGTCTAGTCCCATAAGTCCATATTCGATCTTCGGTTGTCAACTCCTGCCGTAAACCTTTTCCCAAGTCCGAAGCAATCAAGGTTCTGAGATAAGCAACTCAGGAGGATTCTTGCGCCCCTGGTGCTCCCAACCTCTAGCGAAGCCAGCTGTGCGACGTGGGGGATACGGCAGAAAAACAAAGACCACGGATGAGCTTGCCTCAGCAAATCCGGGGGGTTGGAACGGGATACACCCGACTGGCAACCGGCCGCTGGTGCATTAGCGCTGACACCCTCGACCCCCCCTCGATTCTCATTTGCAGCAGGTGCAGAAGGCACTAGGACGGAATGGGACTTGTCCGTTCTCTCCACGTTCTAGCTCTTAACAATTCCCTCCTCCTGCACGATCCCATTGCTTCTCCCTACACACGAGTTTGTGCCCTTCAGCTGGACAAAACCTTCATTCTTGGGAACGCTTTGCTTGCTGTCTTCAACAACAAAACATATCTATCTCATTCATCATGGACAATGATATTGCCAAGAGCCACATGGCTGAGAGTAGCTCAGTCGAAGCAAATGACAACTTTGAGATGCGGAACATTTCCCAGCTCGGAGGGACAAACAACGACGAGCATGATATGCGAATGTTGGGACGAACACAAGTTCTGAATGTGAGAGAGCTGACGAAAATGGGAGTGATGAGAGTAGCTTACTAACATTGAATCAGCGTAACTTTCGCTTCATCTCAACTCTTGGTTTCGCCTGTACGCTGATGAGTACCTGGGAGATCGCGCTGATGTATAAGCTTCGAAGCCGAATATTGACTTGTGATACTAATGTGTAACCAGGACAAGTCTTTTCGGTCTGCTGAACGGTGGCACAGCTGGCTTGATCTGGGGTTACCTGATTGTCTGGATTGGATACATGCTGGTGTTTGCTTCAATTGCCGAGATGGCCTCAATGTATGTGGAATAGTCACCTAATATCGTAGAGCACATGCTAATTCTTTGAAGGGCACCGACCTCTGGAGGTCAATATCACTGGGTTTCTGAATTCGCGCCGCCTGGCTCCCAGAAATTTCTCAGTTACATCGTTGGTAAGTCGAACTCGATTGGGAAATATACAAGGCATATTCTGAGCAATGGTTCTAGGCTGGACTTCTGTTTTGGGATGGCAAACAGGCCTTGCATCACTCGCCTTCCTTGTGGGAACCATGATCCAAGGTTTGCTTATCCTCAACAATCCAAACTACATCCCGGAACGTTGGCAGGGAACCCTCCTCGTGATTGCTATCACAGCTTTCTGCATCATTTTCAACACCTTCCTCGCTAAGAAACTCCCAATGGTTGAAGGAATGGTCCTCATAATCCACATCGTTGGATTTTTCGCCGTGCTGATCCCACTCTGGATTCTGGCTCCTCGAAACCCCGCGAAAGAAGTCTTCACAGAATTTCTGAATCTGGGAGGTTGGAGCAGCACCGGCGTTGCATTTATGGTTGGCCTACTTTCACCAATCTACACTCTCATTGGAGCCGATTCCGCAGTCCACATGTCCGAGGAAATCAAGGATGCCTCCCTTGTCCTTCCTCGAGCCATTATGTGGGCAGCTGGAATCAATGGGACTATGGGATTTGTGATGATCATTACATTCTGCTTCTGTTTGGGGAGCGTGTTCGACATTATCCAAACGCCAACAGGCTATCCGTTCATTCAAGTCTTTTTCAATGTTACACAAAGCAACGCCGGTACCTCGATCATGACGGCCATATTGATTGTCAACATCACGTCGGCGTGTATCAGTACCGTGGCTACTGTATCTCGCCAGACATGGTCTTTTGCTCGAGACAGGGGACTTCCCTTCTCCTCTTTCATTGGATATGTAAGTTTTCTCCAGTAACAAGCGAGCGTAATCTGCTCTCAGCTAACCTGCGTCATTTGAAAGGTCAAGCCCGGGTGGAACATTCCCCTGAATTCGGTCCTCATCACGTTCTCAATCACAACCCTTTTGTCTCTGATCAACATCGGATCCACGGTAGCATTCAACGCCATTGGCTCTCTCGCAGTCTCTGCGATCCTCGGAACCTACATCATTTCCTTCACCGTGCTCATTCTCCGCCGCCTTCGCAAAGAGCCATTGCCATCACGACGATGGACTCTCGGCCGTTACGGAATCTTCATCAATATCGGAGCCGTGCTCTTCCTACTTGTTGTCTGGGTGTTTGTGTTCTTCCCGCTCGGGACCCCAGTTACTCTGCAGACCATGAACTGGAATGTACTCATGTTTGGCTCGACGATGTTGTTTGCTGTTGTCTACTACATGCTTATTGGAAAGAATACATATACGGCGCCTGTGGAATTGGTCAAGCGGAATATGTAAAGTTCTCAGTTGAAGACTCGACATGGAGAATTCCGTAGAAGATGTCATTGGATCTACTTTTTTTGTTAATAGCTTGGTAGCCAGAATTCTAAAAGCAATTCAAGTAATAATTTGAAAAGAAGAAGTTTGAGTTGTTTCTGCGTGGCAAGTTTCATCTCCCATCATGGATGATGAAGTGTTCGGCCGCCTGCCGACATTTGGGAGTGGAGTCGAAGGATTTCGTAGCTTGCGAGCTCTTCTCCCCATCCAAACTCCACCCAACCACCACTTCAACTAAAGTGAACAAAAAAGCATCTTCCAAAGCCCAAGCCATCCCAGTTTCTCATTCATGAAACGCGCCTCAAAATAAAACTATCTTCCTACTCTACCCCTCCGAGCCCATTCCCCCCATACCCATGCCCGTGACATCCCACCGTGCGCACGAAAAGCAAGTCCAGCATTGACCAACTGCAGGCATCCTGCAACAGGGGCGGTGGTGACACCGCTTGCAGCCGGCCGCTCCAGTAAATTTCCACACCATGCCGTGGGCGTGGGGATGTCCCGCCTTCAGAACTCATCCCGTGCTTGCAGCTGCATGCACCAATCACCTTAATGCCTCCCAGCTAGCTACTTACCCGACCTTGCAACATGTGCATCTGCTTCAGAAAGTCTGACAAGCATCTGCAAGTTCGTTGTCGTGATCCAGAAAAGGAGAACGTGATGGAGTTCTCGATTTTTTTGCTGGTCTGGACATTGATTTTGGCCTGGGTTGGGAGGGGAGTTGTGAGGGTGGTGTGTAATATTTTCTTCCACCCGCTGAGGAAGTTTCCTGGACCGAATTGGGCGAAAGCGACGGAGTGGTGGAAGACATACATCGAAGTCGTGAAGCAGGAGTCTATGACTGATGTTTTGGTGAGGCTACATAAACAATATGGTATGTCCTCAAAAGTCTCTCACTCTGCTCTTACTGACTTAATGCAGGAGATGTGGTGAGGGTTGGACCCAATGAGGTAAGCTCAATGAAATTCCCTGCAAATATTTACTGACGAAAATAGCTTCACTTTGCCAATCCAGCGGCGTACAATGAGATCTACAGCACCTCCGCCCGCTGGGACAAAGAAAGGATCCTTTACGAAGCATTTGGGGAAGACCATTCCTCCTTCGGCCTCCTCTCCTATGCGGAGTCAAAGCAGCGAAAAGATGTTCTACAACCACTGTTCTCACGCCGAGCAATACTCAACATGCAATCTCTCGTCCGAGAAAACGTATGCCCCCTCACCCACACCTATCCAGGCATCATACGAAAGCTAACAACCTCAGATGGACCACCTGGCCTCAGTCCTGATTAACAACAACACAGCCGGAAAATCCTCCGACCTCCTCTTCGCCTTCCGTTGCTACGCAATCGACACCATCACCAACTTCTGTTTCTCCAAAAGCGTCCACGCTCTCGACGAGCCGGAATTCGCAGCCCCCATCGTCGTCGCAATGGACGCTTCCCTTCCCACCTTCCACCTCTTCAAGCACTTCCCTCTCTTCAGAAAAACGATCTTGGGACTTCCTCCATGGCTAGCGATCAAGGCTTCGCCTGAGACGGCGGGGTTGACGAATCTGCAGGTTATTCTTGGGGAGCAGGTTCGGGAGGTGAGTAGCAACCCGGAGAAATTGAAGGATACGAGGTATCCGACGATTTATCATCGATTGCTGGATAAGGATGCGCATAAGGGCAATCCAGTTCCGGATTTTACTGCGTTGTATGAAGAGGCGCAGACCATGATGTTTGCGGGTGGTGTCACGGTTGGTGATGCGTTGATGACTGGGCACTTCCATGTTCTGGACCAGCCAGAATTGTACAAGAAGCTTCAAGCGGAGGTAAGGACTGTGTGGCCTGATATCAACAGTCCTCCTTCCTTCGAGGCATTTGAAGGTCTGCCGCTCTTGACGGCAACGATAAAGGAAACACTCAGAATGTCACCTGGAGCTTGTTCGCCGCTCCTCCGCGTCGTTCCTCCCTCCGGCGCCACGGTCTCGGGAAAATCCATCCCAGGCGGCACAATCGTAGGGATTACTAGTGTCCTGGTCCATCAATCGCCCTCCATTTTCCCAGTCCCAGAGAAGTTCAATCCAGGTAGATGGCTAGGCGATGATGCGAAAGGCCTTGAGCAATGGCTTGTCGCGTTCAGCAAAGGACCAAGAAGTTGTTTGGGGATCAATTTGGCTTGGTGTGAATTGTATATTGCGTTTGCGACGATGCTGAGGAGGTTTGAGATGAGGCTGGATGGAACCAAGAGGGAGGATTTGGTGTGGAGGGATTGCTTTACGCCGTACTTTTCTGGGAGACATTTAAGGGTTTGGTGTGTGCCGGTTGATGAGTGATCGGTGCTTTGCCTGAGAATTTTGGAATCCACATGTTCCAGTACCTCGAATATTCTGCTGGAGGGAGGCGGAAGAAGAGAATGAGTGAAGATTGAAACCCATGGACTGCAGTTGATACCCCCCAAATCCTCACTGTGAATGAGTGACACTTCATCTAAACTTGAGAACTCGTCGTTGTGAAGCTGTTCCAGAGCCGTTATGTTGTACTCAAGGGTTGAGAAGTCATCAGGCATCAAGCAACGAAGTCGCAATTTGCAAGCTCGAGCACGGCAAGGAAACTGGAAGTGCAGCATACTTAAAGAGGGAAAATATGCGAAAGCATGTGTTCACATGGAGACACCACTTTTCGGATCAGAAGCTTGGGGAAATTGCCAAGGTTGAGTGACTGACTCACGCGGCGTGTTAGAGCCAGCTAAGCGTGGAGGGGTCTGGGGGCCCAACAGTTTGTTGTATAAATATCATCGACACTGGCACTCTGGTGTAATTAGAAAGCTTAATTCGAATCCCAAATATCATTGAGCTTCGGCAAGAGTCGAGAAAAGCGTCAAGTACTTTTGCCATCTCCGGCGAATCGCTCGTCAGCGTTCCACTCAGCAGGGTTCTAGTTGTCCTTTGAAGAAATGAGGGGAATTGATCAGCCGCAGATGAGACAAACTGTGTTACTCTTTTTATTATTCTTATTGTGAGCCGGAGCGCAGAAGTCTAGTCCGCAGGCTCGCTCGAGATATGGAAGGGGTTAATCACGTGATGACCAACTATATTCTCCCAAAGGCCCTCCTGCAGAGATTGAAGGATGTAAATGACTTCCAGAGGCTGACATATTGCTTAGAGACCTTTGTTGCTTGGAGATTGCCTGCATTCAAAATCCCCGAGTCCTTGTGGATATTCGTTGGTGTCACGTGACACGGCACTTCCGAAAAGACGTTGGTTGATACGAAGCTGGACTGATATATGCTGCTCAACCAATCGTCGTCTATCCAGGTCAACCTCACAGAGACTGGTGAAACACACATTGATATACTGTTCGAGTGCTGCCTGCAGCTGACTTCGTTCGCGTTCCGAAGATACCCTTGGCTCGGCGTGGCCGCACAGCCTGTCGAGTCCTTATCGACAATTCGAATTCTTCCAGAACTTTTTGCATTTCTATCGCTAACAGATAACAGGGGCTTGGCTTCGTGCGGTTGGTTCGCGCTTGACCCTTGGCTACATCCCCAGCTTGTGCAACAGCACCTTGGAGAGAGGAGAGGCTACCATCAGCGCCACCCTCGAGTCGCATGCCCTCGGTACTACCGATAAATAACGATAATTCCGTCATGCTGTGCAAGGCTTGACTCTTGTCGGATCAACAAGCGGTCAGACCAATGACGGCTAGCAATTCCATCTGAACTCTAAAGAAGAGTGAAGATCGTTGAGCGAGATATGTCTAGCCTCTGCCATTCTGGGCCAAGGGGCGAAAGATCAGCGCAGCGGACACTTTACCCCGCCCGAACACCCTCCAATACTAATTGGGGAGTCCTTGGGATACTGTCAACTCAATCCCGTCCGGATTTTATGAGGGAAGGAGACGTCGAGCATGCGGCGAAAATGCAGTGTTCCCGAGGTAGCTGCAACAATACGGCGACCTACATTGCCCCCTGGACCTCCCACGGTCCCACTCGCGAAAAGGAAGGTGCTCGAGATGCTCTCTCCTTGCATCCAACTCCTCTCAACCACTTGATTGTCAACACTCTGCGATGCCGTCTCACTTGAACGCAGCCGCACGGTGATATCCGGTCGGAATTGGCCACTCTTCACATGAAGCTGATGGAAACCATGATACAGATCTTGGAACGCATGGTCACCTTCCGAAAATGGATGAAATCCCCAGCCTTGGCATCACTTCTCAGCCTTAGCCTCCGCTGAAAGTCTGATAGCAATCCTGGCCAAGGCCCTTATCCTAACCGTGCTGCATGGAAGTGCAATAGAGGCACGCGACGGTACAGCATGGACAGCTTGCATGGAAATGTGAGAGGGGGGGGAGGCTCTCGAGTCAGCTACTCGGAGGCGAACATAAATATTCACTCCTTTCCGCGTTCTTGACAAGCGAGCCGATCTCTCTCGCCCCCGGAATTCTTCATACCCCTCAGCTCTCCCTTCTCAACATCCACTGCGACCAGTTCAACACCCTGGGCACCGCAAAGATGGACACCAATTATGGGGAGAAGACCAATGCGACCACTCCAAGCTACCCGCATGAGAAGATTAATTCTGCTCCCAGCCGAGATGGACAAAAAGACATCGAAGCTGGCGAAAATGGGGTGAATGTCGGTGAGAATGACATGGGGCTTGAGTCAAACAATTCGGCCACGGATGTGTATGTTGTCGGAGAGGAAGAAGGGGCGAAGAGACGTTCATTCAACCTCTACTGGAAGATTGGCCATTTCTTCATTTGGCTTGTCATGACTGGCTGGGTACGGCGTCACTTTTACTCCTCTCCTTCTTCACCGAAATCAGACTAACATTTCTTGAAAAAAGTGGATTGCCGGACTTGTTCTTCACAGATACGACCTGGGCTGGTTGATTCCTTTCCTTGTCTGGCTTGGCCTTACTATCCGACTCGTCACCCTCTATGTTTCTACCAAATATGTCACCAAGCCCATTGCATTTGTCTGGATCAAGGCCGTCTACAACCCAGTCCAGATGATCCCAGAGAAGTTCAGACTTCCTCTTGGCGCTGCTGGAACAATTGCTGTCTTCCTCGTGGGCACTTTCATCCCTGCAGAATCTGCAGACAACACAAGGGCAAACCGTGCAGTGAGCTTGTTTGGTCTGCTTGTGTTCATTGGCACATTCTATGCTACTTCCCGGGACCGCAAGGCGATTCAATGGCAGACTGTCATTGTCGGAATGCTTGCTCAATTCCTGCTGGCACTCTTTGTGTTGCGAACAAAGGCTGGTGTAAGTATTCCTCCAATATCCGAACTCCATCAAATTCACCAGCTGAAAAAAACAGTATGATATTTTCAACTTCGTCGCCTACCTTGCCAAGACCCTCCTCGGATTTGCCGCTCAAGGAACCTCATTCCTCCTCAGCGCTTCAGCTCTGGAACTCGGATACTTCCTTCTCAACGTCATCCCACCAATCATCTTCTTCGTCGCATTCGTCCAACTTCTGTACTACTGGGGCTGGCTACAATGGGCCATCAAGAAGTTCGCGACCGTGTTCTTCTACGGGATGAAAGTCAGCGGCGCTGAAGCCGTTGTGGCAGCTGCTTCTCCCTTCGTCGGCCAGGGAGAATCCGCAATGTTGATCAAGCCTTACATCCCTCACCTCACATCGGCGGAGCTCCACCAAGTCATGACCTCTGGCTTCGCAACGATCGCCGGTAGCGTTCTTGCAGCCTATATCTCTATGGGCATTAGTCCATTGGCACTCGTGTCATCGTGTGTGATGAGTATCCCAGCCTCTCTAGCCATCTCCAAGCTTCGCTATCCCGAGACGGATGAACCTCTCACCGCAGGCAAGATCATCATCCCCGAAGACCAAGATGAGAAGCCGAGTAACTCTCTCCATGCATTTGCGAACGGATCGTGGTTGGGTATCAAGATCGGAGGTATGATCATTGCTGGGCTGCTTTGCATTCTCGCACTTCTTGGTCTAGTCAATGGTCTACTCGGATGGTGGGGACACTACTTGAACATCAACAACCCTCCTTTGAGTGTCGAGATGATTCTCGGTTATCTCTTCTACCCCATCGCTTTCTTGCTAGGAGTGGAGCGTAACGGAGACTTGTTGAAGGTCTCGCAATTGATTGGTGTTAAGGTGGTTGCAAATGAGTTCGTTGCTGTACGTCTTTCGATCCCATCTCGAATTACCTATCACTAACTTGTCCCCAGTTCGCAAAATTGACCCAGGATGCAGGCTATGCCGCCCTATCAGCTCGATCCCGCCTCATCGCCACCTATGCAGTCTGCGGTTTCGGTAATATCAGCTCAGTCGGTATCCAAATCGGCGTTCTTTCCCAGTTGGCCCCTGGCCAGAGTGGCCGCATCGCCAAAGTCGCCTTTTCTGCTTTGATATCCGGGGTCATTTCGACCTTGACTAGTGCAAGCATTGCGGGCATGTTGATCACGGATCAGAGTAGATATACCACAGTTGGCGTTCAGCATTGAGAGCTAGGTCGCAGACTTACTGGTTCTTGAGAGGTTGCACAGTTTGCTTTTTAAAATGATGCAAAGATAGATGATGGGCTGTAATAAATGAAATGCCGGATGTCCCACCTGACACCAGAGAATTGAGCTTTTAGCAATACATTTGCTGTTCAAGCCATATATGTTGACCTTCTTTACACACGTGATTCTCCTGAGATTGCGGGTAGACGGTGGGAGTTTTCAGGGGTGGCGAGAAATAGGGGTACCACGTGATGGATTGACAATTTCGCTTTCCTCTTTCGTCATTGAGCTAGAGATACTTGCGTCGAATCATGTTCCCATCACTATTCACACAGTAGTTGATCGTGGGATCTTAAAGAACTCCACGACGTCGTGCCTCAAGCCTGAAACCTTCAAAATTCATGGGTTGAAGTACTTCCGGTAAGTCGGGCAATTTTCAAGGTGCGTCGCATCGCGTCCTCTGAAGTGCTTCACCCTCCACAGGATTCCATTGCAGTTCTAAGAGGGTGATCTAAAGATATAAAGGTCTATATATAAGGTCTGGTACCCTGGTCAAATAGGGGGTAAATCCAGGTGATTTGGCAACTGACCGTCATTCTCCCTGACAACCCGGATGACGGAGCTATGCTGAGTCATACGACGAGAACTGATGTGAGTTACTATCGATCTTCGATTCTGTGCCGTGTATGAAGAATGGAGCTGATTGTTCTGCAGGATGTTCGAGCAATCTACAATGCACACGGCTGGCCAGATTCTTTCCGACGAGTGGAAGGCAAGAAGGCATTGATTGAGTGGGATCAGCAGTAAAGAGTGACAGCGGGTTCACTACACTTTTTGAAAAGCACGTGCCCGTGCAGCTTTGGCGCAGTGGTCTTTAAGTCACCAGATGAATTTCAACCAGATCTGCAGCCACAGAAAGGGTCCACGGGGGCTTACTTTATGCTTCAATTAACTCGTTTGCAAGGTGATTGGGGCACAGAATGGAACTGGGAGTTTGGGTAGAGGTGAAAACCATATATTTCATGCTCCCTCCTCTTCAGCACAGGAAGCACAGTGACTTGCTATCTACTGTTGGCAACCTATAATGAACGTAAATATAATGTTGCGGCTGAGGAGGGTGGTTATGTCGGAATAGGGGGCGGCACGGAAAACTTGGCATTTGACGAAGGGCCAACGCCGCTTCTATTTATCCCCGCCATCAACACAAATCCAAGACAAGCAAATCACCACATGCATGGTGGCTAATAGTGCAAACCTGCTGCTTGAGACTGCTTTCTACACTCCAATTTCGAAACTCCAGTTTAAAGTCGACTGACTAAACTGGCAAAAAGGGGCTCTAACTGCAGTCTAACTGCGCTTTCAACACAGTTAAACTGTGGTTTAATGTAGTTTACCAAATACTTTCTAAGACAAAGTTTTAATACCCTACACTAAACTATACAACGTTGTGATAGAGCTAGACCAAACCGCTAACCACAGTTTAGACTGGACTGGGGTCACATTATTAGCTACCCTGGAACTTTAATGATAATATAGATGACAACACATTACTAAATTATGGCTGCAAGTTCCTTGCTTTTGCATCGCTTATGGGAAGTCGTCAGGGGTGTGGGAGCTGCAGAAGGGGAGGTTGTGCGGGGTACTGCTTTCTCGGTCAACTTCGACATCGACAACATCAACATCAGATCCGCTGCTCCGAGCACATCAACGATGCAGCCGACTACAGCGTCCTCGTTAAACTGCTCATGGTGAATGCACGTCATCTATCGAGAGCACTCAGAAATGCAATGAAGGAGAACCCCCACAAATTGCGAGTGGCATTCCAGCATTCCACGGCCCAGGTTGATTCTTCCAGATGACGCTATCTACACATCTGCGGTTTTCGATAAACTCCCATTATTGACCTTGAAAAAAGAAATTGTTACTAACGAACACTCAATTTCAGACTTTCCTCCGCAGTGACTCCCACGATCAAAGCCCCCGTCGCCTCCGGCTCCGGGGATTCTAAAGATCTATTTCGAGACAACAAGTCCATCGCTCTCGAATTTCACAACAGGACGAAATTTCCGAGCGGTACAGAATTTTGCCAGAGCTGATTATAAAATTAGTAGCTGTTGCAAATAGAGCTGGATATTGTTAACAGAGAGGGACACATGTTGGTAACTTCGCCTCGACGTTCGAGGTTCGGAAGACACAGAATATCGGGACCTACGGCATAGTCTTCCGTTACACGGCTTGGGCGCCTCTCGACCCTTTGGGACACCTCAGCTGGATAATCGGACCAGTTTAGATGCGGAGGTTCAGAACCGTGGGGCCATGTACGCACGAGAGGTGAGTTTGGCCCTATACGACTTTTACTCCGCAAAAAACGGCGGAATGTGTCGACCTGATCGCAAGCTGTGTCAAGGGACTTTAAGCTAAAATTCCTTCCTGATGACTTGGCAAGCCTAGTCCTGCCTATTCGCCCCCGATGCACATAATCGTCCTAAGCCGCAACGCCTTCTGAGTCCGAATCCATGAAACTGTTTTCAGCCGGTATGCAAGGTAAGCGTTGATCTAAGAGCGGGTGCTAGCTATGGGGATCTGGTTAGCCGGTCGTTGCTAGGGCATTGTCACGTGCTGCGCACAGGCGTACATATTGCTTCTTCACCGCCCTTAGGGCACCATCATTCATACATATTTACACCAAAACACACCACATTCCACTTCCACAGCTTGTCCAGGCCGTGACAGGCATAGACCTAGTTGCCATTTTCCATTCCCTACGTTCTCTTTCCAACCAGACATGGAATGATTTCAAGTTTGACCATGTGTTACTGCTCTTTCTCCTCCATTTAAATTCTGTTTAAAAAATCACGCAACTTTATTTTCTCACAGCGTGTCAAGGTCAAATCATGAACACAGCAGAGCTTTCAGTCACCTGTGCTGGTCAAGGATCGAGTAAGCATGGGCGTCAAGAAGCCGATTGGTGGTGCCAGAAGAACTCATAGCCTGGCCTCCACCTTTTGGGAATAACTTGAAAACTTTAATTAAGTTTCAGCGTTCAAAACACTTCTCCCATAGTCCGAGATCGCCAAATCGAGGAATGATTGGCTCTGATAATAGCATCATCCCAAGTAGTTACATTTCCGATCTGGGCAATTGTTATCAAGGATGCAACGATTGATGAAAATTAGCGTTTCGGGCAACCATACCTAGCTGTGTCTTCCGAAAGCGGTCCATCCTTCCTTTCCCCAGATTATCGTGGGTTGTGGGGTTCGGGCTAGCGAAATTGCCGAAGCCCTGAAGCCCCTTATTTAGCCGAGAATCTTGCAATCTAGATAGACGAGAAAAGGTCTATTTTTACCAACAAATACATTAGGTACGCTTCAGCTCCTGACAGTCTTGTTAATTGAAAACTCATCTAGGTGAGCTCAGTCTGAGGCCTCAGCGCTGTCGTATGACGAGAAATTGCAAGCACGAATCGTCAAATTTTCGAGAGAAAGAGTATTTTCTTTGCACGACCATCTCGCTACTCCGAGCCAGTAGCTGAACCATAGTATCGCTTAAGTTGAACCATATTATCAGTAGCGAGAATACCATTGTATTTTCCATAATATGATTCAACTTCCCTCACCAAAAACCACACTGTACTCACTATCTTTAATGATATATAGACACCTGTCCTTGTTCACACCCTTCCAGCCTCGACCTCCTCCCAACGGCCCGCCAGGCATACTCCCAACATATGCTTAACCTTTACTACTAAGAAGCAGCACATAAGTAAGTTAGAATACATGTTGCTTTATTATTATTATTGCTCTAGCATATGCTCAGTATATTGAACCCATATGCTTAGCATATGCTAACCCCTAACCCCTAATCCGTAAGGCCTTTACGCTTTAATATATTCCAATACGGGGGGCTCTCACCGCCCCCCAATCCCCCGGAACTAACCCGGATTCTAACCCCTGACCCTAAGCCCCCTCGCAAGCTCGGGACTAACCCGAACCTTCCTAGCCCGCATAAGGAGAGTATATGCAGAGCACATGCCTAAAATATAATGGCCACAAAACCTATTCATTTGCTCGGCTAGCTGTCTCGCTTCCTTAATCGATACTATGGTTCAGCTAAATAAACGAGCATATGCAGAGTTTGATAATATGGTTCAACTAAAACCCCTGCTACTCCAATCCACTAATGAAAAGGAACCTGGCTCCAAGGTGCAAAGTCAATACTTTGACAGGAAATCTCCTCACAAGGTAATTTGCTGGCAGGCGATGTCATCAAGATTTTAGAGGGTGACCTTCGGTTATATATATCACTTTATTCTAATTCGTTTCACTATCATTCAATAATCTCGTGAAGGCGACTCTAAAAGTACAAGATCAGGGCAGATAAAGAAGCCACAATCTAAGGGCGGGATTACCTAAACCACGATTTTCGATTGCTGGCTATAACCAAACTTTATGGCAACTTTAAGGTTGCATCTGCTGACCCTAACCCGTTTCTTCTTCAGAGTCTTAAGGCGATTTGATAGAATTACTACCTTCCCTTGGAAGCTCTTAGTCGACGCTCTCGTATTAATCTTTAGACTGGGGTCTTAATGCTACTGAGTGAGGCGTGCCGGTATTGCTGCGGGACAAACACTTGGCTCGTTTAGCACGGTGGGCAAAAGTTGCCAGCTCACTCAACAACACATGTTAATCTGATGGAAAGTATAAGATAAGGACATAGAACCCTCAATATTGTTTCCATCTCCATTCGCATAATCTCCTTAAAAAACCTTAACAGTTCTTCGCTTACACAGCCTCCACATCAAAGTCTCTCAACACAGATTCGATATGTTGTTGTCCTCACTTTTAACGCTTGGTCTTGCAGCCATCGCATAAGCCCTTCCTACTACGGAGATTGTCGGACGTGATGCTCCTGATCGTAGCCAAGTCTCCATCCAAAAATTGACCTGGGGTGGCTCTGGATGCCCTACGCGTTCCGTCTCGAACTTCACGAGTGACGACAGACAGACGTGAGCTCTCCGACCCTACAGGTTTTTGTTCAACAACATTTGGACGCCTTACTTAAATACTGTGTTTTTAGGTTTACTTTGATATTTGACTCATTTGTAGCGTAAATTGGTCCTAGTATCAACCCTTCAGAGTAGCGCAAAACCTGCCAGCTGCTTGTCTAACTTCATTATCCACAAGGCTTTCAATACAGCATTCTTCAAGCGGAATATCGAGGATTCATCAGCATTGATGCCAGTGTCACAGCGAAACAAGAAGCCTTATACTACTTTTCCGGCGATTAGTGGTTCTTTATCTCTCTACTTGTTTCACTGCTGACTCAAAACGTAGAACCTGCTCAATTTACAATGCTCAGTTGATTTCTCCGGCCCTGATACCGAAGACTACAACAAGATAGGGAACGTCCCACTCACGTCCATTGTATGGTCTTCGTGCGGAAGCCAAACGGCGCTCAATATCGATGCGTCGGTTCAGCTTTCACCAAAACGGCAACACGAATGCTCAAGGCCAAATGACAACTGACTCTGCAGATGTACTGAGGCCATTAGCGGGCTAGTCGACAAAACCGAGAAGCGAAAAGTGATTTTCTGATTTTTTGATTTTCGCGCCCGCACCCCCCCCCTCCCATACCTCACTAAAAAAAGAAGTATAGTATACACGCCTTATTCTCGACTACTCCTAGCCCCCCCTTAGCTTGCGTGGTCCGTAAGGCAAATCTCTATCTCCCTCACTCTCTGTATCCTCCGTACTGCCTAGATTACTCGAATTATCTATATCTCCTTCGTCCCCTTCTCCTCTAGTATCCTTACCCTTCTCTGCTATAATCTCCTTCCCTATTGCCTTCTGACCTTGTATCTGTTTTTATACTTGCTTTCTATATCTTATAGGCGGTTAAGGCTTTGGTATAAAGGGTTTTGCAGATATAGAGCAAGGCTTTCCAGACTTAGTAGGATTAGTATTAAGTTAATAGAAAGTATAGACTTTACTATTATTATTATATCTATAATTTATATAAGTACTATCGAATTCGCCTTTTATAATTATATAGTATTTAAAAGGGCCTCTCGGTCTTTTCTTATTACTATAAGTAGTATAAGCTTAAGAGAATTCGGTTCTATAATTATATACTAAGCTTATCTCCAGATTTGCCTTACCTTTCTCTAATTCCTTTAGCTTCCTATTTTAGTATAGCTTTATTTCTCTAATTTTAGCCTTATTATTAATTTGCTTTATTACTTTAGTAATATTATTAAATAGTATAAGAAAATTAAAGTATTATTATAAAAGAAGAAAAGAAAGTTATATATAAGGAAGAGATTAAGAAATAAAGAGGTTTATTAATTAAATATATTAATAAGAGAGAATATTATAAACTAAGTCTAAATTATTAGAAAATATATTATAAATATTATTTCTTTATTTCTTTATAGCTTTATTACCTTTTTTATTACTTTTGCCTTTACTAAAGCCGCTACCTAAAGCTATATTTAATATGTTTTTAATAAAAAAGAGCTTTAATAATAATATTATATATTAGAATTAAAATTATTTTCGGAAAAAAATTAAAGTTAAGGTTAAAACTAAGATTAAAGCTAGTATAGCTATATTTTTATTATTTATTTTTAAGATATAAAAATATATATTTAATATAATTATTTAAACCCGAATAAATTTATAATAAATAATACCTAAAAATAGAAATATTAGTATTTAATAGCCCTAGATTAAATATATTTAAATATTAAAAAAATTATAATTTTAGGTATTATAATTATAAAGATAAAAATATAAAAAAAATTTCTTTTACTAACTTATAAAAGTCAAGGTATACTAATAATAATTAAATTATATTTGATTTATATAATTAGCTAATTTATTTTACTAATTATAAATAATTTAAAATAATTTAAATTTCCTTAAATCTCTATATATAACTTATTATATAAACTTCTATATTTCTATATTTAGTAATATTATAATTATAATTTTTAAATAAGAAGAATTTCCTTATTTTAGTATATATAATTATATTTTTTTCTAAGAAATATATATTTTTAATAAATAGTAAAAGTAAATATAGAATTATATAATAATATAATTACCTTATATTAATAACTTTATTTTCTATAAAACTATAACTTTATTTTATTTTTATTCTAAAACTATAAGGTATATAATAGTAGGATAATATATAAGTAGTCAAGGTAAGTAAGCTATAGAGTAATACTTATAAGTATAACTAATTCCAAGAATTAATTCTAATAAAAGACTAATTAATGCCCCTTCCAAAGCTAGAAGTATTTCCCTATATATTCCCTAATACTTAGCCAGGTATATAAAGCCCTTTACTTAATTAGGAAATCCCATATAATCTATATAATTCCGATTACAAGCTATACCCAAAATAGGAAACTAGATCTATAATATCTAATACCTATCTATATACTATTATATATATCTATTATATTAACCCCCTCTCTGGGCTCTTATTCCCAAGAGGCCTGGGAAAACTATAAATAGCTTTACAAATATTTCCCTAAAACTTTCCTGGCTACTAGCTTTTCCCCAAAGACTCTCTATAATTATTCTATTATTATACCAGGTAATAGAATTAAGAATATAGTTTACTAATCCTTTCTAGCTAGTTTGTAAATTACTTCTGGTAATTCCCTCTTATAAAGGTAATATAAATATAATATATACTATTAGATATAAAGCTTATCCGATCTCCTAATTAGTTCGTAAATCCTAACTTAGCCTCTATTTATAAATAAATTATTACTCTATAGGCCTAAGAGCTTGGAAAAGTTAATCTGATTTTCTAGTTCGTTTATAAATTCCTTTTTTGGAATTTTCTGGATATTCCTGGTATAGAGCCGGTTCCGAATTCGTAATTACTATTCGGGGAAAGAGTATTATAAAAAGGCCTCTCTTTTCCTACTAACTAACCTTCCTTTTCCTTAATTATAATACCATATCTAGTTCCTCCTTATCCCTTACCTTCCTTCTTTAAGCTTTCTTTAAGCTCCTTTAAGCTTCTTTAAGCCTTATTTAAGCTTTATTCAAGTCCCTTTCCAATTTCCTCTTCTACTTCTTTATCTATTAAGATAAATACTTCTCTTAGTACTTATTAGCCTATTACTACCCGTTTGGCTAATACTTCTATATCCTTAATTCGCCCTTACTATTTTTAATATTCCAAGAATATTACTAAGTTTCCCGACCTTACTTATATTAAGAGTAATAATTACTCGGTATATAATTACTACTATTCCAAGAATAAGAAGTATAATCCTATAAGTTATAAATTTCTTCTTTTATTCTTTATTCTAATACTATTTAAAGTTCTTTAAATATATATAATATAATTAAACCGCCTTCTTTAAGCTATTAATATATATAAGTATTTTTCCTATCCTTTATCCGAAAAAAAGAAGGCTATTACTATCCTTTTTCTATATTAAACTATATATACTTCTTATATTAAAGCTATTATTTAAGGCTAATGGATTCCCCTAATAATCTAAGAAATAGGTTAAGTAATTCTTACTAGCTTAGTATAAGTATAAAGTACTCTTAATAATATAATTAATATTCTTTAGTATTAAGTAAGCTTATTTTTTCCTTATTTCTTACTAATAGCTAATAGCTTTATAGGCTAATTTACTATTTATTTCTCGAGAGAATTCTAATAAGAATAATAATAAGAATAGTAAAGAGTAATTATAAAAGTAGGGTATTTATAGGATATAGAAATTAGAGTTTTTAATAATTTTTATATAGTTTTTCCAAGAATAAATATATAGTTTTTTAATAGTTTTCTAATAAAAGCATTTATCTTTTATATTTCCGTTTAGCTAATAGTATTATAATATTACTCTTTTCCAAGTATTCTTATAATTCTTAAGCTATATTCTCCAGATTACTTAGTAGTTCCTATATATTATCTACTAATAAATAGCCTTTCTAATAAATAAGATATTTCCTTCTTTTTCTGCTTTTCCTATAGGCTATAATAAATTCTATCTTAAATTCCTTTTTATTCTCAATCTTAACCGGCTCTAGTTCTACTATAGTACTAGCTTACGGATACTATAATTCTAAAAGAGAAATATAGAAAATATTATAGATCTAATATAATAGTAGTAATTCCAAGTAATATACCTGTTTATATATTCCTATAATTTCTAGAACTTTAAAAGAGCCGAGATATTTATTTACTAGCTTTATACTAGGTTATAGCTATTAAATATTCTTTATATAAAGTATAACTTTATTATATATTTTAAACTTCTTATTAATATATTTCTTATTATAGTACTTTTTCTATATATTTACTACTTTTTATTATTATTTCTCTAGTATTTCCCGTTTTATTTGAATTCTTTATATTCTTTCCTATACTACCGGTATTCCTCTTTCCGGAATATTATCCTTAATATATAGTTTAATACTAGAATAGAATCCATATAAGGTATAAAATAGAGATATTCCTATTATTAAATATATAGAGTTATTATATATGAATTCTATAAGAATAAGCTTTACTATCTAATTATCCTACTAGTAACTAGTATAGTACCTTAAGTATTATTCTAGAGTTTGGTTTAGATTCTCCGTTTATCTATTAGTTTATAAATAAAATACTATATTTAGCTATTATTAAACCTTTAAATAGAAGTATAAACTTAACCAGAACTTGTTTATAAAGATAGATTCTTTATTAGAGGTTATATTTATAGGTATACTAAAGTTTTTAATAATATAGTATATAAATAGCTCTACTAGTTCAGGAGCCAAGACCTTTTTAGTAATTAAAATATATTATACTATTTTCGTATACCTATTAATAATAATAAATATAGAATTATATACTTTATTATAAAACCTAGAAGGGGATAGCCCTATAATAAAGTCTATAGTAATTTCTTACTATAGCTTAGAGAAAAGGGGAAATGAACTAAGTATACTATATAATAAATATCTCTTTACTTTGGTCCGTTAATATATAGAATAAGTTCTAATATAGTCTTTTATATTCTTTCTTATATTTTACTAGAAGTATTTTCTCTAGAGAATCTCTAGTATTTTACTAATACCAAAATACCTACCTATAGGATTATTATAGTTAGCTTATAGTAATTCTTTTTTAAAAGCCGGCTTATTTAATATATAGATAGTATTCCGATATCTTAATAACCCAGATATATTAAGTTCCTAAGTCTTAATAATTCTAGTAAAGGTCCTTTTTAAGAACTATTTATACTACCGGTATTATACTAATAAATCGAGCCTTTAGTACTATAATAATAGTTTAAATAATATCTCTCTGCTTTTTTTATATACTATTTCGGACCTAGCTATCTATATAGCTAGAATCCATAGTATATATTATTTATAACTAGCTATACTAGTAATAGGCTTAAGTAGTAGTATTTCTAGTACTATTCTATTATTAAAATAGACTTCCTTTTCGGAATTCTTTAGTATTTTACTAATCGAGAAATACTTATTTCCTTTCTCTTAGGCCTTATATTATAGTATTATAGAGATAGTATAATATTCTATTACTATTACCTATAGGATTCTCTATTCTATATTTTATAGCTTATTATAAAATATAAGTAATAAAGTATCTTTATTTATACCTACTATAAAGTCTGGCCTCTTTAATAGCCTATTAGTAGGATTATTATATCCCGGCCAGTATTCTAAGATAAAGTTAAAGGTAACTAGCTTTTCTATCTATCTTATCTATTAACTATTTAGTTTTCTTTTAGTTATAAAGTATTTCAAGTTATTATAATCTGTTTTAATAATAATAATATATTAGATATATATTAGGTAATACTACTAAATATAGAATACTAAAATAATAGCCAAGAGTTTAGAGTTATATATCTTATATCTACTTTTAATTATAGTTATCTTTTTTAAATAGAAAGTAATAAGATACTATCTGGCTTCCGCCCTCTTACTAAAGAGCTAGGAAATTATACCTATAATTATAAATCCTAAAATATCTATTTCTATATAAATCTTTAAGGCTAGGTCAAAATAATAAAGGATTAATACTATTATAAATATAATTTATAGCTCCCTAAAAGCCTTATCTGTCTTATCCGTCTAGCTAAACTAATATAGTAGTTTTCTACTAGTTTTTAGTAAATTAGTTAATCCTTTTACTATCCTAGAGTATTTATAAATAAATCTCTAGTAAAAGTTAGTAAAACCCAGAAATACTTAGACTTTTCGGATATTATTTTTTAGGGCCGGCTATTTCCTAATAGCTATAACCCGGCTAGCCTTTATTTTTATACTATCTGGGCTAATTATAAATTCCAGGAATTCTACTTTCTTTATATTAAACTTGTATTTTACTAAGTTTATAAAAAGCTAGTATTACTATAATTACTCGAGTATATATTAGACTATTATTATATACTATTCTGGGTTCTCTAAATAAATTAAAATATTATCTAGATAAACTATATAAATAATATCTATAAAATCTACTAGTATATAGTTAATATATATCTAGAATATTACCGGAGTATTAGATAGTCTAAAGAGTATAATATAATACTTAAAATATCTATAGTATATTTGAAATATTGTTTTTTATTTATTACTCTCCTATATTTATAACTAATAATAAGTATTCTTTAAATCTAGCTTTATATATATCTTTATTCTATAAAGCCTATCTATTATCTTACTAATAAGTAGTAATAGTATTCGGTTCTTAATAGTAATCCTATTTAGACTCCGGTAGTTAATATATAAATATAGGCTACCTTCTTTCTTTAGAATAAATATAATTAGGATACTAGCTAAGCTAATAGAATAATAGATCTATTCTTTTTCCAAGCTAGTATTAAGATATTCCCGAAAAACTTTAAGCTCTCTTTCTAATAAAGTATATATAGGACTATATAGTAGTTAGGATCCTGGTTCCAGATCTATATAATACTCTATTATATAATAGTCGGATAGTATACCTATAGCCTTTATAGAAAATACTCGAAAAAGGTCCTAATATTTTCTAGGAAATATAGCTATCCCGTTTATAGTAATAGTAGTAACTCTTTAGCTATCTATTATAGGATAGGTAATTAATAGAAAAATATATATCTTATACTTTATTACTTTAGTAAACTTCCTAGTATTTAGAACTTTAATTTTCTATAATTAAATCTAGTATCTCTATATTATTTTCCTAAAAGAAATCAGGGAGTTAACCTAATAAAGCTATAGGAATTCAAATATTATATTAATATAGTTTAAATCGAAATTATATAATATAAAATATATATTAGCCTTTCTTTAGTTCCCTAGTATATTTTTAGTAATAATCCTAAGAATATAATCTCTATATAAATAAATCCTCCTTTTCTCTAGTAAGAATAAAGAAGTTACCCTTAATATTAATGGAATATCTATATTTAAGGCTAATTTCCTCTTTATATAATTAGCCTCTATACCCGAGTTAACTAATATTCTAATCCTTTACTTATCTTTCCTTATTTTAATAGTAACTTTAATTATTATTCTCGTTTTAGAGGCCTTGCTCTCTATAATATAAACGAGTATAACTATTATAGGATATATCCGTTTCCCGGCTTCTTTAGTTCTAGATACTTATATATCTTATAGCCAGACTTATTATAGTTATAGCAAGTCAGTTTTCTCTAATTTGGGTAGATAATAGTATAATAACCCTTTTTCTGGCAAGTAAAGCAAGTTATACCCGGTCTTATAGATCCTAATACAGGTACTATATTAGACCCTATTATTATATCTTTACTACTCCGGTTATATAAATCTCGTAACGGGAATATACTTCTCTTCCGTTTCCCTTTATTATTTCTTCTTTCCTTTTTCTAATTTCCTTTCTTTTATTAATTTATTAGCTTATTATTATATTCCCGTTAAATAGATAGGTTTAAGTTATTCTCGACCCTTATAACTATAGAAATAAGCTTCTTTCTTTCTTATAAAGCATTTCCTTAGTAATTAATCTCGTTCCAAATCTCCTGCCTTAAGCTACTAAATAAGTTATTCCGCTCTTATAGTAAACCCGTATATCCCAAGTTATCTAATAGGCTATTTAAATAGAATATAAAGCTTTAAATACTCTAACCTAGCTACTATTTTATATCCTTAAATTTAGTAAAAGCATTATTATTATAGTTCTCTAGATCCAAGATAGAATCCTTTATAAACTTAATAAAGGTCTTCTAATCTATAGTATTAATACCTATTAATTACTCTCTATACTTCTAGATATTCCTAGCTATATTCTTAAAATAGGAAGTATAATACATAACCTTTACTATATCTATAGCCCAGGTAATCCTGCTATCTTTATACTATTTTAGCTCTGCCTAGTAGAAGAAGTCCTAGGCTTCCTTAATACTCTTCCTCTTATAGGTTAGTAATTCTCGGGTTTTTGAAGTCCTATAAATCAAATATACCGCCGGTAGTATAATAGGTTTTATAATAGGTATCTGAATATTCTTAAGATAGCAAATCTGAGCTTCCAAATTCTCTAGATCCTTCCTCTATTATATCTCTGCTTCTAACTTAATAATATAATAATAAGCCGCCGCTAGCTTCTCCGTTATTATTATCTTGCTAGCTAGTTCTAGGGGTATCTGAGTTCTACTTCCTTCTCCTAATTAGGCAATAGCTAGAGTAGCTAACTGGGCGCTCCCCTAAGTACCTGACTAGGTTGCCCTAGTAATAGTAGAGGCGCTTCTTCTGGTTAATACTCTAGCCATTAGTAATTTTGTCTATTAATAGCTTGACTACCTTATAACGAACTGCTTCCCGAAGATTAGATTAATTAGAATATAAGGCATATAATAGCAGGGTAATATATAAGTAGTTAAGGTAAGTAAGCTATGGAATAATACTTGTAAGTATAACTAATTCCAAGAATTAATTCTAATAAAAGACTAATTAATGCCCCTTCTAAAGCTAGGAGCGTTTTCCTATATATTCCCTAGTACTTAGCCAGATATATAAAGCCCTTTACTTAATTAGGAAATCCCATATAATCTATATAATTCTAATTACAAGCTATACCCAAAATAGGAAACTAGATCTATAATATCTAATACCTGTCTATATGCCATTACGTATACCCATTACAAAAACCTTTATTTTTCTTTTATATTTTTTCGATTTTATTATTAATACTAAAAGTTTTTACTCTTTACTAATACTTTCTTTATTAATACCTTTATTAATACCTTTATTAATACTAAGAACTAGTATCTAATTATCTTATAATCTTTTTTTTTCTTCTAAATTCTTTTTCTAAATTCCTTTTCTAAATTTCTTTTCTAAATTCTTTCTTTAAACTTCTTTTTCTTTAATACTTCTACTATTAATACTAAGAGCTAGTATCTAACTATCTTATAACTTTTCTTTCCTTTTTTAAATCCTTTCTTTAAATTCCTTTTCTAAATCTCTTTTCCGAACTTCTTTTTCTTTAATATTTCTACTAATAATACTAAAGCTAGTATCTAATTATTACTTCCGGATTACTTTTATTTAGAACTCTTATACTATAAGTCTTTAATCTATTTGCTTTTTAGAAAGCTAAATTTTAGATCTCTTTTTTCTTTTTCTAATATTTCCTTCTTTTCTTTTCTAATATCTCTTATATCTTTAGATTCTTTAGAAATATTTTCGTTTGAACTTCTAAAAAAGAGGCTAATTTCTATTTAGTTTCCTTTAAACTTTAATATCTCTTTTCCTTTTCTAATACTTCTTATATCTTTAGGCCTTTTAGGAATATTTTTTTTCGAACTTCTAAAAAAGAGGCTAACTTTTATTTAGATTCTTCCGAATTTTAATATTTCCTTTTTTTTTAATACTTATAAAAGCTTTTAGGCTATTATTAAATACTTCTATTTTTTATCTTAAAATATATACTAATTTATTTTTATAGGAAATAGTCTTTTTTCTCTAATCTTGACTTCTTTAATATATATTTCTTATTTTTAGGCTATTTAGATATTTCCTTATTTATTTTTATGAAATATATATTAATTTATTTTTTAGTTTTTCTTATTTTACCTCTTTTTTAATATTACTATATATATATATCTAATTAGTATTAGTTCTTATAACTTATAATTAGGCTTTTTATTTATTAAATACTCGAGTATTTTATTTTATTTTTATTTTATATATTTTATATTTCTTTTATTATAAGTTAGAACTCAAATTATATTTATCTTAAATACTTATATTCTCGAATATATAAGACTTCTATAAATTTTTCGGGATTATAAACTAGTCTATTTTAGTTCGGAAAAGCTTTTTTAAAAGTATTTTAGGAATTATAGTATTTATTATAATTTCTTCTAAAGATTAATATAATATAAGTATTTCTGGTTTATTTTCTTTTTATAAAATGAACCGCTATTCTAAGTTTATATAAAAGTCCTAATTATTTTTTGAATTAAAGTATAAGTATTTCTTATTTCTATTAAATTAGATATAAAGAATAATAAATACTTTTGGGCTAGACTATAATATTAGTTAAATACTAAAACTTCCTATACTTATTTTATAAACTTATAGCTTGAAATATATTATATTTAATAGGGCTTTTATATCTAATTATTTTATATTATAATAAAATATTTTAGTATTATAATTAGAGAAGTTCTGTTTTATAATCTTATTTACTATTTATAGATTTTTTAGCTAATAAGTCTTAACTAATAGCTAAGAAACTTATTAGCTACTTTATTTAAAGTTTCTAGAAGCGAGAAGTTATCCTAATAAAAACTTAGTATTAAAATAGGTTTAACTAATTAATTTAAATAAAGAGTTTATAATAAGAGTTTCTATATATAGGTAATTTTATATAATAAACTCAAGTTCCTATTCTTAGTTATATAAATTATAATATATAATAAACTTAAAAATTTCTAGCCTATTAGAACTTGAGTTATTTTTAAAAGAATTAGTAAGCTTTTTTAGATAAACTTATTAAGGCCTTAGTTTTTAAAGATATTAGTCTAGTTTTCTTATTTCCTTTTTAGGTAATAGTTTAGCTCTCAGGAATTATATATAAATATTAAAATAAATAAAGAAATATATTATATATATTTTCTAGATAAATTAGAATAAAACTTATAGAATTCCTATAATATTTATATTAAATTTATAGTACTAGCTAATAAAGACTTTAATAATCTTAATAAGACTTGAATTATAAATCCGGTCCTTAGATTTCTTACTTAATTTAAAGATTAAGTAATTTATAATAAGTAATTTATTATAGAATATATTATACTTTTTTCCTAAAAAATATTAAATACTAGTAATAGTTTAGAAGCTCTAAAGCCCTTAAGACTCTTTATAAGTTTCGGGCTTTAGGGCTTTTTTATAGCTAGCCGATTATATAGAGTCACGTGACCACGCAGGTCTAGTATTAATATAAAGTAATTAGTAATTTTATATATAAATATAATATGGTTTTTAGTATAACTAGTCTAATATATTATATATTTATATATAAATACCTGTAATTTTATTATTATAATATAATATATTCTTAATATAAAAATTCCTTTATAACTCTAGATTTTTAGAAGTCTTTTCTATACTAAAAGTAAAATATATAATATAGTTTAAGTATTAAACTCAAAAAGTAAAGAATTATAAAAGCTCTAATAATTATAAAACTTTATAAACTTAAGTAAATTTAAGTATTATAAAAGTATTAAATTTAGTAGCCTAATTTTTAAATTATATAAGAACTAATTAAAGAGTATTACTTTAAAGTATTAATTATAAATTTTAAATATATATATATTTATAAGAAAATAAAACCCAAAATAGTATTAAGCTAATTATAAGATATAAGAAAAAATATATTAGATATTAGGCTTATTTTTTCTTAATTACCTTAATTTTAGTAAATATTTATATATAATTTATTAGACCTTATATAATAGATTTACTTAGGAGAAATAAAGTTAATTAGTCTAGGGAATTTAATAATAATAATTAGACTTCTATCTAGTATAATAAGTAAAGTATTAGTAATAGCCCGGGTATTTTAGGTTTTATTTATAAAGCTAAAGATATTATATTTATTAATTCTTTATATTTAATAAAAAAAAGAAGTAATATATTTATATTTTTAATATATTTATTATTATAAAATAATACTTATATAGTTTATAAGATTAATTATAGTTTCTTTTATTAGAAAAAAAATAGTAAAATTAAAGGAAAATCTAATAGCTTATTACTATTATTATTATTAATAGCTTTAATATTATTATTATTACTATTAGAATTAGCTTTAATAATACTTTTTATAATACTTTCTATATTATTTTATAGTTTCCAGAAATTAGTAAATAGAGAAGAATTCTAATATATATAAGTTAATTAAATATAAAAATAAGAATCTATAAAAGAAATAAAGAATAATAGCTAGAATTAAAAAAAGAATTATATATATATTTTTATTTACTTACTAATTTATTAGATTTCTTTTTATTTTTAAAATCTTATACTTATACTAGTAAATAATACTTTTTTGGGCTCTCTAGATCTTTTTAGTTTATTATTTAATTTTCTTAAATTATTATATTTTCTGAGTATTTTCTAGCTTTTTATAAATAACTTTAAAATAAAAATCTTTATATAAAGTCTTATTCTAGTATAAAATAAGGAAAATTATTTAGATATTCTTAAGGCCTAGATATATATTATAATAAGAAAAGTTAAAGATAGTTTAAATAGAACCTAATAAGACTATAAGTTTCTGGGTTCTTTTATTATTAGGACTAGTATAAAATACTAGTTTATTTATATTATTAATAAATTAATAATAGTAGATAGATCTACTAATATAGAAAGAGAAATAAAGAAGTAGCTATTAAGAAACTATATTAGAAAGAATAGAAAAAACTTAATTATTTATTTTAAATTAAAAGCTACTTATTAAAAAACATTTATTAGAATTTATATAAAGAATCTAATAAAAGAAATAAGAGAAAACTTATTACTAATTTCTTTAGAAAGTTAGATAGTTCTTTATTTAGCTCTCTAATTCTTTATATTATTAAATATTTATTTATAAAGAACTAGTTATAAAACTATAGTTTATAATTTTATAAAATTAGAACTAGCTATATTTTAATTTATAAGACCTTAAAAAACTTTAGGTAATCTATTACTAGTATAAGAAGCTATAGCCTAGATAGTAGCCTAAATAACTCTCGTATTTATAGCTTATTAAGCTTATATAATAATATAAGTATTACTAGAAAAGTAATTAGGTTAAGTAATATAGCTTATAATAAAAGGAAATATAAAAAAAAGTAATTATAGGGCTATTAGAATAGAAAAAGTCTAGAATAAAGCAGAAATAGTACCTAGTAGCTATATAGTAATAATAACTAGAGAAATAGATATAGTAAATATTTCTAGAAAAAAAGATATAAAATAAGAATATTAAAAAGAACTAGAAATCTAAAGTATTTCAGATATAAAGAAAAGAGTAAATATAGGCGGAATTTCAGAGCTATAAGATTTAAGTTTACTAGTATTACTATTCTAGATAAATAAAATAATAGCCTTTATATTATATTTATTATTAGTAAATTAATAAAATTTATAATATTAGATATTATTATACTAGTATTTAGTTATAAGATATATAATATTAGAATATATTTTAAGAAATAGTAATACTATTTTAAAAAATAAGAATTTAAGAATATAAAATATTTATATAATAAATAAACTTAATAATTTTATTAGTATTACTTTTAAAAATAAAAAAAGGATTTCAAAAATAATATATTTAATAATAAATAATACTTATTTTAATATATTTAGTTATTTTATAACTGGCTTATTTAATTATCTTATATTATTAAGAATATTACTAATAAAGGGCTATTTCTAGATAAAGTTCTAGATTATTAGAAACTATATAGGTATTTTTCTAGCCTATATATTATTTATATATTCTATATTTATTAAAATAACTTATTTAAGAATTTTATTTTATATAATAGTAATATTATATTTATTAGTTAGTTTCTTGAACTTTTTTAATATTAGTAGCTACTCTAAGGCTATATATATCCGGACTATATATCGAAGCTAGTAATAAGTTTAAATATATAATTAGTTACTTATTAATATAGTTATTTCTTTAGAAATTATATATATAGTTATAGAATATAAGATATGGGATATAAGTAATGAAATATAAATAATAAAATATAAGTAATAAAATATAGGATATAGAATATAGTTATATAACCTTATATCTTATTAGTAATTCGACTAATAGACTAGATTTCTTTAGGCTTAGTAGATTTAGGAATTATATATTAATATTATAATATTATAATTCCTATTTCTAAATAATAATAACTTTACTAACTAATATAATTAGTATTTCTATACTTATATAATAGTATTATATATTACTAGTAAACTAATACTAATTAGTTTATATATATAAATTAGAGAAAATTTTAGATTAGTCCTAAAAATATTTAGTAGCCTAAAATAAATCTAGTCTATTCTATATTAAAGAAGGGAACTACTTATTAATTTTATAAAAGTATTTAGTAGCCTATAGAGAAAATATCTAGCTTTTACTAATTAATAAGTAGTTAGCTATTTAATTATCTATTTATTTAATTTTTATTATCCTTTAAAACTAATTTCTTTTAGCCCCAAAATTGCTTTCTTAGAAACTATCTTTTCTACTTATATAATACTTATATTTACGGAATTTTCTTTCCGGAATATATATCTTATATATATTCTTAAAGCTCTTTAATTACTACTTCGATTTTATTATTAAATTAAGTTTTTTAAGCTTTAGATTCTCTCGGAATTATAATATTTTACTTTCTAAATTTCTCGTTATAAATGAAATATTTAAGAGTAAAATATTTACTTTAATATCTTACTAGGTATCTAGTATTTAAACCAGGTATCTAGTATCTTAATAACTAGATATCTAATATCTTAATTAGGTATCTAAACTAGATATCTGGGTATCTAATATCTAAATTAGATATCTAAACCAGGTATCTAAATACCTTTATTATTAAATACTTTCTATAAACCTATTATAAATTGCCTTATTTTTAAACCCCTCTTACTATAAATTATATATATATATACTAGAAAGAACCTGAACTCGGTTTAGTATAAATACTAATAAGAGAAAGAAACTAATTAAGAAATAGAAGAATAGTATTAATCTAGTAATTATAATAAAGGCTAAATTTCAGGAATATATAATTACTAAGATATATTAGTATATCTTATATAGAAAGAATTATTATAATTCCCAGATACTAGATACCTCCTAGATATACGTAATACGGCCGCCTTATTAGGGAAATATACTTGGAATATACTAGAGATATTTAGAAAGCTAGTTCTTTTGGGACTAGTATATTATAGGATATATATATTCTCTTATAGCTTCTTATATTCTAGTTTTCTTTTCTTTAGCTTTAAATCGTCTTTATAAAAGACTTTCTACCTTGCTTTCTAAGCCCTAAATACCATACTTATAATAATATTTAAAGCTTATTTTTTTTAATTCTATAAAGAATTTCAAATAAACTAATTTAGAACTATTAGTAATATAGGTACTATTAAGATAACGGAACCTTAGAAATATAAGTAATAGATTCCAGAATAATAAAAGCAAAAAGCTTTAGAACTCTTAGAGGAATTAGGTATTTATACTTTTATAAATATATACTAGTAATATATTAGAAATCCCTCCGAAAACCCGAAAATTAAAGAACCTTAAATAAAGGCTATTCTTTAACCAAGTCCTAGAGTAATAGGCACTTATAGGCCAGTAATCTGACTACTATTTTTAAGTCCTATCCTATAACCTTATAGGCCCTATATATATACTAGTAATAAGACTACTAGGGAGAATATAGTAAAGGAAAAGTATAATAGGTCGATTTCCTAGAATACTATATAACTAGAAACTATATTAACTTCTACTAAGGCTTCCGGTAAAGCTCCTACTAGTTTAGATTATCCCGTTAGTGGCCCTTCCCGAACTAAATATCCTATTAGTATTTCTAGAGAATTTATAGACAAGTCTATAGAAATAGAACTCTCTGCTTTTATTATAAAGCTTCTAGAGACCAAAGACTATATTACTACCGGAGAGTTATATAAATAGGCCAAGGAACCTAATATCTTGCTTTCAGATATTAATATTATTATAAAAAGCTATTAGGAAAATATCCAAAGAGCTATTTTATATAAGAATACCTATAGCTATAATAAAGCTATTCTCGAGAATACCAAGCTCTATAATACTAAGCTCGAGGATAATATTAAATACTATATAGCTATAGTAGATTAGCTTATAATAGCTCTAATTATTTCTGTTTTACTTATTCTGGCTATTTTGAACTTCTCTTAAAAGAATTCCGAACTATTTTCTATTTATTCCTGTCTAGGATCCTCTATATCTTATACTTCTTTTAGAAATACTAGAATTACTAAGCTCCTAGATCTAACTCTCTTTACTAGAGATTATACTATCTTTAATAACTAGCTAGTTCAGGTTAAAAACAAGCTATAAGAAAATACTAATTTATATTTTTTAGAGAATCTCAAAATTATTTATATTTCTAGTAGACTTACTAGTAATACTCTTATTCTAACTAACCCTTATATAAATAAAAATAGTCCGAATTAGTACTATTAGCTCTTAGAGCTTTATTTCTATCTAAAGAAGCTATATTCTAATTCTAATAAGATATAGAATACTTACTATAACTTTAGTAAGCTTTAAATATATTCTAGTTAAGTATTTCAGGAGTTCTATATTCTTTTCTTATAACTATCTATAAAAGGCAATATTAGTCTTTAAAATATTAAATATAAACTAAATAAGAAGCTCTTACTAAAGCTTTAGGAATTAGTATATATATATTATAATAATTCTTCTATTAATATTACTTGCTTTACTTAGTACTATATTACTAATAATTAGTAAATTAAGGCTATATATAAGAAGACTAAGAAGTATAAGAAAATAGGAGCTATCCTAGCCAAATTCACTTCTGGTATTATATTCTTATATATTCTTAAAGAGAAGCCCAAGAAGCCTATATTAATTATTCTTATTAAGTATATATTCCCTTATAAGTATAAGTAATATCTTATAAAGACTAAGGATCTCTTAACTATTAAGTATTATAACTATAATAAGTTTGGCTATTATATTAAATATTATCCGGTTCTATATAGTAAGGAAATTAAGGTAGCTCTTTCTAGAATTAAGCCGGGCTTAGTTTCTATTTTACCGGAGTATACTATTCTAGTAAAGTATTTAGAGAATTCAAGTTCTAATTCTGGTATAAAACCAAGAAATAAGTATCCCTAAAAAAAGTCTCTATTTTAGGAGCTTATAATATGAATTTAATAGAGATTAACTTGACTCGTCTAATAAAAGAAAATATTCTTATAATACTCTATATTATTAGTATAAATAGATTAGAAATCAAGTTTTCTTTCCTTATTAATACCGGAGCTAATAGTTATACTTTTATTAATATAAAGCTTACTTAGCTTATAAAGTAATTCTTGGGGATAGAACTATAACCTCTTCCCTTACTTTATACTATATATAGTTTTAATAGAAAGCTAGCTAAGTTTACTAAGAAATATATAGAAGTCTTATTTCTAATTAATAAATAAAGTATTAATATATTTATAATTATCCTAAATCTTAAAGATTATAATACTATTCTTAATAAGAAATAGGTAATATATATTAATATTCTAGTTAATTATAGAAGATATAGGCTTATATAGCTAAAGAATAAGCCTAAATCTATATAATTCGATTATATTATTAGTACTTTATAGTAATAGCTAGAGAAGTAACCTAATAAGAAGTATTAAAAGAATATTAATTAATAAGATTCTATTATAAGCTATTTCTAGAAACCTTTTATTCTAAAACAGTTTTCCTTTTTTCGGACTAATTAGAGGAAATTATATAAGACTATAGAAAAGAAGCTTTTATAGCCTAATTAAGATATAATACTTAAGTAAAAGCTAAAGAAGCAGGAAGAAGTCTTTAATAAAAAGCAAATATTAGATTTAGCTATTCTTATCTCTATAGTATTTAACTATATAGCCAAGAAAAAAGACAATATTATTGGTTAAATCTCTATTTACGAGATTAATAAGGAGCTTAAAGCTTGGAAAAAAGAAGCTATTCCTGGCCTAGAGAATTAATAACCGGGAGAAATAGAGCTTTAGTAGCTATAAAGAATATTACTTCCGGAATTCAAGAAATATACTTCTGTTTTCTTTAAGAAGAAATCTAATACCCTTCCTCTCTATAAACTATATAATTATAAGATTCAGATTAAAGGCCTAAAAGAAACCGAGAATATTAGATATTAATTTTTCTAGTAATAGTTTATTTAAAAGCTTCTAGAAATTAAGCGTTTCTTGGAAGATAATCTAGCTAAGGGCTTTATTAAAGCTAGTCAGGCTTCCTTTACTTTACTAGTTCTTTTTATAAAGAAAGCAAACGAAGGTTTATATTTCTATATTAATTTCCGCTATCTAAATAATATTACCCGGAAGAATTAATATCTCTTTTCCCTTATTAATAAAACTTTAAGTTAATTATCTAAGGCCAAGATCTATACTAAATTAGATATTTACTAAGCTTTCTATTATATAGCTATAGACCCGGACTTTCAGGAGCTAATAATATTCCGTACCTGCTATAGAGTATATAAATATAATATTCTTTAGGAAGGCCTTATAAATGGCCCGGCTATATATTAATACTATATAAATAATATACTTTTTAAATATCTAGATAACTTTTATATAATATACCTTAATAATATTTTTATTTATTTAGAGAACCTAGTAGAATATAAATAGTATATATGAAAAGTACTAGATTATTTATATTTTACTAGTCTTTAAATAGATATTAAGAAATCGGAATTTAAAGTTATATATATAAAATACTTGGGCTTTATTATCTCTATATCTAGTATTAAAATAGATCCTAATAAAGTCGAAATAATATATAACTAGTAATTCCTAAAAATAGTTAAGGGTATTTAGTTCTTTCTCGGTTTCTATAACTTTTATAAATACTTTATTAGAGAGTATAAATAAATTACTAGATCTCTTACCTTATTTATAAAAAAGGGTATTTTCTTTAAATAGTTCAAATAATACTAAGAGGCTTTTACTTACTTAAAGAAAGCTATAATTTCTATCCTAGTTTTATAATACTATAATTTAGATCTGCCTATAATAGTAGAAATAGATATATCTAAAGGAATAGTTACTAGCCTACTCTCTTAATAAGACCCAGAAATAGGCTTTTAGTATCTTATAGCTTATTTTTCCAAAACCATATTCCTAGTAAAGCTTAATTATAATATATATAATAAGGAAATACTTACTATAATTCGAATATTAGAGAAATAAAAAGCTAAGCTAAAGAGTCTTTAGGATACTTTCTTTAAGATCTATTCTAATTACTATATTTTGAAGTATTTTATAACTACTAAGAAGCTCTTTTCTTAATAAGCTAGATAGGCTAAGCTCTTATCCTGCTATTACTTTAAGCTTATATATTATTCTGGAAAATTAAATAAGTAAGTAAATACTTTATTATAAAAATAAGACAAAATAAATATTTAGGGCCAGATTAAGGAAAAGCTATAAACTCAAGTGCTTTTCCCTAAAGATAAGATTAATCCGGAAATTATCTATAACTTATAGTTTATAGTAATATTTTATAAGGTTGGCTTACTTGACCCGAAATTCGGCCCTAAAAACCAAGTATATATTAAAGATTTTCTGGGAAAAAATATCCTTATTAGAAATATAATTCTTTTAGAAAAAGGTATTTTCTTAGAAGCTTTACTAGTAGACTTTATTATAGTAGCTCCTATAAAAGCACTATTAGAGGCTCCTGCCAAGTATAGTAGTTTATAACTTATAAATAAGATCCTATAGAATAATTATATATTACTGGATTTAGAGAAGCTATATATAATAGCCCAAGCCAAAAGTAATATTTGGATACTATAAGATAATTTCCTTTTATATTATAGAAGACTCTATATTATAGAGAACGAAATAATCCCCGGACTACTTTTATAAACTGCCCTAATCTATAAAGTATATAATAAATCCCTTTCTGGATATCCTGGATATATAAAGCTCTAATAATTATTAAAGAAGTAATATTACTAGCTATTTATAGGCAAAGATATTAATTAATACTATAGTAATTACTATACCTATAGGAGATTATATATATCTAGAAATAAGAAGCCTGATTTGCTTTATTTTCTTCCAGTTTCTAATTACTTCTAGTATTACGAGTACAAGATCTAGGGCCTGGAAGGCGTGGTTAGACTATCTCTATTTCGACGATTCAAAGCTAAAGAGAGAAGAGGATCCCGAAGGAGCCTCGGATCTAAATAATCGCGAGCTACGCACGGGCCCACGTGCTAGCTTAAGCTCGGGGTCACGTGCAACGATCAGGTGACTACAGATGCCTCGCTCAGATGCCAGATGCCTCTCTAGCTCTAGTCTAACCCCTACTAGTACCGTATATTGTAATAACCGTAACATCTAGTAATATATTACTATAGATTTTAAGAGCTATCCAGAAAGTAAATCGGGCTATAATATAGTTATTATATTTATAGATTACTTATCTAAATACCCAATTATAATTCCCGTATAAGATATAATTATAGCCAAGTAGCTAGTACCTCTGTTTTTATTTTATATAGTATACTAAGTAGGTATTTCAGAAATAATTATATTAGATTAGAGACCCTAATTTATATCCGATTTTTAAAGCGAATTCTATACAAGAATTAGTATAAAGCTTAAGCTCTTTATAGCTAATTATTCCTAAACAGACAAATAAACAGAGATTATTAATTAGTACTTTAATTAGAGATTATATCTATATATTAACTATTATTAGAATAACTAGAACGAATAAGTTACTATAATTAATTATTAATAAGCCTTCCTTTAGTATAAAACTATTAGCTAGTCTCTATTTATAACTAAAAAGGGCTATAAGCCTTATATTTCTCTGGACTAGAACTCTCCTATTAAAGCTAACTTACCTAAAAAGAAACTAAATAGGAATAAAGCTAAAGTATTAGTAAATTAATTATATGAATTATAGTAACTTATTTAAGGCTATATAAAGTAAATATAAGAATAATATATAGTATAAGCTAATAAATATTACTATCTAATTAATTTCAAAATAGAAAATAAAGTATAGATTACTATAAAGTACTAGAAGTCCGATTATCCGAGCCAGAAGCTAGGGAACTAAATAGAAGGCCTATTTGAGATTCTAGAATAGTATAGTTACTTATTTCTCCTAAAACTACCGGAAATCATAAAAATATATCTAGTTTTCTATATAAAGAAGCTATAAAAAGACCCCCAGAATTCTTTACTAGATTAAGTAAATCCGGAACCGCCCCTATTAATACTAGAGAATAGTAAATAAGAGTATAGTATTAAACGGGTTATTATAGTTAAGCTAGTAAGAAATAGACTAAAGTATAGAATTTAGTAGGTTAGCTAGGATAAAGATCTAGTATAATATCTAGCTTTAGTACTAAATAATAGCCCCCTAGTTTTATAGAGTTTCTATAATAATAATATTAATATACTAGAATCTTTATAAAACTTGTAATACTAGCTAGACTATATAAAAAATAATACTTGTCTAGAACTATATAGAAATAATAATAAATTCTCCTAGGTTATATAATAAAGGTACTAGCCTTTTATATATAATATTTATATCCGAAATACTAGTTTTATTTTGGGAAGAAGTATAGTATGAAATTGGATGAATTAATGGCTTATATAAAGCTCGGGGACAAGCTTATTATAAAGAAGAAAGTAATATTATAATTTCCAGATATTAGATATTTCCTAGATATATATAATACGGCCGCCTTACTAGGGAAATATATTTGGAATATATTAGAGATATTTAGAAAGCTAGCCCCTTCGGGACTAGTATATTATAAGGTATATATATTTCCTTATAGTTTCCTATATTCTAGTTTTCCCTTCTTTAGCTTTAAATCGTTTTTATAAGAGACCTTTTACCTTGCTTTCTAAATCCTAAATACTATACCTATAATAAGAATAATAATAATTTATAGGATCTATTTTAGGATAACTTTAAAAACTTTAATATTATAATATATAGTCTAATTAATTATATACTTATATAAAATCTTTGAGCCTAACTTTAGTATAATAATATCTATATTAAATAGAATTATAGAAATCTTACTATTATATAATTCTTTATTAATCTTACCTAAAAAGAGATAAAAAGTATATGAAATAAAGCTAATATTATTAATAATAATCTAATTAGAACAGATCTTTTTTAGGGACCTATTATATTAGTTTATTTTATTTTAGATAGAACTAGATATAAGGAAACTAGATAATCTTAGTCGAGAAATTAAGCTATTTATTTATTTCTTTTAAATTAAGGCTATTTACTACTTTTATCTTTATTATTACTAGTATTATTACTAAACCCGAATTACTATTAATTAGTATCTATTATTTCTATTAGAAAGCTTATTAGAGAAATAGTAAAAATATATTTTAAAATATAGAAATATAATAGAACTAATAGTAGTTTTAATTATAAATTTACTATTTTCCTTAATATTTACTAATATATAGAGTTTTTAGAAGAGGTATTAGTAAGAGCTTTTCCTATTATATTAAAAGGCCTAGTATAAAACTATTTCTATAATAATTAGCTTTTGAGTTATATATATAAAGAAGCCTATATAAATATTTATAGCTTTTTTAAAGGCCCCGGTTTCTATTATTAAAATTTAAATAAATAGAATACTATTACCTTAATAATTATAATAGTAAAGGATTCTAAAAAAACAATATTTGAGCTTATCTAAATACTAATTAATAACCTATATAAATTATAATATAGCCTTATTTCTATTTTATAAAATACCGAATTTCTATATAATAAGATTATTATCTCTTATTAAGGCTTACTAGTATACTAATATATAGTTTCGGACTCTTCTAATAATCTCGGCTAGCTTATTAATAAGCTCTAATTATTTATTATTACTTATAAGAAGAAATAATAAATTATTACTAAAACCTATTTTACTAATTAATAATACTATTTTTAAATTCTTTTAAACTATTATTTGTCTGGAAATTATTAATACGGACCTAGCCATAACTTCAAAACCCGTAATAATTACTTCAAGCTCTATAATTATAATAATTATACTTTAAAGTTATATTTTATATATAAAAGACCCGAATACTACTTATAGAAATATATATTAGAGAAATAAGAGGCTAAGAAGGCTTGATTTAAGAATAGAAATATTTACTAATTTAGATTCCGAAATACCTATAACTTTAATAAATACTTTAATAATACTTATATATAGTATATTACTAAATTCGGAAAAGAAGAAAATAATAAGAATAGTAAGAATAAACTAATAGGTAATACTTTTAAAGCCTTATTAATAAAAATAAATAAAAGAGAGAAATATTACTCTAATTCTTATTTTATTTCTATTAAGAGCTTCCTAGCTATTTCTATAGCCTTTATTTCTACTATTTCTATAACTAATACTCTTATAAATAACCTTACTTTTCTTTCTCTTATATACTAGATAATAGGTAAAAACTATATCTTAAAATCTATTAAATAAATAGAAAATATCTAGATATTTATAATTAATAATATATTAAGATATAATACTTATTACTTTTATAGAATTATAATTAATACTAGAGCCTCTAGATTTTTAACTACTAGTTCTAACTAATTCCAAGCTTTATAGTAAACTAATAATAATATTAAACTTAATAAAACTACTAAAAATTAAATTAATATCTAGTTTAATATTAGATCTATATCTTCTATTAGATCTATAATAGTAAAAACACTAATTAGGCAAGTATAATTCTATATTATACTTATAAAGATTCTATTTTTACTTAGCTTAGCTAATATAAATAAACTAGAAGTTTACTTTAATAATCTTACTAATTATCTTATTATTTATAATAAATGTTTTATACTTATAATATAATATTTTAAATACTTTTTTCTACTTTAGAATATTATTTTATAAAGCTTTATTTCTGAATTCTTTATTTATAATTCCTGCTTTTTTATAGAAATTAAATTATAATATTTATATTACTATTTTAGTTATTTATTTATTAGTAAGCTTTAAAATATACTAGAATAAGCAGGCTATAATATTAATATAGAAGCCTTTAAATATCTTATAAAATATTATAAATAATACCAGAAATCGAATAATTACTAGAATAATTTAAGTTTAATCTAAGAAATAATATTAGCTTTAATTATTTTATTATTATTAATATTTTCTATATTTCTAATAAGTCTATACTTTATATTATTAATAAAAGTACTAGATATTAAGCTAGCTAATAGCTTTAAAATATTAGTATATTATATATTTGAGATACCCTAAAATAATATTAGATTAATACTTATTTAGGTCCTCCTAATTAGATTATAGCAGATATCGGAAAGTAGTTTATTAATAAGAAGTTTACTTAGTTTATAAATATTATAGGAACCAAGATTAAAATTATTTCTATAGAAGCTTATAGTTCTATTAGAATTATAGAATACTACTATAGCCCGATTTAATATATTTACTTTATTATTATAGCCGAAATTAATAGAATTAATAAGAATACTATATTCCAAATAGCTTTTAAGGCTATTAATAATTCTACTAGACCTAATAGTATTATTCTAATTCTTTTGGTTTATAGTACTTTATCCTAAATAACTAAATATAATATCCTATTACTAACTATATTATAGTAATTAGTAGTATTTAAAAAGGTAATAATAGAAATTCAGAAGCTTTAAGCTAGATACCAGATTATAAATACCCTAAATACTCGAAATAGTCCTAGTATTATTAATATTTACGAACTTTCTTTAAATTCAGATATTCTCATATAATATAAAGAGAATACTAGTTAATTTAGTAGTTAGGATAGGCCATATAAGCTAGTAGTCATTAATAAGGAAGACTATATACTAGCTTTATTATATAGTAATACTACTTTTTATTTAATTTCTATAAAGCTCTTTTATATAGGAAATATTAAAGTTATTATTAATAGCCTCGAATCTAAACCTATTCCCGAACTTTATAATAAGACTAAAAATAATACAGGTATAATTTCTCTTATTATTTCTACTATTCTATTAAAGTATAATAAAGAATACTCTTATAAGAACCCGGATATTATAGTATTTCTATAAGATAATAATCTATATAAGAACTCTTATTAAGTTAAAGTTACTAGTCTTCTAGAAAAGAATATATTTAAGATTATTTTTAGATCTTAGGTATTAAAGAAAATATATATCTTTAATTCCCGGTTTATTAATAAGATTAAGAATAAGGATATAGAAAGAAAGCTTAAGAAGTTAAAACTAGTTATCTAGGCTTATAATAATAATAAGAAATATATAATATTAATATAATTACTTATTATTTAATATATTAGCTAGAGAATTATTCTTAGTATTACTATTATAATAATAGATACTATAGAACTATATTTATATAATATCTTATAAGCTTATATCTAATTAATAACCTTATTTAACTATAATTTTTATATTAACTTATCTTATAAGCTTACTAGAGAGCTAAATCTAAATAATAATTCGGTTTTAAAGGTTATAAAACTATTATATAATATACCGGAAGCTGGGAATTACTAGTTTAAAACTTATTATTCTTATTATATTAATGAGCTTTCTATAAAATAATTAACTTATAATTCTTCGGAATTATTAGCCTTTAAACTAATAATACTCTATTTATTAGAACTAATAATTTTATAAAAATAGAATAACTAAAGCTCTAAGAAGCTAAATTCTTGGCTAAAAAGTATAAATGTCTTATTATTAACTATAATCTCAAGTTTAATAAAAGTATTATTTATATAAATACTACTAGAATTATTCTTATATAGAAATACTAGTATAAAAACCTCCGAATTATTTCTATAAAGAATATTACTATTATAAATAGTAAGAGTACTATTTATTAAGATCTTTCTATTAAGGACTAATATATTACCTAATATACTAAAAAAATATATATTATATTAGTCTATTAACTAGAAGCTTTATATAATCTATTAATTACTATTTAAGCTATTAAATCCTCGGAAACTAATATAAAGGCATTTAATAAGTATATTTAATAGTAAATTAAGAATACTATTAGAGAACTAAGATTTATAAAGCTAGTAAAGAAGTTCTTATATTTAATTATTTTTATAAATACTTTATTTATAAATAATAGAGATCTCTTTTCCTAAATCGGATATATTCTGGTTCTAATAAATAGAACTAGATATACTAATATTATTTACTAGTTCTCTACTAAATACAAGAGAATTACTAGAAGTATTCTAGTTTCGGAACTCTATAATATAACTTATAGCTTTAATATAAGTACTTTAATTAAATTTATAATTAATAAAATACTAGAAATAGAATTACTACTAGTAGTTTATATAGATTCGAAGTTATTATATAAATGTCTTATTAAATTAGGAATTACTTAAGAAAAGTATTTAATAATTAATATAATATACCTTTACTAGATATATAAATAATAAGAGATTATAAAAGTCAAATAAATTAAGAGAGAATTAAATCCTGCTAATTTTATAATAAAATTAAAGCTAATAAATGCCCTTAAGTATCTAATTAATATAAATACTATATAATTAGATATAAAGAAATAAGTTAAATATAAATAGGATAGGAAATAGATATATAAAATAGAAGAATATTATAAGAGGGAAAGTTATATATAAAAGACTATAGCCTTTAGTATATAACTAAAACCTTAGAAATAATATAAATATATAAAGTATTTGGGAAATCTAATACTAGGCCGGATTAGGGAATTTGTATATAATTAAAGAAAGATACTATTTTTATATTTTTAGAGAGTTTCTAGTATTAGTATAGCTATTTCTTTAAAAGTTATATATATAATTACAGGATACGGAATATAAAATATAGGTAATAGAATATAAGTAATAGAATATAAGTAATAGGATATAAGTAATAGAATATAAGTAATAGAATATAAGTAATAGGATATAAGTAATAGGATATAAGTAATAGGATATAAGTAATAGGATATAAGTAATAGGATATAAGTAATAGGATATAAGTAATAGGATATAAGTAATAGGATATGAGATATGAGATATAATTATATAACCTTATATCCTATTAATAACTTGACTAGTAAACTAGACTCTTTTAGGCTTAGTAAATTTAGAAATCATATATTAATACTATAATATTATAATTCCTATTTCTAAATAATAATAACTTTACTAACTAATATAACTAGTATTTCTATACCTATATAATAGTATTATATATTACTAGTAAATTAATATTACTATTTTTATTAGTATTTCTTATATAAATATTAGCTATATTTATATTATAAGATATAAGTTTCTAATAATATTACTTTAGTATTTTTCTTAATAGAAACTTATTAATATCTATATTAGTATATAAATAAACTATTTATATAAAGCTATATAAGATTATATTACTTATTTTAAACTAAATAATTATTAAGAATTATATTATAAAGCTTTATATTTATAGAATAATTCTAGTATTATATCTTATCTAAAGGTCTTATATATAATCTAAATAGCTTACTAGCTATTATATTAGATCTAGATCTGTTTTTTCTAATTCTATAAATATTTTATAAGTTTATAAACTTATATATCTTGTTTTAAATCTGCTATATATAAAATACTAGTAAAATAATCCGGTTTTATAAGTATTAGTAATTATAACTTCTAGTATAAGCTAGTTCCTAAAAATAGTTTTATATATATTAATTAGAATTAGTTATATAATCCGGTATTATAATACTAGACCTAATAGCCTTAATAAAAAAGTAGTATAATTATTAGTATCTAATACTTTCTCTTAATAATAGAAAGAATAAGAAATAGATATAAGGAAATGAAATTACTTATATATTATTAGTATAACTAGCTTTTCTAAAGCTCCTATTACTAGAATTTAACTTACTATTTACACCCGTTTATTAATATAAATAGTTTGGGAATCGGGTATTATTAGAGCTAAATAAGGGACCCGATTTATTAATAAAAAGGCCTAATTTTAAAATAATATATAACTTTCTAATAAAATATAAAGGCTAAATTTTAATTAAATAAAAAGCATTAATACTTATAAGAAACTTAAATAAGTATTACCTAGATTAAATTCTATTAAAGATAAAAAGATTTATATAATTATATATTTTAAAAAACTATTTTATAATTAAAATTATATATAGTTCTAATAAAAGGCTTTAGCTAAAATTACTTAAATAGTATTATTAACTAAATTATTTTTAATAGATCCTACTAATAGAATTTTATTAATTTATTAATTTGAAAATATTATAATATTTTTAAAATTCGCTCGTATCTAATCTCGAATTTATAAACCGGAGCTTGCTTAAATAGATAATTAAGTAATTAGGCCCCTTGATTAGCCCTAATAGTGCCCGATTCCCAAATCACTCGTATTAATAAACGGGTATAAATATTACTAATTCTTAGTACTTTTCCCAGAAATAAAATAGTTCTTTATATATATAATTAATAAATTAGCTATTTGCAAGAATATAAAATATATTTCGGTAATAAGAAGAAGTTTAGAGCCTTAATTAGCTCTAAAAAAGTAAGAGTAATAGCCTATTTGAGTATAAATCTAAAAATACTATTATATAATTAAATAAGTAATCTAATTAGAGATTCTAATATATATCTAGATAATATTATATAAATAAATATTAATATAAGTATATATTTCGATTCTAAATAATAATAGCTTATTATATCTATTAATTAACTAAATCTAGTCTGGCCTAAATATAATATATTTTTCTTTCTTAGATTATATCCGTTATATTTATAGTATAGTTGCCTCGGGATCTAGAAGTTATAATATTATATATAAATTCTTTCTATAAATAATAAAATATATTAATAAATAAAGCCCTAATTTTCTAAACTAGGGTAAAATAATAAAATATAAAAAGGCTAATTGGATTACTAGTAAATCTTATTAACGGAAATATATATATAAATACTACTATTTATAACCTATAACCTATCTATTATTTAGCTTACTTTATAATATTATAAATAGTTATTTATTTATTACTTGCTTATTTATTATAATTATATAGTAAATAAGACTAAGCTTCTTATATATATAAATAACTCTAGTAATTAAAGTTATATAGCCATAATTCTTAAGATTCTTAAGTATTTCCTTATTTATATTTCCTAGATAATATAGAATTATAATTTATATATAAAGAAAAGGCATATTTACTATTTAAATATATACTTAAATATTCTATTTTTATAATTAGTATTTAATTATACGAGTATTAATATTAATTTTCTATAAATCTTTTAATCTTATTATAATTATTTTATAGAAAACGTTTATATAAGCCTATTTAATAATAGTATTATAATATAGTAAAAGATTTATAAAGTATTATAGTATTTTAATATAATTAAATAAGGTATTAATAGTATTAATATATTATAAGTTCAGGTCATATATTACTATTATAAAGCACTTTTAGTAATATAAGTACTAAATTACTAGAGTAATAGTAAGGCGTATCCTAAAAATAGAGGGGCAGGTACGTACGGTTATTAGAAATCAGAAAATCAGAAATCGAAAATCAGAAATCGAAAATCAGAAAATCAAATCTCGCTTCTCTGTTTTGTCGACTAGCTAGCTGTGGGCCTCAGTAAGATGGCCACATCAGATTCATTGTTGGTCTCCAATGGATGCAATGCTAGTTTTTCTTTGGGTTCTGCCGGGCGGACGTGAGCTCGGAATTACGTAGGAAGTGGTGGAAATTGATTCTTCTCAGCCAGAGCATTCCAGGATATCATAGAACAAATTTTATATACTTTATGAAAGAACAGAGTCCTGGGATTCTTGGTTGATCCTGGTTTCGAAACCTTCGTGCTGGGCGCGAGTTGTGCGCTGCTTGAAATGTTGCCCTTATCCAGTCATTCATTCGAATAATATGAATAAGTTTCAGCACATGAGAGGTTGCGCAATATCTTTCTTGAACTTATAAGAGCACATTATTTGACTGCCATGTTCTCCAGTTATATTATCACAGGTTGATGAGCCATCCTGTGCCGCAAATTTAGGGGTTGCTTCGCTTGTCTCGCTTGCGGTTTAAAGGTGAATATTAATACTTCGTACTTACTCATTCTTGTTGTCATACTTCGGAGCAGCCATTCTTAGTTCATCCCAATTGAATAGAGGAGGTTTACTGGAGAATCTATCACCCCAGGCCTTGGATGGGCGTTTCCCTTAACAAACAATGCAAGCCCAACGAGCTTGACCATCACTTGCCAAACGATCCACGTGATCCCCGTATGTAGCTGCCGGGGACGGAATTAGTTGCAGTCTCCGACAATTGAACAGATGAAGTCACTCTACCTACGGCAACTCATGAACCAACGTGTTCGCGAATTGAAATTGGGCTGCGAACTTAGCACATTGAAGCATTATTAGTCTAGCCTGGCAGCAATGTGAGCAAATCCGATTCTCAGACTCGCCTCTTCGCATCCGCAAGTCCTCTCGTACAAGCGGCTGAGATTGCTCATATCCTATGTAGATCCCCAAACCCCCCTTCACTAATTTGTCTTCCTCGCGCCACGTCATGATTGCCGACGAATAAAACGGTTCAGCAAATCCACGTTGCGGCCTCAAGTCCTCGTACCCGCTGTACAACTCCCATTTAACCCATTTTCCTGCCTCTAGGATCTTCTTCTTCAAAGCTTCTCTCTGGGGAGTCTTGGCAGCGACTTGTGATTTTCTGTACTTGAAGGTGCGGTATTCTTGGTTTTTCTCTCCTGGAACTTTAAGCGTTGCTTGTTGTTGAATAGTGCATCTAGCCTGAAATGTGTCAGGTGATACATTTCGGTCGATGGAAAGAATTGGAGCGTACCAGGGATAGGAGGCTGAGTTCCAGAGCACGAGGGATGCGAGCGGCAAAGGCGAGCTCATCATTTTCCATATAGCTTGATTCTCTGTCTGCATCCCTTTTCAGCTCTGGAGTAGAGATCTGCTACATAGTAGGAGACCCACGGTTTAAATCCCATCAGAGTCACCCAAGATCGGTGCTGGTGCCCTCTCCTTTGGTATCTCCTCAATTGTGCACCATAGTTCCTTCGCGAATACGGGATGAATGAGATTGCTCAGCCCCATTCCATTTTACCGAGCGCTAATGGAGTCAAGCATTCCATGAGATTGAACTCTTGACTTGTGAACCCAATACCCGTTACTTCTGATATTCCTCAAGCTTGTCGTTTGCTGCCCTTGCTGTCCACTTTCCACGTACTAGATTGCGAACCACAGGTGTTATTCCACTTTTACCAGTGTGCCGTAAAACCGTATGGTCCATCCTATCCCCTCTGATGGGATGGCCATATTTCTTAGCAAGATCCGTCCAGTTTGCAACCTAGGTTCTCTCTGTCATCTGCAGTTGACAGACCTGGTTAGCAGAATCCTCGCCTTTTGTGAAGAAGCTACCTTTGGGCAGTAACAGCCACACCGAATCATACTTTCGTTTGGGTTCCTTGTAATCTTTTCAAAATGATCAATTTCGCGACTTGGAAGCAACCGGTTGGCCGATACTTGTAGAGATGAGGTTTCAGTAGCGAAGCGTGAAGACAACCTGGAAGCCGGAAGAAGAGCCCTCCTTCATGGGTGATTCAGTAGGGTAATGAACCCTCTTTTGGGCGTCATATCAAAACGCTCATCCCTGAAGGTTGAAACTTGTCTGTGGATGGAAAACTATCTCAGCGGAGTCAATGCAGTGCGGAGAACTAAAGTTAGAGGGCGACAAAAGTCGATTGAGAGGTACCCCACCAGAGATGCAGACGGGTATTTTGGACAAATGGAATGCAAGAAAGTACTTTGATCCTTGCATTGCAGCATGCGAAGCCTTCTGGAATGTAGATTTTTTATGTTGAGGACACGTGACCAGATGTGACCAGACTTAACTGAGATTTAATACCACGATGCCCACCTCCAAGCCCTTTATTCCCGCTTTCGAGAGTGTGTTACCAGTAACAGTCCACCCAGAGTCTCCGTACAGCACTTGATCGACAGAGGAAGCGCTCGCTGGCAACGTGATACTGACCTCGGCCGACGAATTCACAAGTGGTCCACTTGCAACCCCAACCATCATCTTCTTGCCCACAATCCAAGCACTCGCATCAATTAGGGCCTCCCCAGCCACAGGTAGACCTTTGATCGCATTCGTTCCAAACAGGAAATCAATTCCAGGCTCTTTCTGAAAAACCTTTCCAAGTTGCCCACTCCCAAGGTTGATGTCGGCTGTGCTTGGATATAGCCAATACGAAAGGCCTTTTGCATTATGGTTCACAGCCAGCATCATCATATTTTCCACTTCTGCAACACTGGGAATGCTGGTCCAGTAATCCTGATCCCCGAAGGCTTGAATAACAGCCCAAGTAGGTTTGCTCCCTTGGCCTTTCAAGTTGGCTTGGTAATTTTGGAAGTCATCCAGACGAGTGGAGACATCTGTCAGCTCTCCCACGCAGTTATCGCATCCACAGTCACCGTAGGTGGCATTGCATGGAATGCCCCATGGGATGGAATACGTAGCATTGATGGAGATGGGGTAGGCGTCTTCGAAAACGATATCTGCGCCGGCACTGTACTCTTCATAGTAGAAATTTTGGCAGTTTAGTACGAGGGATACCGGATGGTATGGATCCAGCCCCTTAATTTGATCATATGCTAGTTTAGTTGAATTGAGGTTGTACTCCCATCCTAGCGTGGTCAGTACGAGCTTTGGTCGAGTGGGATGAACGAACCATCTGGCTCATCTGCCGTATACCAACTGAGGAGCGTGGTCCGGTTCTTCCAAAGCGCAACCTGCTCATTGATCCGAGTTTCGTTTTGGAACGCAGAACGCATATCATACAGATTGAAGAGATTCAGCTGATCCATATTGTCCCAGTACTTTTCGAATTCTGCCACTGGATATGACTGATCAGGAAGACTTCCATCGGGGGGGATATTTATCGTATTGAACCCCTGGGAGGCGTAGGTGTCTAAATGTGTGAAGCTGATGTTTGACGGACTGACATAGCCTCCATCTGCGTAGCCACCGTTTGGGAAAATGGCATACCAGCCCTTCCAATTGTTGAACCCATTCTGAACGTAGAGTCCACCATAGAGATTGTCAATCTTGACAGCACTGCCGTAGGAACGTGATGGCAGAACATAGATCAAAGTCTTAGCAGTAAACGATTGTTGTGCATCTGGGGGAGTTCCATTTATAGAAACAGCATACGGCTTGAATCGAGGCTTGAATGAGGACAACGAGAATCCGACGACGTTGCCTGTTGAATTGACTGGGACAGAGCTGGTTTTCAGAAGGTGTCCGGACTCTTCACTGTATATCTCAAAGTCCAGTGTGGCAAATAGATTCTTTTTAGAACTCCCTGGGCTGTCGTAACTTCCATTCTTGTAGGATTTGCCTTGGTGGGTCAGCGTGGGGTTTGTTGAGGGCTGGGGAACAGCTAACCAAAAATGTGAGATATCGGGGCGTTCACGATGAAGGAACTCGATTCGTCGCTTTCCAGGAATATTGTATACCTTGGTTGGATGGTAAGATAGAGCAAAGGTTCAACTTTGGGAGGCGGAAATTGGAATTGCCCTCCTGGATCATTAGCAGGATAGCTGCCCTCGTTAGATATCATGTTGTTGGATAGTTCATCGCCACTCACTCCTTTTTATATATCTTTCCACACCAGACAGGCATACTCTGAGGGTTGTTGAAGGCAGCGGCATGTCGAGAGATGGAGAGAGCAGCCAAAGCAGTCGCTCCCCAGGGCCTGATCCGGACCATATTGACTTTGTCCAACTAATGATCAGGCCAATTCGAAGACTCCTCACGAACCAGCGCCGCAGAAAGTCGGAACAAGACAAATACGTACCAAGGGAACATCTTTATGACTAGAAGATGCCCCTTGCCTCCGTTCCTACCTGTGGCTAATGTCGATCTGCAATCAGGGGTGAGTGCTGGAGGACAAATTGCATCGTTTCGCGGATCGGTGTGGGATCCCCCTCCGAGTCCTTCTTTAAGCAGCGACCCGCAGGGCAGCAATTGGCAGGGGCAGAGTTCAAGCTTTCCAGGTCCCGCTTTGCGTTGTTTTTCAGTGCATCCAGATTAATGATTCCGAATGAAGCAGGGTGGGGTAGGATGCGCACCAATTTGGGAGATCATAGCTGACTCCTTCCCCTGATCCAGCGTGTCTACCTTCTATATTGTTTTGATTCGGATAGAACGGCGTACCGAATTGAGGGCGATCGGAGGGCCTCCAGTGAAGATTATGGCGAATCAGATGGATGGCATTCTCATTTTGAGTTTGGAGGCCAAGGATCGAGCTCCTGGCTTCAGTGGGCTGCGGGTGATCTTCGCCCGCATAAGTTAGAGCTTGGCCTCAGATACAGTGAGTGATATTCGCGCTAAGCCTGTTTTCTAGAAAAATTAGGAGTTTCAGCTAAATCTCAGTTTTACCCACCAAAACTTAATCGATTTTTGCTGTAACTATGCAAACTAAAATTAAACGCGTGCTAGATCTATATAATTATTAATGTAATTAATACTATTAATATTAAGCTAATATTATTATAGTAAATAGCGCTATACCTTACTCTAGAAGTAATTTGAGTTATTAAGCCTAATATAAAGGCTATTATAAGAAATTTTTATTACTTATATAAAAAGAATTAAAATATATAAGAAAGACATACTTAGAAATATATTATATATAAGGTATTTATTAGTAAGTAATAAAACAAGAAAATGAATTAGTAAAGTATAAAGCTATAATATTAAATTTAGTATAATACTAACTTTTATTTTTCTTATAAGGTCTAAGAGAGCTTTCTTTAAATAAGAACTCTAATAATATAAATAATAATAATATAGTAGTAATATATAAGAGCTATTAATTTCCCTAATTAATACCCGAGGTCTGTTAGATGCAATTTAGTCACGTGCGACCCTGCACACATCACAGAATTTTTTTAAAGAATATAATTTTTTAAATTTATAATATAAGATAAGAAAAGTAAAGAAAATAAAAATTAAAGAACATAAAGTAAAAAGTAATATAAGAATTAATTCTTTATTGATATATTAATATTAGTAATACTTGAGTAATACTACCTAGTATTAATAGCATATTAATGTATTAGGTATTATTACTAATCCTGATTGTCCAGATTTGTCTCATTCTTAGTCTTTACGAAGCTCACGTCTTCTCGAGATATTTTCTCCTTTCTGTTCGGGTTTCATTCTACGCACAGGTTGTCGAATCGCAATGATCTATTTTCCACTCCGATAGGTTTGTTGTTCCTGCGCTATTCAACAAAAGTCTCAGTATTCAATTTGGATGCCTGGACAACCCCCCGTATATCACATTTGCTGCGAGCAAATTAGCAAATTGCAATTACAAACAATTTATTGTCATTTGATTTGATTTGCCTGGTATTCAGTGCCGTTGTTTCAGTCAAGATTGAAAGCTGGCCCAATAACAGCAAGCCAAGAGTGGTTGCCTGGAGCCGGCACAGGCTTTCGGCTTCTCGGTAACTTGCCGCAACCCAGAGTATTATTGATAAACAAAACAGCGCCTCCCTCGACAACTGAAAACTTGCGTGAGAGAAAAGTTTTTTTTTACATTATGGATGCATTCTTTCAAGAAAACAGAGATTCTTACATTAATCAGGTCGCTGCTTTCAAACCTTCTCGTGATCATTCCAAGGATGATGGCGGCGAGTCAGGAGGAGATACACTAATTGCCGCACGCGTGCGGCCGTTGCTCCCAAAGGAGATTGAAGAGAACGAAGTTTTAGGTATCAGGGTACGGCCTGAATCAGGATTTGCAGATGTCCATGAATTACGGCGCAAGGTCAATGGACAGTCAGCATTAAGTGTGAAAGACCCTCTTTCTGTTTTGAAATAGCGAGTTCTGATGTACCTTCACAGTCTTCCAGTTTTCGACTTGACAAGGTCTATGGTCCGAATCAGACATCGAAGGATGTCTACAATGGCCTTGTCGCACCGTTGGTTCCATGGGCATGGGGAGGCGGCATTAGTACTCTGTTTGCCTACGGGCAGACAGGATCTGGAAAGACGTACAGCGTGAGCGAGCTGGAGAGATTGGCTGCTGCAGAACTTATGCGTGGAAACCTTGAAGGAAACCGTGATGTTTACATTTGCGCGTTTGAGCTTGTCGGGAAGGAAGCTTTTGGTAAGTCTTGACTGCTTTGTTTTTTATCAAACTCTGAGATGCTACGAAGATAGACTCTTCAGTTCTGACAAGGAAATAGACCTCCTGAACGATCGCCGGAAGATAGTTGTTATGGAAGATGCCTTTGGCGAATCCCAGCTCGTAGCTGCTGTCGAGGAAAAGCCAACCACCGCAGAAGAACTTATTTCGCATATCGAGCGCAGCATGTCATTTCGGAAGAGCGCACCCACTTCTAAAAACGATAGCTCGTCTCGCTCTCACGCGGTCTGCCGTATTAGGATCGTCAATAAAGATGTTGTTGACGCTCCAGATGGCCTGCTCTTCCTCGTCGATCTGGCTGGTAGCGAGGTGGACAGGGATACAAAGGAGCATAACAAAGACCGAATGAAGGAGACTCGTGATATCAACGTGTCTCTTTCAACACTCAAGGATTGTATCCGGGGAAGAGCCATGTGGAATATGACGGATGGTGTTGCCACAAACAAGAGAGCGATGAATGTTCATGTTCCATTTCGGAGCAGCGTTCTTACAAAGGTGTTGAAGCATGTCTTCGATTTGAAGGGCGACCGATACTGTAGGACAGCTGTGTTGGCATGCGTCAAGGCTAATGCAGCAGACGCTGGACCAAGTAAGAATACACTGCGATATGCCGAGTTACTTCGAGTAGCCGTTCCGAAGGCCAAGCCTGCGCCATACAATATCAACATACCGAGTACCTGGTCTCATCAATCTCTGACGGAATGGATTGAGAAAAACGTGAGTTATTTCACCTCAGACGCGAAGGTTCTTTGCTTACAATAAGTCAACAGTCTGGGAGCCCGGCGGTCTCCTCCTCCATTCTCGCCCCAACGGAAAATGGGGTTCAGCTTTGCAAGCTTCCAAAAGGAGAGTTCGTCTCTCGCTGTCTCAAGACTCCAAACATCTCCCCCGAGCACGCCCGCGCCTTCTATGACAAGCTCTGGCGATTACACATAGACTCGCGCACAGCCAGAAGCGCTGCTCCATCCGAAGTCAGCTCTGCCATAGCGTCAGAAGACGAGGCGTCTCAAAAGCCAACGGCACCCTTTCAGGAACGCCTCCAAACCGGAATGATTGTGCGTGTCAAACGGCGATGGAAGGCAGATTCACTCCAACATGCCATGATTCTCTGTCCTGAGGGGGCATTTGAGAACGACCCGGAGACGAGACAGGAGAGTATGGGCAAGAAGAGGTATATTTGCGCTCAGATTTTTGGGGCTGTCATGGCGGATGCGTATAATCTGTCAATGGAGTCGAAGAAGGTCATTGCGGTGGAAGATATGGAGGCGGAGGTCTCCATGGAATGGGATGCACCGACTCGGTATTGGTTCATGACGATTTAGGGAATGCAAAAGGGAGAATAGAGTAGAAACAGTCGCAAATCTCGTTAGAAGTCTGAGTAGGTTAATACACGAAACCCTTCTTCCTAGATGATAGAGCTATTGAGCGACTCAGCGAGTGCGTGCCGATGGCTGAGGGGAAGGCAAGGGGTGTAGCGAGGACATCTTGAGAGCAGGAGTTGTCTGCTGGTAGAGGTTGGTGGTTGCATATGCCCTGTTATGCGTATCCTTGCTGCTGGAGGGACTTCGACTTGGGGGTGTGTTGCACGAGCCGCACTGCCATCTTGCCGGTAATCAAGATGAAATTTGGCGTCAAAGAAGTATCAGCAATTGATAACGAAAAACAATGACGAGCGAAGAAGTCACTGAGAGCTTCACCTCGAAGCGACGTACATCAGGAAATTCCTTGTAGAGTGAAAAAGTGTAAGAAAAGGAGAGAAAAGAGAAGACGGGAAACGAGGAGATAATGTCGGCATAGGCTTCACGGCTAATCTACTACAGCTACCCGTGAGCTAAGACCTCCTCCACTCCCTTCCCTCCGCCACCCCCCTTGCTCTCTTTTTCTCTTTGACCCAAACAAATACGAAGATCATATTAGATGTTGAAATTTTGTTAAATTAAGATCCATGCGACCAAGCTACCTCCCTCGCTCTTCCAGTCTGATCTTCTAACAAGTGAAGTCTCACGTTCTTCTCTCCCTCTTCCTCGGGCTCTAATCAACTCTCGTTCGCACCGGTGTTTTCGAAGGGCTTTCCCCTATTCCATTAATCTTCTTGTTACCACCACCCTTTATCTTCAGTTTTTCCCGTGTTACTGGCTTTCTAGCCTTATCTCCTCCTCCGTTAGACCACGAGAGCCTCGAACTACCCTTCTTGCCGTCGCTCTTCGTCTTCGATGTTTTATTCGCAATTCTCTTCTCCCTCATCGAAGCAGTAGGTAAACCAGGGGCAACTCGTCATCAGCATATTCGTCTTCTAAATTATGCTTCTTTCTTGGTGTTAGAGTTGTGAACTTGTGACATTGCCTCCCTTCTCTCCCTTGGATCGAGAGGAGCTAGCTCGCCCTGCACACCTGTTGCTAGATAACTTCTGAGAATTGGGTTCCATTCCCTGCCGTAGCATCACATGATTCTTCTTCCTAGCTACGGTTAGCGTGGCTTCAGTCGCCTTGATAGTAGGCTTCCATGGACGACCACTAGTTCTCCTTCCACTAGCATTCTCAGACTGTACAGGAACCGCTTGTTTTCCTGGTAGGCCGTACTCCTCGTGGCTATCAGACCTCTCTGCAGTAGGATTTTTCTTGGCTCTCTTATGCCCGCGCCCATTCCCACCTTCATTGCCGCCATCACCATCACCTGCACTGCTTTGAGAACCGCTTCCTCGTAGACGTTTGCCCGTCGAAGTCCTCCTATGGAAAATCCTCCCAGATCGGTGTCCACTACCATTGAGGGAAACGGTCGTTTGGGTATTGTTGCTACTACGAACAATATATAAATGTAAACTTGATTTTGCATACTGGTTTTCTGAATGCTTCTTGATATTGTTAGAGGATATGAGAGCCGGAAATGGCTCCACTTGGAGTGCATAATCAGCGTAACGATTGTGTTTCTATAGCAAAATCTTCGGCGACCAAAGCCTGCCTGAGCATCAACCCGTCTGATTGCATTCAACAAAGCCAGGCGAATTCAAGCTCGCGCGGAAGCAGTCTCGGGTGTGAAAATTTCCCCATCAAAGTAAAGCAGACTCCCAGGTACCTTCCCATATAAGTAAACGCCATCAATCGATCCTCTTCGCTAAATATCCAACAACTCTCGTCTTCCAGAGTGCTCAAATCTAACGCATCTCAAAAGGTAATCTCATCTCAATCAACACAAAATACATCCGGCAACTCCCCCTTCCAAGCCCAGTTCCTCTCATCCACCATCCTCAACTCCCTGACCCTCACGGCCTCCTCCTTCACCAACCCCCTCTCTGTCAGCCATCTAATCACCTCCAACCGACCCATCTCCCTCGCAACACCCACACAATCCCTCCCCCTCTCATCCTTCCACTGTAAATCCGCACCCCTATTCACCAACTCCTGCACTGACGCAAGTGCTCCCGCTCTACACGCCCTATACAATGCCGTGCCCTCCACATCCCCCTCATCCATCGGCACAAGCCACCAAATCTCTCTTTCTTCCAACCCTGCCCCATTCCCCAAACACAGTCTCAACATAGTAACATCGTCTTTCTCCGCTGCTCCAATAGCAGCCCCGGTTCCTTGAAGTTTTAGCCCGTGCTTGATCAACAGGTCAACCATATCCAAGCTCCGATTCTCGCCGCCAATAGCATAGACGATAGCTTCACAGCTGAAGCCGGCGTTGACATCCTGGCCATTCTCCAGAAGCCAGCGAGCGAAGGAGATGTTGCCGTGTACGGCGGCGACCACGAGGGCAGTCCCGCAGCCGAAGAATTCGGAATTGTGAGAGTTCAGGTCGAAGCCATTTTCTACGAGGACCTGGAAGATGGCGGGAGACTGGGAGGCGCAAGCAGAATGGTAGAAGTCGGAGTTCAGGCTGGAGGGTGGGAGGCAGAAGCCTTGCGAGAAGCACCATCTGAGAATTTCCGGTTGGTGGGACGAGAGGGAGGCCAGAGCGATGGCTTTCAGGATCGGAGACGAAGGGGGAAGAGTAGGAAAGTGGGACTTTATGAGCGGGAGGTCACCGTTTTGGGTTGCTGTCACGAGCAGCTGTGTGAAGTGATCCTCGGCGGCCATGGCGAGGCTGCTGGTACGTGGCCTGAAAAGCGCTCGGATATCAGCTCTTGTGATGTTGTGTGAAAAGGACTCGCTCCTCTTGAATGGGAGAGAGAAAAAGGTAGTAGATTTTAAAAGCTCGGTTGTCAAGACGGGAGAGAAAGATGGAGTAGTTTAGGAAGATGTGAGGTAAGGCTGCCCGGCTGATGCTGGGTGCCGAGCTGACTCATGATGAGACAAGGCTGCAGATTCGTAGGCAGCCACCACCAATGAATGGCCTGAACAAAGGCCTGTTTGACGATGCGCCATCGCAGTGAGAAATAATCAAAATCCAGGCTCCGGTTCATGTCTTTTTGTTCAAGAAGGAATATGGTCAGCAACATCGGTCTTGGTGACCTGCTCTGACACCGGACACGACACCTCAGCCTTCAATGTCTCAGGACCCCTGGCAAGCCACACTTGTGGACATGTCATCGGTTCGCGAGAGTGAATGATACTTTGTTGTGTCTTCCTTGCAGACATACTGATCCGCGAAATTAAAATTTCGAGGTCACCGAAACATCCAGAATCGAAAATCGGCTAGCACTGCTGCCAATGGTCCCTCCACAAAGATTATTGGTTAGCACAAAGCATCGGAATCTTTCCGATGTCGAAGAACGGGAAAAAACTGCGAATAAAGAAGAAGAAAAACACGTCGACCAGATAATAATTTCTTCAAATCTCAAGCGAAATGAAGCTTCGCTTCGCTGGGTTCCGCTAATCCTAATTCCGCCAGATTAGTCCCCTTTTCCCAACCCCTTTTCGTCACCCGAAACAACTTCCCGCATAATAAGGGAGAGCCGAATTTCTAAGCCATCAAGATCCTACACACTTACAGCAGGCGCTAGGAATAGAGGAGATCGACACACTCATATCGGTTTCAACATCCCCGTGGGAAAACATAAGCGTATAAGAGATAGTTATTTGGTCCAGGAGCGGTTCTCCTCTCAATTTTCTGTCGAAAGAGTATCATAATGCTTTTTTAAGAGTCTTTTATTATACAGTGAATTGGATACGCACCCATAATTGGATATAACTAGGGTTTAAATATGCTTTGCGTTAATGTTTCTATAAAGCCAGGTACATCCTCTCATCTCCTCCCTCTCCTATCTCCTATCTCCCCTCTATACTTACCTAATACATAAACGGGCAATGGTATCCCTTCCCACTATTTTCTTCATGCGATCCTGCCGGATATCCAAACTCATCATATCCAGTCTCTAGCCTATTGAGCCAGTCTGCGACCTGGACACATCAGCTCCCGAGGAAGTTAGCGCTAGGGACCTCCGAACATGTCAGATATTCTGTTGTTTCGCGCCATTCCTTACCTCACTTTGCGGGTGCGCCAAGCCACCCCGCACGTGACACCTCGCCGCTCTACTCACCCTTGCTTCACCTTAACCTCACCCATCCTTACCCGCCTCCATTATGCGCTCTCTACCGCCTCACCTCTACTCACCCTTCTTGCCTAGGATATGCTTATCCCCGGTCGCGTGGCTATTGAGAACGTTAACTCTTAGCGAGAAGGATTTAGGGGAACTAGAACGGGCTCTAGAGGGACCGTAATAAGCCCCTAGTATTAAGATAAGCTCCCGAGCTTATTATCCTAATACTAAATAATAATGTTATTATAAGAGTAGACATGGAATTCTGTCTTATAATATACTCCTAATTCTACTCTTTATTACGATTTCTCTTAAGTTCTCTTCCCTTACTCGCTCTCTTATTTATCCAGTGTGATGTATATAGGGTCGCACGTGACTTAAGGGCATGTGACGAACCTCGGATGTCGCGGGTGTCGATCAGGGAGATCGGAGGCCCTTCGACTTCACAACCAACCACTGTTTATATTATAAGTATTAGGTTTATAAATCACTAATTATATATACGTTATCGGGGCCTCCTATTTAGAGGGGGCTTCCCTGGACCTTATAGGAGGGATAGAGATTAGTTCTATACTAAATTTAATACTATGGTTTCATAACTCACTAATTTATTCTATTATCTTATTACCTACTAATAAATACCTTATAAGCTAATCTCTCTACCCTTAAAGGAGGTAGTTCGATAAGTAATCATGTCTCGAAATCTGCAAAATGTATAACTCCTTACCAAAGCTATTCCTATAGAGGAAGTCGATCAGATTAACCCTAATACGGGTAATAGCAAAGGCTCGTCTAATACTTTTAATAGGGCCTTTCAGGAGCCTCCGAGAGCCAGTAATAATAACGGAAATAATCCCGGCAATAATTAAGATACCGAGATTAATGCCCGAGTTACTGCCGCCTAAGCTATAGAACAGGGCTTATATACTAAAGTCGAAGTACTCTAATAAAAGCAAGAATTAGTAGATATAATTAACTAATATATCCTATAATTGAAGTAATATAAGAATATTCTTAGAAATACCTTATAGTTTACTATATTTTATAGAAACTCTATTTATAAGTCTATCCTATTTTCCTTAGTAATTTCTACTAGAGAACTTCCTAAAATGAGATTAGAACCTATTTCCTTTCCTAATATAATAAGCTTTAAGAATAATCTCAATATTATTTATTAGAAGCTATTATATAATATCCTAAAGATATATTTGGACTAAAAGAAGCTTTTTAAGATCCGGATATCTAACTTATATTATAGAAAGTTCTTTAAAAAATAAAGAATATTTATATTTTTCTAAAAGGCGGTTTTTAGGACCTAATCTTGGATTTATAATAAATACTTTTCTAGAATTAACTTTACTATAAGTGTTTTTAAGGATAAACCTTATAATACTTAGGAGATTATAATAAAGTAAAGCCTACTATTATATAAGGTTTATTAGAAGTAATTTAAGGCCTATTTAGCTAATATATTTCAAGTATCTTAAATTCGTTAATAAGATATTTTTAAGGAATTCCAAGATCTTTATTAGAAGAATAATAAGATAGTTACTAAATTATATATTCAAATAATTAATCTCGAAATTAATTAGGACCTATATTTTAAAAGAAACCGGGTCCGGATTCTTAATACTATTTTATCTAATTATAAGACTTATTAGATACTTATATTTATTTTTTTAGAAAGTAAGATAATATCTATTTCTAAATAACTTAAAAAAGCTTAGAAAATAAAGTATATTACTTATTCTAAATTAAGAAAAGTAAAAACAGGAGAATCTAGTAAGAATAACTCTATTTCCAAAAACCCTAACTTAGTAAATTCTAATTTATAAGGCTATTAAAAAAGGAAGAATAAGTTCTGAAAATTATATAAGAAATCCTTAGGTAATATTTTGGCCCCTTTAAGGCCTTAATAAAGTACTAATTCTACTTTAAATATAATTTATTAGATTTATAAATAGAAAGAATATTTCTCAGGAAATATAAAGTATTTTAAATATACTAAATAGGCTTAGTAGAACCCTAATAAGGCTAAAACTATAGAAGAGTTAAGGTATTTATAGAAGCAGGTTAATACTATTATTATAGAAAAGTATTCCAGAAAAAACCCTCCTAAGAAATAAGAAAAAGGAAAGGCTAAATCTTAAATATTAATAATTTTAGCTATAATAAAAAAAGTATATTACTTTATATAATTATTTGAGTAAAATTAATATAGCTAGAAATAAATACCTTAGAGATATATAGTAGATTTAGTAATACTAGATCAGATTATAATTTCCTTAATAATAATTGGGCTTAAAGCTAGGACTTTATTACCTTAGCTAAATATAACCAAGAATTTATAATCTTTTATAGAAACCGATTTAAGATTTATTAAGCCTATAATCTTAAGATATTTATTATAGATAATTATAGTAAGATATATTCTTTTAAGTTCCGGTTCTATAAATATAAGAATATTAGCTCTTATAGCCTTGTTTTTAGTATGGAATTTTATAAAGTAACTCTTATATAATATATAGACTATATTAAGAAATAATAGATATATATACCTATATAGCCTAATAATATTAAGATCCTAATACTAAAAGAATTTAATAAGAAGCTTAACTAGTATTTTAAGCTAGTATCTCAAGTCTTATTCTTAACTAAAAGTAAATATAACTATCCTAGATAATAGGCTTTATATATTTATAATAGTTACTAGGTCTCTGCTTTATTATATGGTTCTAGTAATACTAAATAGGAGTTTTTAATATAGTAAATTAATATCTTTTAGAAAGGGGCCTTAGAGATATTTATCTATTTCCGGAATAATAAATATAAAGATTTCTTAGAGGTTTTTAATTCTAATAAAGCTTCAGAACTTCCTAATCTTAGTAGTATTAAATACTTTATTAATACAGATAGTATGGTTCCGTACGGGCCTTTATATAATTTATTAGAAACCTAACTAAAAGTATTATATCTATATTTATAGGATATGTTTTATAAATATTAGATAAAGTTTAATAAAAGCCTAGTAAAGGTACCTATTCTTTTTATTTCCAAAAAGAATAGAGAATTATATTTTTATATTAATTATTATAGATTTAACTAAGTTATAATTAAGAATTAGTATCCGCTTTCTCTTATTAATAAGACTTTTAATTAGCTTTAAAAAGCTAAGATTTTTATAAAGCTAGATCTTAAAAATATATATTATTAAATAAGAATTTATAAAAAATATAAATAAAAAACGGCTTTTAGGACTTATTATAGCTATTTTAAATATCTTATAATACTTTTTAGGCTAGCTAATATACTAGCTATATTTCAAGTATATATTAATACTATATTTCAAGTATATATTAATACTATATTTATAGGGCTCCTGGATTATTTTATAGTTATTTATTTAAATAATATCTTTATTTATTTCCGAAATAAGAATAAATACTATAATTATATATACTAGGTATTTACTAGGCTATATAAAAATAACCTGTTTTATAAATTTAGTAAATATAAGTTTAATATTAAGGAAATTAAATTTTTAGGCTTTCTTATTAGAATAGAAAGTATTTATACGGATCCTAAATAGGTTTATAGTATTATTAAATAGCTAGAACTAGAATTATTCTATAATATTTAAATATTTTTTAAATTTACTAATTTCTATTATAGGTTTATCTATTATTATTTTTAGGTAATTATAGGCTTAATAGATCTTTTAAAAGAAATAGAAAAGGGCCGGAAATCCGGTCCCTTTATATAGATAAATAAAGCGGCTAAAAGCTTTAAGACTTTAAAAAAAGCTTTTACTATAATATCTATTCTAGTTTATTTTAACTCTTTTAAGAAAATTTATATTAAAATTCGTAATTATTAGTATTATTTTATAATAAGTTAATTCTAGTAATAGCCCGAAAAAATACTAGTATCTAGTAGTATTCTAGTTCCGGAAACTTTCCAGAACCGAATATAATTATAGTATCTATAATAGAGAGCTACTTATAATTACTAAAGCCTTTAAGTATTAGTACTATTATTTTAAAGAGTCCAGGTTTATAATTAAAGTTATTATAGATTATAATAACCTCTAATATTTTATAGAAATAAAATATCTAGAGAGCTATTAAATATATTAGGTAATATATCTTATAATATATAATTTTAATATTATTTATTATAGAGGTATCTCAAACCTAGTAAATGGACCTAGTAAAAGACCTAATTATAAAAAAGGTTCTATTAATATAATTTGACTTCTGATTTTTTAGAATAAGCTAAAAGAAACTTTTATAATTATAATTCAGAGGTTTTTATAGATATCTAAAGAGTTCCCTTTTTGAAATAAGTATTATTTAATACTTATTATATTTATAGTAGCTAAGGAGAAATATTTATTATAAGACAAATAGATAGATTATTTTATAGATTCCTTAATTATAGAATTAGTTAAAAAGTAAGGTATAGAGAAATATCTTAAAGGCTCTACTATTATAGCTAAGGTAATAGAAATATCTATAATTATATTATTTAATAGAACTAAAGACTTTTTAGTTTTTCGAGTTTTTGAATTAGATAATTATAAATATCTAATTCCCTATATATAGATATATATAATTACTAAAAGAGCTATAGTACTAGCCCCTTTATCTAAATTCCTTCTAGATATTATCTAGATAGCTTAGAAAAATAATTCTTAATATTAAAATATTATAAAATAAAGGCTTAGTAAGAAAAATACTAAAGGAAAAGAAATCTAGAAAAATAATTCGGGCCTATTTAGATATTATTTAAGAATTATTATATTTAATAATTCCGCTTTATATTAAGAAGTTATAAAGCTTTATTATAATAATTTAATAGCCAGATACTATAGAATAGAGAAAACTCTCGAGCTTTTTAGAAGGTCCTAATATTAGGAGAATATAGAAGAAAATATTTGTAATTATTATTAAAAATATAATATTTGCTAGAAAATCAAAATAAAGAAATATTTATTATATAGTTTATTTAGTAATTTACTATAGCCTAAGAGACCCTAAGATAAGATCTTTATAGATTTTATTATAGGTCTATTATTATATAAGAATCCGGTAAAAGGTCCCGATTTTAATATAATTTTTATAATTATTAACTAGTATTCTAAAATAGTAAGATATATTATATACTATAAGACTATTAATTCTCTAGAGCTTACTAAGATTATATAGGAATATATTTTCTCGATCTTTAGCTTTCCTAATAGAATTATTTCTAATTAAGAAATAGTATTTACTAGCTAGTTCTAGTCTGCTTTTTATTTCTATTTAATATATAAATAATATTTAAATATAGCTTATTATCTTTAGATAAATAATTAAATAGAAAAGCAGAACTAGGTCCTGAAATATTACCTGAGATATTATTATAATATCTAAAAGAATAACTAGTTTAAGAAGTTATTTTTTATAGAATTTATATATAATAATTTAAAATATTAGATTTTATAGAATATATCTTTTTATATATATTATAAATACTATTCTTAACTTCTATAGAATCCTAAGAACAGGATTATAGGAAAGATATTAGTTATATATAAGAGGCTAGAAATTCTTAAAATAAAATAGAGAAAGCTTAAGAATTTATAGTATTATATATAAAATAACCGAGAAACCTATTATAATAAGTACTTATTAGCTAAATACTATTCTAAAAGAATCTAAATAATATTATTAATAAGAAATATTAAACTTAAAATAGGAAAGCTTAAACCAAAATTTATAGATCTATTTAGGATCCTTAAATATATTAGTAATTCGGTATATAAATTAGAATTATTAAGTATATATAATTATTTATATCTAACTTTCTATATTTCTTTCTTTAAAAAATATATAGTAAAAAAGAATTAGAAGCTATATTTATATTTCTTCGGAAAACTTCCGGAATTAGTAGATAATAATAAAGAATAAGAATAGGAAATAGAAGCTATTATTAATTACTAATAAGATAGTAGAAATAAGAAATAATAGTATTTAATTAAATAGAAAGCCTGGCCTAAAGATTATAATATCTAGTTACTTATTTTTCCTAATCTTGAAAATTTTAAAGAACTTCTGAAATTATATAACTAAAATTATAGCTTAAAATCCGAAATTATTTTTTAATAATTTTTTAAGATTAAAAAGAATTCTAGATTACTAAGAAAAAAGCTATTTAAAAAAAAGAGAGGACTTAAATAGTTAAGAAAAGGCCCGGAATAGTAATAGAAATACTTTTTTCCTGAATTTTTTATTTATAAAGGTTTTTTAGGGTTTTATTAAGGCTTATAAGAATTATATTTAAATTATTAGAAAAAGGTTTAGGATTAAGAAAGGTTTATTATAGATAGACTAGCTATAGGTATCTTAAATAAATAATTTCTAATTTCTAAAATAAGAATACTAAATACTGGCCCTATTTAGGACTTAATAAAGAATTAGCTAATACTTTCCGGAATCTGCTTATCTTTTAATAGGATATAGTTATATTATAATAATATTAGTATTAAGGATATTAAAAGAAGTAAATAAGGAACTTATAATAGCTATATATATTTTATAAAAGGCCCGAACTTTTAAAGTCAGATTCTAAATAGCTATAAGTATTATATTATTAGTATTTGAAATACTAGTAGTAAACTATTTAGTAATCTTAATAGTAAGTTTAGTAATAAGGTTAATACCTTAAAGATAGATATTATAGTATTTCTTTAAGGAATTAGTAAATATCTAAATATATTAGAAAAAACTTATTTTTGGAATACTAATCCAAATAGTATTATTATTTGCCTTATTAAGATAAGAAGAAGAATTCTAAAACTTATTAATATTTTTCTAGTTTTCAAAAACCTAATTAATAGTATTATTCTTATTAGTATAATATTATTTAGGATATATTTTAAGAAATTTCTTAAAGGCTATAATAGTATCTTTTTAGGACTAGTAAGCCTCTAATAAGTAATAAGGAATCTGAAATCGTATTAGCTTTAATAGATATTAAAGCTAAAGAACTTACTAATATATAAGATTCAGAACCCTTATTATAATAGTTATAATTCTTCTTACTAGGTACTATAATATATAAGGTAAAGGAATTAATAAGCAAATACTTGAAATATTTTAAGTATCTATTAGTAATAGGAAAGGAGACTATAAGGTTATCTTTATACTTATTATTATATAGGCAAATAATAAAGCTAGAAGAAGATATTATAGAATTAATTAAAAATAATTAAAGAAGGCTTGGAAAAGAATAGAAGAAGAGGCTAAAAGGTAATAATAGAAAAAGTTATTATATATATAGTTATTAGAAAGAAAGAAAGTATATAGTAATATAAAGAGGTTTTTTTATAGAAATAGAAAACTACCTGGATTAACTACTAGTTTTCGTACTAGTCCTAATTAGAAACTAGTATAACTAATTAATATATGTTTCCAGGAGCCTATAAATAATTTCTAGGATCTTAGAAATATTTATATAGGTTTCTTATATAAATATTTATTAAATTCTTTCTATATAGCTATTTAGATTATTCTAATACGAGATCTAATAGGTAGTATTAATTTTATAGGATAGTACTTTAGTATTTTGGATTAAGCTAATTAGAATACTCAGATCCTAAACGAAATTGCGATTACTAGTTAGCTTCTATATTTGGGATATAATTACTCTTCTTTCTCGCTTATTTAGCTCTAATCTAATTAGATAATTTTTATATCTATTATCTAGATTATATTAGTAAAACTACTTCCTAAGATACTAGAAGTTTACTTTAATTAAATAATTAATTAATTAAATATTTACCAGGATAGATTAATAGATCTTGGAAATAAGATTCTAGAAGGGGGATATAATTATAATATATATAGGGTTATATATAACTTAAGGGCATATAATGAACCTCGGATATTACGGGTATTAATTAGGGAAATCGGAGGCCTTTTGATTTTATAACTAACTACTATTTATATTATAAGTATTAGGCTTATAAATTACTAATTATATATATATTATTAGGGCCTCCTATTTAGAGAGGGCTTCCCTGGACCTTATAGGAGGGATAGAGATTAGTTTTATACTAAATTTAATACTATAGTTTTATAACTTACTAATTTATTCTATTATCTTATTACCTACTAATAAATACCTTATATCTAGACTCCTTTATCTAAAGTTACTAATATTAATATAACTAATTAAGCTTAATAATTTATTAGGGATATTAATTTTAAAGATATACTTCTTAAATAATAATATACTCTTTTCTATAATATCTTTACTTAGTTTTATTATATTAGTATATAAGTAATATATACTAGTTACTTTATTAATTATATTACTTAGATATATCCTAGTACTTTATATATTATAAGCTTAAACTTACTAATTATGACTTAGAACTATTTTGTAATTAGATGCTTTCTTATTAATAGTTTTCTCAAATATATTAAGCCTCACTTTATACTTATAGTTTTTATTTCTAGTATTGTCCTATTTGCATTATTAGCTATTAGTCTCTAAGAATATACTAGAATTACTATTATTTATCTAGTACTCTTCTTTGAGACCTATATCTTTCTACTTATCTTCACCTCTCCCTTTACAGGCTCGGACGATACAGCAAACGTGGAGCTAGTTTCATTGTTACGGCCGTTAGTAGAGGAGCTTTATTCCCGCTTATATTAGGAAGTATTACAGATACTCTTAGTAGCAATACCCAGTATGCGTTCTTTATTCCGTTAATTAGGTTTGTAATCGCGTTTACATTCCCGGTATACTTGAATGTATTCAAGGCGAAGAGTCTGGATGGCTAGACGGAGAAGGTTAAGGTTAGTATTAAGACTAAGAAGGATGTTGAGAATGGGTCGAGTGGGAGTGGAGATGAGTGGACTGAGAAGGAGTAGCAGGCTCAGGTTGAGAAGGTATGATTGGAGGCAAGAAGGGATAACTTGAGGTTTTGGATTATATAGTGGTGAATTAATCTTGTTTCAAATCGTCGTCTCCACAAAGAGGGCTCGTGAGGGAATGAAATGAGCCCTTGCGGGGCTGATCACATGATTTATCAACTTTGTTCTTTCGTTTCAGGAGCTGATAATCTCACTTACGCATTAACCCGACAAAAATCTTTACCAAGAACTTAGTTCTTGGTCTGTTATCAGCACTCGTATGCCGTCATTGGCGGTCATTCAGCCACCCGAAGCCGTGCACGTGATCTAGGAGCATAGTCCTTGGGATTAGAATGGACGTGTATCTACAACGTTGCAATTGAAAATATGCCGACGAGAGATCATTGAATTAAAGTCCGACTATTAATTCCTGTATCCTGTACATAACAGAGCTTCATTATCCCATTATCAGATATCTGGTGTTTACTATTCGCGTAGTCTCTTTTCTGGCGATCAAGCCCCTTTTCACACGAGCAGCTCGCCCGCCGAGAGGTTAACCCACGACTACCCTGGGAGCTGTCTAAGTGCTATTTTGGATAATGTATCAGTACTCAAATTTATTTTCCACACTTTCTTAACTGCCACAGAATATATTTGTACTAATGCACCCATTGGCAATGCTATACAGGACAAGTATTCGGAGGGAATTACTTTTGTAGGCCTTGGAGCCCTATATAAGACTTTTCTCTAAAGCAAACTTTTGTTACTATTACCTTCTACTCCATTGACTGTAATCTTTCCGAGATAGTTCTATAAGATTAATCACGGCATCCTCCTCTATATTGAACAAGAGGCTTATAATACGAGCACTAATATATTATTATTAATTGTATGATCCTAATAGTAATTGAGTTTAACGAGTTATACCTGTATTTAGAAGTAGTTAAGTGACTTGCGTTATCTTGTATAAAGACCTGGCTTTCGGCATCGGTGAATAATAGCAAAGAGCTCTTGATAATTTTTAGTAAGACTTTTATTATTTATTTTTTTGAATGCGTCAGTATTTTTAAAGACTTCAGAAATACGTTTAATTAATAGTAAATACTGTGATAACTATCCGTATGCCTCCTCAAGGTCCTAGAAGCTTGACGGGGCCAGTGAAGGTGATTGAAGTTATTAGAGAAATCCCACCAGGACTCCAGCTTACACGGCAGAGGTTAATGACACCGCAGTAAGCCTTGAAAAAGAGGAGATGATTATTAGGGGCTTTCTGGGCAATAAAATAAATAAATAAAAACCTGCAGAGTTTCACAAGTACTAGCACCCTTACTCAGTAATAACGATTTGTAAGTAGCTATTACAAGAGTTCCCACTTAATCTAAGCTAAGTGCCAATTACTCTATCGCGAGAGAATAATTAATGCGAGGGATCATTTCTGAAGCAACTTCAACGCGGGGTGATCTGATTGCGGCGCAATATCTCATTGTAGGGTAACCGACTTGAAATCATGCAGCTGAATGAGCTAGTCTCAAGGGTGTGGGGTACAGGAAAATAAAAGAAATCATAGACTGAGAGAACACGGGAAAGCCTCACTAATGCTGGCGACAAGTAATTAATGAGGTGTACTCTGTTGTGGTTGTGGCTGTTGGTTGTTGGCGTTAGTGATTAGTGATTGGTCTAATATTTCGCCTTGTAAAAGAGCTGGACGAATCATGGGCCTGCAGCGAGAGCTCGCCCTGTCAGGGCAGCGCGGGAAGGATTGACCTCTCTGAAGAGTGTTAGACGTAGCTTAACAGGAACTCCTCATCAAAACGTTATAATTCTGCCTTCTTTTCAGATGTTGTTGAGGTTAAGTCTCGTCTTTTTACTTATTTCTACAGGAAATTTGCTCACGTACAGCGCTGTTGCTGGCATGACTCGCCAAAAAGGACGACCCAGGTTCCTGAGACGCCATCATTCTCAACCACGAACACCACAAAGGCTACAGGGTAGCCAATCCGGACATCAAGTTTCGCCTTTGCGGCCGAATTCCTATTACACACCCCGTCCATCTTTCTCCCCACGTGGATCATTTCACAATAACGAAGAACATGAATCAACACTTCAGACCTGGCATCGATCCTCGAGCCCTGCGCCGCGACGACTGGGCGACACGACTTTTCGGTATCAAGACTTAGATCCAAGACGCAAGGAAATACGTCTCCTCCGTATCCTACCCGAAATAACATCCATCATCAGATGCGAGCTATTCCCTGTATCATTGGACAACCGCTGCCCGTATATCGCTATCTCGTACGCTTGGGGGGACACGGATGATACGCGGATCATTATCCTCGATGGGCACGAGTTTGTTGTTACCGAAAGCTTGATGCTCGCTTTCCAAAGACTACGCTCCAAGTCTGCTCCAGTTATCGTGTGGGCAGATGCCATTTGTATCAACCAAGGAAACATTGAAGAACGAAATCAGCAAGTCCAAACCATGACAAGGATCTACCAGCAAGCAATTGAAGTAGCAATTTGGCTCGGGCCGGAAGCTGATAATAGCAATATGGCTCTCGAACTGTTGTTCGAGCTCTATCGACATAAAAGTTCAAAGACAAATATCCTTGCAATTATTCAATCACCAAATCGACGGGACTCCTTTACTGCGTTGGTTGCTTTGTTTGATCGCGAATATTGGGGAAGATTATGGGTGGTACAAGAAGTTCTAAACGGAAACAATAAGACGGTTTATTGTGGTTCGAGCAGCTTACCTTGGAACATCTGTGTTACTGCTTCTGATATTCTTCGACGGCACTACGCGGATCTGTTACTCGCCTTTCTATATACCAAGGGTGTAGCAGCAATATCTGCAAGTGGTCGAACCTACCCTGGACAACTTAGTTGTGGCGGCCCATCTGTTCTGCATGACTTGAGAGAGGATGGGGCTTCGTGTGGATGGCTAGATGTCCTATTATACCACCAAGAGAAAAATTGTGCCGAGCCAAGAGACAGACTTTACGGCCTTTATGGCATTCTACCCGAGCACGAATGGTCTCAATTTTCAGTGGATTACAACAAGCCGGTGAGAGAAGTTTATATCGATGTGGTAGACTATCTGCTTACAACGACCCGGCGTCTCGATGTCATTTGTGCAAGCATCAATTTCCCTGTACATCAAAATACACATGGAATGCCGTCGTGGTGTCCAGACTGGTCCCAACGTCGACGAATCTTGCCAATAGGATATCGATTTTCTGGATTCTCGGCATCAGGAGCGTTGGAGCCAAAAGCTACATTCTCTGGCAAACGTCGAATACTTAATGTTGCCGCTATCTTTCTCGACACGATCACATCATGCGGAATTCCTCTCAATCCCCCGATTTGTAAAGGAGCGCTGTTAATGGCCTTCTTCGAATGGCGAGAGAAGCTCAAGGAGGTCCAAGGATTCAACCAAGCGGATCACGAAGCATTCCACGAAGCATTCTGCAGAACTCTCTCTTGTGGTCAACTTCCAGACGAATACACGCCGAAAGATTGGTTGGAATGGACATATCGCACTTTTGCCCTTGGTCTACTTGGTCGTTATCCCCATTTAAAATTAGATCCTCATCTCATGTCATATGTTCAGAATTTCGTTTCTCTTTCTTTGGGTCAGCAAAAACAGACGCTTACGGAAAATTTTACAAACGCGATGACGGGGAGGTGCTTCGCTACTACACGTAACGGCCTTTTGTGCCTGGGTTCTGGTGCGTTGCAAGTGGAAGATATTGTTTGCGTTCCGCTTGGCTGCTCAACTCCTATCATCCTTCGCAGGCGAGGTGATGGATTTACGTTTATTGGCGATATCTATGTCGATGGGTACATGGGTGGGAAAGCAATTGATGATTGTAACAATGGATGGCTGAAAGTGGAAACGTTTGCCATACATTAGACTTTCATTGGATAAAACTTGCATCATCATCTCTGGTTGGGTTGTGTGTTGGCCGCATCCATGCATAGTTACGCTCCAGAATGGCTGTATCATCGTCAATATATCTTTTTCCCCAGGCATTGGTGATAGTCGCATCATGGCTGATATATCTTGTTCCTCGGGGTCAGGTGATAGCCACATCATATCTAATATGTCTAGTTCCCTGGACATGGGTGCCAAAACCATTATGGTTGATATATCTTGCTCGTCTAGCCACGGCGACAGTTGTATCATAGTTGATATGTCTGGCTCAAAATCCTGCGCCAGCCGTGGGCCACCCGAGTCTTCCACCGCTCCCGAGTATCTGAGAGGTTGTGTGATTGCTTCCATTTCGTACGCCAGTTGATCGAGATTTTTGTACTGTCTTATGTAGTCGGTGAGGTCGCTTTGGGTTGCTACAAGCTTGCGGTAACTCCAACCATGTGTAATCATACCATTGATAATGATTTGACTAGCAAATGCGTTGCATGCGCTGGCTTCGGCCTCATACTCCGGAAGATGTTCTGCTCGATATTTGAGAAAGATTTCTACATCATTTCTACTAAGATGGCTCTCCTAGCTTGAAAGCAGATCAGCACTCTCTCTTGAAGCAAACTTGAACTATGCTCACTTACGTGGTATTTGCTTTTCCGACTTTGAGAAGTGATCCCAGTGTGGGAAATGAGTTGAGTAGAGTAGAGTAGTGGGCCCTACTCATATTCTACTCAAGTTTTTTTCTCACTACTCATACTCTACTCAACTACTCTAGAATATTCTTGAGTAGTTGAGTAGTATGCACGTGATACCATACGTGACGTTGGTGCAGTTCCTTGCTAGGATCTGCATGAATCTCCCAAAACCACTGCATGTCTTTACCCAGCTGATCCTTCGCCAGTACTGTTTAGGTACTAACATTGGTGCGATTCTGCCTTGCTAGGATCTGCATGAATCTGCCAAACCTCTTGATGGATCCTGCTTGATATGATACCGCCGTTACATGGATCCCGTGGCAGTTAGTAGGCACAGTAGCTAACTAAAAACGGTGCTACGAGTCCAATGTCCGTTAGCGTCTAGGCTCCCAGCTCCTTCTATATTCTACTATTTATGCAAGACGAGGCACTAGTCTTCCCAGGAGCGAACTTGTAGTATGTAAGGGGAATAGAACGCCCCGGTGCTTCTGTTTGACAAGGCACCGTGCAGGATCAGGCCGCATCGGCACGCCCCCGCAGCTTAAGAAGAGCAGGCGTGCTTTCGTGGACGTATATAGGCAGACTCATCTCGGCGACGGTGTATTTGATCGAAGAGAAGTACCTTTAATAAAGCTCTTAGAAAATTGAAGTCGTACACTCGTATGCGAGTTGGGTTGTTTGAAGGGAGTTGAGGAGAAGTTGAGAGGGGCATTAAGCGAGGCCCCTTCGGTTAAAAAGGGGAACCAAATCGGCTCCTATAAGGACCCTTAATAAATGTGGTAGGGGACCGAGAACGGCTACTGTCACGATATCTTGATAGGCTCAGAGATGTGGCTATGCTACAGGTAGTAGGGTCTATAAAAGTCTATATATAGATAATATAGAAACTATAGCCGATTCTCGAATGAGCCAGAAGCGGATCCCCTAAGCGTGATCTATCAACTCACCTTCGACTCACCCATACTCACCAGAACTCACCCTTAATTGCCGGTAAAGCAGCTCTGCTCACCTTTCCGAACAGAACCGGATTTTCTTCGTGTTAGGATTGGCGTGCGATAATGAGCCGTTGAAGGGCTACTGGCTGTCGTAGCCACAGTGGGGACACCTGCTAAGTTATGGGTTAAGGGAATTGCTCTTGCGGCAATTGCGGCAAGGATGCGTTTTGTGTTTATTCATTTGTTCGTTTTATAAGTTGAAATTCTGTCTAAGCTACTATTATTTCTAAATTTCCCAGTAAGGAATGTGATAATATAGTTATGGGGAGGGAAAGAGGAGGAAAAGGAAGGGACAAATTTATAGCTAGTGAGAGTAAGGCTTGCGTTCTAAGATATTTGAAGGAAGCTCACTTGAGTTGTAATTACTTCATTTATCTAGTCCTCACTCTGATTAGTCCATATTTTCTGGCTTAAGTCTGCCACAGATCTCTATGGTCTCAGCAATAGCCTCACCTTTATATTTGGATGACATTCCGAACAAAGAATGGGACACGCTTCGAGAATATGATTACATTACGCAAGACGAAAATCAAGCGACAAATGGCCTTGAACAGACCTCTAAGGAACAACAGTCAAATATCCCACTTCATTCTTGAAGTCTACTCATTCTATCCCTGCCCTCCCGGGGACCTTCTTTCTACAGCAAGCTGGCACTGTATAAAGTAGTGTTGTTGGGAGACAAAGGCGTGGGAAAGAGGAAACTCGCAACTCAGGTCATTCATTCCATTTCATTTTTGGTTAGTTACTGACACATCCTCCAGTTAGCCCTTAATCATTCTGCCTAACCCAAAGACCCGATCATTGAAAATTTATACCAAAAGCCAGTGGTCATAGATGGTCTAATGTGCATGCTAGAAGCCCTGATGGTCGATAGGTCTTACCAAGCACAGGGCGGCGCACTCCGAGACCAGTGGATCAGGGATGCCGAAGGCTTCGTACTGGTTTATTCTATCACCAATTGGTCTACCTTTAATCGTATTCGGAGGTACCACAAACTGGTGAAAAGGGCGCGAGAAGCGGCACTGCAGGAACTGCAATGACCGGAAACCCACACCATTCCCCAATCATGTTGGTCAGACACAATTGCGAGCATATAACTGAACGCAAAGTTTTGACACAAGGCGGGTTTGGTCTGGCAGATACACTAGGCTGCGAGTTTGTGGATGCTTCGGCAAAAAGCGCGGTATCAATGTTGAAAAGGCATTTTTCAACGTTGCAAGAACCATACGTCGACATCATATGCAACTTCCAAGGAAGCCAAGGACTTCAGACGAGAAGAACTCCAATGAGCAGGATCGCTCCGAAATTGTAAAGAGACGAGACCAAGAGAAAGTCCAAGAACGACCTCCAAAACCCCGAACCGGAGCTGGGTGCGGAAGTCTTGCCCAGCATCACTATGCTTGCTCCAAACGATGACTAATTAGCAGTCTCGCGGGCTTGTCTAGAAGAGTCATCATCGTCTAGATCAGTAAGAAAACACTCTACATGAGTGGGAACATTTTCCAGGTCGGCTGGGCCTTTATCCAGTCCAATTCCTTGAACTCGGCGATATTCACCCGATAAGCAATACCGTTCTCCCAACGGATCTGCAAGGCTACAACATAGGGCGGGTAGACTTCTGCCATCTCTTGAACCTCCTTTCGCCCGATGACAACAAATTCTTGGAGGCCCGAGGGGCTTGGCAATGAATTCCAGTGTTCTTGGTCCATCCTGTCCACGGTCCCCACTAAAAGCCCCCCTGTCGACTTCACAGCTGCCCTGGGCGTCTTCACGATTCCGTTCGCCTCATCTATGCTCGATGATTCAGGCGGCAATATTGGTGAGCCATAAATTGCGATGTTCTCGGCTTCCGAGCCAGTATGTTCGGGTCTTTCGACGATGAGGAATGCTGAAGAAGCCCAGAAAAAAAGAACATGTCCATCCGGCACAGTTCTTAGTCTAGACTCTGTTAAGTCTGGATGATGCTTTTGAATGTCATTCCAGGTGATGTTACCGCCATTTTCGTCCCGACTAAGTAGCGTTCCCTTCTTTCTGCCAGAATCCGGCTTTTCGATCGGCGTGCCAGAGTATTGTTCGTCCAATCTATTCCTACCAGCGATTGGAACAATACGAATAGGGTAACTCTGGTGCGAGAAACACAAGAAGTTGAGAGTTTCACTATCATGAAAATGTGTTAGGTACAGATAAGATCCAGGCCCAGTGGAATAGAGAATTGTGAAATGCACACTCACGTTTCTAATTTATCGTCCCCAACACTAACGTTAACCGGACCCATCCAGCCCATCCACGACCAACTTGGCAGATTGACGTGTGTTTTCAACGAGGTTAGCGGGAGAGTTGTCTTCTCGGTGCGGCGATGCAGCTTGTAGTAATATGCGGGAGAGCAGTGTGGGCTCCGATAAATTATCGATCGAAATTATCGATTAGTAATCGTTATCGGCTAAGCGATCGATAAACGATCGATATCGATAATTATCGTCGATAAAAGTGGGCCCAGCCATTAAACGAGCCCTATTACGGCTTTCTAGTTCAATTATAAACCGATTAGTATTAAGATTAGTATAAAAGTATACTATTATTACTATACTATTAGACTTTTTAACTTTTTATTTAATAGTCTATTATATAACGTAGACTAGCTAGTATTTAATCCAGTTATCGATAATTCCATCGATAAAAGTGGGCCCAGCCAGCCCTTAAGCGAGCCCCATCACCTCGATAATCATCGATAAAAGTGGGCCCAGCCAGCCATTAAGCGAGCCCATCGATAATTCCATCGATAAAAGTGGGCCCGCCAGCCATTGAGCGAGCCCATCGATAATTCCATCGATAATAGTGGGTCCCAGGGCCTTGGCAATACTACAGGGCCACTACAGGGCCGCTACAGGGCCAATACGCTATATTTACAGGCCTTAGACCGCCTTTACAGTACTAAATCTATTAATAATAGTGGGTCCCGGTGATGTCCCGGTTACGCGATATCCCGGTTACGCGATATAAATACCCGGAGTACGGTGGAAAAGAAATGATATCGTCTTAAGGCTAAATCATTTCCGCCATATTCCGGATATTTATATCGCGTATAGTATTGCCAAGGCCTTAGTTCGATAATTATCGTAATCGATGGTCGATTATCGATTATCGAAAAATTAGCGCGATTATCTAATCGTCGCTTATCGAGCTTATCGGAGCCCACACTGCGGGAGAGCTCCATGCCAAGGAAACGCTGAAGCGAGATTTGGGATGGCCCCAATGGAATTGCTCGCCGGAGATGCGACCCAAAGCTTCCGCAATACCCTGAAAAGCATCAAAGACGTCTCCAGGGAAGGACATCTGCGTGTTGGAATAAGATTCCACCAGCCTGCTGTATTTTTGCTAGAACGTCTGGCGAGTAGTAGTCAACCTGGATAATGGTCCATCGATGGTTTTGAAAGCCAGTGTAGTGCCCCTCTGTTTCCATAGCTCTATACGTAGGGGCGTATCAGTAGAATCTCGCTCATAGATTTTTGGTGGTTCGAAATGGGATTCCTCGCAGAAGATAGCTCCGTCACATACCCAAAACACTTGCCCTTTGGTGAAGACAAGACAACGACGAGATAAGCAACGCTCTTGTACTGTCCATGTGCGTGTAGCCCATATACTCACATCGATTTCGTCGTCATCAGGTTTATGAATGGCTTCGAAGCCAGTCCACACCGGACAGTGATTGCAGGTCGAAACGACAGCTAAGCCAGGATCGTCACGGTCTTCGTTGGGCGGAATAACAGTTACCGACTTTTGATGAAAGTTTCGCGTATAAGGATGGAGGCCCGACAAACCAGCGTTTGCATTATCACCACAAGCTGCAATAATAGTCAATGAAGCCTGGTGGTATATGTTTCCCATGTTGTTTAGTTGATCTTGTCTGTCTCTGAGGTCAAAGTCGGTCTGGCCCTGGCAAATGCAGAGGACGTCAACCCACAAAAATTTGATGGCCAACAGTCGAGTTAGGTGTATGGCATCTGAAATTGTTTGTGGTAGTTTGAATTTTAATAAGGAGTCTTTGACTTGCAGACTCATCTCGTTGTATCCGCCGAGTTTGACCTGCACCGCATTTCCCCAGACATAGCTCAGAGCAGCATATCTGTTGGGTAGCTTCGTAAGATCAACATCTCGCAAGATGCAAAGACAATTTTTATCAACGTCGATGAAACGGATGAGTTTGACAGAGGTCGCTCTAATATCTGTCAGTATTGGGACAATCACCCTACATGCATTTATTGCCACTCACCGAGGATTGTTAATTGAGAACTCTTCGTCAGAGCAACAAGTAATGTCGTGGTCTGTTTCACAAATTCTCATCCACTGACGTAAAAGATCTAGGTCGACGACATCTGGTCGCATTCTGCCTCGAAACAGCATTCTCGAGGAATTCGACTCGTGCTCTGCCTGTATCCTTGCTTGAGGATGGCTAGATGGCGCAAAGTCATCGGGATGGCAGATCTGTAGTACCTTATTGTAGAATGCCAGGGACTTCCAGTTCTCGATAAGCACGTCGTCAACGACCGTGTCCTTCTTGTAAAGAACTCTCAAGCTAAGTCGTCGTAATAAGGTCAGGCCATCAGGTGAACTTGAACCGATGTCCCTAATGGACTCGCTGATATAGGCATAATACTCCCTATCGATAGATGCTTCGATCCAAAGGTTGTCGTCGTCCTCGGGCATAGGTCTGTCGTACAAGTATCTGGTCCCTCGTTGCTTAATGATAGTGCCAAATAGGTGGCAAAGCTCACACGGTCCGACATAACGGAGAATCCTGGCAACAGGTCCGAGAGGCACAGATGTTTCCGTAGACTTGCTATTAGCGCCTTTGGTGAGGCTGGTGCGGAAATGTAGGTTGCGGAAACTCGGTAGCCTATTCCTCTGTGCATGACGGACTTCACGGATCTCAACTGCAGTAGGACACCTAAGAGAGGAAAAGGGAATTTGCCGGCAATATTCGCAGAGATTGCCCATTGTTGCCAATTGAACAATAACATCACACGGAGGCAGTTCTGCGTTACGACCTGATATGATGGCTCGCTAGCGGGCCGCTCGAATGCAGGCATAGACACGTGGCGACAGAATCAATTGCCCGACTGGGGGCGCTTCCTCCAGCCCCTACAGTACAAGCCAACTAATATTAGACCCCTTTCTTGAACCCCACCAAAAACAGCTATTTTGCCCATTCTGCGGCGAAATACCACAACGCCCACAACGCGTGCACTTCCCTAATAAATATGATTTGTATTAAACTATATAAAATTAAACTTTTTTACAATTCCAAGTATGCTAGAAATAAGAGGCTCTTTTCTAATTAATTCGTGAATTGCGACGACCTGGATCCATGTGAGAAATAAGCGAATTTTGGTATAAAAGTGGTACTACAGTAGGCCAAAACATTATGCTTTACCCCCTCGTAACTTTACGACCACGCTTCCCTAGGTTTATTATAATCTATAGGATTAAGGGCAATAATCCAATTAAGGATTGTACTCGGACATTTTCATAGTAAAATAGCCGGAATGTGGTTAGTTGTGAACGTGCTCCACCCAGCTTTTTGTGAGAAAAGGGGTTTCGCTTAATATGAGTTGGTGGTGACTGTAGCTCGGAGGATATTGGACCTGATTAGAACCTTCCATCACGCTTAGAACTAGAATTTCTTGTCACACTTGCAATTCTCCATGGAACCTGCGATCCTCTTCCTCACTCACATCCCCTCAAAACGGTCACAAATTCACCAAATCGGAAATATGACAGCACCACAGTCATACACTCAATTGTTGAATGCCAAGACATGTATAGCCTGCTTACAAACATCGAAAATGCTCTCTGGCTCAATTCCCGCAAAAGAAGTCTCGCAGCGTATTCACTTTTAGAGCCCAAGTTTTAGGAACGTATCTTCTTCGAGAACGGAACAAGAACTAAAACGCGCTCTTTACACAAGTAGCCGTGCTGTCGGTGGAGTTGAGAGAAGAACTGGTACAATAATGCAGAGAGGAAATCCATTAGTCCTATTGTTCAGGCGTGAATTAATAGTTACGACAGGTCAAGTACGTTTTGACCCCCACCAGCGGAGCTTGAATAATTGACTTGGTTAGGTGTAAAGTGAAGTGAAATGTACATAATAGTTAAAACGTTATATTTATATCAAGAAAGTTTTATGAGATGACCTGCCATTCTGAAAAGGGGAGAGCATGCAATCTCGCTTCGAGAAATTCCCCTGCCGAACTGTTCGAAGATCTACAAGATCTCTCGCATCGTCCCGCTTCCAACTTCACACCAGCTAACACAATATGGAGCGTAACAATACTCCAGCCTTTGATTCGATAGATGGAATCCCAAATGCTCCCTCGTATGGCCTAACATTCCCGTCGTATAACAAGAATTTTAAAGGTATCCAAGGTCTCAGAACTTCCTTAGACAGACTCCAGTCTCTGCTCCCAGGAAAGCTGTGATAAGAATTGCGGTATTCGCTAAAGCCCTGGAATACCCTGAAGTACAGAAGTGCAACTAACTTCCCGCTCCGAACGCGAAGAGTCAACATCATAGCGCTGAAACCGTCGAATTCATAGCTTAAAGGAAGGTGCAGGATAGCGTGAATAGTGGCTATTCCACCAGGCGAGTAAAGTTATTTCACAAAGATTATCCCGAAGTATGAAAGACCAATAAGGGAAGAATATCCCGTTCAGCCAAGCGCAATATTGCCACCCATCACAAGCAGATCGACTTTATCTTTCGAGCGCGCGAGCCCCAATCGACCCCCCTCTTTTCGCGTCGCCCGAAAAGGGTACGACTTGAAATCAACAGCAACCTTTCAAGGGATTTATGCAAAAAGGAAATCATTCGTTTTCTGTATGGCAGCTAAACGCAGCTTAACGAGGCAAGCAAGGCAAGCATGGCAAAGTAGATAGATAACCCATGCTCGGTCTCCATCCCCATTCCCAAACCTCGTTCGCCAAGAAGCCGAGCAATGCAAACGTTTCACCCCGCCCTCCGCACGCCCGTGAAAGTAAGGTTAAACAATCTTGGCTTGCGCTTGCTCTGTATCAGAAGTAACTTGTCTCACGAGCCAGCCAGTTGCGAGATCGAAAATGGCTCCAAGACTCTTATTTTTGATTTTTGATGCGAGTCCAAGGTCGGGACGTGCAAGACGAGACCAAGAAAGGATGCTGCGGTTCGAGAATCGAAGTGATGAATCTCTTGATCGTGACCCTAAACTACTTCTTCCAACGGGGCAGGCAATTCTCTACCCAAGCTTGGCTAGCTAAGAACTTCTGGGCTTTCATCATAGAGCTGCACTTTCCAAGCGGAAAATTATTTACTCTTCATCTTTCCTTTTCTATTTCCTTTTGGGCTTTTTTGGTTTCGATCCAAAGGTGCTAGAATATCAAAAATGTATCGCCACATCATCATCCTCCTCGCTCTCCCGACTCTGATCAGAAGCCAGACGATAAACGGAATCCCCACCTGTGCCGTACATCCCCTCGCTTTCCTTCCCCCCTTCCCCCCAATCCGCCATCTCCCCCCCTCTCTAACCGAACAAACACAGAAAGAATGCGCGCTCTCCATCATCGCCACCTCCTCCGACTGTCCCCTGAACACGCAACCCTGCATCTGCGCCTACCTCTCCGCCTACGCCTCGTGCGTGGGCGAAAGCTGCAACGGGACGGACTCCACGCGGGCGGTCCCGGTCCCGCTCCCGTACTACATCCCCGAGGCGACGATCAGCGTGGCGAGCATGGGGACGTGTCCGGCTGTCGCGGCGACGAATCCGGTTTTCGGCACTCTGGAGAGTGGGAAGACTGCTTCTGCGGAGACGACGACGATGACGACGAACGAGGCAGGGAGGGCTGCGACGACGGGTGAGGCTTTGGGCTCGGAGGTGACGATGACGACGATAACTTCTTCGGAAACGAGGACGTCGAGCTCAGGGACGCGGAGTGTGGCTTTGGTCACGGGTATGAGTACAAGTGCGGTGCCTGCGAAACAGACAAGCACTGGCGCAGCTGGGCCCTTGGAGGGGCATCGGGTGCTTGGAGTCTTTGGGGGTGGATTGGGGATTGTGCTTGGTTACAGGTTTTTTGTGTAAGAGATGGAGGGGGGTAAGGAAGGTTGCTTGGGAATAGAGAAAGGAGAGACTAGAACGGCAGGCGAAGAAGATATGACACTAGACTAGGTGAAAAGGCGGGGGGAAATAATAATAGAAGACAACTAGGCCAATGATCTGGGAGAAGAAACACACGGCACAAGAGGAAGGGGGCAGTTGAAGGGTATATATTACTACGTAAATGACTTTTAAATGTATATGTGGGGAAGATATGAGTGGAAAATATGTCCAAGACTCCTGGGACTGTTGCTGTTCTGTTCTGTTGTCCACTGGGCTCCAGGCCCTCCGTTCGATGCCAGACTGAACGCCGGTCCTTCTATGCAAATTCCCATCCTAGTCCATGCCCTGCGCACCCGATGCAATATGCCACCCAAAACAAAAGTACACTATCGACACCACAGTCGTATATCCAGAGGACAACAATGCACCCACAGACGGAGAATGCCCTTCGTGGGTCTTACAGATCAATGATGGTTCGAAAACGGCGTCACAAGATCGATACTCTTCGGCCGATGTCCGTAACCACTCGGCCCAGATCGCGGCGGAAGAGGACGATCCATGCCCATACCTCCTGTGCTACCATATCCTCCAGCGGCCGTGCCATGGCTCTTTCCATACGAATAGAGATCTTCTCTGCTCCTGCCAGCATACCCATTCGTTGCATAGTACCCGCCCCCATAGCTCTGCGACGTGGTATACGTGTGCGACCCATTCGTGTACGAGTTCCCGGGCGTCGCGCTCGGAGTGGGGGTCGCGGCCTTCGAGCCCGCGAAAGGGATGTAGTTCCACACCCCACTGCCGGTCCGATTTATCGAGCTGGCGCTGCTCTTCGGAGGGGATTCCGGCTCGCGTCGGCTGGAGCCCGTTCGCGGGAGAGCAGTCGCAAGCTCACGGAGCGATGCCAGGGCCGTGCTGGATCCCGAATTCGCATATGCTTGTGGGGGCGAGGCCGAGTAGGCCGGCGCTTGGTAGGATTGGGGGTACGGGTCCGAGCTGAAGTAGGAACGTGGTCGTGATTGTGTGGGTGAGAAGCGAGGGATGATGTCTGGTCCTTCTTCGTGGGAGGGGGTCGCTGCAGCAGACCCCGACGTGTATTGTCTTGTGTAGGGTGTAAGTGGTGGAGATGACGGCGTGTAGGAGGCGGGGTAACTGTTCATTCGTAGGGGCTGTGGGGGTGCTTGATCGTGAAGGCGGCAGCTGCGGGCAGAGATACGTTAGTTGGATGGTTTGCACGAGGGTGTGGTGGGGTTAACGGTCTGAAGATAGGCCCCCATGAGTGGTGGGGTGAGAAAGCAGGGGAGCTTACCCCTCTGAGCAATAAAGGTATGTGTTGTTGGCAGGGAGGAATTGCTTTTCACACGTCATGCTGTGCTATTCGTCAGCCTGCATTCCAAAATCTGCACCCCACAGTGGGGGGTCCTTTCTTGGGTTTTGGGGTTCCTGGGGATGTCTCCACGATCGAGTGCCAATCTCTCCTAGCTGCATGGAAAAAGGATGAGTCTTGACGTACCAGTATTGCGGGAAGGACTCGCCACTGTCCCGACCGCTGTGATCCTCATCACGTTCCCGATCCCGATCCCGATCCCGTTCCCTTTCGCTCCTGTGACGGCTCGAACTTCTCCCGCTGCTGCTCCAGCCGCGCCCGCCTTTCGTCACGGACTGAGGGGTACTTCTGTGAGGCAGCGGCGCGGGTCTGGACGAGGGTTTCTTCTCTGTGACAACCACGAATTCCCTCCCTGATTTCCTCCTCGAGTGATGCCTCTTCTCCTTCTCGGAATGGATCCGCGGCGACAACGGTGGCGGGGAGCTGCCCGCATAGTGGGTGCGCACTGGTGGGGGGCGTGACTGAGCCAGCTTGGCGAGTTGGCAATATCAATCCTTTTCAATTGATTTCGCGTGCGATAATTGAATACAAAACTGAAGAAGAGAGCCAGCGGAGGGGCTGGCTTGATGTATACTCAGGCGCGACCGTGATCGGGGTCAGGAGGGCCTGGGTCTTGTGATGGTTGTCGCGGATGTGAGAAATGACAAGAAATTCTCCAGATACGGGTGACTCCGAGGCTGGCGCGCTGCTGCGATAACGGCCAACGGCCCCTGCAAAGTGATACAACCACCTCTGCCAAATGGATGCACCGCGTTTGGGTGGCCGGTCTATCCTGGAAGTAGATGTAAATTGCACGCCCGGGGCCGAGAGCGGAGAGCGGAGGGAGATTGTCGTGAGATGTTGTGAAGGACGACGAGGTGCTGGTTGGCTGCGGTTGGCTGGGTTGGCTGCGGGCTCTTGAGGAGCTTGTTATCCGGATAGGCCTCGGAGGTTTTTGCTAAGGGCGGGTAGGGAGATGATAGAGCTAAGGTAGCAGTAAGTAACTGGACGATCCAGGAGGTGAGGCGAAGGCGAGGGCGAAGCGAAGGCGAAGTGTGTTTGTTGCTGGCGGAAGAAGTTTGCAGGAAGCGAGCCCTTTGGTGGTGGCCAACGGCGTTCTTTTGAAGACTCCTCGTCTCACTTCGGCCGCGCTCTCAGCCTTCAGCAGACTTAGTTGAGCTGTGCTGACCGCTGAGGTGTGATCGATGGCGGAATGCGGCTGGTCGTCGTTCTTGCGGGGCTGTGGAAGAGATTTTCAGTGACGATGTCGTGCTCCGGGCGTAAGAGTCAGTAGTCTGCAAAATGATGCTATTCAACGAAGAATTGCGTTCAGGCCCCGTGCTGCATCCAACGGGCACGGCGAGATATTATACAAGAGCACAGTATCGTCGGCCCCTCACAACATGGTATTGCACCACCGCGCCGGATATTTGATGGAGCAACCGGCGTCTCCACCCTTCTCATTCAGGTCATGATCCAACACGTTCTCGATCCTCGCACCTGTCGTGCCCCTCTGCGTGTCGCTATTACGCACCAGCAAGGTACTCATTGCGGCATCTGGATCACGACCCCCACGTCGGTGCTCATCTCTGTCCGTCTCCAGCCCCGCCGGGCCCGCCAAGCACTGCTTCGTCGTCTCCAACGGGCCATGTTTGACGAGACGAGTCAGTCAGCCAGCCAGCCAGGTTGCCATGTGCCTGCCCAGCTGCCCAGCTGCCAATCACGGCTTTCATCACCTCCGTCTGCAGTTACGATACGATACGATCGCACGAAGGAAGCTGTTCAGTGTTCACAGCGAGGCAGGAGGACCCGTTCATCAGCATCGTGATCCTTCACTCTCTTACTGCATTTAGTATTACGAGTTACAGTACAGTACTCTACACCTGCAGTCCACCGAGCATTGGCCGCACCTTGTGCTCCCCCTGGTCCCCCTCGTCCACCCCTCGTCCCCCCTTGTCCTCCTCCCGCGTCGCCGAATCTGTCGCCCCGTCTGATGGAGACCCCCCCACGGCCAACGATGCAGGCACAAGTCCACAAAAGAGGCAATCCGAAGACGCCGCCGCCGTCACCCTGGGAAATCTCCCCCTCGATTGCGCCGAGAGTGCTCACAGACGGCTGTGAGCGGCATTGACCAATATACTCCGTAGACAAAGTACGGAGTGTAGATATTTTGGGGGTCCCTTTCCGCTGCTGCACACGGTCCACACCTGGGCGCTGGCACCGCGCTCGGTACCTCGATAGATATCTCCGCCGCCCGCGATTGGCCGCTTCACATAAAGCTATGACGACGGGTGATCGCGGGATCTCCCTCTTAGGAGATGCGAAGAGGGGAAGCCTGATGCCGCATCCGCCCAACATTAAGCCTTAGATCAACAGGCTTCCTCCCTCCCTCGCAGGTTACCCGTGGGGTGGGTTCTGCCACGGCCACGGCCACGATTCTGCCGGATAGGGAGAGCGGCTGCGCAGCCATGCTCCAACCACACTCTGCTTGGGAGCAGCGCTCATTGGCAGATGAGGGAAAGCACGCTACTGCACGAAATCAAGGCAAGCGGCCTCCCCATACCAGTAGGGAGTGTTTCGTGTGCACAGCTCTCGAGATGGCTCGCTGACTCTGTCTTCCTGACGTCTGATATGACACTCCTCGCCCGAACTCTGTCTGTCTGTCTGTCTGTCTGATTCAAGACTCGACGTTCGGATGCGAGGGTTCGGAAGCGGAACGTCAACCCGCTGGGTATTCCCCTCCGCATCCATCTGCCTTGGGGAGGTTCCACTGCAGACGTGGGGGCGCAATAAAGTCCCGGAAGTTTATTTTGCGGGCAGTGAATCAAGAGAGGGTAAGTTTGGAGATTCTTGGCCGTCGTGCTAACCGTATCCTGAAACATGACATATCGTGAATAATAAACCTTCTGTGTAAGATTCCCTCAAACTTTTCGGGGGGAGGATGCGAGGCTTGTTTCGAGAGGAAAGGGAGACATGTGAAAGTTGATAGGGGGTCTAGACTTTCCAGTTTCGTTGCGTCAAGTCATCTTGTATTCGGGGCGCGCTCTTTTCCTCTCTTCGATGCACGATCGAGCTATGAGTTTAGTGGAAACTGATCGACGGATCGTATACAAGCTTCTGGAACACGTCTCGAGCAAGTGCCGTTGAATAATGTCTTTCCTTGCGAAACGCTGCGGGGCATGCAAATTGCGGAGACCCGCAGCCTAGAAATCGGAATGCGGACATGGAGCCGAAAACTCAACCACCGCGCAGTGGTGACTGTTACCTAACACCAACAAGGTTCACATTACCTCTATTTCAATCGCGAATACATCGTTTTTCAAGGTCTCCATTTGCCTCCTTTTACCAAGTCAAACACTCAAGTCCTCCACGTTGGTTTCACCCTGTGGGGACGGCCCAGACCGTCTTCCTAAACCTGCCAATGCCGACACGACAAAGTCCACACAGCAGCTGTTTCTCGGTTCCATCTCCAGATTTCTAATGAAACCCCCCCCCAAAAAACGTGTCAACTATAGATATCTAAAGGGAGCACGTCAATATTATAAAGAGCCAGAAAAAAAATGCGTTTTCTCTTTTACACGCATGCAGCCGCGTGGCCTCACGTCATCCAAACCAAGCCTTCCGGCAATGGCGATGACATATATACATACATATCTATCTCCCCACCTCCAAACAGACGAAGAATTAGATTATTTGTCTATCAACATGCTTCAAGTTCGCGCTTTAGATAAGTTTTTGCTATTCGTTCTCGACGACAAAAAAGGGGAAAGGGGAAGGAGGACGTGTCTTTCAAGATATTCAGATATCATTACATATCTGGTAGTGACTCAATCTTCATTAATATCCTTCAGAAGACAGTGAGGTCGAGGGGGTTCTATGCAAGAACGTCGTCTCGAGATAATATACATTGGTTTAATCATCGATTTCTATTCTTCAAGTGACACGAGATTTCATGTTTTATATCTTACATCTTATATATATATATATATAATTAAATTTTCTCAATAAAGCTAGGCATACGTCTCGCATCTCTTTCACCCTCTCTAGCATAGGTTCAAGGGTCATCTACCACATAGACTGATGATAGCATCCCTTCCCACCGTGACCCTTAGGTCGTCCGACGAGATACCAGAACTGACCATACCTCGGCTCCAACCTATCGATCCAGCTAATTCACCCTGTTGCTCGAAATGTCCAGTGGCGAAGGCGCCGTCACTTGCTAGCCATAGGGAGTGTGGATTTCGTGGTAGGGTTGCATGGTGTTGAAGCTAAAGGAGGGATAGCCTCCGAGTTCTATATAACCCTGGCGGCAGGCGGAGCAGAGAGGCGCTCTTTTTTTGTGTGTTCATTCGGAAGGCGGAGTTTGGCTTGGTTTTTTATAATGGTATGATATATTTGGCTTCTATGCTGAGGAATGCGTGATGGTCTGTTTGAGTGGAAGGGGAGAATAGGAAGGGGAGAATAGGAAGGGGAGAATAGGAAGGGGAGAATAGGAAGGGGAGAATAGGAAGGGGAGAATAGGAAGGGAGAGAAAGAAAGAGAGAAAGGGGGAGAAATTTATACACAGAAAGTGAGCTTTGGTTCTGTGATACTCGAGAGGAGTCTGTTAATTTAAAGTGGCTATTTGTTATCTGAAATTGGCGCTCTCTGCCGTCTTGTCCAGTTATCAGTTATACTTTATCTTCTATTTTCTGTAAAGCCAGACTTACGCATGCATACGTCGCTCTTTCCTCCACCCTCTCCATCTACCTACCACATGGATGGATAATGAGGCCCCCCCCCCCCCCCAAAATATCCCCCATGATACCCACCACCTCCACGTCCGCCCCTACCACCCTGAATCCGACCACCAAACTCGTCATATCCCGTCTGCAACCTATCGATCCAATCGCTTACCCTGTTATATGGATTATCGATTTGCAGCCTGGCGAGAGAACCTTGGTAGCCAAAGGCATTGTGGCTTTGCTGCGATAGTTGCCGCTCTCGAAACTGCAGCGTGGACAACTCATTAGTCCGGAATGGTGTTCGCCGCAGTTGGAACAGAAGACCATTTCTGTGGCGGTTGTCTTGTTTGTTACTTTAGAAGTCAGAATCTTGTCTTAGTTTCTACATTGTGTATAATATTAAGTTGTTTTAGCTTGTACGCTAGGGAAGGTTGGCATGGTTTGAGAGGGAACGAGGGAACGCGAAAGGAAAGAATAGAGGGATTTATAGACAGAGTGTAAGCCTGCTGCTCTGATATTCGAGAGAAGTCTGTTGAAAAGAAGTCATTGGAGTGGTTACTGCTATTTTGTTTATTTAGCACTTTATCGTCATGTTCACTTGGCAGTAATGTTTCGTGATTGAATCTCTATTGTGAATATAAAACATGCTCAAAAATTGGAACATCTTAGTATTAAATGCTTAGCTTATGTTGAGTTAGGTAATTTGGATAACAGCTGCCCTGGCCTAGCAAAAGCAACTTGATTGAATTTCTACTGATATCTGTCAAGTATATCTCAAATCCCCATCTTTGACCTTTCTGCGAGCTTTGCGTACACCTCCTCGAAGTACCTCTTGCCTGCCGTACCATACCAACGCGAAAATAATCAACAAACAGCTTAAAATCACCCACTTATACTCCCAAAAACACATACCATATATATCTTGATCACGAATCCTTATAAATAAGTTCACTCGCCTCGTAACGAGGGGTCAGCACTACCCACTCGGCCCCACTTCCCTTCTCCACTATCCTCCCCTGCTTAACTTCACATCTCAAACCATCCCATTCATCTCCCTCACCTCTCATCCATATCCCTTTAAGTATGGAATCCAATTCAGCTCCCAAAGTCCCCTCAACCCTCTACACACCCCGCCTAACCCTAATCCTCTTCTCACGCTCCAACCCCGCACATTACGCCTGCATGCTATCCTGCCTCAACAACGCGACCGCCTGGTCCCAAATGGGCGACTATGGAATCCGCACAAAAGAGCAATTGGATGCATTGCATGACGCTACACGCATCACATCTCCTATTAAACTCGACCGCGAGTTGATCTACCTCATTTCCCTCACTTCGCACCCCGAGGAGTTGGTAGGCGCAGTGACACTGGCTCAGAGGTCTAGAGAGATATATCCAGACATTGGATGGGCGCTCAAAGAGGAGTTTATTGGGAAAGGGTATGCGACGGAGGCAGCAGCTGAATTCCTTCGCGCGCTTCGAGACGAGATCGGGATTCGTGACATCTGCACATGGCCCGATGAGAAGAATGTGCCGAGTAACCGCGTTGCTGAGAAATTGGGGTTTGTGGAGGGTGGGACGGTGAGGGTCAGTGATGAAGGTGGGAAGGAGGCTGTTGTTTGGATTCTGCCTGGGATGAAGGGTGTTGGGAGGGGAGGGATTTCGATAAGTTTTTGGGGCGAGGATGCAGGAAAAGAGACGTGATTTGAACTCAACGGAAGGTTTGGATTGGCATCTGGACGTGAATTTAATTTTGGGTTTGAAATGAAAGTTTGGAGATGATGAGAACCCAGAAACTCCATCTATCCAACCCTAGCCGTCCCATTCCCAGTCGTAGCGCCGCCCGCCTTCTGCGTAATACCAACACCCGATCCGCCCTCTCCAGTACCCAGTTGAACCTCAGGACCAGACTTCAGCGCACCGGCTGCGAAGTTCAGCGCCGCGTTGAAGCCAGTGAGATCTCTCTTCTCTACATCCCCATCCTCAATCTATTACCGGTCAGCGACAGTTCCGCCGCGATCAGATTCCCAAACGGTATACCTCACCCTCAAGCTCTTCAATGTCTCTCTTGTACTCATCCTCCTCATCCAACTCCAAATCCTCATCCACCAAATCATCAGCCGTATCCCTAACCACCTTTCTCGTCTCGATCTCTACATTCAATGCCTTAAGATGATACGCATCCTCATCAATGGGGTCCCTCTTCGAGTTGACAACACTCTTGCCCATTCCCTCCAGTAGCTGCGTTACCGCTGCACCTTGCGGATCTTGCGCGACGGTACCTTCGGCAGCTGCTGGGGCAGCGGCGGCAGGAGCGGCGGCGCCGTTTGCGAAAGCTGAGTTGGCGGCTGCACCTTGGAGGGTGTTCATGAGGTTCGTGACTGATTCCGTGCCCTTGAATCCAATGGCTCCATCACCGACTCTGGTGCATGTAAGCATGAGAGCTTAGTAAGAAGGAATGAAAGCTTACACCAAGGCTGGAGAGTAGGCGCCCATGTTGATGTTCAAAGGTTTGGGGAGGGGAGAGGAGAGGACGAGGACTGCCGAGGTGGCAAAGAGGAGGGTTGATGAGTAACGCATTTTGGCGATATTTGATAAAAGAATTAACTGGGAAAGTTGAGAGAGATGTAATTGATGAAGAGAATGCAAGAACGAGAGAGAAAGACTAGCTTCCTGAAGAACAAGTGAACTGAATGGGTATCAAGATTAACTGTGAGCGCCGCTACCGAGATGGAGAAGTCGGGGAGGCTGCTCATCTTTATGCCATTGAACAAAAGAGTCTCGGTCGAGAATTTAGACTTCGCACGAGTCTCGCCCATCATGCCAAATCTCTCAAACAGGTACGAGGATCGACAAGAGGACGTGGATGCGGTGGTCTATTCTCGCGAACATCAATCGTCTGGTGGAGAAATTCAGAGGACCGTAAATGTGGGTGCCTCCCGCGACAGCCAAGCCTGCCCAGAAAGATTGGCGGTGGAAGCGCGTTTAAAATTTTCTGGGCGGTGACATTGGGGGTGTGTTACAGTGTTACAGGCAGGGGTGATACGTGCCTATGCTTGGCGGGATGCCAAGACAGCCACATCGTTGTAGCAGGAGCTTCTCACGGCCGCTTGATGTTTCTGTCAGCTTGGCTGAGAAAACTAATTGATTGATTGATTTTTATAGTAATGTTTCTGAGCCTGTTCCTTGCTTGGGGTTGCTGGTGCAAGGAAGATTCTTTTTTTTTGGAGGCTCGAGGAGTTTCGAGTCTAGAGCGTCGCAAGATATTGCCACACAGATTCTCTGGGCGGAGGTGAAATGCTTGGCCTTGCCACAGGCATGATAATTCGATGTACAACCTTGAGCCTGAATAGAACGCTGTTCCATTTCTGCACGTGCTAGAAGGGGTATGTAAAAATGTTAAGATGCTTTACAAGCCGATCGAACCTGTATAACTCCGCGTCCTACAACCTATCAAACGAAGCTCGGAGTACCTATTGCTCTAGTTCACATCCTTTTCGCAGAAAAAGCCGAGGTACAGTTCGGTGGTCGAATATCGGAGTTGTTGGGCGCCTGACACGTTTCTGTTTGCCAATCCCTGTTGGCGTCGTCAAGCCGGTTTTGACAGCAGAAATAAAAAGCTGGAGGACAAGTTCCAAATTCAGCGAAACCCTCAAATGAACGAGACGGGCGTAATACCGGTTCTTCAAATCACACCGTCTGGTCATACTTGACAGCCTACTATATGAACTTTCAAGGAGTTCGGTAATAAGAAGCGAAAGAATCAAAAATGGGCGGAAATTTTGCCCGCTTCATCTCTGAACCTAGTTGCACTCGGGTTTAATCACAGAACATATAGTTGTGCAAAGCAGAATCTGGAACAAACGCGAAGCCACCTCCTAGCTGATCTGTAGAAACGAATTCGCAAGGACCACTCAGAGAAGCATACAAAACACCCACTCGGGCGGAGCCATGGGCACACATCAATTGATCCATATAGTTCAGAAGGAACGAGGGGTAATAGTCTCATCGCATTAAGCAACCCCATATCTCCATTCGCCGAAAACCAAGCATGTAGTTTCCAAACACTCTCCCCTTTGCAGTCAACCTGCAATTCACAGCTTGATGGCCAGCACTTCCCTATTCCAGCCTCTGCCAGAAGAAAAACTATACAATACATACAAATCACCTCCCTTTCGGCCTCGAACTCGCCATTTCTCCGTAGCGGCCACGTTCTCGTGTGGTATCGTAAGCTTGTAATACGCGCGTTTGAGACTCGTCAGCTTGTGAGAAAGCGTAGCCGCGTTGTTTTCGCATACGCTGGACTTGGCGCACTTTACGGATGGCCTTTTGGAACTGCTCCATCCTAGATTGATCATTAGTCGTTACTAAAAAGGAGAATAGACTGGAGGCGTGACGTACCGTGGTCTGTAATCTTGAATGTTGTACTTCTGAATCTCTTGAATGTGGTGATATGTTTGAGGGTAGTACATTCGTTTCGAGCTGAAAGAATCTGTTAGCAAAAGAACCAAGACTCTCATCAGAAAGGCGTACTATTTCCATGCGAAATCTCTCGACAGACAAAGGATTGGGATGACGAGTACTTGAAGCCAGAAGATCGGACTTGGGAATAACCTGGGTACGACTCCCTGATATTCCGTCGAAAATCCAAGCTTTGGCGCCACTGTTGCGTACACGGCGACGAATACCATCCAAATTATCATACTTCCAGGAATAGCGATGACGTGGTACTTGGTCCAGATATTCGTTACCAGTGCAGCTTTCCCCAGCACTGTTGCGAGAACGGCGGTATACAGTGCCGTTCCCCAAACCCAATGTCCTGCAGTCTTGCCATCACTCTGGGGAAGATCGTTCCACCAAATGAACTCGGACGTAACGTAGAGTATGAGCGAGTGGTAAAAGCCGTTGCCGACCCATGAGAAGAAGGAGTGCATCTTGAAGAAAGTGTTTTTCTGTCCGATCTGATATAGTTGAGGATACCGATCCAATAATCTGGCTGAGATGAATTGATCGAAGATACCCATCACTAGAGGTGGCAAGACAGTGAAGAACACATTGTAGAAGGAAAGGGTCCAGGACTCATAGATAACTTCTCCGGAGAAGGCGTTTTGGAAGGAGTACTGCGCATGTAAGTCTTGAACGGAGCACTTTGTGACAGCTAACTTACCCAGAACTGCGTCATGTACAGGGTGATATTCTTATAGAAAGAATACAAAACGACCTTGCTGACTCTTTGGTAACTCCAGGCGCCGTGCACTAGAAGCAACTTGCGAAGATATCTGAACTGTCCGATGGAAACATCCGCACTTCGAGCAGCTTGAAGGCCTTCCATACCGCTGATACCCACGCCAATATGTGCAGCTTGAATCATGGATACATCATTGGCGCCATCGCCGATTGCCAAAAGAATAGCTTTGAGATGACGCTTAACAAGCTTCACGACCAAGGCTTTCTGAAGTGGCGAGACTCGACAGCAAATAACTGCCTTGCACATCACAGCGAGGTCCAAGAAATTCTTCTCCAAATCCTTCTCCAGGGCATAGGTCAACGATTTCCCGTCGATCACAAGAGCTAGAGTGTCCATGGCAATAGTTCCATCACCTTGCGTGCGAATGGCGTCTAGTTTCTTTTGGATGTTATCTCGGGTCATCACCGCATTTTCTTCGTTGACGATGAGGAGAGTCATGTCTTCGCTAATCAGTTTGCAACTCATGCCGATGTTGATGGCGGTCTCTTGACGATCTCCAGTCAGGACCCAGACCTTGATTCCGGCTTCTTGAAGTGTGTGAATAGTCTCCGGGACACCATCTTGAAGACGATCCTCGATAGCTGTTGCGCCAAGAAGAGTGAAATCGCGTTCCAAGATTTCCGCGGCTTTGTCGAGCTCTTCTGCACGATTACCGCTGATGGTAGTTTGCGCTTTGTCAAAAACCTGCCACCATTCTTGGAATTCTTGCTCTGGGATCTCGCGGATCGCAAGACAAAGAGTTCGAAGACCTTCCGACGCATACTCTTCGAGATGTTGTAGTGTGATATCGACATGTGGATTATTGCCACCCAATCTCTCAAGAATCACAGTATCAGCACCCTTGCAATAGCATCTAATTTTCCCATCTGGACACCGGAAGATGGTTGACATCCGCTTCCTGGTCGAGTTGAATTCGCAAACAGCCAACAGTTCGTATTCGAATTCTTCACCTTTGACTGTGATTTGAACGGACCTCGGCTTTCGTGCCGTAAACTGGTACCCCATCATAACAGCACCCTCCACCAAAGCCCCTTCATCTGGCGAGGCTGCTTGGTATTTGATTGCTCCTCCTTTCTCATCAGTTCTTTCGGGAATAACTGTATGACAGGTAGCCAGCAATGCCAAGAAATGGTGTATCAGAACGCTTGACTCGTGGTTTTGCAGGTTCTCCTTCAGCCGGGTGAAATCGTGAACTCCGACCTCGATGCCATCTTGAATTGTAGCACGGTGGTCCTCCGGGACCTCTTCTGCATATTGAATCCCTCCAATCGAACACTGTTTGAACTCCATCTGATTACAAGTCAGAGTACCTGTCTTGTCAGAAAAGATGTACTCGACCATTCCCAGTTCTTCCACCAGGCTTGATGTACGGCACACAGCAGGGGTATCCATCTTGTCGTAGTACATGTCGAGATCATCGTTGATGAGAATGGCCTGCCAGTACTTGACAATTTCGATCGTAACGAAAAGCGAGATTGGCACGAGAGCAGAATAAAGCACCCAATAAGTGAAGATGTCTGCCCAGAATTGTTGCACCTTCTGCAAAGCAGTCGTTGACAGAGTATAGCCAAGGTAAGTCAACTCCGAAGAGTGGTAGATTCGTACGATCAGATCGCCAATAGAGCTGATCACACTGAGGATTATGAGAATGCCAACTAGCAGGAGCACCAGAATGTTGAGTTGCCTCTCCACGGCAGTTCTCTTAATCGGGGTCGCAGTTGCGTTCCGCATAAGTTTAGTCTCATGGCCAGTAAAAACAACAACACCGTGGATCCAGGGAGTATTTCGTAGTGTTGCTCCTCGAAGAAGTAGCTGATCAGGTTGGAGCGGAAGTTCTTTCTCGCCACCTCCAGCGGCTACGGTCAAAGTAGCTTCGTACGTATAGAGACTGCTGTTCGGCTGCTCTGAACGCAGCTTTCCTCCAAGTCTGCTCAGATCGCTTGAGCTAACCATAACACACGTCTCTGGAATTGCTTGCTTGATCTTGAGATTCGTTTCTCCATCAAGATTCGCCGTTTCAATGTAGCAAAGGCCTTCTGGTTCCGAACTCGCAAGCAGGACAATGTCGGCTGGGAAAGGCTCTTCAGACTCAACGCGCACAATATCTCCGACTGCAACATTTATCCATTTTGTCTCTTGAAATGATGATCCTCGCAGAACTCGCGCCTTCGAATTATTCAGCGTTTTGTCTGACGATTTTCTCTTGTAATCCTCAATCAACTCTTTACCAGCAGACACCAACAGGACGAGAATCAACGGACCGATTGTGGTATACTTGTTCGTAGGCGAAATGTTGGGTATCTGTTGCAAAGCCGCAGTAAATAAGAAGAAAATGTTGGCAAATTTGGAGAACTGTTCTAGGAGGAATTTGGGTAAAAAGGTTGCGATGTTATACTTCGCCGTAGATATGTGATTGTCCACATACTTATTCGTACTGTTCGCTGGGGGATTGTTGAGATGGATGATCCTAGGGCCCAGGGTCGATGGGTCTGGTTTTCCTCTACCGAATCCGAACTTGAATTTGCCCACGTCGAAGCTCTTTTTAGGTGTTTTCGGCGTTTCTGGACCGTCTGTATGTGACCTGGCTCCTGGCTCAGTCAAAGGAAGATCCATCTCCGAGTACTCCGGGCCCATCCCCAGCATGCTTTTTGCTCTTCCCATCAGGCCGCCTCCCATACTCATCACACTATTTCGGTTCCTAGGCTTCCCTCCCATCGACATACCGGCTCCACCCCCAGGCAGCGCGCCTCCTTGATTATAGTATGATCCTCCATCCTCAGGGAAGTCATCCAGGTCATCCGCATAACGTTGGTAGTTATTCAACCCCGACGTCTGGCTATATGTCCTTCCTGCACTTCCAGAAGCGTATGGACCAGCTCCATAGCCCGGCACTGTTCCAGGCCCACCAGGTAGATTCTTTGTTCCCGGATGTGGTTCACCAGCCCCAACGAAATCATCGTAAGATATTGAGGGGCGGGGATTTGAGGTGTCGTGGTCGGCAGTGTATGCGCGTAGCAGATCGTCATCGTTTACAGGAGCCCGCTGGCCGTCTTTGTATATCGGTTGCTCATCGTTCAGGTCGAGGAGGAGGTCGTTCCTGTTGTTCGGGGGCTTGCCAGCCATGCTGACGGACAGCTATGAATCGTCGCTCTCAGGACGGCGCAAGCTCTGTCGCGAACATCCAAAGCTACTCAATGATGAGATTCTATGAGATCGTCTTGGTAGGCGATCGTTTCGTGTTTGGAAGTAGGGAGGTGTTCCTGAGGTCGAAGAATAAGCCTCCCAGGCACAGCCTCAATCCTACGGCAATACGAAGCGCGGCAACGCAAACTTCAATTCAGCTCCACAGGCAGATGCTACCAGTTTGGTACGAGTTATCTGATTGAGGACCGACAGGGAAGTGATTCAAGAACCATTGACCAAGTCAGAATTAGTCGCAGAGTCGTCTTAACTTCTCCTGCAGCAGTTCATGTCCAAAACGGTTCCTTTGAACACCCCTGCTAGCGCTGTTTTGTCTTGGCGACGTCAACTTCAGCCTTCTCCCGCCACAGGACGTCACGTCAACATCAACTCCAGCATCAACAAAGATGGTCTGCGCAAAATGTGCGAAACTCTCGAAATCGACGACTTTGGCAACACCAGGTGTCAAGAAGAAGAGTGAGATGTATTATGGCTCGCCTGCAGGATCCTCAAAGACCGATAAGACCAAGACCTCCGCAACTTTGGGTAACAACGGCATTGGGAAGGCGAGTTATCACCCCTCAATCCTATCTTGTACTTACTGACCAACTTGCAGAGTAAGTTGTTATCAAAAGCAGCAAGAAATCCCTATGCATCATATTCGAGCTCCTGCACCACTTGCAAGACAAAGGTGGATCAAGGGCGAACATATTGTCAAAAATGCGCCTACAAGGCAAATGGTATGACTTCTATTTTTAATAAATCATCGCTAGCATGACTAATGTATCTACAGCATGCGCCATGTGCGGCAAAGCAAATTCGAAATCAACAGCAGCGGCTCCTGTCATTGCTGGCCAGAAGTTTACCCTTAAATGAAATGAACGAATACCACGACCAATATGCAGCGATGAAATTATAGAGGCATGGGCGTCAAGGAGTTCGAGGATTAGAACTGGCCCAAATGGTACAAATTTCGCGGAGCAAACCCTGTGAGCAAGTGAAGCTCGGGATTTATGTTGAATCGTGTACAAAGGGCGCTCGTTTAGATACGTCGATTTCCCCATTTGAGCGGCAAGGACTTTGATTTCAGAACATGAATTTCCTTTACGACATAGGGTCTGCCTCGTTTTGCCTGAAATGCCTCGGGGGTTTCTTACTGGCAGTACATCGTTCCAAGTGCTCCATCACATATTTCCCAAAAGATACAACCAGTTTTGATTCCAAACAGGACATCAATATCCAAAAGCTCTCTATGATACATACTCTTAATAACCACCTCAATCGACCCCATAAATCTATCTTCATTAATAAATATATTCCTAAAATGCCAGCCCTTATTCGCACCCTCATCAAACTCCTCATCCGGCAGCTTTAGCGTGTGCACCGAAAAATATCTTGCTCCTCTCATCATACTGACGTTTCGAAATCTTTTGTACAAGACATACATTCATTGAATTTCGACGACAGCGGAGCCGAATGGAAACCACATGAAGTGCGTGATGGCGGCTAGAATATCCGTATTTGCTACGATACAGATCTGTTCTCGGCGATTAATACTGGCGAAGTCGAGCACGTTAATAGTGATATCTAGGTAGCTGATGCGTAGTGCGGATATTAGTTCATCCTGCTTCTCGAGTCTTCGAATTCCCTTACGATCAATGAACGTCAAGACCAAGGCGGCTATTGTCAAATACTATTATTTATTTGTATCCTTTTATCATTTTGAGTAATTTGGACAAGTTCATTACTTCCAAATCATCCCTCCTTCCCATTCTCCAGCGCTAAAGCATCCGTGTCTCTATCAAGCCTCACCCAGGTCTTCTCAGATATCCTCCCAATACTAATCTAACTCTCATTTACCCTCCAATAAAATCCAGATGTCTTATTCGTCATTTGCCTACCTTTATTACTGAAAGTCTCTGCAATGTTTCTGCTGCCGTTCCAACTACTCATAATCACAGCCTCAATGTCCATGTAATTCCATTTCCCCAATTCCCTCCAAAACATCGTCCTAATCGCCTCTTCGAACGCTATTATCACAACCACCAAATTAAAAGCAAACACAGCATAGATGTAAACTCTCTGTCCAATTTTAAGTTCCATACTGGTGACCACCGCTTCTGTTACCGTCGACTGGTTCCCAACCATGGGTTGCGCGCTGTCAGCTGGTACAATGGTGGCGTTACGTGTCTCTGTCACTTCTAGCCACCCAGGCTTAAGACAGGCTCTACTGCTTATTGTTCATGTGATTCTCCTTACTCTCTTATATTTAGCTTTACTCTTTGCTCTAGCTAGCTCTCCAATTTATCGCAGTTCAAGGCATCTGGCACGCGCTTGCATACCCAACGAGAATGTCATCCAGCATCGCGGAGACGGAATATGTGCCTCGGGCAGGAGTGAATGTTGCTTCCGTCAGTGGGGTACTGGAATTGCCTTGCGAGATGTTGTAGTTCTTAATGCTGCTCATGAAAGAGTCCCCCAACAGCGACTGAAAAGATTTGTTTGGTCGTTTGAGATGAGCTCCAATTGGTGGGTCGAGGCATGGGCAAGATTGCCTTCTAAGTTCATATTTTAGCTGCTTGATACTGGAAGAACAGTGATATGTTTTGCTTTGACATCGAAGGTGATATTGAACAGTGTTGGGATGTAGTCGACCGAACACTGGGTTGTATTTAGGAAAGCATAGTTGGATCCGGCAGCAATCCCCACATATTTCGTACCATTTGCTTGGGCCGCAGCTACTCCAGTAGCAACGATGGATGGTGCGTCATCACGGCCGATATATGTCGAGCGTTCTCCCACGCCGTTGCTATTCGGTAGTGTACCTATCGCTTCCCATAGAATAGAGGTATCATCTGAAATGAGAACAAAATCCGTGCTTGAGTTATGGATACCATTGACGCTGGCATTGTATCCCATTTCCTGATATGTTTAAAACATCGTGAAAGCGTCATTGAGAATATTGTCATCCGTAAGCCCGGCTGGCTCGCCAACTCCGTAAGACCGACCGATATAGGCGAGACCTGAATTGTCAAGCTTGACATGTTTTCGTGGGCTTCTATCCACAGTCGTGGCAGAGGATGCTGTGGATAGAAGAGCGCCTTCCATTGTGACGCCGACATTATAAGAAAATACCCCTTTTGAATTTCTGGCCTCTGAAACCTGGGCCGCGTTCTCAGACTCAGAAGGATACTCATGTATGAGTGACGTATTATCGTATGAAGGAATCATAATACCGAATGTGCGAGTCTTGAAGAGAGTAACCAATGACAAAGCACCTGCCCAAAGCGTAGAGGGAATCACCGTTATGCCCATGAACAACAAGAGAGGTAGTAGATATTCGAGAGGCAGACGCCAAATTATGCTCGGTGTGCACAGATGGGACCAAAATTGAAGGTTGTTCAATGAAGCTTTAGTCCGGTTGAAGCGCAGTCTCGTGGCTCGATTGACCAACGTGCACAACATAGTGACCTGAAAGAACGCAAAAGCATTTGAAAGCAACTGTACAACAATTTGGGTCGAAGCTCTGTTGTTGTCCACGAAGTTGTATAGAGATGGAGATAACACCCAATTTTGTTGCTCCGCTACAACTAGAATTGAACTAATCGCGCTTGTTATGAGAAGGCCGAAAAATCGCGAATTCTCCAGTTGACAAGAGAAGCGGCCATCTTTAGATTTCGTGTACAGGTCTTGCTCTCCGACGTCGACGTCTTGCTTGCTAATACCCCATTTTACGGGCAGATCCGACAGGTTTGACGATGGTGTGAGGAGAGGAGCGACTGAGGCAGTCAAGGTGAACCAAGATGTTGGCTCTCTTGCCTTAGCGTCCCGGGGGACTGGATCGACGATGCAGCGGCAGCGCCCCCTTTGGCTGAGCAACCAACCACCTTCCCTGGCTGCAATGTTGTGAGACATCGGGGCGTAGCGACTGGGGGCTCAATGAAAGACTTGCACTAAAGCCCCCACGTCCCTGCGGGTTTGGTGCGTATCAGCGGTACAGGCTTGAATCAGCGATACGGTCATTTTTGTAATAACTTCCACAATTCCACAAAATGAAAACTAAAAGAAGCCAAAAATTGCGCAATTATCGGGCGTACCTCTATATAACCCCCCCCCCCCCCCCCCTTTTTTTTTTTTCGGGATCTTGTATTACATTGTGAAGTTATTAAAAATTCCAAAAAATATTTGTTAGGGAAAAAAAGTGATATGGTATCCCTGATTTTTGACCGTATTACTGATACGCACCAAACCCGCAGGCACATAGGGGCTTTGGTGCAAGTCCTGACGCACGATTATCCGCTTCGCTCGCCGATCACGCTAAACCCCGCCCCCCGTTTGGTCCTCCGCCCGAGAGGTATCACGAGGCTAACCCAAGGAAGAATTCTCAATACCGCCTGAGCTGGGCAAGCCCATCCTTGGAAACCCGCAATAGTCGATTCATGAGAAGATTCGCGATTATGCAACCCCTGGTTCTCTTAGCAACCACTTTCACAACAGACACGTCAAGAGGCTGCTAGTGAAGCAGCAGATTAACTGTAGCGTTTCCAATATCAGGCATTTGCTCCGGATGAATCTTCTAAACCACACAGAGAGATTTCCTGGAACAGCCTCATGGCGTACTGCTTGATATTAGGACGGCTTGGCACACGGTTTGATTTCAATCGATAATTGGCAATCCTAGTAATCCCGATTCAATACTGTAACCCCCGGGGCCCGGGTACTCTATCTACAACTCTTCACGCGACTTAGACCACGTCGGGTACGAAGGCACAGCCGGAATCCAGTAGTTGGACTCATCTTACATTTTCCTTTCGACGATATGGGTACGGTTATAGATTTAGCACTTTACCCAGTAAAATTGCGTGGCGATTCTGCTCTGGCATGCTATGGTGGCATTACTGGCAATTATCCTTCTTCGGATCAAGGTTACGTCAAGTTCTTGGGGCTCGGTGGGGGGAATATTGTCTCTCTATAAACTCGCCTCCTCCTAGCAACAGACTTAAGAACACTGGAGCAGGAATAAATCGACTAGACACTTGGAAGTACCAGGTGCTCGTAAGGGCTACTCGGGGCCATGATCGCAATTTGAGCCTAGTGTTCAAAGAGGAGGATAACGATTTGGATTATGAGTTGCCAAAGGCTGAGAAAGATACGGACGAGTGCAATGTGCTCGTCGGAAGGAGGTCCATCCAGTTTACAGACTCTCGGATACGGTGAGGGGCTAAGGGGATCTATTGCTTATGCTTGTTATTGTCTTCTTGTTAGCTCACATTTGTCCTCTTCTCGTGGAGATTATGGATGTCTCTCTTTTTTCTTGGACCTTTTCGTTTCTGCTATAAATTTGTCCTTGTCACTTACTCGTAAATCTTAGTTAAGTTCTCACCAAAAGTTAGAAATTTACTCCTTGAAACTCAAGCACGTGCCCAAACTCGATGCCGTGCGCTCTGGCAGAAAATACCTGGAGAGGGGGCTAACTACTTTAAAATGTTATGCTACGGTATACCAATGCTAAAGTGTGAAGTGTGTTCAGTGTATAGGATCGATAGCCGAACGATAATGATCGCGATAAAAATGGGTCTTGGTTTTAACGACCAAGGCCTGAAAATAGTAAGTAAGGGCCTAAAATTTTAGCGGGAAAAGCCTGAAATTTAGCGAATAAAGTTTTTACTCGCTAAATATAGGCTATGATCAGACACACTCTTGTAATTCAAAAAGGCCTAGAGTCATATATCCTCTAGAGGATCCAGTTGCTCAAAGTGCTCTTAAGTTTCCTGGGCAAGCTCCTTAGCATTCTTCTCACGATTCGAATATCCATATTTCCAATTCTGCCTAAAGTGGGCTGCCCAATTTGGCATCACAACTGACTTCCAGCTTTTCAGATGGCACCAAATGCATGAACTGTCGACTCGGGGATATTTGAAAGCAACAATTTCTGCTTCTTTCGTCCTCCATGGCTGTGTTCTCTCGTACTATGCATATCGTCGCCAAGAAAGGATTATGGCTCTTCTGTATGTCCTGTCGATCCAGATGGCCCCGCAGCTATTGCTTCTTTGTGCTTTGTATTTCATCCTCCATGGCAATATTCAATTTTCCTTGCGTGGGGATTTGCAGAATATTTAGCGCGGTATGTCCAAATCTCGAAACGCCCCCAGGATATGCCATCAAATTCAGATATAGTCCCGGAACACCAGGAAAAGTCTGCAGACGGCCCTTGGCTACCAGCCCCCTGGGTAAACCAGGGGGCTGGCTACAATGCAATAAACCATCCTTCTTCTTTGTTACTCCTGACTCCATTTTCCCGTGTAGCATGCAATACTAACTAATATACGCTAGGATTAATCCAGGATCGACCCGGCACAGATTATCGCAAAGCCTGGTGGTACATTGTGGTTCCAAGGCAATGTCACAAACGCATATGAAACTCTCCAGCTATACGTATAGATCACTGAGTTTCAATGTTATGAAACGGACGAGCAACAGATCGCCTTTCTACAGGAAGTCCCATCTTGGATAGGCTCAGAAAGCTATGTTGAGAGATATGCGTACTTCGGAGCGTTTCCGTGAATGAGAAGAGAAAACCCTCTAATGAATGTATAAAAGAGGTTGCTGGAATTAATGGCAACACTTTGGCTTCAATCAACTCGATGTACAAATACTAATAATTACCAGTATGTATTGCACATATTGGTCCGAATGAAGAATAGATTTAGTTGAGGGTTGTACTAACGTGATCTGTCTAATCAGACACACAAAAATATTATTTGCACGTTTATCACGCAGCCACAACTATCAAAGTTCTTTCAACATACGCTCATGGTTTGACCTCGGCAACAGTCATCTCGACAGCTCCATCCAAGTTCAGGTTCACCTCATCAATTGACTCGAGAGAGACTTCCCTTTCCTCAACATCCCTTGTGCGTCGAAGCTTCGCAGGGCCTGTCTCAAGTTAGCTCGAGACAAAACACTATACGGCAGCTTCCGCACCACGTTGATCACCCAGCGTTCTGATCTTGAGCAAAGTAACAGTCGGCAGACCGCCGTCCTCTCTCCTCGTAATCGCACCACCAGGCTTGACCGTAATCCCAACACCCGACCCCCCTTCTCCAGTTCCCAGCTCAACACCAGGACTTGTCTTCAAGGCTCCAGTTGCATAATTCAGGGCGGCGTTAAATCCAGCGAGGTCGCGCTTCTCTACATCGGTATCAGTAATGTCCTTCCGGGGCTCGAGGGTATTGACAATTCGCCCAATGCCGAAGATACCTGAGGGGAGGGAGGACGCACTTGCTAAAGCTTCTGCGGGAGTGATGATCGTGGGTGTGTTTACGCCGGCCTGATTCAGGCCCTCGATGGCGGTGGCTGCTTCTGTGCCGGCCGAGGCGCCTGACAATGTGTTGACGAGTGCTTCAGCCTCGGCGCCAGAACCAAACGAGATTTCACCATCGCCGACGACCAAGGCGGGAGAGTAGGCACCGAGATTAATGTTCAAGGGAACGGCGGAGACGCAAGCTGCTGTGAAGAGAGCAAGGATGACTGATTCGTAATGCATGGCGATGGGAGTGATTGAAAACTGATGATGTTTGTTGTGGGATTGATTGATATATATTTTGACAGAAAGAGTGAGAATTATAAATGAGCTGTGAGCGCCTTAGGGAAGACTTGCTTCTGAAAATGAGGTATTTGAAATGAATGTGAGCGCAGCTGGAGAAGAAAATGGAGAAATTGTAGACGACTAGTCTATCTTATACTTCTAGGGATGGCAGCAGATATACCGAGCTTTCCGTGACACTTGACTTACTGGCACGTTCCATACCTCGTTCCCCTCGTCCAGAAGGGGGTATATCGATCTGCCATGGGGCCTAGCATGTCTGTCCGGATGTTGGAGTCAAAACGCCAGTCACAGGAACGTCCCTGGAAGATCGATATACAATTGGTTGATCTGTAAGGCATGAGAGGCTGAGGGCAGTGGTACGCAAAAGCCAAGAAAGCCCAGAACAAGTGTCAAGGCTGTGAGTTTGTCTGAAAATATCTGAAACTTGAAAAGTCCGCTGCTCGCGGAGGTTTTGCGACACTTGGCACCCTTGTGCCAAGCTCGATACTTGGTCTGAAGTCACATCGACGGCTTGACCGTGCTGCATGAGTTGTCAACACCAGCTTGGCGTCTCTTGTCAGCTTGGTACTGAGAGTTTGGACGTAATTGGTTCCTTCTTGGACTTTGAAACTCTGTTCTGAGAGTCTTGTTCTGTTGGTGAAGGTCAAAGGATCGACGTCGGAACTTTTCAGATGGAATGCCGAGCTCACGTGACAATGTCCCAAACTGGTTGGTGGCTTGACCAGCCCTAATCTTCATTCGCCCAACGCGCCAGCATAACCGCCAAGCCATACATCACCATGTTGGGATACGCTCTTGCCTTGATTCCCCTTTACTTCTTCATCTATCTTCCGGTCTCATCGATGCTCCATGGGACTGCACAGAACCCTTCAGACCGAGACATTGTGAACTTCAATTTCAATGTCTCATCCATCGCCAGTGATGAGCCCCTATCTTGCCCTCCTCACAGCTACACGACTCACATTCTCTCTCATGAGCCACTCATCATCTACATTGAGAACTTTCTCAGTGCTGACGAATCTGCCCATCTTCTGAAGATCAGGTATTCCTTGTTCCGCCTCAAACCGAACATCCGGATGTCAAAACACGTGACTGACCACATCATAGTGAAGACAAGTTTGAGGCCTCAACTGTCTCTACTGGGACTGAGACGTCCGTTCAAAAAGATATCCGTTTCTCAGAAGTCGCCGTCATAGACCGTGATGATGTTGTCAGATGTATCGAGCATCGGGCGAGAGCTTTCCAAGGATGGAATCCAGATCTTCATATTGAACGACTCAGGACTCAACGTTATGCAGTAGGAGGCCATTATAAGCATCACTATGACTGGAGTGGTGCCAGTCGAGTAGCCGATCGCGTGAGCACTTTCATGGTATATGTCGACGCAGAATGTGAAGGTGGAGGGACCAACTTCCCGAGGATCAGGATGCCGGATGTGAAAGAAGGGAGATGGTGTGAGCTTTTGGAATGCCATGAAGTTGCTGGTAATGAGAATAGAGGACCAAAGCTAGGAGTTACATTCAAACCAATCACGGGGAATGCTGTTTTTTGGCACAATCTGGCAGCGAATGGGAGGGGCTATGAAGAGACGTATCACGCTGGGCTGCCGATATTATCAGGACACAAGGTTGGTCTGAATATCTGGAGCTGGGGCTCGAGACGGATGGGGTAGGGAGTGATCCTTATATCAATACATCTCCGGTACAGCATTTTCCCATGAGGCGAGCTATTCCCGTGTATTCCCTTTTCGTCCTCTTTCTACTCATTGAAAAATGCCCACCGCGGCATGCGGGGCGACATTGAGAGTTTGATTTGACTACGTTCATTGGCTGTCGGGGATATTCCCACGCGCAAGGGAACAAAGGAGGCTTTGTCATTTGGGAAGAAGAATTGGACTCGCAATGCCTAATTTCGTTCTTCCATGCCACGACTGCTGCAGATGTTGGGTTAATATAGACACGATCTAGGCACGGAATGGAAATCTTCGTGGCACAAGAGGCGGCACCGCAAAAAGAAGCGCATGGGCGTTGACGGTGCAACTCTTTCATCAGGCATTCGCGCTCGGGAGAAAGCTGTGGTGGAAGGCTGCATTGCGCAAAAGAACCTTCTTAGTTTTCTGGTTTTTACATCTACAGCATCTGTCGTTTGCACCTCTTGCTCCTGCCCCTCTTCATCACCGCATCGTCCTCGGCCCCGTGTTCGTCGTTAGAAGAATTAGCAATTAGCGTGTCTGAGTCTGAGGAAGCAGCATGAAACACTCCCAATATGCTGTGCGACGCTTGCCAGGAACTTTTCCAGATTCACAAATAGGTGCAAGGCCCGCCAGTCCAGCCGCGCTCGGGAGGGGGCCAGGAATATTCTCCAACGTGCGTCCTAGCTCGGCTTCATTCGGGTTGCTGATGCAGGATGCCATATCTGTTCAGTCGACGCCCGATTTCTACATATGCAGAATGAACTTAGCAATGAGGACATTCACAAAAGTCCGTTTACGTACGCGGTAAGGTACAGCAGCAAATGGGCCCAGATGATAACTCAAATTATCGTATGTTGCGCGTCACTACCAAAGATCCTGAGACCACAGAAGTAGGACCAAGGAGCTCGAGATTCTTTCCCAAAAGTGTAAGTTTGACGACTTCTCTCTAGAGCTGTAGTTTGACAAGCTGCCTAGATTTTCCTGATGGCGAACAGACCAACTCAAGTCGGACCAACTCTCAAACGGTCTTTGGCCAGATCAAGAACTGGATTACTACGTGTATTATGAACATGCGAGCTGTGGAAAGTCATGCAATCCATCATTCATGCCAACGAGATTCCATGATCTGGGAGATTCTGCCAGTGATCCTCATTTGCGGCTGCTCATCTCTGCCGAACGCTTCCAAGGCCACAATAAGGATGACGAATTCAAACAACAGCATTCACAACTTCCTAGACTTGAGTCATCGGTGGGGTCGAGTCTAAATGCCAAAACTCGAAAGTAGTAATGAAATTGCATTTCGCCAATCCATACCTTTTCAAGCCTTGCCGAAGACTTTCCAACACGCTATCGAATTAACAAGGCAATTGGAGGTTCGATATCCCTGGATTGATGCGCTATGCATCATCCAGGATTCAGACGATGACTGGTTGAGTGAAGGAGCAACAATGGCAAACGTGTATAGGAACGCGTACTGTAACATTGCCGCGACTTCGGCCACAGACATTAACCGAAGCCTCTTCTATGCACGAAACATTCGGGGTGATTCTCCCGAGCCCAATATTAAATTAGTCCATTATAGAGTTTGGCGTGCTGCTGGCCAACTATAGCGCCTCGCCTGAATAGTCGGCAGGTTCGGAAGAAGCTGCATTGCTCAAAACTCCAAGTTCCGACGTCGAAGATTTCTCCGGGTTGTGAACACCTTCCAGCTTGGCATAGCAGGTTACCTCAAGTAAGGCATTGTGGCAAATGCTGGAGCTGAACAGATGGCTCCAGAAATGACCGCCAGGATAGAGCGTGATGGGAACGCCTGGTGTGCCAACGTTGACTGTTACTGTTTGCTACGACCCATCAGGCCCAAAGGTTTGCGTTAACCAAGTCATTGGAAAAGGCTGTCCAAGAACACTTTTTACTGTGCCAACTCAAACGGATGTCCATAAAGACATCCATATCCAGCGATGACGGTCCATATGTTAAGGCCTATTCGCCAATACCAGCGGTTTACTAATTGGGGTCCCCATTAGCTTAAACTTTGCGCAGTTGCAGGCTTCTGATTTCAAAACCTTGGAGCTTTGGCGAAGCATGCTTACCCCTACTCCGTCAAATCATTGCTTGTCAGCCATCGTGTGTTTCGATTCTTCAGAAATTTCCACGAATACAACGGAACTCGAATTCTTACTACAAATTTGCCCGAGAGCAGCACGGCGGGTTTCTTAGAGTCTTTGGCCCTGGGTATCAACTTTTCACCGGGAATGGCTCCGAGCCACAGACTCCGCATCTCACTTGGGTAAATGTCTTTTTAGCCTAAAATCAGGACAACCTTAAAACTTGGACATATTGGGGATGTTATGGTCTAAACACCAAACAGGGAAAGCAACTTCTAGAATTTTCAGGTTCAGTGCCAGATGGAGATGAAAGCGGTAAGCCCATGCGTCGATAAACCCCAAAACCAATATTTCCTACATTTCCCCCTAAGCTTTACAGCACAACTGTCGTGTAACGAAACCTCTAGCAGATCATAAAGTAGCTTAAGCCCACAACATTCTGATAACATTGAGCTTTTCCATCTAGAGTTGTCGATGCCTAAATACGTACTTCGGATGCCCGGCGAGGAAATGATCAGCGGCGACAGGTAAGTGGAAGGGCAACGAAGCAATGCCTAGAGCCATTCTAGTCACTTTCAAAGCTGCAATAGCTATGCAAACAAGAACGGGCTAAACACAACAGATGTTGACCGGCATTGCCCCGTTGATCGCGTCTCGGGGAATATATTTCGCTCCCGAGTGGCCGCCGAGTTACGATACCGAGGCCTACTCGTGTGTAGGATAAAAAAAAAACCCCTACCCTGAAGTGTGTTTCTGGCAGGTTCGCCTCCACAAAACCTTGAATTCCAGCTCTCTTATTCGTTAGAACCCCGTCCTGCGGCGTCGTGGATGCAGACAAGGCATGGGTTTATTCACCCAAGTCACCAAGTATACCTATAGTCGGCCCGAGCTAAGAACGACAAAACCCCCACCCCACCCCCCCTATTATAATACTAGTTGGTGTAAATTATACTAATTAAAATTGTAGTTTATTCTTATAAAATTAAATCCTTATTCTCTTAATTTTAATATCGTTATTATTGCGAGAGTTATAAAGCACGTGATTTTATTAAATTCTTTATATTTTTATATTATTAATTAATTAACTTAATTACTCTTTTATAATTTTATTAATACCCTGAAAACTATAATATTAATTAAGTACTTCTTTTTTATATTTCTTATAATTACTTTTCTTTTAAAAATTAATAAAAAAATAAGTTAATTAAATTCTTATTATAATTAAAAATAAATTTATAATTTGAGGTTTTATAAATAAGTAATATAAAACTCCTTTTAATATAAAAAAATAATTCTTTTGTTATATATATTAAATATACTAATATAATAAAGCTTAAAGATTTAATCTTGTTTTAAGTTTAATAAAAGCTTAATAGTAATAATAATAATAATATACTAAGTAATATAAGAGAACAAAACCTTTTCATTGTCCGTTAGCTTCTCGTATTGTTTTCTACTTATACAAGCTTAAAATTTCATTGGTTGGGGTTGGCACTGTATCCTTTGAACTTGAAATTAAGTTAGGCTCGCAGGCACTAGCTGCCTATTAAAAAAGTTTGCAAGCAATGTCTTGCAGTCTGGAGTAGACATTTTACTTTAGGACTTACCATTGCCATATTGACCGAGCTATTCTCCGCTTAATCTCGTTCGCCTGCAGGGAATCTGCTCTGTGCCGAGTAATCCCTGTCTATTAGCGTCAGCAGCCAGGGGCCTCGGAGGAGGAAAGAATTTCTCGGCTGTCGGTAGCTACTCAAAAGTCATAAGGATGAATGAGACAACAGATGAGCTAACTAGGTGTGTCAAGCAGAACAAGCTCAGCCGGAAACCTACCCCAAGCTGTGGCGCAAGCGAGGTGTTTTATATTCCGAGATCCTACCAGACATCGGGCCGGCGCTGGATCATACATCACTGGAAGAGGCACTGAGTTGAAGCCGCTTCTGAAAAGCACACCATATCCGTGTACCAAACTTCATAGATTCTTGAAGCCAATTACTCTCATCTCTCATCGAAGTCGACCTATTTCAATACCCAGAATAACGTCAGCGGTATTCACTTCTGTATGCAAACTCGCCATTCATTTCTCTTCTTGCCCACGAGGGCATTATTGGTTACCTAGAGAAGCGTCAGGCCATCTCATCAGCTGTAATGACTGTTCTATTACAACCGCGATCCCGATTCAGAACGACATGGTTAACAATCTTAGACTTGCATAACTAGCGCGGAGCGGACATTGTAGAGTAACCTCTGGCTTTGTTTTTTCTGCTCTAAGTCTGACAGCGGCAACAAGATCTCTTTGAGAGCACACAAAAGAGATGGAGTTTCTCTGCCTTCTGGCATTTAGTCTCTTCAATAAAGTTTGAAAATTGAGCAATTTATACTCTACCTTGCATTCTAGCAAGAGGCATCTTCTGAAAATGAAGCCCGCTTCGCTCATTACCCTCGTTTATGGCACTCTCGTCTCTGGTCAAGGTAAGCTGTTCATTCGTTGATAATGCCTTTGAATTCTGATTGACTCTGCTCCAGCAACGTATCCCAATATTTCAGCAAAATTCCTTCACACATTGGAACCTATTACTGTAAGCTCTGCCTTTAGTTTTGTTGTCAATATCATGCACCGGCTCCCCTGTCAGACTGGATATCTGTATATCACGTGATTAGCATCGCCATGCAATAGACTTAACGCTTGCTGCCTTGGACTCCGGCCTCCTCAAGACCCTGATCTCCTTGCTGTCATATCTCTAACAAATCTCTCAGGCCCTTCCAGGAGGCTTCCCGTGGGGAACCAGAACCGCGAGTATTACAAATCCTTGTAAGTCGTCTCTCAATTGAACAAATTCGGAATCTCAATTGCTTACCAGAAATAGATGGTGAGTTCATGTTCGGAAGGAACACTAACTACTTTTGCTGATATTAATTGTTTTTTAAGTTGGTGAGTCCACAAGCTCTACGTGGATTCGCAAGTCTATCGTGCTAATTTCTTTCAAGACTCTCCAAATACCGGGTGAGTATGTGCATGGACAGCCAGGTAGATTGCTCATTAAATGTAGTGTGCTACGAAAATATGACCTTACCGTCGGTAGAGGCACGGCGGCTCCTGATGGATACTTGAAAAATTCTCTCCTCATCAACGGACAATTTCCTGGGCCTCTGCTTGAAGCGAACTGGCAGGGACCCCAAGAGATTCAAACTGGCGGTCATTTTTAACGTCGTATAGGGGAGACACAATTCAAGTCACTCTTCACAACCAAATCACCGGACCGCAAGAAGGAGTTGCTCTTCATTGGCACGGGATTTTGCAGAAAAGCACCCCGTCAGTTCTTGTCCGTCCTGGAAATCATTTCCTTCCAACTAACTTTCGTAATAGGTGGATGGATGGCGTTCCCGCCATTTCGCAATGTCCTATTCCTTATGGACAAAGTTTTACATATTCGTTCATCGCTGATCTATACGGAAGTTCTTGGTACCACTCTCATTATTCTGCCCAGTATTCTGGAGGACTTTTTGGACCTATGATTATTCATGGACCTCCGACTCTCCCTTACGATATTGGCATGTAGAAGCACAAGGAATTAATGGTCTTCGCTAACAATCAGAAAAGATGTTGGACCGATTCTGGTGACTGATTATTACCATCGGGATTATTTGACGGTATTGAGGGATGTAATGGGCACCGTCCCAGCCAAAGTACCTGCATTCTCCGACAACAATTTGATTAATGGCCGCAATAACTTCGATTGCTCCAAGGTTGCTGCTGGAGATACCACGCCATGTGTGAGCAATGCTGGCCTTAGCAGCTTCAAGTTCACCCCTGGCAAAACCCACCTACTTCGCTTGATAAATGCTGGATCAGAGGGCATGCAAAAGTTCAGCCTCGACGACCACAACATGACTGTCATTGCCAACGACTTTGTGCCAATTATTCCATATACAACCCAAGGTGAGCTTGTCCTTATTATCCCCCGCGAACACGCTAAATAACAAGCCGATAGTTGTCACATTGGGCATTGCCCAACGGACTGACGTTCTCATCTACGCTCCCGCAAACGCTGTGGGCTCGTACACCATGCGGTCCTCAATTGCAGGATACCCTTGTTCCTTTGCTCACCAACCAGATGCTACAGCAATTGTTTACTACGGCACATCGCCAGGAACATCTACATCTACCCCTTGGCCAGCGTGGGTCGACTCCATTGCAAATTCATGCCAGAACGTAAGCTTCGGGGCCTGCGTCACTCTCAATCAGAGAAATACTAAAATAACACAGGACCCAGTCAACCAGACTGTTCCGTGGTTTCCTATCACCCCCGATCCAGCACCTCCGGTCACGCAACTAGTCACCATTGGCCTCACCACGAATTCTTCTGGTCACACGATCTGGACAATGAACAACGTAGCTTTCCGCGGTGATTACAACGCGCCAATTCTTCTGCTTTCGAATAGCGGAAACAATTCTTACCCATTTGACCCCGAAGTAAGCCGTACTATTCCCTGCTTGTTGTCTCCCAATACTGACTTGTTCCAGTGGAACGTCTACAACTTTGGCTCCAGCTCTTCCGTCCGCTTCGTAATCAACAACCCTACCGGCTTCCCACACCCCATCCACTTACACGGCCATAACTTCTTCGTCCTAGCAGCCGGCGCTCCAGGCGACGGCAATTTTCCTGACGGAGCCCTCACCAACCCCAAGAATCCCCAACGTCGCGACGTCCAAGTCGTCCCGCCTAACTCCTACATTGTCATCCAACTTACATCTGACAACCCGGGAGCCTGGCCACTTCATTGCCATATCGCCTGGCATGTGTCTGCTGGGCTGTATCTCACGGTCTTGGAACGTCCGGCTGATATCAAGAACTTGAAGATTCCGAGTATCATGGCGCAGACATGTAGAGAGTGGTCGGCGTTTACTAACACGACTATCCCGGATCAGATTGATTCCGGGTTGTGATTTGGGAACAATTTTAGACGAGTTAGCTTCTGGATATCTCTGGTAATTATGGATTGTTGTCAGTCTCAGAGGAAAAGAAGCTTAATCGGGGGTGACCTGTGTTTGGAAAAGTTTGCCCCGCTGACTTTTTCTTCATTTCTTCGCGCGAGGCTCTTTGTTCCGTTTTAACTTTTCCATTTTCTGCAACACATACACTCTCAGCGTTATTCGTGTAGATTTTCAAGAATCATTACACTCGGCATAAGGGCCGTTTCTTTCCTGTATACTTATCTCAAAGCTTACCATTTGGCTCTGATGAATACATGATCTGTGATACTTGTGTGCAATGGTCGATTCTAGGAGTGCTGGTATATTCTAGGCATCTCCTTAAAATCCCTATCCCCCTCCTCCGGCAGTTGAAGCCAATCATCATCCAGCACTATCTCTGGAATCTGTCTCTCCTCTGCCCACCTCCTAACCGTCTCAAAATCCCGACTCATATGCCTCGTATTGAAATCCACGGACGCCTTCGACTCCTCAGGACGAATCCACACCTGCCCCAGCACCCCGATATCAACTGTACACATCACTGTTGTCTAGTAATATACAAGCAATGCGAGACGTGAAACTTCACAATATACTCATCGTTCTTAAATGTCCCTTCGCCGAGGATGTGATAGTCGTAATTGAACCAGAGACTCCGACGCAGCAGGTTCAGACAGTGAAGATGATGGAGTCCCTCGACATTTGCGGGGCAGCCACCGCCGTACTTTTGGTTGATTTTTACTTGGTAGTGTGTGAGACCAAACTTTGGGGCCAGAGAGGAGGAGATGATGAGCGGGCCATAGTTGACGCCGAGGGAATCCTTCCTAGGTTGTATCGACTTCTGGGCTTGCAGATTGGTGGAAGATGTTTTCTTTGAGGAGGGAGCCGTTTAATTGCGTTGGGACGTAGGAAAGAGGGACGCCTTCGAGAATTGATGTTTGAGGGTGTCAGTGAAAGCAGAATGGGCAAGTTGGGGAGCTTTCTGACAATAGTTGGTGATTTGCTTTACTCTGGAAGTTGGGCTGGGAGTCGATTCCCAATTTCGACGTAGATATGGCAGATATTAACACGAGAGCTGTTGGAAGGAATTGTGAAAGTCGGCTGCGAGGAGACTGACCAAGTGATTCATTGCTAAGAAGCAGATCCCGGCAGTCTTCTCTGTACTGTATTCTGCTAATTCTGGCATTCCTTTTCGAAGAATTGAACACATTGTGCATTATATCTTATGAGGATCAAGGACAATCAATAAGTTTTAGGAAATGGCCAAAAAAGTTCAAATTTGGGAGGGAAGTGAACGAGACGAATGGTGACGTCCACCACATCTCGGCATCTTTGAAATGTGCTCCCTTGGTCGTGGGCCGGATGCAACAATGCAAAATTGAAAACTCCATCAGTAACAGTGCGAAAACCCGTATTGCACGAGTTCAATCTTGAGCTGGACTGTACTGTACAGTACAATGCACAAAATAGTCTGTCTTCTCGAGGTGGCCGAGAAAAGTGGCTCGACCCCAAAGGTGGGGTGACCTGGCGTGTCTTCGGCAACTTGAGGTTACATCTGGCTCTCACTGGCAGGTGCCAAGACCAAACTTGTAGGAGCTAGTTCGGAGACTTTTTTTTCCAGATTGGTGAGAAGTGCAGATCATCCAGCTTTATTTAGAAATCCCCGATGGACAAAATAGGAAGGATCTGCAGCTATGTCAGACTTCAGCAAGCCAAATGCCACCACAGCTCAGCCACCATCGAACCTAATCGTCGGGGCGTGTGCAAGTAGTATTCGCCGTGGAATACACGTGCTGGTTTGTATCCTTCTAGAAAAAAGGACTTTGGTGTTTTTGCTAGCGCAGCTGCGAGCTGTACGATGCTCAAGTCGAGTTTCTCAACGACCTTGTGAATGAAATCGATTCGGCAGGGATGAAAACCTCAAGACTTGCTTGCAGGGAAAGATAGGCCTTTCGAACAATAAACTCCACATTTGTCCTTTACCTCGGAGTTTTCCCGACGGATGACAGAACGGCGCAAAGATTAGATCACATTCTGATCAGAGGGTTTCAGACCTTCTTCTCCTGCCACTGCTACCTGCCATCAGCCGTCCCAAGTAACCCAACCCGTATACCCTGTCACCTTTTACAACTTTCAACTAAACAGAAGATCAAGAGTAAATGTCAATGAAACACCTGCTAGTCTCATTCGGAGCATCCGTTAGCAGGATTCAATACTCACAAACTCACACTCCACAAGGTGCCATTTCTCAGCATCCCCTTCCACGGAATACCGATATCCCATCAAACTACCATCCCAGATCTCTTTCATCAAGGATTCATCAGCAAGCAGCCCACCCAAGCTACCAGCCAAACTCACAATCCCTATCAATCACATGTCATCAAAATGAAGTTCACGGCGGATCTTATGATTCGAGTTCTGAGAAAGTATAAAGGCGTTGAAAACAAATTTTGGGAGTATGGGAAGTAGTAATAAAAGGTCTTCAACTCGTCAAGCCTTCTGAATTTACAAAGTGAGCTTGGACGAAAGACCATGAAGCGAGCAAATTTCAAAAAATATGCAACAAAACTCAAGAAAAATCATCCACTTGACAGCAACTCAGAAGAAGCCATGATATCAACTTGATGATTCAATGTTCAGGTTCGATTTCCGGCGTTGACTGCGATGTGCAATGAAGCCTTGATTACAAAAGACAAATGACTCGAAAATTCCGGTATGAGCTATCCATTGTACCAGAACTCTTGGAACAATGAGGGTAGAGCGATGTGTTTTATTAATCATATTCACCGTTGAGATCAAAGACCAGATGATACATTACTTGATTCTCATCTCATGATTAGCTGAAAGCTTGCCATTCAAAGAACGGATTTCATACGATCTATCTCCATCAGACGAGACGTCTCTTCATCTGAAATGACTAATCGGTGTTCAATCGACGTTCTCATTGTGCCAGAAAATGTGAAAGAATGATGATGCGACATGCAGCAAAGATTTCTCGACTCAACCGCCTTGAACCCCAGTGTCACATGCGTTGTTATGGTTAGTTATTGCAGCATTCACTGTTCCTCTCGTCCAGATGGATGCTTGCTCAATTCACCGAGAGGAGGTAATACTGAAATAATGACGTGATCAACAAGAAGGCATAGAAATGAGGCAAGGCCCGTGAGCTGCTCGAATCACTTGATTCTTATAAAGCGCGAAAATAAAGCGTCTGACGGTACCGTTATCCCAAAAAAGCACTGTGCAGAGGCACTGGTCCTCAATGTGGAAAAATATTCTCATTTTTGGGGTATCAGTGTCACCTGTCTGTCCTTTGGCACCCCCGATCCCTCCTCCCAGCAGCGTCGAACACTGCCCTCTCCACTACTGGCACGGAATCGCTTTGTCCTTGCCCATCAGCAAGAACGAACTCCCACCTTGGCGCAGGAGCATTAACATTTGGCCACAGATCCACCGGTAAATAATCCCCCACATCGACTCTAAATCCTTCCCTCTCCTTCATATCCGCCTCGTACACTTTCTCGATCTGCTCCATAGCCTTCTTCATGATGGTCTTAACTTTCTCTTCATATTGTTTCCGCCTGTACACTTCCAGGATCAAGCCATCATATGAGCTATGGTAGTTTTCGTAGAACAACCGCATGGATTCAAGTTCATTGAGCTGCTCTCCAATATTGATCTTTGTTTCCTCCCAGCGTATCCGGAAATCCTGGCTCGCAATTATGTACCCTGGCAATCTTGCCCCAATGCCCTCGAGAATCTGATACGCGGCAGTCATTTCGTTATATGTGGTGGTGAGCGCAGACACATATTCGAGGACGGCATCATGTTTCATCTCCATCTCCTCAAGATACTCCTTGAGCTCCATGACCACATCGTCCACTTGCGAAGAATCCTTTTCTAAGACATCAAGCATTTCTCTTCTCTCTTCGTCGGATATGGGTTCACCAGAGGGAGGATCATTCTCCGTGTTCATCACGCCTGAGACGGAGACTGCTTCTGCTCCTGGCGGCTGTGATGAAGCTGCTTTCCGGACAGCCGCGTATCCTCCTTCGGTATGTCGGATAGCATTGACGCAGAGGTCAAAATGCCGGACCAGGGAATCGAGAAGTGCTGCCATTTCCTGGGCATGGCTCTCCAAGCTTTGCAAATGTGTAGGGATTGTAGAAGAGAGTTCGTTGCGTGACTGGGAGGCGCTGGGTTGTGGGGAAGACTTCATGGCGGCTTTGAGGGCACGAAGGTCATTTTCGAATGCCAATATCGAGGAGTCAAATTCTGTTTGTGCTTCCTAGGAATGTGTTAGAAAGGCAGGCGAAGTTTAAGCGGTCATCTTACCTTTGACTCCCGTATCGACTCCTTCAAAGCATCTCGCATGGTCTCTACTCCCTGTTCATCCACAAAATCCAGTAGACTTCGAGGGTCCTCTTTTTCAGGCCTAAATGCAGCTTCCACCATTGTAGACCTCAATATATCCATCGTAGACTCCAGTCTTGCATTCGCGGCGTCTAGAGTCCGAATAACACTCTGTGGGGCTAATCAGCCTGATATTCCTCTTGGCAGATGCAGCTGCGACATACCTTGAAATCCCACTGTCCCTCCTTATAGATATTCTCAATCCCTCCTCTAACCTTCTTTAATATCTTGACCTGCTCCGAGATGCCGCTCCTGAGGAAGCCTGTCCGAGCATTCAAAACCACACTCTCTTCCAGCGCAGCTCTCGCAGACGTCACAATTTCATTCGCACGCCATACTGTGCTAATCGATGATAAAGAGCGTTTGGACGCTAGGAGATGAGATACGAGGGTTTCGAGAGGAATGTCTTGTTGTGCCATGGACCGAGATTGGGATTTAGAAGAAGAGAGGGAAGCACGACTGCGGCTGGCTGGGGGTGAGGCCGACATGGTGGAGACAAGGGGTATTTTTTATTAGTCGCAGAGATGTTACTATTGTTCGAATTGTGCCGTCTTCTGCTCGATCCTTTATCGTGTCGATTTTGATGTTCTGGGATGTTGAGAGGATGATGCGAGGCTGCGAACTTCTATGGTCCCAAGAACTCACCAAATGCGCTCCGGACTCTGATTGGCCGGAATTAACATTGATCCACTTCTCTTCTCAATCCAATCCAATCCACCACCTCGCAGCCCCTTTCCTTCCTTCTCACTGGGAGATTCGAGATGTGTACCTCGAACGATCATGTTTGACATAGTCTCATGTTTCTCATCGCCTCGGACAGAAGCATTGGAACTCGGAGACTGGGCCCGAAGACGCAGCGGTCAACAAGGCATCGCCGCATCGAGGCTCTGGTCCTCCATGCAGAGTTGGACCTCTCTACGCCGAACCACGACCGCATTATCGGCTCGCTCGTTCAAGTTCAATAGAGGTGATCCATGCCTTTCAAGATGTTGTGAGGTCGTCGTCGTCGTCCATCTGACCGATGAGGCGAAGGCTCCTCTCAGCCCCTCTGAGCCCCTCTCGGGAGATCTTGAGAAGATCTCTGCTACATGCAAGCGCGAGTGGACCCAAAAGGCCCGAGAAGCAAGATCCATGGCACATCTGTTGCAATTCTTGCATACTGGCGTTGCATTTAAGTGAATACCGGGCCGGTAGTGCTTTTCCTGGCCTGATTTCTTTTGCTATGTCACGTGCATTCAAGCGGGAGTTGAAAAGAATTGGGAATCGGCCCGTTTTGTGCAGTTGTCATGGGGCGCCAACCACGCAACGCACAGCCTCGCGAATGAAAATCCATATTCAGAAAGATCAAGTAGCAACCGTGCCCCCGGCGAGACGTCTCGAATCGTTCTCCTTTCGAGATTGTGCGTGCTTTAAGCCTACTTTATGCCAAAGTTGATGAGCTCAGCGGCCTCATTGATGACTCGCCGAGGAAGATCACTTAACAAATCAGCTATCTGTGTGCAAAGGTCGGTTTGCTTCGCTAATCCGGCTCTCCGGAATTGTACCGAGGACGGTGAAAGCTTACGATGTTGACAGAACATCCTCTCTTCTCGAATAGCCCTCAAGAAGCCAGTGATTCCGAGGCAGAACAAGTCAATCTATTCGGAGATGAACTGATCCGATGGGACGCTGTTTGAGAGACTTGGTTTATCTTTGAGGAGCACCTCCGTTCGGGTTATATACCCCCGCATTCCGTCCACCAGGTCCACCTGCCCCTCTCTCCAGTCCTGGTCTATATCAAGTTCTCCACACCCTTGAATACTGGCTATTCCTCCAGCAGCCTCCCGAGATGTCTGAATCAAACCAAGCCCACCACAATGATGGAATCTATCACGCACCGGATGTCGAGGTCGAGCCGTTTCCAACTCTGGCCAACTCGACAATGGGGGGTATCACAGCCCCCATCCACCCCCCACACAGATTCAACGACGAAACGTTGATGTATGTTGCCGTGCGTGTCGGCATGGGGTCGAGAGGCTCGAAAGAAAGGTAATCTATCTTCTCTCTCTACTATTCTTTCACTTTTATTATATTGACACCAAGGCAGGAAATCCTCATCCTCCAACAAGAAAACATCTAGATTAAAATCCTTCGCCAAAGCACTAAAACGAGGCACTAACCCCTCCAACTCATCAGAAGACATCCGTGTAATCCGGATGCCTCGTAGTGCCTACATCAAATACTTCGCCCGCAATGAAGTCGACGAGTATGTCGGCACCGAGCCGGAGCGATCTTGGGGTGACGAGGATCTAGAGGAGGCGTTTGGGAGATATCGAGATTTCAGGCCGACGAGATGGGTGATGAAGAGTGAGGATGGAGGGAGCAGGGGGGGGCCGGCGCTGGTGCCTGGGAAGGAGGTGTTCGTTGCTGCGGAAGCGAGTGGAAGGGGGGATGGTGGGAGGTTGCTGAAGGACGGTTAAGGTGGGCACTGGGATACCTTGGAGCCCTCAGTGAACAATATATTGATTGATCGTGTTGCACTGACATGCTGGTTTCATCTGCAGTTGGAAGAGCAGCTTGCTATTGTATCTTCATTAGTGGAAACACCGGTTGATAGCACCCTGTGGAGATTCATCTTACGCGGGAACAGGGATGCATGCTGGCGGGCCCGGCCGGGGGAAGTAATACATAATTATGGGAATCGAATCGATGAGAAATTGATGCCATTTATTGGTCTTTCTTTCTACAAAACATATACACCATTACCACTCCCAACTCCAGAGCCTTCCGAGAACGCCATCCACACCCTCTACCCTACCACCGACATCTCAATTATTCGCCCCCAGCGTCCCTAAATACCAAGTCTTATCCTCACCGCCCTCCAGCTCCTTCGTCGAGAACCCATTCCCCAAATACCCAAACCTCCCCCTCTCATAGACGTACTCAAAATCCTCCCCTCTAAACATCTCCAGCATATGGAACCAATGGATCCTGCTTCCTGGGTGAAGTGCCGTAACCGGTCCGGTCTCTTTCCCATTCTTAAACCATGATCTACAAGTCTCAGACCACACTGTGCGCGGCATGAAGGCGTCAATGTGTTCACTATAGGCCGAGAGCGCGGCATGGCTGGGTGAAAGAGATAAAATGCCTTCGGTTTGGCATTTTTGGATGATGGAGCAGATGTAGCGGGATATGTGCTCTGTGATTGTGATGACGCTGCCGTGACCGATGGCAGAATTGGGGCCGAGGAACACTTCACAAAACAACATTAGCAACGTCGTTTTCCCTATCTCGCGTGATGAGCGGACTTACTAAAATAATTGGGGAAATCAGGAACAGCGCAGGACATGTATGCTCGAGGTAAATTCTCCGTCCAGAGATCTTGGAGGTTGCCTTTCCTTCCTATTACAGGAAAGCGTGGTCGGAAAGATAAATCAAAGCCAGTGGCACAGATCAAGGAATCGACTTCTACTACTTCTCCGGTAGCGATCTCAATGCCTGTTGGGACAACTCTGGCAATGTTTTCTGTTACAACGCGGACATTTTCTTTTGTTAGAGATTCGAGGTATCCAGGTCCTGGAGTGAGTCTTCGACAACCGACGGCAAAGGAGGGAATGAGGGCTTTGCAGAGGAGCTTGTCATTTCCAAGAAGAGTGGTCATGTAAATAGATAACAGTTTGAATGCTTGAGCTTGACGTTCGCTGTCTTTCAGCATCTGGTACTCGAAGTCAGCCGCTTGTAAACCTGAATCAGTACGATATGGAGGGGTATTCTCAAACTAACCATAGGGAATCTTCCGTTGATCTGCTCTTCGACAGCTTTAACGAATTCAAGATAGTATTCCGGTGAAGTCTTGAACTTCTCGATTTGTTTAGGGGTGAAGTTTTCTCCGTCCATGTCCAAACTTCCAAGAATTTCGGCGACCTTGCCGGATTTCCATGTTTTATACGATGGTGGAGCAATCCAACTTGGTGACCGGATGAAGTGAACCAGTTTTTTAACATCCAGGAGAGATTAGCTTTGAGTTTTTGACTTAATACCACGAAGAAACTCGGAACTTACCGGGTTGTAAAGCTGGGACAATCTGAACACCAGAGGAGCCATTGCCAATGACCGCCACTTTCCTTCCGGGATATTCGAAGTTTTCCGGCCAATTTGCACTGTGAACGAGGTCGCCTTTGAAATCATGGAGACCGGGTATTTGAGGCCATTTCCAGTTACTGTCGGATGTCAAATGACTTTCAACCCTAAGATTGCGCAACCAAATTAAAAAACTCACTTCAAAATCCCCGAAGCATTCAGCAAAAAGTGACAATAGTCATCAAACACTATCCCAGACCTCAAATCCTCAATCCTCAACTCCCAAACCCCCTTCTCATTCCACCTCGCCTGCACAACCCGATGCTCAGTCTTAATCTCCCTACCAAAATCTTCCTCCTCAACTACCCCACAGAAATAAGCTTCGATCTCTTCCGCAGAACCAAAGAAGGAGTTCCATTCCGGATTCGGTTTCCAGGAGTATTGGTAGTTGTGAGCGGGGATATCGCATTTGCAACCAGGGTATCGGTTTTCGTACCACGTGCCGCCGACTTTGGGGTTCTTTTCGTAGACGATGTGGGTGTAGTTTGTGAGGGATGTTCGTAGGGTGCGGATCATGTTGATTCCACTTGCTCCAGCTCCGATTGTGACGATTCGTACATGGGATTCAGTCCCAAGTGGTTGCTCGAGGATTGTGTATGGGGTGTCGGGTATTGTGACACGTGCAGCAGCTGCTCCTGCCGTTTCTGATACCATTGTCGCTCGAGGTGCGAGGAGACCGAATGTCTAGAATTGTTGTTGGAGGGCAGTTGAAGGATTTAATAATCACATGTGGCGAGACATATGGTCCTATCTGTAACTCTTAAGGATCGCATTCACTTTGATGTTGTTGTTGTTGTTTGTTGTCAAGCTGAACGACAGGCCGCAGTCACGGCGACCCGGTTATCTTACCCCGTTCGCCGCATTCCGGGGCTACGGGACTAGGTGTTCGTACATACAGCTGCCCCTGTTTGGAGATGCAGGAGCGTGGACATCTTGCCGAGTGCCGGGTTTCGTCCGCATTGAAGTGAGACGTGCGGTGACTACAGAATGGAGAATTGGTGGCAAAGTCGGTGATCTATTTGTTTTGGCAAGGCAAAGGGGTGGATTGGAGTCGCTTAAGCTCCTGAATGTTCCCTGCTAGAGTGTGTTATTCCCTGTAATTGACGACCCCCTGGCCCAACCCTTGATCTGTGGACTGCATACTGATCCCCATAGCTCACGGAGGAATCTTTCTTGGAGAGCTCTGACTTATTGCTAGAGGTTTTAGTTCTCCGGGAAGCTTCATGAGCTATTGGCACCTTGAACATGCCGTTTAGAAGCCTGAGCCCCTCCCAACGCTGGTTGGCACTTGAATACTCGCTGGGGGGGGTTTCCCAAGTTGCATCTCCAATTTCAATTCACTTGATGCATCAGCACTTAATGATTCACACTTCTTTACCGAGCAAAAGAAGTTGTTAAGTGCAATTGAGCTTATCTGCTGGGTTTTGAAGCTTTAAATGACCTAGAACACACACATCCGGAGAACCACAAATCGTGAAGCTATTGCATGGCTGTCCCGGACTCTTTGAATAAGGTGATTGACTGAATCTCAATCGCAACCTTCCAAATGGCTTCGGTTGCTGCAGCACGTTTCAAGCTCGTATTTTTCGTACCCCCATCCTCTCTCCCAACATGCAAAGCGGCAATGTTCGCAGCAGGCGCTGGTCATTATCCCGGCCCAAGAAACTACACAGAATGCTGCTTCGCCTCTATGGTACCGGTCAGCTTCGCCCTGGAGACACAGCGACCCCATATACCTGAGACTATGGGCGTACTTGAAGAGGTCCAGGAAGCAAGAGTTGAAACGATTTGCCTTAGTGAGGAGGTTGTTCGGAGAGCAGTTGAGGCGTTGAAGGGGCAAGTTCGCGGGAACTTGGAGCTCTGGGCCGCCTTTACACTTCGAAGAGTTGTTATGGATTGAGATAAGGCTGATGATTCTTCAAGTGTCATCCATATGAAGAGCCAGCATTTGAGGTACAAAATGGTGAAATTCTGAATATGGGAGGCGTGATCAGTGTTGGGTTATGGGATTTTGTCGCCGGAAGGGAAACGAGTACGAAATTAGCACTGATATTCTCTCTGATACATCAAGAAACAAATGGGAGCGACTGGTTGTTTTGAACTCAAAATCTTCATTGTTGACCGGGAAATCTTTAGTTTGAAGTGCGCAATATGCCCTCTTGGTGCGGAATTCGGAGCCCCACAGAATTCTCGCCAAAGCTATCAACTTTATATATCAAAAGAAGTAAATCCGAACGCTTCTAATCAAACAAATAGTAGTGAAAACTTATAACAATAGCGTGTGAAATCAAGTTAAACTAACTATGCCAACATTGACACCAACAACGACAATAACACCAGTCCGCGAGAAAGATGTCAATAACACTCCGACTCCACGCCCGTCCAAGGATGACGTTAAACTCAGCAAGCCGGGGTTAAACCCCCAATTGAAAGTTGAAACCGCGCAAAATTCGGTTCGTCTGAGTTTTCCTTACCCTCCACCCGTGGGCGCATGAAATATGTCTTTCTTTCCTTGCTATAAATTTTTTTATTGCATGGTGTTTTTATAGGTGGTGTTAATGAAGCGAGGCAAGCGTGGTTAGCGATCAAGTCGCTTATAATTTTAGCGACGCTGGCGCTGTCTGCGGAGGCGAGAGATCGATAATAGTGGGTCTAGTTCTTTAGCGATAGCTACGGGGCCAGTGAGCTATTTATAGAAGTCACAAGAACATGCCCTTGGCTTACCAGTGGGGCTATCTTACTGATAATGTTCTTGGGTGAGCTTGTCAAACTGATTACCACCGCCTCGTTATATGGCAACGTCCGGAGCTATGTCTGCTGATCCAATGGGCATCTACGATGCGTCAGGTGATGAGCGTGAAGTTGCGAATGAAGAGCGGGAGCAATTGAAATACATGAAATTGACGGATCGACTGCGAAGAGTCTTCAACGCTGCAAGTATGACAACCGGGACCCCGTTGGAGGCGCGGTCTCCTGCCTCCTCCTCCACCAGCTCCGAGAGAATGAGACATTCATTCGAAAATTCCTCGTTCTTGGTAAAGATCCTTCGGGCCCCAATAATTATAAAAGGTTGGAATATTGGCATTGCTGAGTGTGGAATGCCCTTCTCCGTGGTTCGGCGAATTTCCAGCGTTAAGGTTTGCCATTGTTTAGCGACCGAAGGGCATGAAGGTACTCCATAGCACCCACAAGGCGAGCTTGGCTTATTGGTGGCTGCTTGATCGTTTGTACTTCGTGTAGTTGATCGATGGAGATGGTGGTGGTAGAGAAATTTCGGCGCTAGGACTAGTTAATGGAAGGGTTGTCCAGAAATCTTCCCCCCTTCCATCAATTGCGCACAGGGACTTAAAACCGCGCGTAGGAATCAAAGAGAAAGAGGGGGGCGCCTTTCAAGAGAGTGTTATGGAGAACCGGGTTTCGAACATACCGAGGGGACGGTGAGTAGCAAGGGTTGAGGTTGAGATGCAGAGATCGATAACCATGACTGTCGTCTACGGCATTCAGGGCCTCAACGGCGAAGAAAGGGGAACAGCGGGTAATTCAGGTATCGCAGGCTCAGTTCCAGAGATCTCACCTGTTTTGAGGGTTTGGAGAAGTTTGACAGGAAACCATTCTGATGCACACTCTGATCTTCCGTGGATCGCAGCCTGCGAGTGAGCTGCAACAAGCTTTGACGTTTACGAGAGTTCCAACATGATCGGGTAGCGATTGTTACAGAAAGGACAAAGCTTGGGCAGGAGTGCCGTCTTTCTTCTCAGGTGAAGATGTGGCTGGTCACTCTCGTATTGCATAAGCTGAGACAAGAAATACCTGCCTAACCTGAATCTCAAGGCGGACTCGAGAATCTGACGACTTGAAAGACCTGTACAACAGAAAAGGATGGGGAAAACCGATGTCCAGAGTGGCAAGGTTGAGATCCAGAGATCGGTAATCAGGATGTCTCGCGTGCTCCACAAGGCTGCGGGAAGGACCCTGCAGGCTAACCTGAAATCTTGAAGCCGCTGCCAGCAATTGACACCTCAAAGAAATAAATCTGGAGAGAGAGAAGGGAAGCGAAGAGAAACAACGCGAAGTAGTTTGAATTCCTTGTCACAGAATTGATAATTGGATCCAAAATGAATAATTCTTATTAACAATTCAAGTTTTGCAGCACCCCCGCTCTTATTAATCTGGGAGTTTGGGACTGCGTACGTGACCAATGTCGTGCTTACTTGCGCCATCTCTCGTAAAAGAAACTCGAGCTCTCCTCTTGATTCGAGCAGCCTTCACCAACCCCATTACTCATTCTCTGAACATCTCGTCAGGAATCTGAAGATTCGAACTGCTCAACATCGGCAGCAGCAGCATCATCTCAATCAAAAGTGCGGAGAAATTGTTCGGCTCGCTGCTTATCGATCCCAGCAGCTCCCACTCAACATTTGCATTTGCGCCTCATCGCACCACAACCCTGTCGACCGCACGAGCACGCAATCTGGGGCGAAGTGAGATCAGTTTCCTGCGACACCAGCCCCGGTCAGAGCACGAATATCTCGCACGACCTGACCGGTACTTGATGAGGTGCTTGCTCTGACTGTGCCTCTGCGCCCCTGCGCGCCCGCCATTCCTGGGCCTGCTGGCGACTTCCGCGCGGCTGGCGGACTCTTTCCTGGAACATATGGACAACGGTTGTTACTATGGCGTCAACGCAGACCGACAAATTGGCCGTACGGCAATCCGTTGAAGTACCGGGCGACCGTCTGCCAGACGACCTTTCGAAGAACCCTCGGTGGCAAGCGATCGAGATGGCATCAGCGTCTGGTGTGAATATGGATCTCGCGGATCGTGTCGAAGCGGGCGAGCCCCCAACGCACGAAAACTGCGACGGAGACCACAATAGCGAGTTCGACCCAAGAATCACAATCTCTTCTACGAGCAAGATGGCAGGCCAGACGGTTGCCCCTTTCCTTGCGAAGCACATTCCCGACCAGTACGCACCACTTCCCAAGGCTCAACCAGCTACGACTTCGCAGAAGGACCCCAACACCAAATACTGCTATCGACATCGGCCAGACTCAAAATGCCGCAGAACCGCTGATGAGCCGACAATGGAGAATCTACAAAGGGTACGCCGACAAGATTGAACTGGTGGGCAAGACTGACGGTATGGCAGGACCTCCAAGCATTGTCACAAGCAGATCAACAAGGTATATCTCACGTTTGGGCTCTCTTCTCTGCAGCACCGGCAAAGCAGAGAAATCTTATGCTCCAAGGCATCCTCACACAATGTTGCTTTCCTCAACTATCATATCTCTCCAACGCCGTCAAAGACCTTATTCGTATCGACTTTCTCGCTGCCCTCCCCTCCGAGGTATCTTTCAAGATTTTGTGCCATCTCGATACAACCTCGCTGTGTAAGGCGGCACAGGTCAGTCGGCGGTGGCGTTTGCTGGCGGATGACGATGTAGTTTGGCACAGGATGTGTGAGCAGCATATCGACCGGAAGTGTACAAGCTGTGGTTGGGGATTGCCACTTCTGGAGCGCAGACAATTAAGGGACTGGAAGCGACAACAACAACTGCGAGGAGCCGGCCGAGGCCTCAATGAGTGGTCACCTAAGCTGACTCCGGTTCCTGATGAGAAGATTGGCAAGGACTTAGTGACATTGAATCGTTCATCCAAGAGGGATGCCGATTCCTTCACCTCTGACGGCCTAGTAGCTAATTCTTCCGAAGCAAGCAAGCGACAATGTACCTCAACAGAAGATTCTTACTTCACAAAGCAAAAGTTTCGACCCTGGAAGGATGTTTACAAGGATCGATTTAAAGTCGGCACAAATTGGAAGTACGGCCGCTGCTCTATGAAGATTTTCAGGGGTCACACGAACGGCATCGTTTGTTTACAATTCGGCGACACTATCCTAGCAACCGGGTCGTACGACACAACCATCAAGATCTGGGATATTGCTACCGAGAAGTGTATTCGAACGTTACGCGGCCACACGTCTGGCGTTCGCTCCCTTCAATTTGACGACACGAAATTAATCAGTGGAAGTCTGGATAAGACTATCAAAGTCTGGAATTGGCGAACTGGCGAATGCCTTTCCACATTCCCAGGTCATTCCGAAGGCGTTATAGGTGTCCACTTTGATGGAAATATTCTAGCATCAGGATCTATCGACCGTACCGTCAAGATATGGAATTTTATCGACAAGTCAACCACCTCTCTCCGAGGCCACAAGGACTGGGTCAATGATGTCAAGGTTGATTTCCAATCTCGGACTGTATTTTCGGCCTCTGATGACTGTACTGTTCGTCTGTGGGATCTAGATACCATGAAGACGATCAGAATATTTGAAGGACATGTTGGCCAAGTGCAGCAGGTCACCTTGCTCCCAGCAGAATACGAACCTGAAGATGCGGAAGCTGAAGATACCGATGATGGAGCAAGCAGCACTTCAAGTTTTACCGACCTGGATACACCTGATGAGTTCTCATCATCGGTCTTCGAGTCTTGGGGGAAGAATCGTCCTTTACCACCAAAATATATCCTCACCGGAGCACTCGACTCTACCATTCGCCTCTGGGATGTTATCTCTGGCCGATGTCTAAAGACCTTCTTTGGACACGTCGAAGGTGTTTGGGCTTTAGCGGGCGATACCTTAAGAGTGGTATCCGGAGCTGAAGACCGCATGGTCAAAGTCTGGGATGCCAGGACCGGCAAGTGCGAGAAGACCTTTTCGGGTCACACAGGAGCTGTATCTTGTATCGGGCTCAGTGATAGCAGGATGTGTACCGGCAGTATTGATTGCGAGGCTCGGATGTACAGCTTCAAGAACGAGAGCGAACTCGGAGAGCAGATTGAAGGGGAGGGTTTCGCGGCGAGCACGCCGTTGTAAATCGAGAGTGAGGGCCGGATGATGTTTTGATTCTTGAGCGATGTTCAGAATTTTCGACTGGACTCATTTCCTAGATACCTTCCATTTGAAGCGATTAGCGAATAGCCCTTGGAATGCAGGCATGGTGAATGGTGTTTTGGGCATCAAAAGAAATTAGATGCAAGGCGTATTAGGGTAGATTTAGGGGATCTCACGGAACTAATGAATACCATTTCGAAATGGGAAGATTATGAGTCTCCACGTTTTGTGTTAAACTCGTTAAATTTATGTTGGCAGAATTGTTTAGAAGGAACGAGTATTTTGATCGTTTCCAAAGGGGGAGCGGTGGGAGGAGACCCACGGACGTCGCGGCACGATGGGGCAGAGAATGGAAAGTGCTACATTGTAATTCCAACTATACTGTCAAAGGTTCAGTGGCTGGAAGGAGACATGCAGCGCTGGCAGTCGATGGGAAATTGTCAACATGGCTCCTACTCCACCAAAGTCTTGAGCCTATTCTCAGTGCAAAGCTGTTGTATTACATTTGACCACTAGTGCAAGGGAAGTGAGGTCGTTCTACATACCTCCAACAGTGGGGCAGCCAGGTATTTGTATGTTGCTATCAGTGGAGACTTTGTTGTCAACTGTCAGGTAAATTTCATGACATTAGCCAAAATGGGAAAGATGACATGTCTTATATCAAATTAATATCAACGGAAATAAATTGAGAGGTGGTCCGGTTCTGAAATTTCTCGTCGGATTCACAGAAGTTGCTTTGTTGACAGTGGGCGGTAGTTGTCAGTTACAAACATCTCGAAGTTAATTGAAGATTTTGGGAGTGAGCAAAACACTTTGGACAACAAGTCAAGCCAAAGAATGGAACAACCAGCCCAGTGTAGTTTCACATCAGAGATGATATCGATGTTGTACGTAAAGAAATTGTTCTGGTGGTTGCCCTTGGGGTTCGGACAGGGCGGAACCGATCGTTGTGCACAACGAAGCCGTTCTACCAGCTGCCCTCCCTACAACGAACTTGAATGCAAAATGTTGGGCTCACTTCACCGCTAAACATACCAGCATTTATTCGCTCCACAGAATTCAAATGAACTGGTCTCAAGGCAGCAATCTCAAATTTGTGTATTTGTGCTGCCTAGCTATCTAGGCTCGTCGGACAATCTGTTACCTGCCAGTTCCAAGCCCTACCAGAAATAAGAAACCAGAGAGCATGTGCAAACCACCTACGAAACATGAAAGGGGAATAGTGAAAATACAGCTGCCAATGTAAAATGCCAACAACAAAAAATGCAAAACGAAAATGCGATGCCAACCTGCCCTCCCAAACTCCATGCAATGCTAATATGCAGACTCAGCGCTCAACATGCCCAATGAACTCTCTTCTTCGGCTTCGGACTTGGCGTCATCATTGCCATAGTTCCCAAATTTGTGCTGGCCGGCGCGCTCATCGAAACCGGCGTGTCCGTCCTCCCCACCTTCATCTTCACCTCATCATCACTCTCCCTCTCCTCCCTAATAGTCCAAATGTCCGGACTCGGTTCCCTCCAGCTCTGCGGCCGCCGCGCTGACAGAGACCGCGTCTGACCTCGTCCCCTCCCGCTCAGCGACGGCGTAAGCCGGACCTTCGGCCTGCCCCTTGTGGCCGAGAACTCCGGGATATTGATAGTGATGCCGAGACCCTTGAGTTCGTCTGGTCTTGTGCCTACCCTGGACTTGCGTCCGCTTGTGTGTTTTGCTGTGAAGTCTTTCAACGCCATGGGCATCGCGAGGCCGAAGGTTTCGTCGTCGTCTGCTTCGAGTGGAACACGCTGTAGCGTCGAGGGGGAGATTTCTCGTACAGGGGTGTGGCTTGACTCGGGAGTCTCGATGCCGGCGGACAGGTCCTCATCGTCGAGGAACTCATCAATGTCTTCGGGGGACGTCAGGAAGAAGGAGATCGGGTTCTCGTCGATGTTATCGAGGTTCTCTTCTTCTCCGTCGCGCAGGCGGATGATAGTCGGAGGCCACGAGTCTCGCCTCTGCAGCTCGTTGTATGGCATCACGAATCCGTTTGTGTGTTTCTCAAGCGTGGGTTTGGATGCCCGGCTCGCGGCCGGTCTATATGGTGTGTATTGAATGCGGAAGGGGAAATAAATTCCCTACCTAGACAGAATGACGAGAGATATGCTTGGTGATCTGATCAGCGTGAAACCTACGGAAGAGATATCCTGATTTGGAGGAGAGGGGGGGTGAGATATAGAAGTCACGCAGAAGCCTTGTGGCAGCCTTGCAGTCACCACGCCTCCTTTCGGTACGATTATGAATCATAGGAGTGAGACATGCAACCGCCAGGACTCGTGAACTTCCAAGTCCTGCCAAGGTAATTCAGCTACTTGATCAAAGACAGAAGGAAAATTGCGAGGGAGTACGCCCTGCATCGTGACTGCGATTTGTCAAAGGCGAACTCCTGTGCAACACGAAGGGGGTATGGATGGCTGCATATGTGGAAGCCTATCCGGTGACGAGAAACAATTGAAGCCACATCAGCCGCATTCTAGGTGTGACTGCGACTGTTGCCAATAGGACAATCCGGGTTCTTCCCCGCGCATTGCCTGGAGAGGTCACCGTGGCTTGGAGGATGGAGGTGATGAATCCGGTGAGACAAATGCGGATTTGGAGGCGGGAGGGTGGTCATGCAAGGCACACTAGATCACGTGGGAGCTTCGCCCGATTTGGTCATCGGCCAACTTGAGAAGGGAACTCTGGCAAGAAGGGCGAAAATGGGGCAAAGGAATGGTTCACCGATTTGCAGCCCGGTATTCGAGAAGGTTATAGGCAATGTTCCGGCCACTTCATGGTTGAGGACTCGTCAGCGATGACGGTTCACCGAAGTTCAAACTGACACAGGTCTCATTGAAATATCGCAAAATCTGCCGTAGCCGTCTGAGAACAGAAAGGCCTCACTTGCCTTATTGTTGTAATTCGAAAGGCTTCCTTTGCTCATGGAGGATTTCGAGTCAAGGAACTTCTTTTGAGGGTTTGAGGCTATTCGGGAGCGATCTCCAGCGGGCCGAGCCTTCGCTTCTCGCTTGAAGCCGAAAACCCCCTTTTAGCATTTCACGACTTTAGAAAGCATTCAAAGCACAAAGATTTTAAAACGAATAAATCAAAATAGCAAAAGAAATTGGTGAGAATCCAGAAACTTGATTTTCGCTTAGTTATCTGTAGCAAAGCAGTCCTCCTCACAAGCCGTTACCCAAGTAACTACCGCAGTAGAAGTTAAGGCCGGACACCTACAACTTTGATGTAAGTGTACGTCTAGAAACATAGCTTGAGTTAAGCCTACGGCTAGAGACCACTTTAACAGCAATTTCTTAGTTATATATGCGGCCGTTGTTGAAAGAGGGGCCATGCACAAGCTCCACTCTAGGTAAACAATCCATGTTTAGCCCCTGTATTTAGCGAATCAGCGCCCTAAAGGTGAGTTCTAGGAGATCTTTTGCATCGTCGCATATGTTTCGACATTTGATAAGCTAAGTTAAGTTGGCACTGGAAGGTTGGATCGAATCATAAGTTTTAACTGTAGAGAATTCTGTGAAGGGCTGAGCCGAAATCTGCATAAATATCAACGCCGGAAAAGCGTTTTCTATCCGACTCCTAAACTCTTTGCTGTTCCCATTGACACCGCCCAGTCCATTCCTCGCTATGGAAAAAATGCGCCCTTAGTAGATTTAAATGCTCAAGGTTCCACTACCATTTATCTGTCGCCGACAATTATCCCCATACTCCAATCAAATGCGATGCAGAAACAGTTGTCACAGCCCCTTGACCCGCCAAGTGGGACAGCAAAATTCTTGTGTAGACCGGAGAGAAGTTTTGGAGGAGGTTTTACGGAGACTATTGTGCCGCTCTTCGCTTCTAAAGTGGCGCGAAGTTATCCATGGGAGACGTCCAAGATCAGGTGGGAAGGAAGGTTGTTATTTATGAGAGACTGAGATTTCGATTAGGAGGATGTCAAAGTTTCCTGTTCCTTGTTTTTATTGAGGTCCACCGGGGAGGGCAGCTCGCTCGTCTCAAACAGTGGGCTCGCCTTCCACATATGGCAGGGGACTGGTGCTCGGCACCTGAATCATGCTCCATGCCTCGTGATCGAACACGATCGCGCCATCAACCTCCTTCAAATGCCTGGAGAACTCAGTCATGCCATCCTTTCCAAGACTCGAGTGTCCGGAATTGGAGAACCACTGCTCGGTCTCGCCTGTGTCGGCAGCCGTCCCTTCGACAATCGTCTCATTCCAATAATACCTGCTCTCGGCACTTTGTCGCGTCGCCAGACTCTGACTCCCCATTTTGGTCCCAGACAAGGAGGATATAATGTCGACTCGTTTTGTAATAAGACTTCGATCAATGAGAGCGAATACCGAGGAAAGAGTTGCGAGTGAGGGGGCGATGATATACGAGCTATAGAGGTTGATCGGGTACGAGTATGTTGTTTCAATGCCGGAAAAGGAGTCGGAATATGAGCCAGCTGTGAGCTGGCTGAGGGATTGGTTGAGACCCAAATCCGTCATATTTTGGATATTTTGGAAGGAGAGAGACTGCGACCAAGCAACTATCTTAGGACCAGCGGAGGTGACGATCGTGGACGAAATTGAAAGGCTTCTATGTGCTGTGAGCTTGAAATAGAGTGATGTATTAGTTGAGGTTCCGTTGGAAGTTACACTAGATACTTGTGGATAGAAGCTGAAGACTGTGGACGGTATTTTACTTTCGATGGCCTGCTCCCAGATTAGAATCCGTCGGCCTGAGATGAAAGAATCTAGAAAGACTCACACTTCCTCGCGTCTGGTTTCCGTGTTCGTCAAGCCAAATGAATACAGCCCCCGTGACCCACCAGTTCTCCCCAACAGAGCCGATATTTCCAGAAGCTGAAGTATCAAAGCTCACAACTTTTAGACTGAAGTTGTGTAACTTCCCGTCACACAGAAGAGGTAACCAAGGCGTCACATCGACGTCAAAAGATGGCAAATCGAAGGCATCAATCCCTACAATTGGTCGCCAAAGTCCAGGATCTACCCCGCCAGTGAAAAGAAGAGGAAATGGCCATGACACTCCAGCCAGTTTTCCATCTATCAGCACTTGGATTTCTCTGAACGGAGAGTAACCATACAGCCATCCCGGATTTTCGGGGAACGTATTAACGTATTCCGTAGGCCCCAGTATACAAATCTGAATACACATTGCTGAGATCAAAAATGACCCTCTGCTCAATTTTGAGAATAGTGTCGAAGGTGGTCATGTCTTTCTGGTAGGACCAGTAGATTCCAACATCGATTGGCATAGCTGTTGAAGTGCGCCATACTTCGATATCTCCCAGGAAAAGCAGAGCAAGTCGATGATATTGTCGGCCATGAGATGTCACGGAGATGTTGAAAATGGTTGTAGTGAACTTGCAGTCTTTTGGGGGACTGTAAACACCTGCTTTCTTGTCAGGTAACGTGCATAAGATTTCAAACCTTCGTGAGCTTACCGACGTATGGTGCACCATAACTGCTCGCGAATGTGTGTTGCAAAATGGTTTGTTGGCAGCTCACTCCTTCGTAATTTTGCCTTGGTGGTACCTGAGCCTGAATGACTTCCAATGCTGCCGAGGCGCCGATCGAAGAAAAGATGAATAAAAGGACCAGTCTCGAGAGACAAGTGGGAAGAAGAAAGTGAGGCATGATGATGAAAAGCAGGTCGAGCCTCTAGTTTCGACCGACCCCAAGCACCGGGACCTTGGGACATGCTCTCTTAAGTCCATTGAGATTCGTTCGTAGATTGGATCTGGGTAATACCCATTCTGGCATGCAGGCCGACAAATGGTAACGTTCCGTCTGCAAAGCGGGCACCTTTATCGAGGTAATATCCGACATAGATAAGAAGGAAAGGAGACACGCCGTTAACGTGAACGAATCAAAGGTGGACTTACACCGCGGTTGGAGCCCAAGACGCGAAAGCCAAGTTGTTTTGATATTGAGGTGGACAATGCGGTCACGTGTGGGCGCTGCTTTCCTCCTCATCTTCCGCCGCGCTTCACATCCCGCGAACCCATCATTCCATCAGAACAAAGCCCCCAGCTTTCCCGTACATTATCGCCTTTAATTATCGACTTCTCTCTTGTGCTTTATTCGAAAGTCTCGGGTCGGGCCGCCTGAGAGACAAAATGACGCGAAAACAAATTCGCGACGATATGAGAGGAAAATCAACAGAAGACGCGACATCCATCAGCGATGGCCCCCTCTCCATTCGGGTAATCACACACAACATTCGTTACGCGACTCAATATCCGTTCAAAGGCGAAGAGCCTTGGTCAACTCGCTGTCCTCTGCTCTGCTCACAACTTGTCTTCAATTCGGAGAACCCAGCAACCTTCATTTGCCTCCAAGAGGTGCTCCACTCGCAGCTTATGGATATCTTAAGCTCACTTAACACGTCCACTGCAACTCAAAGCCATGATTCTTGGTCCTACATAGGGGTTGGTCGCGATGATGGGAAGTCGGTAGGAGAGTATTCTCCAATTTTATATCGCCCGCGGATCTGGCATCTCAAACGGTGGGAGACTCGGTGGCTCAGTGAAACACCCACGATTCCGTCGAAAGGCTTCGACGCTTCGAGTATCAGGATAGTTACGATTGGACATTTTGTCCATGTCAAGACATCTCAGAATATTCTCGTCATGAGCACACACCTAGATGATCAAGGACGACAATCGCGGCGAGAAAGTGCGAAGATGATCTTGGAACGCATTCGATTCTTCTCAAATCATGACCAATTGTCAACTGTCCTTCTTGGTGGCGACTTTAACAGCCCCCCGGACGATGAAGCTTATCAGGTTATGACAACTTCAGATTCAATCATGGAAGACATCGGCGCTCAAGTTCCCAAAACCAAGCATTATGGCAACGAAATGACATTTACCTCATTTGGTTATGTGGACAACAAACCAAGCCGAATCGATTTCATCTTCTGCAGGAAAGGGGACCGGGTCACATACCAGACATATGCCGTCCTAGCAAATCGCTTTGATGATGGGATCTATCTCTCGGACCATCGAGCTTGTGTTGCAGATGTCCTTCTGGAGCCTGGACCGACCTCGTGAAAGTCGGAAAGACCACGTTCAAGATAGTTTTCAGCCATTCGCGAGTTTCGAAATATTGTTTGACAGCAGATGCTACGGCAGTTTATTGAACTGGCTTTCATGGACGTTTAATTCAACATGCCAACTTGCTCATTCAAGCGTTGAGAAATAATTAGATGCCGGATGTACTGGACCCGCGGATGTACATTGAAGAAGGATGTTTGATAATCCGATCACCCTTGAAATGGCTATCATTGGATCGCCAAATGCAGTCTCTCGAATTTATCAAGAGTTGGGGTGGCCTTAACGGTACTCGTAGTGTCTGACACATGATCGGAGAAGCGACAACCCGACTACATATTTCTCAAGAATCCATGGTTCACGCGTTCACGTTCTTTGCCACAATTCCATTTGACGGATTCAATTCCGGAAATCCATCATTCAGTGACCGACCTTAACGAAAATGGCCGAAAGCCTCACGAGTGCGCAGAGGTTGAGAAACGCACGTGCTTGCGAAGCGTGCAGAGCTAGCAAAAGTCGATGTGTTTACAAAAGTGACGTTGGGGTGTGTCAGAGATGCGAACAGAGCGGCAATCAGTGTATCGTGAGGTCCAAAGCGCGCCCTATGAGGACTCGTGCGGTGTGAGTCTTCCCAAAATCCATAAGTAATACTTGCTGAGGTCCGACCTTGAGCCGGCCATCTGGTTCGTCTCACAAGAATATCTCCCCTTTTGGAGACTCGGAATTTTCCATTGATCTTCCAACTGTGTCTCCTCCGGACAATAGGCAAGACGTCGAAGACCTCCACCAGCACCATATGCATGCCTTTGGGGATACCGATCCCACGAGAGTTGATGAATCGCGTATTTGCAGTGCACGACGTAGCCCGGAGCATCCTGCCATCATCGAGCATCGTAAAGTTACTTTGGAGCAGGCCGAGGAACTTCTCTCATCATTTCGTCGCATGGCACCTCATTTTCCGTTCGTTCAGGTCCCCGGAGATGCCACGGTTCCATCACTCTCACGAACGTCTCCGTTTTTGCTTTTAGCGATCCTCACCACGGCTTCAATCAGAGACCCTCCGTTGTATCATCAAATGGATTTTGAGTTCAAGAGGATCCTGAGCACTAAAGTCATCGTAGAAGGGCGCAAGAGCCTTGACTCTGTACAAGGCATCTTGGTCTACGTTGCATGGTAAACAGTTGACCCGCAGTACCGATCTGCTAGGAGCTAATATATGACCAGGTATCCGCTCCATGCGAATCCAAAGAATAACCAGGCGTTCATGTATATCAACCTAGCAACCAGTCTTACCAGTGACCTTGGACTTGACCTAGAGCTCCCAAACCTGAATAGCTTCGGCAATATCAGTACCCAAGGTCTCATCGAGGGAGCCTCCTTCACAGATGCTGCCAAGAGAGCATATCTTGGGTGCTATTACCTATCAAGCGCGTTAGTATTCCTTCCTCCGATTAGAATCGCAAGCCACCGACCATTTTCCAATCACCGGACTGAGCTAACCTTCCTTTAGGCTATCATTAGGATTTCAAAAACCTCCCGGATTACGCTATCGCAATTTGATGGACGGTCATGGCCAATCTCTGTTGCAGGACGAAAGTTCAGCAGAGATCTCCTCACTTATCAAGCTACAGCGCCTAGCTGAGCGAATTGCCGAGGTTCATCGATCGTCTGAACCTAAGGGGGATCTTCAAATGGAAGCTCTGAACGCCGAAGTCAACATTCAGATGTTCCAACACGAGGTCCAGGAGTGGCGAAAGTCCATAGCTACGTCAGTTAGAAATCTGCGTATGTTACTTCTGTTCGATGAATTATCTATTTTCTTGTTCAATCTCGATGTATTCTTCTCATTGGATGCATCCTCAATTTTGTTCTAGTTGTTCAAACCATATAGAACTAACTCCTGCTCCAGCTTTTATTGGAATGGCGGAACGCTATTTGGGTTGTGCCATTTACAGTCATGAACTTGGATTTCTCCGCCGTCCTTACCGAGATCATCTCCGTTCGATGACAAGTAACCCACCAGTAAATCCCGCACATCTTGAGAGTTGTCTTCAAGCCGCTAAAACATTCTGCGAATATCTGCTTTCTCTCCCCGAAACCAGTTACCTTGACTTCACTGCCATTCAATGGAGCATGGTGGTCCACGCTATCCTCGTTCTTTCTCGACTCACGTTTGTGATGGCTGCAAACCTGGGATGGGACTCTGATACAACGCGATCAAACGTCCCATTAGTTATGTATCTCGATGCTCTCTGTTACAGGTTCCAACATCTTTCATTGACACCATCCGATACAGCCGAAACACCACAGAATCCAGATGTGCTCTACGTGTTCGGGATGATACTAAGGAGTTGCAAGAAATCCTACGAACGACGAGTCGCAAAGATCGCACCAGGCTTCTTAATCGTCGATGATGCGAACGTAATCGATATGGCGGCTCGAGGACACTGTCCGATGCTTGATCCGGCACTGAACCCCTTGTTTGATATTTCTGACTCGACATATGGAGGGTCATATGAGTTGAGTGAGAGCGCAACTCCGAGCACTTCTTCGACAGCAGCTTTTCTGCCTCAATACCACGACGTCTGGGCAGTTATGACTGGTAGCTGGGCTGAGGAGTTTTGAACTTGACTTGGTCGAGACCTGCTGGTGCTGATTTCATGCGATCTCACGTCAGCCATTTGCGCAAAGACCACCAGATGCGGATTAATTAGGAGCGTAAGACCGGCGAACTTGCTGACCCTTCATGACTTATAAAACTGATGGAGATCCTTCAAAATTCCTTCAGGATATCCTCGTCCTCAGCAATCGCCAGACCAAATCATCACGTGGACAACTTTTCTTGTCAGGCACCGGAGGAAAACTATCAGCCGCAGCGCAAAAAAAGTGCACCCAGTCATGTACGAAACCATTCTTGGTAGAATTGATACATTGTCGGCTTCTTTGGGCTTAGCGAGGGAGAGTAAACGGGTGCGACCGGGCGAAAATCCATGGGGCTATTCGGGAGCAAAAGAGGAGACTTCACTGAAAGGGGGGAACGCAGAGTGTCTGCACAAGAAGGAGGCGGAGAGTGACGTCGAATCGGTTGAAAGTACCTTTACGATAGTGGAGAAAACAGAGGATGAGCATACTTGATGACTAGCTGGCCACAACACCATGACTGGACGAGTGTTCTGACCCTCAGCTTCGAGAACTTCGGTGATGGGCACTCCGGGCACGAACTCGCCTTATCGAGTCTCTGTGGCGTTCAAGATAATATGGGGCGAGGGTGCCATTGAGTTGCGAGCGAGGATGACTCCTGGAGGCGAAATGGCGGTGAAGGCGGCTGATGGTGTAGGGCTCAAATCTATCATTCATCGTGGGCGAATCTCTATCACAGAGATCTGCTGCAGGAAATTACATCGCAGATTCTTGCCGCAACCCCAATTTTCATGCAATTGAGAATTTCTTTTGCTCAATATGGCTTACTTTTCTGGAGTCTAACATCTCCCAGCTGGGCGGACTCTCCAAGCAAGAGCTCTGGTCTCAGCCTTGCAAAATCACTAATAGCTGATAGGCGGACACTGGTTAAAGCCCCCAGGGGTGCTCGGATGTCTCGTGAAAGTCGTCATGAATGGCCTTGAAAGCAGGCCGAATACGGAAGAGCAGTCGAGAAGGCTCAGTCGGCAGCCGATGTGACGCATCAACACATCACACGAGCTTTTAGAATATATTGGTGGCTTGACGATTAATTTACGAAGGTGCTGTAGCTCTGGTTTCTATGTACAACCGAAGAGGGCTGCAGGGAGAGCTTTCCGAAGCCTGCGCACATTTATGGTATGCATCTAACGCATGAAAACACAAAGTTGAGGTGGCCACCTCACTGGCTGGCCGTCGATGCAAGTCGTTCGGTTAAGTTCGCAGTGGAAAGTATCAATACCACCACATTCACGATCTAGAGATGCACGGCACGATGAGTCTTCTCTGGACTTACGATTCTATGGCTCGCAATCCGTGGATGACGCCGCACTTCCAGATTTCGTGATCCGCTGCGAGTGGTCTGGTCGGCAATGACTTGCATCGTCGTGGTCGTCGAGGGCCAGATCCGTGGCCGCTTCACCACCAATGGACCGGATGAAAACCGAAGCTTCTGAAATACCAGTTTCGGAGAGTTACCACTCGTCTGAAACACGGGAACATGAGTTCGCAGAAGACCTGGAGTTTGTTGCTATATCAGAAGTGTGGGAGGGTATCCACTATCGCTGAATGACAACCTGCTGCGTAAGCCGAGGGCACGACGAAAGGTTGAAGATTGGCGCCCCATGTGCCATGGCAAATCCTTCCTTCGATGAGACCCGATTGGAGAGGTTGCTGCTGGACATTCCTCAGTTTTCATGCATAAATTTGGCTCCAGAGTTCGTACTCACTCCTCGCCCTCCAGCCACTGCTCTGCTACTGCTCGTTGTTCCCCGCTTGAAACAGTAGGGAGAGGCATTCGTCCCTTTGCACGAAATGCAAGAATACCGGACAGGCTCGGGCGTTGACATGGCGCATTCGTCGCCCGTCGCCTATGAGAGTTGCTGAGGTGCTGAGGTGCTTGAGGTGCTGGCATCCACGGCAGCCCTTCCAATCGCGCTGACTGGCTGGCGTGAAGCATTCAAGCATCACGGAACGAGCAACGGTCGTCAGTGTGACTGCGTCGCCTGCCTACCAGTCCTTTGGGGCGGCTTAGTTTAGTTCTTCATCAACCTTCATCTGCCACATCTCTCCACACTGCTACCTCGCCCGATTTCCAAGCTCTCTCATCTTCTCCAACCTTCTCAGGAAGACTCCGGCGGAGTCATAAAAATGCGACATCGCACATTCCACCCAGCTCCACTCTCTCCATAAGGGCGTTGCTACCCAATTCCACGTACAACAATTAGGCTGAAGGACAACACAGCAGAGCAACGGGCGAACACGCAGAGCGAGAGGTCGTACCCAATTTTTGCCTCTCTTTTTTTCTCGCTAGAAGGGGCATTGCCGCGCCTGTGCAAGGGATCTCATCACTTCGTACTCGTCCCTCGTCCCCCGTCGGCACGACCAACAGCCAGGAGAACAAAACCTTCGCACACACAATATTCAGAACATTTCGCACGTCGTAGATCACCGACGTTTAAATCGCCCGGGTCAAGCTTCGGTCGCCGAGTTGACAGCGACCCCAATCGATAACGAGACAGCCTTCCTCGCCTCGCTAACAAAAGGAGCTCAGACCCCCCCATCTTTTTTTATTTCCCATCCGCGCCCGGCCCGTCCAACCCACCAAGACACCGTACTCTTCAGGCATTCAACCTCCATCAACCCCGCCGTCGCGAACTGGCATCGCGCACCGCTGTCGGCGCAAGCAGGTCGTCGTCGCACAGCGAGCAGTCATGAGTGGCGTCAAGGGAGAGCCGATGTACGTGGAAGAATACGATGAGAGAACGGGAAAGGTCTCGGGCAGACTGGTCGCAAGCACGAAACAGAAACCGAAAGTGCATGAGTCTCGCAAGTCGAGGAGATCGTACAACGACACGGCATATCCAGGAGAAGGCAGTTCGAGGGATGCGCCACTGATGGGCGAGAGAAAGGAAGTGAGGATTGAACGTCGCAAATCAACAAGCAGCGGGAGTTCCAAGTCACCTCACAAGACGAGACCACCCTCAGCACACGAGAACAGAACCTTCCTAAAATCTTCGATCCCAAGCTCTTCCAAGAGGGAGTCCATGGATCCATCAAATTACGGATACGCAACACCAACGGGCGCTCCAGTTATGTCGCAACCAATTCCACACCGACCCCGAGCAATCACCACGCAATCACATCCAAGACCTGTTAGTTATCATGCCCCTCTGCCAGGTGGTGGATACAGTCGTCCCCCATTATCTATGTCCGCATTCTACCCACAACCGCCAATGATCACCCCTTCCTATCCTGCCCCTTCGCCATCGTATATGGATAACGTACGATATACCACGGCGCCACAGACTGAGTACGCTCAACCCCAAGCACGGCCACTTCAATCAAGGTTCGAATCAAGGGTCGATCCAATCTCACGCACCCCATCAGCTTTCGAGCCCATCACCCGTACACCATCAGCCTTTGAACCTATCCCTCGGACTTCGTCAGCATATGGAACCCGGTCTGCTTATGAAGGGACTGGGTCATACTTTGATGACTCTTATGCCTCAGCTTCAGAAGGAGCCACGATTCGAAGATCCGATAGAAGAGAAAGCATACGGATTCCATCGAGTGGTTTGACCAAGGCCCAGTCGGAATATATGGCCATGCCCCCGCCTATCATTCGACCCGGCATTCTTCGCAGGTCAACCGAGTACCCTCGTGGGACTATGGAATACACACTTGATCCGGATCCATACCGCGATGGTCGAACAGAGTATCGTCGTGAAGGATCTCGTCCCCGACGGTCAAGCTCGAACCGGCACTCGGTATCGTACGACCTTCCTAGAGAGGACGAGAGTGTCAGGGTTGAAGCCGCGAACAGTGGTCGCCGGAGAAGTGGTTATTATGAGCCGCCAACATCGACTCAAGCTCCCGCGTATGAAGACAAGCTTCACAAAGCAGCAACATATCAAGAAGATGTGGGTGGGCCGACCGTACCCCTTACAGCGGAGACTTTGAAGAGACAGCAACGACGACATGGCGGTAGTAGCAGGAGTACCAAGAGCAGTCAGAGTCGGGATGAGAGCGATTATAAGAAGTCCGCAACGACTCGGACAACACGAAGCATGAGCAACGATAACGACGAGAATGTGACTATCAAAGTCACCGGCACGGCTCGGGTCATGGTTGGCGGCGCTCAGATCCATTGCGATGAAGGTGGAGAGATTGAGATCAAGCGCCAGAAGAGCCTTCGCGATGGCAGCGAACGATCGAATTCGGAATATGGGGGAGGTGGAGGAGGAGGAGGGGGAGCAGGAGCAGGAGCAAGACGGCTTGAAGATCGTCGGAGCCGACTCGAGCGGCCCGCGCTTGGGAGGTCCAACAGAAGCTCGCATTCTGGTCACTCATACAATCGTTCGACACCTCACTATCCCGGGGAAAACTTGATTTGAAGACATTTTCTTTGCAAGCGACATTTTGATTTTTTTTGGATTTAGCGCATGATCTTCCGGCAGGGTCATTTCTTCGTTACTTCTCTTCTCCTTTCTGTGTGCACATAGATGGGTGGCTGTCGCTTTCTCCCTTTTTCCTAAATTCAGAGAAGAGGAAAGGTTCTTATACCCCCACAAAAGCACTGGAAAGCCTTGCTTTTACGTTGGACAATTTGTACGGATTGTTGTTTCGATACGATTGTATGACTGTATGATTTGATGACGGATACCTCGACGCGTTTTTGCGATATTCTTTCAGGCACAAATTGGGTTCTGGGTTCCTTAGGTAAAGAGACATGATATGCTAGCAATGGCAACCATGTATTTTTATCTGGCTACTTCTGTGCGGTTATGTTATCTTCGCATGGAATTGGAGTTGGAGTGAATAGATCTGCACGAAGCATGTTTCGTGCAGGTGTATGCTATGGACTCGGATTTTCTTTGAAGATTTCCACCAAGATTGATGATGAGCGATCAGGATGAAACATGCATAGCGGTAGTCATACGATCTATGAGATCTAAAACAAATAGTTGATAATGAAAACTTGGAGCTATTATCGTCCAATAAGTGACATGAAAAGTGCTGTGATTGAGAAAAAGGAGTAAGTCACGTGAAACGCTAACCCAACCCCTGATCTTGGTTGCCATGTCAATACTATCGCTAAACGTAAACAACGGCTATCCTGCCACCGCCCAACCTCCTCAATTCAAGGAACAGCGGAGGCAACCACAACTTGCTCGTCATTTCCTGACAGCTTTCTCTCCTCTTCATATTACCAAGCAAGCCCATCACGACTTCACAAACCCACGAAATCACGACCAAATCAGAAATATTATCTGCAGCGCGTCTCACAGGGCTGAAGACAACATTCCAGAAAGTGACATCCAACGTCACGATCTGCTCTCGCAGAAACATCAGCATTCCTCGGAATAAAGGCCGATCATGGCGCCAGTTGAATCCTACCTCTCCTCTCTCCTCAAACGCACATCCTCCTCAACCGTCTCCGACCTCTCCCCGAAAGCAATTCTCCTCGCAGCACGCACACAGAATCTCATTGCACGCACAGTCGACCCCGGCGTCGGCGTCACACCCCCAACTTCCATCCCCAACAAAGCCGTCTTCGCGCTCTTTGGCCTCATCGGCGTCGGTTTTGTGCTGACAGGAATATGGTTCTTCTTCTGGGCCAAGAACGGCGGCTTCTATTTCCAGGAGCATGATTGGGACGACTACAAATCTACGGTGTTGAGGCGGAAGGGACCGAATGGTACGACGTTGAGTGGCGCTACGGCGAGCACGGATCTCGGCGGTGGGAGTGTGGTGCATGGCGAGAAAAATGGATCGCGGTGGGGCAAGGGCAAGAAGAAGTCGAAGCGGTACAAGGATATTGATGACGAGGAGAGTAGGACTATGGAGTCTTCGCTGGGGGGAAGCACATTGGGGAGTGAGATGAGCGAGTTGAAGACTAAGACCAAGAAAGCGAAGAAGGAGAAGAAAAAGGGAAAAGATAAGCATGAGGGTAGTGAACTGATGAGCGAGATTGATTTACGTGAGGAGGTTGATCCTAGTGTTGTTGATGCGGTGAGAGCTTATCGACACGAGAAGCCAGCGAGAGTTGGTGGCCTTAACAAACCGGCTGATGGAAGTGCCTTTGATGGATCAACTCAAGATGGATCATCCGCTGCTTCTGAGTTGCTTTCCCACCGCGAACGAACACCTACCACGACTCCGACGAGGGTCAGAAAGGAACGTAGCGACAAGCATACCAGTGGTACAGGTGGAATCCGCAAAGTCGTCAGCACAAGTGAAGGTGGTAAGAGTGATTTTTGGAACCGAAGCGCAGGAAGCAACAGGCAGACTGAAGAGGAAGATCGCATCAAGGTGGAAGGCAGAAAGCTACAGGACAAAGGCCGCGCCGCTCAACGTCGAGACTTCAGTTTCCAAGCCGGCGATGACATCTCCGTTGCTAGCGAGGAGCGAAGCGCCCGCCGGGAAGACCGTGAACGTAGACGTGCGAGCAGAAGCCCTACGAAGAAGGTTCAGGGCAGTTATCATGAAGAGAGTCTGCTTGGTTCGGATATCAGCGGTGATATTGGCACGAAGAGTTATCACCATCCGATTCCAGGTTTGAGTATAGCGGGAAGCAGTGATTATGCCGAGGAGAGAAGGAAGAAGAGGAACGGTGCTGGCTACAGACGGGGTAGGACTGAGGAGGATTAGACTAGAGAATGAACATTAGGTATGAAATTGAATGAGCACAGGTGAGATGAGATATGATATCTAAGGCAGCATTGCTAGTGATTGCCTGGAGTTGGGTTGGACTTTGTATGTGTAGATTGGAATGAAAATGAATCAATGGACATTCCCTTTCCTCCTATTTTGAGCGTTCCAGGCCATATCTTCTTCTCAATCTCAAAATCATTGGAGTGAGTTAATACTTCTCTCAGTGGCTTCGACGGAGCAAGGCTCCAGTTCAGAGAATCTCTCGTGTATATTGGCATAATGGAGGGTCTTTGCATTTCGGGCTACTTCGGTTTTGGCCCCTTCAAATGTTCTCTTTCCTTTCTCTAAAAAAATCAGTGCATCTTGATCCCAATACACCCCTGAATTCAAGCTGTCATCCAGTCCACTCCATTCTGGAACACACTGTATTATTTTCCTATCGCCAGTCCTCAAATGACAACACATTGCCGCCAATTGTCCCATGTTACTCGAGTATTTCTTCGTCGCTTTTTGCAGCTCTTTTGCATAATTTGAACATCGTCGCCCAAGTTCTTGTCCATATCTTTCATCGAGTCAGCAGCGCTCACCTTGCCAACCATTAGCTGCTCCGCGGTCTTCCTCAGCTGTTCCTCGACCGCCTCCAACTCTGCGAGTAGCTGCCGGCCATTGCCAACAAGCTCCGGCAAGTCCCTGTTTGGGTTTTTGGAATAGAGGAGGACATCCTGTGCATCGACTTGCCAAATGCTAATGAGAAGATGCCGGGGGTGTAAAACATGGCAATATAGAGAATGCTTTCTATGAGAGATAGGTCAAGGTCAGAGCCGCCCATTACGCCCAAGGTGGGAGGCCACATATTGGTTTTGGTCAATGGACACATCGGCCATGTGGTTGATGGCGACATGGTACTTCACCAGCTTATCTACTACGTGGTATGTCCACGTATCGAGTCGTATAATATTTTTAATATGTGGCTCCCTGAATAACCGCCAGCACATCTTTGACGGCTCAGTCTCCAAGGAAGGGGAGAAATTGCCAAACACCTGCCATTCTTCAAAATTGCTCACAACAAGGCGATTCCCAACTGCTGCAGCAGCCATAAAACCCTTGTTGATCTGTGTTGACAACCCCGCACTCTGCGCAGCTTCCATCTAGATATCTGCCAATACAATTTGTGGCGCAATCTTGCGATATTCGGTGACTTGTACGCCTCGCATGCCCAGAGAAGAGTTAGGAGCAAACAATAGCGCAGATTCTCGTCGACGCCTGTCGGGGATAGGGCAAATTATGACAACACCAAACCAGCGAGAGCAGGCAGTTTTGATCATCAAGTTCTCTGGGCAAGCCAAGCATTTGCCATTTGGATCCATCTCCTGATTTTTGTGTTCCCTTCGTATCCTGTCCGCTTCTTGCCATTCACGTCCTGCTCCGTGGTTTCTTTGGATGTAGGCTTTCGTTCTCGAAGTCTGGCTGAATCACCGGGCCAACTTTGGTAGATTGAATTAGGGATTGTCACGAATGAAATGCCTGATGGACTTCGGGCATGCAATCAAGGGGTTGCAAGATTGCGTCTCTCTTCAGGCCTTTAGCTCCTCCCTTTCAATTGAACTTAAATACGCAAGTACAATCTATCAGTCTGTTTTGCTGATGATGCATTTGAAAACGGTGAATCTTGCTTTCTATTGTTCCAATGCTGTCTTGTTTGTTTTGTTGATAAGATATGACATGTCTCACTGCGTGGAATGCACGCTCTATAGAATCAGACAGAAACCGTAGCAATATCGCGGATTATTTATGCTTTGTTACCCTTTTTCTCTAGATTTGGAAAAAATCTGAATCTACTTTGATCTAGCGAAGGATTGAGCCCAAGCCGGTTCCCAGCAAACACACTTTTTCCAAGTATATCTGACTTTGGAAACGGACTGAAGTACCTTCCACTTTCCCACTCAAAGTACCCTACGGACGCACTTAACCACCCCTTCCATTCTATACCTCCCCATTTTTGCAACATAAAATCATCTCACTAAATAATCTAATCTACCCTCAACATATCGAAGCCAGATTAAGCATGACTTACCTCATCGTTTTCGAACCGATATGCAACGAAGACGGCTCTCTCTCCCTATCCAAAACGCCCCTTAACATCTTCTTCCTCTGCCCTACTTTACTTGTCTCTCCTCTTCTTCCAAAGCATCAAGTACACTTACTTATTTGCGCGGCGCTTGAAACAAGAGGACATTTTAGCGAGACTCTTCTTCACTGAGAAGGAGAAACAGAACGAGAAGCTCCTTGAGATGTGCTTCACGAATTCTCCGTTCGATGGTTTTCGGACAGACTAAATGCTAGAATATCTTGATCGGAAGCTGCAAAAATTTAACCAAGGCGACAACGATGGTGACTCGAAGGATATTGTGATTCAGAGCCTCGGGATGCGGGAAGCGCGCTCACAGAGGAAGACGGAGACAATTCGTGAACGGCTTCATAGAATGCTCTTTGATTTCACTCATCCTTGGGGTTTGGTCCATCTTGCGACGAGCTTCAGGCGATGGCCAGGAAATGGAAAGAGGGGCGGGTGGGAAGAACGGCTTGATTGCTTCTTGAGGGTTCTTTATCATCGCAGAGCCGGCTCTTGCTATTGCTGACAGTGCGGTTTTGTGCCGGCTGGTTGTGTAGCGTGCAAAATTTTGTCGAAGGATTAGAGTATACAGACAACTGTCACGGCCTGGACAAGCTGTGGAGGTGGAATGTGATGTGTTTTGGTATAAATATGTATGAATGATGGTGCCCTAAGGGCGGTGAAGAAGCTATATATACGCCTGTACGCAGCACGTGACAACAGCTAAGGTCATTCTGGCTCGTTATCGTTTCATTGATTATTTCCGTCTGCTCTCGGAAGCGATGTCTTTCCATTGATCTGTTCAAGCCCAATGAGGTGGAAGTGGAAAGAGTGGAACGAAATTAAACATGATATACTATACTTTTTTTTAGAGAATATTGGGATGGAGAACATACGGTAATACTACTACGGAGATCGCGGCATAAAGTATGGGGAATACAGGGCATTTTGACCCTTTTAGACCCTGTAGCATATAGATCAAGGTAGTAAACTCGCTATAAGCCCTATAACTCCAGGCAGTGCTCCCTAAATCAACCCAACGAGGCTGTAAGTCATTCGCAAGGGATAACTAGATCTTCTAGGGTTATAGCGTTGTTGGTAGAGCGACTATCATAGGCTTCTTTAGCGATGACTCCCTTGTAAGTACAGGGGAGAAGCCCTAAAAAGGTGTGACAGCCCATGTCGAAGGCGCATAGGCTACTTTTAGGGGAAGGGCCTGGAAATATAGGGCCTTATAGCGAGTTTGCTACCCTGATCAATATGCGAGAGGGTCTAAAAGTCTCCTAATGCCCTGTATTCCCGATACTTTATCGCGATCTCCGTGTATGCTGTTAGTGCCACTCTATTTCCTGACAAGAACTGTCTTATGCACCCACTATACAGTAACCCAACCATGAATGACCCGAATTGATCCAGGCTTTCGGGAGCAGAGCATTACACTTTGGTGGTAGAGATTAGTGATCGAACCGACTTTTTACAAAATATTCAGAATCAGGGACTAAATTGATTGAAATATTCCTTGTGAGACTAAATTCAAAGCAAATCGCGCGATGCTATTTCAAAACGCTGAATACTTAAATGCTAAAAGATGACGATAGGAAAATACAATCCAGTTTCCAAAACTTCCTTGGACGCGATACTTAATAGAAAGAAACAATAGCCGTAAATTGTAGTTTGAAAAACAAGAAAATCAGTGAGGGAACTAATAGTCGGACTTGACGTCGCGCTAAAGGGGCCTTTCCCTTAGGGCCCCTTTAGCGCGACGTCAAGGCCGACTATTATTTTCTTGTTTTTGTTCATCTTCCTCCCCCAAAATCAATTTATCTTCCTGTTTGGCTGGCTGCCCGGCTTGTTGCATGGAACTTTTGTCATCCTCTTTATCAGGACCTTTCGGGACAAACTCAAATGTCTCCCCATAGACTGAATTAAGCCAAGTGTAAATGGTATTGGGATCGGCCTCTTGAGGATATCCGGGAGCCAGCTCAAGGACAGTGATTACCTCGCGTATTTTCATGTCGTCCCCATTCTCGGAAAGCTTTTTGCGAGATGTGATGTGGTCTTCTTTGCAGGGACTTTTGCAGGAAGGACATTCCCGACCCCCCTGCGAAAGATAGTTCTTGACAAGGCACCTGGCACATCGCCAATACTTGTAGCCGATATTGCGCTCGGACAGCCAACGCCTTTGCCCTTTCTGCCGCTTCTGGTGACCCATATCCCTAGATGACTTCTCGGCTTCGGCACAAGCAATATCCTCCTTACGGAAGCCTCGAAGACGGTCTCTGAAGTGGTCTTTCCGCGAAAATGACGAATCTTGGGAACAAGGACACTTCGAATAGTCGCAGAAGAACGAACCATTTTCGCTGTCGTTGGCATTCTTATAGTGGCTTTCGAGATCAGGTGGTCGATCGAAATTTCTCACCTTTCCATTACACCCGGGGTATTGGCAAGGAACTTGATTCTTTTTGCAACCCCTAAAGAAGTGTGAGCAATCTATAATCTATTGTTAATGGCAAAACTCACGTTGGCTCATCCGGATATACCTTGAGCTGAGTTCCAAAAGTTGGTGTCCACTTCTCTTGCAACTCGAAGCCTGGTGACTTGTCCTTTGGCACTATAAATTTATACAGCTTCACGAAGTCGGTACCCGGAGTCCATCTTAAGCTAGATGGTGTATTTCTCACGCTCTCGGTCTCCTGCGGGTAGTCAAATGATGACCGGTGATTGTGTGGTGGTATAGAATAGTTCTGGAGGCCCAAAGGATAAATCTCGCGGTCCCATCCTGGGCTCGCTAATGAGTAATTCGTATTCTCAGTCTGCAAAAAGTCGCCCAGGGATGAGTTGTGCCAGCTTGGAGCGGTGTACCTGACGGATTCACTCGCTGACGTGGAGGAAGCATAGCAGAATGCAGTCTTCGGGACTGCGACATTTTCCAACTTGTTGTTGGGCAAGCGAGTAGCACCCATTTGCCTGCTGTTCTGAAGTTTCCACGAGTCTATTGTAGATGGTGTTTCCTGGACCAATATTTTGAAGTCAGAAGGAGCGAGATGTTCGACAGAAGGAAGATCAAACTCGCACTCAACTCTATCCTGGCTAGGATCATCACACTCCCCGTCGTCAGGTTTGCATTGGTCTCTTTCTTGCCTCAAATTCAAGTCAACACTGGAGGGTGCTCGTTCGAGCCGGATTGGCTTCAACTCCAGATCTTTTTGCGCAACACCCTTAACGCAGAACGTTGTCGAAGACGACGCCTCTAGAACTGGATTGACCCTGGACATGGGGGACAGAGATGGCGATGACTCTTTTGGACTTATAATCGCCGGTCTCCATCGTGATCGTGCACACACTTCAAAGCTGCCTCGGCTGGTGATATCTGCTGAAATAGCGCTCCTTGTAATAGCGTATTGGTACAAATCAAACCTTGAGGTGCTTGACTCTGATAAGCACGCGCCAACCAGCTTTTCAAACTGATTGGTATCGATCCAGGCAATTTCGAAGCTATTACTCGCTGCACACGCCTTATTGTAATGTACAAGCAGTCCCCGCGGCAAGTCACTTTTGTTGTCCCGACGTTGGAACGCTTCCCAGGCCTTATGTGTGGCGAGCAGCCCGTCTACAAGTTGTCTCAGAAGCCCCATCATGCATTTAGACCCCGGACGGGGCACATGTATAGCTGCGAGCTGGCGACTGGAATGAGAAACACGACAGGTTTGGGGTGTCCCGTGCTCTCCGTGTGGCTCTGTGGTTTGAATCGTGGGAATTTGCAAAGACCCTAGTGGACACTTTGAGCTTTGACATCGAATAGCTGATCTGACTTTTATATCACTCGGAGGAGAATGTAAATGTAGATCCGCTTCGGAGTCTGCTGGGTTTCGGCGGTTCACAGTGGGATCTTCGAACTCATTGAGGTCTCTCTCGAGGGCTGTACCCGTTTTTGATCCGTATAAGATGATAGGTCTGACGCGCTCAACAATGCCCCTCTCGACTGATTGTGGCATGAATCGGACGGCAGTGCCAAAACTGTCCGCCTCAGCGTCGATTTTTCCAGCGTGGCATGCAGCTGCGACTAAACCAGACGCAGGAATAACAGCAGGGATGGGTACCACGTAGGACTTCGGCGACACGCCATAGGCCGCGTAATGCAACTCAGGTAAGTGAGCTCGGGGTTCCTCTAGGTTATATCTTCGTCGATGCCCCCCAGGCTTGCTCTGCTTCTGGGACGCCCCATTGGTGTGGCTATGTCTCCGGCGTCGAGTCTCTGGAGAAGTCGAGGGGTGCAAGGAATCCGAACCGGCGTATGGTGAACCGCTGTCAAAGCCAGTTTCCCTAGATAGTCTTTTGTTGTTCTTCAAGGCGGCCTGTGTAATTCGATGCCTATATCTGTGACTACCTTGATAAGATGCTCCGTGCCCTCGATTATATTCCGAAGTTTCCCTTTGAACAGAATTGGCGGAGATTGATTCTTGTTGGATTCTCTTCATGTGGCGTCCTGGGTTATTGTCATTACCATCCATGTCATCACCGCTATCGTCTCCATCCTTCGGTTGAGGTTTGAGCCCTGGAAGAAAGCTTTTGGGTCGTCGGAACGGAAGTTTCCAAGAGGACATATCTATACCATCTTGGAAATGACCTCCGATATGGTCCATTCTTTCATCCCAAGTCTTGAAAATCACCCCACAGAAACCGCATTGCCGGGGCCACTTGCTGTTGACTGTGTACTTGCCAGCAGCCGCAATTTGGCTCACGTTGACCACCCCTGGATGACTGCGAAGATGCGCAATGAGGCGATCCTTCCTTCCGTATGTTGTACTAGATTGTTGAGCAGATTGGCATTGCAAATAGTGTGCTGTCAAATTTGTGCCCAAAATAGGCAATGATGCACGGCAGAATTCGCAGACTGGATTTCCGTTCCCGTCGGCAGGAGGTGGTGATTGCGGGCACTCCAGACACATAAAACGCTCCTGTTGGGAATGTTTCTGGCTTTTCTCATGTCGCTTCCATTCTGCGAAGGAGTGTGTGGAGTACTTACAGCCTTCCCGGGTACAGTAGTAAAGATCCTTGATCCCACATTGCAAACAGGGAGGGTGCACCGGTTCGTGCTGTCCATCTTCCACAGAGACAGAGCGTTGGCTCTCAACGACAGGCTGGAGTGATGATGAAGAAACCGAGGTGTTTTCGGTCTCGGATTCAATGTTGGCTAGTTCGGAGTTGGAAAGAGAATCCTGGGACGAAGAAGCGGTGCTTGGCCGAGTATCTTCGTCATCATCTGATGATATATTTCCGTACTTTTCCTCTTCATGGGCTAGCTGATCTAATTGGTCAGCTAGCTTGGCCACTTCATTGACCAAGTGCGTGGCCTTGCGCCGAGAGAAAGCAGAAAATGGTTTGACTGCCTCTTGGACTGAAGCAATAGCCTCTCGCAAGAGGGCGGTAGGAGTGTTCGCTGAACCTCTGTGATTCGTGCACTCAAACGAGAATGTTGTCGGTGGTGAGCTTTCTGTTCCCTTTCCTTTCTTGCCTCGGCGGAGGTTAGAAAGAGGTGACCCCACTTTCTGCAGCGAAAGAGGTCTGCGAGAGCTCAGCATTGGAGAAGTCATGGACCTTGATGGTGACTTCCCCGACGGTGTAATCCTGGAGCGTCTAGTTCTTCGTGACCGGCTTGGGTGACCATTCAGCGTTTGCAATAAACCAGCTGCATGGCAGGCTTGAGTCTTTGCCGGAGGCGGATCCGTCATTGGGACTAGATCCTCGTTGGAGGATTGAGACACTTCATTCGTAATTTGCTCGAGAGATGGGTAAATGAACGGGGACAGTGTCTGCTGTGAGCTGAGGCCGACAATTGGAGTTAAGTGTGTGGTTTTCCAATGTCCTTCATCGCCTTGAAAACACCAGCTATCACTGTTCTCAACTAGTCCAGCCGTCAGTATTCGCAAGGTTGAATTTCAGTTCCTGGATAAATACCCGATATCTCCACCGCGCTATTGAACTGGAAGTCCCCATGAGCCGACATATCAACATCGAAGGCGCTCATTTCTAAATGCTGCCCGGCGAGAGCTGTCTGCGTGAAGGTCACAGCCGAGGCTGGCACATTCGGCCAGGAGTAATCGCCGGATTGTGTCCCATCGGACGAGATCGTCTGTGATGCCTGCAGAGAGGTGGACTTATTTCTGTCATGATAGATGTTGTGATCGAGCTCAAGATCTCTCAGGTTGATACCAACAGGATCAGGCCAAAAAGTTGCCATTCTTTGTTCAGCCGCCGAGGTTTTTGACAGAGAAATCGGTCACAGACTAAAGCTGAGAGGTAAAATTTGTTTGCAAGAATTGATGTAACGGACCGAGACGTTGAGGATGGATGAGCTCGCGTGAGATATCTGATCATAATCTCAGCGTGCCCTCGAGGCAGATTTGCGGATGGCATAAAGGCTGCGGGCATGTGAGGGCTTTGCTGATGTCGAGGGCGATGGCTGAGGGCGGCCAATTAGCTTGAGAGAGAGGTATGACCTGCAGATGAGTCTCCTCCAATGAAGATGGTGCGTGTGTAACATCCACGACAGGATACTTACAATCTGTACTTGTAGGAAAATGGTGGTAAACAGAATAAAATGTCCCTGCAGAAGCTGGAACAATCTCGGGATTCAAGCTTGTGTATGAACTCTACCATTACATACTTTCAATATTCTTCGGCTACCTCTCATTGTACCAGACTGAGAGGAATATTCCAAGATGGATTTTTTTTGGTCCAGAGCACAGAATCCTTGACGTGAAAACTAACTTTAGAGCTCGTAACCTAGAATCAGATCAACAGTTTGATCCTTGCCAGAAGCGCCATCACCACCTCCTTTACCATTTCATCCTTCAACACGCCTTCCTCATAGGTTGCAGAAATCAGACAATTTCCTCCCTTGATACTGGCCACGTCAAACACAATACCAAAGTCACTCAGTGTTGCTCGAACTGCTCCAGCCGAGAAACCAACCCCTTTGATACTCCACCCACCGTCAGCCATATCCTCCCGTGGCTCGAACACGCCCAGGTTGGAGATCAGGAAAGAGTTATTTTGGAAGGTTCCGTGGCCGTAAAAGCTGACGTCTTCCATGTCTCGATCGAGAATCTTACAAACCAGAAAATCTTGCATAATTGTTCCAGTCTTATATGTTGCGCGGTTCAAGTCTTGTTTGTATGCCTTTGCTAGTTCCCACACTGTTGGTACATCAATGGTAATATCTTGTATGGATACCGGAGCTTGAGATGGGGACCGTTCATTTGCACAAGATCGGTACCTGCCCAGCGGCTGGACTCGGTAATATGTGCTGACCGCGTTCGTGAATACATCACGACCAGGATTGACCCTCAGTAGTGGTCGAAGGTTCACCGCGAGTCGTGAGAAGCCGAGCTTGGCCTTGGGATAGAAGTCTGCAGCGAGAGTGACTTGAATAAGTGTTTGAAGTAGAGCTGTAAACGATGTTTCGTGTTTTCGACATTCTAACAAACATTTGGTCATCGTGTCACCGTCAACCCTGAGCAGCTCTACTTTGGTGCGAGTTTTCATCTCTGCGGGGAATGGTTTGGCGAGTGAGGGGTAGTCCTTGGAAAATATGGCGTCGGAGAATAGGAAGTACTTTTGATTGACGAAGAAACGCAAAATGCTCCAGAAGAAGAAGCAATAAATGATGTATATCCACGATAACTTGCCGTCAATATGATCGAAGGGAGAAGGAGTCGGCATCTTGACTGGTTGTTGGATCAAGAAAGTGTCGTGGGCCGTTACCCTTAATGCTTCGGATGACATTTCGTCTGCATTCAAGGCAGTGAGGAAACTGCGGTGGAACGCATAACCAGAAAGCCCGTCGCCTATTGAGTGATGATAGACAAATACCGCGTACCGACCGTTGATGACGAGCAACTTCCACCATGGCTTCGTTGTATCTTTGGTGTCAAACCACTGACTGTGTGCATTCTCGAAGACCAGAGCAAGATCCACATCGCCTTGAATAGTGAGGAATTTGACACAATCCTGGATGCGAAGAGTAGGCAATCGAGCCTCCCATAGTCGATGATTTCCTTCTTTTATTTCGGATGGCTGACTGACCCCAATGATACTCAAAGCAGGATGATCATTGATGACTTTGGCGAGAGCCTCCAGTACCTTAGATTTCGTCAAGAGTTGACCGTCTTTGAAGTACTCAGCGCAAACAAGGACATTCGATTGGATACCGAGATCGTGGAACAGGTGCGTCAATAACTCCAGCGGACCTGACTGAAGGATTAGAGCTGCCTGTATTGGTGATCTGCACGTACCAGCCTTGCGAATGAGTTCATATCCGAGTTCCTGATCAGCTGCTGGCGTAGACCTGTTACTTTCTGCTGCCATTGTGGCAGTGAGGTGAAAGTTTGGCTCGAGATGAAAGTTGACTTGAGATATCTAAAGTAAATGACGCATTGTCATACTTGCTCCAATTCCAATAGCTTTATAGACAATGAGAGCGGAATTGATGTGGCCTGCTTACCATCCTCGTAAAAAGATGTGCCGAAGATCTACCGTACAATATGTTCCATCGCCAATGGGATCAAAAGTCTCAACAATCCCGACGGTTTTGAGGGCCACCAAACGGAAGGAATTTCCCAGAAAGTTCATACATAACAACAAGCAAGGATTCTCACATGCTTCTACTGGAAAAATTGACGGTGCTGCGGTTTCAACTCGATTACGAGGCAACTGCTAGGCTCCCGAAAGGAGCAAGCAGCCGACGGACTCAATGACAAAGAAAAGGAGCGGAATATTTGAGATATTACTTCCAAGGCCTCCAGTTAGTAAAGTCTTTCCATTTGACGTTGTAGTTCGCGTCAGGCCTCTTATCATGGAACTGCTCGTATCAGCTGTGCTGAAGAGACTGCCGTCTCCGAATCTTCTCTCCAGACCCAACTACACTTGTAATATTGAGCAATCTTTGAGGTCATAATAATTGAAGAGCACTTCAAGGTACTACTGAAGAAGATGAGATGAGAGCAGGGGCGGATGAGATGAAAGTCGGGATGAAGAGGTGACAAGGTAGGGATTTGAAGAGGACCTGATTGCTGTCGGCCCAGCATGCACAGACCGTCCAACCACGCCAAAATTTTGTGGTATGGCAGAGCTGCATAGCGCACGTCATTCTCCTCTTAGACCCATGAGACATTTATATCTTCCCTTTAACACAACTTACCCCTGCCGGGACGTTCTCATGGAGTCGGATTCTCTAGATCTTTAATTCGGAAGTGTGCATTTTATTTGAACCCCGCAATGGCTTCCACCAGCGTCACCGAGAGCACTCCGCTCATGTCGCCAGCTTCCAACAGCTTAGAAGCTCAGAAGAAGGGAACCCGAAATGTGACATTCAACCCGAACCCAGCAATCATCTCGATCGGCGGTGCCACAGGTTCTGCAACTCGATTAGCCCAACAGCTTAACTCCGTTACACCCGGAACTGCAAATGCTCCCTCCCCACAACCACAAATGCTCTCAGCACTGAACAGCAAGCTCCGCCGCCGAAACAGCCACGGCTCACCTCTCGTGCCTGTTCCGAGTACTCCAGTCCCTAAGATAGGGCCCCAAAGAACCACCAAGAATGCGCAGAAGCTCAAGCTCCTCCCGAACCCTGACTTCGGAGAGGATGGACCAGATGAAGAGAGTGGTCGGGATGTCTACTCGCAATATACACGAATCAAAGACCCCACCGCTCGCCGAGATGCTGCACGATTAGGAAAGGCGGACCGAGATCGATTGCCACGAGTTACAGCGTATTGCACGGCGAACAAATATCAGATGGACAATTTATTGCGGTTTTTGAAGGGCAGGGGGAAAACCAAGGGAGCCAATCCGAAGTTATTTGACGAATGCATATACACTCCATACAATTATAGCAGGCCTCATTTGTCTGAAAGAGTCATGGAAGTCCAGTCAATGCCAGCACAGATGCAGGAGCGGAGGCATTCGGATAGTGCTATTGAAGTGGAAGATAGCAAGCAACGCCGGGAAGACCTCATTGATCTACACACCGAAGCAGGAGATACAAGTCTGGGTAATAGAGAGCATGAGATACCAAATCGAGTGCACGCCGAAGTTGTGGAGCGCCAGATCCAAGATGAGACAATTGCTACGGAGAGCAACCTCGACTTCGACACTCAAGTCCATACACCCGAAATCTTCCTGTTCGGCTACGGCGTGGTAGTCATCTGGGGCATGTCGCTACAAGACGAAAGGAAATTCTTGAAAGAGATAGCCAAGTTCGAGAGCGAGAAGTTGGCTCCAGATGATGTGGAAACTGAGTGCTTCAATTTCTACTACACCAGGGAATATCAGGCACGGATATACAACGATTTCATTACTTTGCGAGAAAAGGGTAACTACATGACGAAGCTGGCGATTTCCCATGCTTTGGCACAGAGCGTAAAGGTATGTGACTCTTCATTCTGATTTATAGACTAATTCTAACGGGAAGTAGACATCCCTCTTCGAAGAATTGGTGGATAACACCATTGAGACATGCAAGGACATTCCGACCCAAATTGCCCTAACCGGTAAGATTGCTCTCACAAGGACGCAAATCAACATGCAAATCGGCGAGCTTTTCATCCTAAGAATAAACATCCATCTCAACGGCTCTGTGCTCGATACTCCTGAGCTCTTCTGGGTAGAACCACAACTGGAGCCTGTGTATCAAGCTGTGAGGAGCTATCTTGAGATGGACCAGAGAGTTAGTCTTTTGACTGAGAGACTGGACGTAATTGCGGATTTGCTGGCCGTGTTGAAGGATCAGCTGAGTCATGGGCATGGGGAAAAGTTGGAGTGGATTGGTACGGACCTTTATTCCCCCGATTTCCCTTTTCGCTGCATGTCCCTTCCTGCTATGTGATAGTTTCATTGAGACAAGCTAACCAGAAGATTAGTAATCGTACTCATCGCAGCCGAGATCGTCGTGGCTGCTGTAAATATTGTCGTTGATCTATATGCTGGCGTCGACTGATGTTTTGAGCATTCATTGGTAGCAAGGCGTTCTGGTCTGGTCTTTTTGGACAGCGGATATTACGATCCAGAGTAGGAGGACTGTTTGATTAGTGTGTTTACATAGAAAGGAGACGTTGGCTTGGTCCTTGACGAGCCTCGAATGAAGTTGGGCCACTAGTCCGAAGACATTTCGTTCTTCTGTGTTTGTTCATTTCTCATTGCTTGATGAAGGGGCCATATTCCTCAGCGTGAAATTCGCGTCGCGAAGCAAAGAAGATCACCCATTCTCACCTTTTTTCCCAGCCCGAAATGACCACTATTGTACACGAAAAGAGCCCAATGCATGTGTATCATCGCTCCGAATATGATCCATAACTCCCCCAAGTCTCAAATGCGCCAATTCCATACCATTACAGGTCCCAGATACTGACCACTAGGTTCGATTGACTGCCGTGAATCCACCACTCTCACCAGCAACGCTTGGAGTTCCAGCATCAGTGGCATCATCACCCATCTCAACATCCTCATCTGCGTGTCCGGGGGCTGCATCGAATACAGTTTGTCTTGGACCAGTGGAGCCAGCTTCCTTCTCAACCTCGAGCTGTTTCTTGAGTGCGTCAAATCGTTGCAAGAACGAACTCTTGGTAGGCTCATCTAGACCACTCCAGCCTGCAGCCAAGAAGTTCTCGACGTTGAATGTGCCTTCCGCGATCTCCTTCTTATGTTCACTGGCCAAGAGGGGTCGGGTTTCGTTGCAATAGAGGTCGAATCCGCTCTTGATACGGCGCGGTTGAGATGGCGTGGATGCGGAAATAGTCGGAGTTGCATGAGTGCCGTTGCTGGGGAGTTGGCGCTTTGAAGGTTGGACTTGTGCTTGTGGTGTGGAGTTGCGGAGGACATCTGGGTGAGTATGCGAGAATGCGTCAGAGGAGGGAGACAGAGTGACCGGGCCTTGTTGAATAAATGCGGTGCCTGTGCGGCCATCACCAATGTCAGAAGTAAGAAAGTCAGGCTTGCGGTGGCCACGCTTGGTTCGGAGAGGCTTTTCCTTGGGCTATGAAGGCAATGGCGTTAGCTTGTCTGTCATCATCAATATATGTGCTGAGGAGGGATGGGGGGCGCGTACAGTTGGAGGCGGACTTGGGCTTCCCTCGGAATCCTCGACATTCGTGCTTGTGCGCTTTGCCAGTTGTTCAAGGAGAAAGGCACGCTCAAGGCGGAGCTTTTGAACGGATCGATTGAGGCGCGCAAGGCGTTGGCGTGCGGCATCGTTGGCTTCCTCGACCTCATTCATTCGTTGCTTGAGTTGAATGCATTTCTTGCGATAGGCTGCTTCGACGGAGGGAGGGAGTTCTGGCGGGATGGCACCTGGAGATTTTGTTAGAGGTTTGGAAGGCTTTGTTTTGCTTGCAGAAGATGATCTCATAGTAGAAGAGGCTGCATTGCTGGGAGAAACGCCAGCCAGTTGGTGGACAGAAGGAGATGAAGAGGGTGGAGTCTTCCTTGGGCTTGTCTCCAGATCTGCTGAAATGGGCCCAGGGAGTTCGGCGCTTCCACTAGAGACAGGCAAGCCAGTGCCGACTTCGTCGTGAGCAGTCTCGTCAAGCTCTTCGACATCAATTAATGGCGGATATAGAGAGACATGTGTAGGAGCATCGGCGTCCTGTTTGTTCAGTGCCTCGGTGCCAACGGTGTCGCAAGCAGTCTTGCCGGGCTCTTGCTTATTGCTCAACACTGGATATGGAGAGACATACGCAGGGGCATTGGCGCATTGATTGACAATCGCATTGATGTCCATGGCCACTATCTTGAGGCAGTTTGGATGCCAGTCTCCTCGATCAGAGAGACAAGCAGGCTTGAGTGCTAGATGAAGACACAATTGAACAGGAAATGGGGCTTTTGCTGAAAAGAAATTGGTGATTCACTTACCAGAAGGAGGAGCCATTTTTGCGACCGGTACAGGGTGAGGACGGAACGGAATATGTCGGAACGCCGACGGTGTTGTTGGAGGTTTGAAGGCTTGGGGCTTTCGCGTGCTGATGAGGCTATTCACGAACCTTGTTCACTAGCTCCGGAGAAAGGTTGTTCCTTAGGTGCCTGAGGCATAGAGAAAGGCACCGTTCGCGTTCACCTTCATTTTTCTTCAGCCTGGGACGCGTGAACACAAAATTTCCACAGCACAACTCCTGATAAAAGCTGACCCTCTACAAAAGCGCAAAGATGTCTCTTAATATCCCAAATGCGCCAAATGCTCAATTATTCAAGCAAGGATACCAAAAGTAAAGCTTCCTCATTGTCTGCCTTGTAACACCTGCTAACATCTCATAGCTACGACTCAGAAGATGGAGCTGTCCTACGAAACATCGATGCTTGCAGAACGATATCCTCAACAGTCCAAACCTCCCTTGGTCCCTATGGCCGAAATAAGATTGTCATCAACCACCTTCAGAAGATGATCTTGACCTCTGATGCTGCCACTATCCTGCGAGAACTCGACGTCGTCCACCCAGCAGCAAAACTTGTCGTCATGGCAAGTCAGCAACAAGAAGCGGAGATGGGAGATGCTACCAACTTGGTTATTGTGTTGGCAGGAGAGCTTCTGAGGAAGGCTGAGGATCTGCTACGCATGGGCTTGAAGACGAGCGATGTCATTCGAGGTTACGAACTGGCTCAAAAGTTTGCCCTGAATGAGCTCGAGAACCTTGTCGTAGATAAGGTTGAGGATATTCGGTCGCAGTCAGAACTCAGCAAAGCTATTAGAACTGTTATTGCGAGCAAGCAAAGTGGCAACGAGGATTTCTTGGCAGATATGGTGGCAGAGGCTGTGCTTGCTGTGCTTCCCAAGAACCCCGTCAACTTCAACGTCGATAATATCCGCGTCGTGAAAATTATGGGTGGTAGCTTGGAGCAGAGCAGAGTGGTCAAGGGCATGGTGTTTGGACGGGAACCCGACGGATCGGTCAAGAAGGCAACCAGAGCGAAAGTCGGGGTGTTCTCGTGCCCCATCGATATCAGCCAGACCGAAACTAAAGGCACGGTTCTATTACATAATGCGAAGGAAATGCTTGACTTCACGAAAGGAGAGGAGAACCAGTTGGAAACTCATATCAAGGAGCTTTTCGACTCTGGCTTGCGAGTTGTAGTTGCTGGTTCGACAGTCGGTGAGCTTGCCATGCACTATCTCAACCGCTTCGGTATTCTGGTTATCCGAATTCTGAGCAAATTTGAACTCCGAAGATTATGCAGAGTTGTGGGCGCAACGCCGTTGGCAAGATTAGGAGCGCCAATGCCTGATGAGATGGGAAGCGTGGATGTTGTCGAGACTCTGGAGATCGGTGGAGATCGTGTCACAGTATTCAGACAGGAGAATGAGACTACGAGAACAGCAACACTCGTGATTCGAGGTGCTACACAGAACCACCTAGACGATATCGAGCGGGCTGTTGATGACGGTGTAAATGTTGTCAAGGCAATCACTAGGGACCCCAGATTGGTGCCAGGTGCTGGTGCTACCGAAATGCAACTGGTCGAGCGAATACAGGCATTCGCTGACAGGACTCCTGGATTGGCTCAATATTCCATCAGAAAATATGGTGAAGCCTTCGAAGTCATTCCAAGAACATTGGCCGAGAGTGCAGGACTTGACGCCACGGAGGTATTGAGTAGGCTGTATACTGCACACCACAAGAAAGACTCGTGGACCACCGGTGTTGATATCGAGGTAAGCTCGAATTCTCGGTGCTTCGTCGAAAGAGGCAACTGACATTTATAGAACGAGGACGACACTGGTACTCTAGATGCTAAGAAGGAAGGTATCCTTGATCTGATGATCTCGAAGAGTTGGGCGATCAAACTTGCTACTGAGGCTGCAAGAACTGTGCTCTCTGTGGACCAAATCATTGTTGCGCGACAAGCCGGTGGCCCAAAGCCTCCTGGACCGAACCCTGTAAGTCATTGCTTTCTTCCTGAGCTTCAACCCTTGCTAACAAAACATAGAACTGGGATGAAGACTAGATAATGCTGTGCAAAGTACCAAATTATGATACATGTACTGTACAATATCAGGCATGAACCAAATAAAGGAATATCCCCAACTTCTCGTTTGGCTTAGATTTCGTTCCAGATTCAGACTTTGATGGTGGCATGACCGAATGAAATTTCGTGGATCTCATAACACTTGGTACAAGCATCTTTTTCGATGATTTATGACTCTCTGATAGGACCCAACTTGGTCCCAATAATTGTGCAAGTGCATGCCTCTTTCTGGCGAGGCAAAAGGAGAGGGCCCAAGGCAAGATCGAACTTCAAAGGATGTCAAAGAAGGGGTAATTTGCTTTGCGAAGCAGAGTCTTTTCTTCAGGTAAGAGCTTGTTGCGATGATGGAGGAGCCCAAGTAACAATATTTTCTTTCGTCAGAACACAGCGTTGTTAAGCTCCTAAGCTATCAAGCGGACACAATTCAGGGGCTCAGTAGCTGACCAAAAAGTGCAACGCATCCTTCCTACAGCTGATGGGAAATATTTTGTATTTGCATTCTACCATCTGTGATTGGTTTCATCTGTTCTGTGGGATGATGTAATTGCGCACACTTCGCTCATCGCTTCCGCTTCCGCTTTTGGTTCTCAGGACATTCAGGAAAGCGCGGTCTATGACAGCTTAAGAGATTTTTAGCATCAACGCCTATTATGAATTGAGAGATCGATCAGGGGATGCCTTCCCTTTTCAATCAAAGTGTTTCTGCCTTAATCATCCGTCGAAACCGGTACCCGAATCGCGCTCAGCATCCGCGAAACCCACATATGCTCATTTTACTATATCAGCAAACTTTTCTCCATGCTTTGTCAAATCGAGCCGACGGAAGAGTTGCCAGATATTTATTCGCACCATGGCGATCGTGCGAAAAATTGTACTGGGTGTGATCCTTACAGTCACTGCGCTCCTCTTCCGGCGAACGCCTGGTGATAAAGCTGATTTCATCCGCTCCATCAATGCAAAGTTCTTAGCACAGCAAGCCGAAAACCAACCTCTCGCATCACCCGCCAGCACCCCTCCACCTAAAATAAAGGCGTCTTATCTCAACTCAACAGCAAACAAAGTGGCGGTACCAACGCTCGTTGGCGGTCCAGTCTCTATATATCCACCTCCAGGGAAGCAAACGTACCCCCGCGCTATCAAGTTACGATCCGGTGTTCTACTTTCAGCTTCAACAATATTCAGTCCACAGCACTCCATCTCTCTTTCCGTCTCCCTAGACTCCGGCGCCTCGTGGAATCCATACGGCACAGTGGTGACCACCCCCACTCCTGACATCCAGCTTAACAATGCCTTCCTCCTTGAACTTCCATCCGGCCGCCTCCTCTGCGCATTCCGAGCTCACACCCAAGCCCTCTCAGCTGTCGGCGTTGAAGAAAAACCCGGTGGCCAGAATGAAGGCTACATATATTACCGTCTTATGATCTTCTACAGTGACGATGCCGGTGAGACATGGCAGCATCTTAGCACGCCAGTTCAAGAACCTGGACCCTCCAACGGCAATTGGGAACCTTTCTTGCGTCTCTCAAACTCGGGGGTTTTGCAGTTCTACTATTCGAGGGAACTTGGTGGGCGAGATCAAGATAACCTCATGCGAGTCTCCCATGACGAAGGTCTCTCATGGAGCGATCCTCAGATCATTTCGGGGCTTGAAATGGAGACACGAGATGGCATGATGGGCATCCAGGAAATTTCGCTAGGAAGTGGGAATTTGATGGCGGTTTTTGAGAGCGTCGAGGAGAAGGGAGACGGAATCGTTTTTGAGGGTAGATTTGGAATCTGGAGTGTGATGTCAAGAGATGATGGTATCACTTGGGACAACAGGAGGCTGATCTACGAGCCACATACATGGGACGCCCAATCTGGTGGGTTTATCAGTGAGTTGTACCACGCTCCCTTTCACTGACCTTGTGTTCCATTCCATACCCTTGGTCAGTTCAATCTTGTGGTCAACAACAGTTTGTTGACTTCTATGTAACAGAGCGAAACGCCGGAGCACCGCAGATTGCTTTGGTGGGGGAAATGCTAGTGATCAGCTTCATGACTGATGAGGAGAAGTTAGAGGGAATGTGGCATCAGAATGCCTACGTGAAAATCATCACCAGTTCAGATAAGGGTGTGACTTGGGGCAATAGGCTTCTGGTTGCGGAACAACCTGCCGCTTGGGCGGGACTGCTGGCGCTTAATGAGACCAATTTCTTGGTCCTTTGTGATCATGAAGATCGCAGTGAGGCACAGCATGTAGCTCTCGTCTAGAGCATCTGCGTAGACACGGACTTAGAATCTACTACGTAGCAACGTTTCACAAGGTCAATTTTGGCAATAGTCTGCATTATTTATCGAGTACTGTCGTCCATTATCATGACGATATTCCAGAAAATCAACATCAAAATGAAATGCTGTCAGTGCTCTGCCCCTCTTCTCGTTGGATGATAAAACGGTGCACCCCGGCGATGAAAAATAGTTTCATCAACCAGGGTTGGATATAATAGTGCTACAAAAATGTCTCAAAATTATCAGATGTTTTTGAGAGTCAAAAAGAAGGAGAACGAGGTAACTTATTCATGAGTCATAAATATGAATCTTCCATCAACATTTTTTAGGATGCCATGGTGTCGAAACCCTCTTGCCAGCTCTTGACGTCTGGGAATCGACGAGAGATTGACTTCTGTGTAGCTCAGATTACTTTACTGTCCTTTAGAGCAGATTTGAGTTGAAATTATCTGATTCATCTTTTGTCAGGACGGACCTGTATTAATGCCAAGCGGATGAAGAGGCGATTGTTTAGATTACTAACTCCAATGTTCACCCTTCACCTAGATCATTAGAGCTGAGAGCTCACTGAATTGCTCGAATTTGATTTAGGGGAAACCATGAAATCTTACTGGCGTTGTTGGTGGAGACTAGATGGGGCTTTTTACCCCGGTGGTAAATCCTGTGGTCAACATAGAAAGAAGCCCACCGTTGGACTTACATGGTCAATAATTTCATGCCAGGGCGGCATTGTCTCCATTTGCAACTTCCTCCTCTGTTCTCGCTTCATCCACTCAGTGTCGAGCATTTCGATTTTCCGCTAGAGATTTTGCTCTTCTTGGAACTTGAGCCGTCGTTGTTCTACCCTCGGCCGTACGATATTCTCGTGCTATGGGCTTCTTGAGGGCTCGTTGTTGTTTAGATCGGCGCGTTTCAGCTCTTGGCAGTACTTCACCCGTTCTTCCTCCGTAGCTTCTCTGTGTCGAGTTCTTTCATTTTCTGTTGAACATTTTGCTCTGCCTTGGTTCGACGGATTTGCAAATTTCTATGCCTTTGCTCTTGTTGTTTCTTGATCCGCAATGCAACCAGATCTTCTTAAAGTTTGAGTCGCCGTTGCTCGATCCTTGGCTATACGATCTTCTCATCTTCCGGATCTTGTGCTGTGGTGTTTTGTCTGAAAGGGGCCATGTATGGCTATCGCGTGCTTGCGTGATGATAGAAGTGTGGAGAGAAAAGACTGTTGTAAAGAAGTAGTGATAAAAGGCGGGCGGGGTAGATGAGAAAGGAGAATTTATAGACGGACCCGAGATCGCCAAAGTTCCCAGAGCTGTGGCAAATTGATTCAATCACCGAAACCAGGTCATCATAAGATGAATACATCAGTTGATATGGAACATTAGGGTTCAATGAAGTACGGCCAGCTTGGCCATCGAAATGAGCCCCTCACAAGCCGTGAATGTGTTAGTCGGTGCTGAAGAGTGGACGTTTAGAAGGAACAAAAATTTTTTTCGTGCTTATTGAGTCAGGCCTGTTCACCCATTGGATATACAAATTGCTTGAGGCGGGGGCATCAGACCCAAATGACAGCTTGAACGCAAAACTTATCTATAAGAACACGATTTTCTCTTGCCCATCTCTTCCTACTGCCAAAACACTTTATCACCAAACTTCCAACAACACTGAACAAATACTTCAATACCATCAACCAAAACATCGATCAGGTCGAAAAGCTAGCAACTCAACATGGTTTCAAATTCTCAACAAGATGCATCGAAAGGAGAACAACCAGCACTCGCAAATTCAGCAGCGGATGATAGCCCAGGAGCCCAAGCGCTGCAGATGCTGCTTGCTGAACTGGGAAAGGCAGTAGAGAAAGAGCAGGAGGCTCTCGAACTTTTCTAGCTTTGAAAAAGAACGTCGAGCGTAAATAAGAAGTTTTGGAGGTGTTTTTCAAAAAGAGTGGGGCCACAGCGGCAATGAAAAGCAATAAGTATCCGATTTGGCAAAACACTCTCTTGGAGGTACCACCCTCTTTTGTCCAAAGAAGACGCAGTGCGCGTCACTTGCCCGCTTGGTCTCAGGTATGTTTTTGCCAGTGGGCCTCTGTATTCCGAAGGCGTTTCCAACCAGACGCTTTGTTGGAAACCCAAACTCCCATACAGCTGAGTTCCGATGAAACCCACTTTGCAGGAGGCAGGCCCGGCGGCAGTGATTGTGAACAGCGAACTCCCGTACACATCAATCCTCCGGCCAGCCTTGAATTATGCAGAAGCAATCTACCTAAAGATGCTGTATCTTAAGTCTGCAACAGACTTTTATAGCATCAGAGCGAGTTTGATTCCTCGATAATGCGATTGGATATTTGCTTCCGTAGTGTTGAGGATACTAGATACCGTTTCGCATGCGATCCCATCTTTGGAATATCTCACCCGAAAAGATTAAATGATCGCGATAGCAACGATAATTGAAATCCTTTGGAAGGATCCTCTGCCAAGGTGGCGAATCCAGGGCGCTTGCCACTCAACCCAATTCCACGACCGGAACCATCCAAAATAGCAAAATCCAACCCCAACTCACATCTGAAACAACATACAACTCAAGATACGGAGGTTTATCAATCCTCCTGCATAAGAAGGTCGAAGGGTCGCATACGGAAGTAGGGTTAATTCCAGGCTTAAGTCAGCAAACACAGGTCCGCAGCCTACCAACCCCACAAAACTGCAAGGCTGTGCCTGTGCCTGTGCCTGTCAACGCCACAATCAGGGATAGAGCTGCATCTCTGCCTCGCCGCAGCAGTCATCGTCGGTCTGAGCTTCTATTTTCGTATCGCTCCTTTTGACCCGAGACGAGACTTACTGTACTGTACTGTACTGTAAGCTGAGTACTCTGCTCTCGTAAGGCGGATGGGATGCATATAAGGACACCATGTTCCAATCGTCCGCTTTCATAGATTCCCGTGCTGCTGTATGTACGCTTTCAATTTATCTATGACTCCCAGTACATTGAAACTCTCCATCGATACCATCGAAACAATTAATTCATAAATCAGTAAACATGAACAACGTCTACACCTACGATGAAAAGGCGGCCTACGACGAACGGTACCGCTTTCGCCACACCAAAACCACCTCCTACTCATCCAATTCCTCCACCTCCTCCTCAAACTCCTGCAACGACGAGAAATGCGACGATTGCAATACCAATAATAGCCGTCCACATTCCTACCCCGCGGTGCCACGTCTACATGGAGAGAGGAGAGTGCGGTTCATGGTCGAGAAGCCGTTGCCCCCTGGGTGGGTGACTAATTGGAATTGGGAAGTTGCGCAGAAGCGGGGGAAGAGTGGAGCTGGGTTTGGTGGAAGGGAGGCAAAAGATAAGAAGAGGGCGAGGAGGGAGAGGGAGGATGCCTGGTGGGCGAATGGGGGGCAAGGACTTGTGCCTTATGACAGTGATGACGAGGAGGATGGTTATGATGAGGCTGCGGAGAAAGAGAAGGAGGAGTCATGAGCAATGAGACGATCAATGGGTAACTTGGTAAATGGATACATAGCTTTATGACTGGCGTTTAAGGTGGGAAAATATGGTTGGGAAAGTTAGAAGGGGTTCCGGAGTTGTGGTATACCCAACAGTTACGAAGTAATCAGCCATTAAAACGTAGAGGAACACTGGGGGCTTCATGAATCATTGCCACAGGCACTTGCCAAACACTCTCAAGAGAAAGCCAACGCCCTGATCCCTTTACTTCCTTTCTGCGGAATCGGCAAGAAAGCATCGCTCTCAATCTCCACGTCCCTCACACCAGTCTCAAACAATTCGAAGATACCAATGTCATCCACTCCCCTGACCTCTCTACTTCCCCACTGTCTCCAGATCGCACTCAGCCCCAAATACAGCTCCGCATGCGCCAGATTAATCCCCAAACACTGTCTGCTTCCCGCGTTGAAACCGACCAGGTATTTACCGATTGCCTTGTCCTTGCCATCCAGCCATCTTTCTGGTGAGAATTTCTTGGAGTCCGGGAAGATGCTTTCGTTATGGTGGATTTGAACGCTTGTCATGCCCACTGGTGTTCCTGCCGGGATTGTATATTGCTTCTTCTCGGTAGTGAAAATGATAGGATTATCGGGATCAATGCGAGCCAAGCGGCTGCTTACGCCGTAGGTAAGTCGAAACCCTTCTTTCATCACAGCGTTCAGATATGGCAAATTTTCAAGAACCGGTAAAGGGATGGTGCCGATCATATCTAGGCTTGGAATTGCAGCTGTGAGTTCGTCTTTGAGCTTACGAAGAGTTTCGGGTTGCCGGAGAAGCCAGAACATAGTGAGCTCTAGGACCCAGGATGTAGTTATTGTACCAGCCATTGTGAGAACGTGAGCATCGTCAGAGAGACGGATGTCCCGTTTTTCGTGCTCTGGAAGCTTGCTGTCGAGGATTGAGACGAAGATTGTGGGGTGGTTATGGTCCTTGTATGCTTCGTTGCGTCCCGCTCGAATAAGTTTTATTTGTTCGAAGACATCCTACGTTTGTGTTAGCAATGGCTGCAGTTTGAGAAGCAGGAGGGGCACTTGCTCTTTTCTGGGCAACAAAGGTGGCCATTGCGGGGTGGATCAATTCAGTAATCCACATCGGGAGAGCTTGCAGAAGGTTATTCGCCCAAGGCGCATGCCTCATGAAATTTCCTGCGGTTGATCCAAAAAATGAGGCATCTCGGTAGGAGGGGTCGAAGTCTTCTGCTTCTAGGAAAGAATCAGGGTTTTGCATATAGAGAGGTGATTCTGACTTACCAAGGCGCTTGTCGCATCGTCCAAAGCAATACATCATCACAATGTCTGTTTCGTAAGTCTTCAAGGTCATTCTCAACCATTCTGAGATCTCACGCACTATTGGTGTAAGCAGCAAAGGCCCAACTCGCCATGAAAACCTTACCGTTATCCCTGAACTCCCTGATTCTTTTCAACAGTAAATCAAGCTGTTCCTGGATCCCAGGCTGCAGCCTCCTCGCACTTGCCATGCTAAAGAAAGTACTCAAAGCCGCTCTCCTCATCTTGTGCAAGTCATGTTGCGGAGTTGCAAACACACTTTTATCTAAGCCAAACGACTTTGTAAAATAATCGTATTTGTCTCGCCTATGCCCTGATGCAGAAGAAGCATAAAGCGTATCGTGAAAATCGGGGTCTGAGATGTGCAACTCCCAGGGCGAGATGCGAATTATGGGTCCATATTCCTTGTGTAATTCAATGATCTTGAAGGTGTATTGTCCGCCGAGATAGAGGTCATAATATGCTTCATATCTGGAAGGATCAGGTGGGATTCTGGGAGGGAAGAGAGGACGCACAGTCTTGTCAGAGCTGCTAGCTTTGGGCCAGGAATATGAGCAATTGGGCTCATGTATAGACGATAAATAGCACCGAAAATCGTATACGCAAATATAGCAAAGAAGGCTAGGAGAATCAACCCCATCCTGAATATCCAACGCTGGAGGTTGAATGTTCTTGGGATGGGCTGAACAGCGAGATATGAGAAAGGGAAACCTCCGGAGGAGATAAGAAGCGGGATGCAAAGAAGGGTGAGGTGAGGGTGTGGCCTTCTGCAGGACTGACAGGCGGCGGGACGGCTCCCCATTGGCCCCCACATTGTTGGTGTCACCTCAATGGGGCGTCCCGTAGCTTTGCGGAATTTCTATTGGCGGCGTCCCGTGTGCCCTTTCCCGTTGCCAGTTGTTCGTGCTCATAAGAAGGGAAACCTAGAGGTCTTATGATTGATACTGGTCAGACGAATTCGGCTGCAGGGAAACGTAAGGCCTCCCCTGCAGATCAATCCTGTCCAATAACTGTCTCCCAGGGCCCGGCTCTCTGCCTCTACCTTTGGTCTTCTCGGTATCCCACGTTCCCTTCCCACTCGTGTTGACAGTATCGTCTTTGCACTCAGCGAACCCATTCTTCGTGCTACCGTCATGGGTGATCACTGCGCAGAAGACTGCGGAGCTGTAGTCGGTTGAGATGGAGTCGATTACGACGCGATCTGCTCCTGGCGACTCGTTGTCATTGTACACACCGAATTCGAGGATCGGGAACTCGAGGTACGGCTTCTTGGCGTATTGGAACGAGAACTTTTCGTAGTCTGGGAAGGAGTTAGACTGTACGAGATTGGTTTTAGACCAGACGGGAGCAAATACCGCTGTAGACATGCGGATACTTATCACGACCCAGAGTCTGTCCTTGAGATGCGAGGCTCAATGCTTGTGTGCACGCAGCATTGATAGCGGCACGGTCGTACTCGGTTTTGTTGTCGCAGTTGCAGCCTTCTGGCTCGTAGTCTTAAAAGTTGTTCAGGGCCTACTATTGAGTAATTTTCTCCCTTAAAGGAACTTACAAATTGTAGCCATGTTCCCCTTTGGAGTCTATAAGCTGATGTCTGGAGCTTCGATCACTTGAATTGTTGTAGAGGAAGTGAAAATGAGGATAGTGAAGTGCTCTTTGTAGGAACCTTCATCTTGAACAAGCAAGCTGAGGACCGGCAGCTGACGTAGGCAGATCACCGCAATGCATTGGATCCCCCACAACTGCACGAAGAGGTTGCTGTGGTTGGTTGTGTGTCTGGGAGGTGGAAATAAGCTTCTGACGACGGGTGCGCTATCCAGCCCGAGGTGGAAATGTTGGTCAGTGAGAACGAATGACTACGAGCTTCTGAGACACGGTTCAGCTGAGAGCATCCTTAGCAAAGCAAAGCGGGAGAGAAAAAGAACAATTCTAACTTGCAGCTACTTTCTGAAGCTGAAGGCTTGAAAATATACTCCGAGAGTCTTGGCAGGTAGGGAACCTAAAGGCACGTGACCGGGCTTGCTCGGTCCCGCAATCCCTGTTAATCCCGGAATCCCCGGCTTTCTTGGCTTCTCTTTATTTCAACTTCACTTGATCAAAGAAGTACCTTAAACACACAATCGCGTCCTCTACTTGAATTATCGGTGCTTTCCTCGTTATCGGGTATCCATTGGCCCTTTCTTCTCACCCAGGCTCCTTGAGGACCTTGTCCAAAAAATTTTACCCTTGCTACCATATGCGGCTTCCTTTGCAACATAGGGCCTGCGATGACGGTTTTGACAGGAGAGGAAGTCATTTTCTTTGTCACTGACACTAATTGCAAGCGGAACCTTGCCCAAATTAGTTAATTTGAGGTGGCGGAGACCAAGCTTCTGGTGCTGAGCTGCTCACATTTGCTGTGATATATTTTATGATCAGCGATCACTTTCATGGATTGTGTTTATGCATACCACAATGAAAGATTATCCAACAGACATGGGATTGATGGGTCTTGACAGAGCTTTCATGTTAGTGAACGCATATAATACTGAGTGTTCGAGTTCTTATCGTTAATCTTTCAACCTGAAACATCCTTCGAGTTGATGTATGGGGCTCTCATTGAGATTTAAGTAATTTCCTTCGCCTCTTCACCTAAATATGAAATCCGCTTGCGTCATCAACACACCATCGCGCGCATTCACAACTAATTTAGTAAATTTTCATGTCAGGGAAATTTAGGCTCGAGGATCCAGGAATAAAACAACCGTTCGTCTCAATGGAGACCGGGAATTTGCCCCCATCCTCTCTTTCCAACACCGCCAGACCAAATAACCATCATCATGGTTTCCCGAATCATTTGCGCCTTACTTGTCCTGTTCTTGTGTGTACATGGATACAAGCTGGTCCACAACTATGACCACACGAACTGGTACGAGAGCTTTATCTTTGAGACAGTAAGGGTTCCATCCTATCCGGGCTCTCCGCCTCTAACAATGTATAGCTGCCAGACCCAACCCATGGCTTCGTTGAGTATGTCTCTCTGGCTGACGCACAGGCACTTGGTATGACGAAGATTATTGGAAATCAAGTCTACATGAGCGTTGATACGACTTACAATGTCCAACCTCCTACAGCTGCTTTCGGAGGCGGCCGCAAGAGCATCTGGCTCGAGTCTAAGGATGAATTCTTGCATGGTCTTCTGATCGGAGACTTTGCACATGTGCCAGGAAGTGACTGTGGCACATGGCCCGGCTTGTAAGTTGGCCCAATCACTAAATGACTATTGAATATACTAACAACGCTTTACTTCAGTTGGACAATTCGCAATAACCCTGGCCCGTATGGTGAGATCGATATCTACGAGGGCTTCAACGACATCGAGCAAGTCTATATGACCTTGCATACGGACGGAGATTGCACCTTCAACCCACCAGCCAACGCTCAGTCGGGTGTATCCAATAATGATAACTTTGATTGCCAACTTAATAATCCCGTCGGCTGCAGTGTGAAAGGATCCGTTGGGAGCTACGGTTCGTCTTTCAACGCTCAGGGTGGAGGCGTGTTTGCTATGGCATGGACCAGCACCTTTATCAGAATTTACTTCTTTTCGAGAAATGCCATTCCAGCAGATATCATCGCTGGCAAGCCGGATCCGAGTAAATGGGGAATCCCTGCTGCGGATTTCGATAGTCAGTACGGCGGCTGTGACATTGATGCGAACTTCCCTCCACAGACAATCGTGAGTATAGATCCTGTGTGGCATCCGCTCAATTGAGTAAGGGAGCTGGCGAAAGACTCGGGCTAATTTTTCAACAGTATTTTGATACTACGTTCTGCGGAGCAAACGCAGGCGGAAAGTCCTGGACTGACTGGTCCGATTGCTCAGCCAAGACTGGCTACTCAACTTGTGAAGACTATGTTGCGAATGTTCCGCATGCGTTCGATGACGCATACGTAAGTCTACTTTCACACACTCTCCATTTCACCGCTGACTTTACCTCCATCCATGCATTTCAAGCGCGTGCGAAAAGGGCCTCGTCATTTTATTTTTGCGTAGAACGTATTTGACGGACGTAAGTGCTGACTTGGCTTGGTGTAGTGGCTTGTCAACTCGGTGAAGGTCTATCAGTGATGGAGATAGATCTTCGTTTTAGTTACTCATCGGACTTATTAGCGCCCCCATTTCGTCTCGATGGGCTATCGTTCAGCCGTGGCGTCAACCATCTGACATATATTTTGATTGCAGCTTTTCTCGGCTGCAGAAGGCTTTCTTTTGGATGCTGGCCCTCCTCTGGTGCATGGCGTGTGGACAGGGTGGACACAACGTAACGTGGATTCTCACACGCAAGAGCTGACGTCTTCAGACGGATTTTAGAAAACGATTTGTTTTTCGCGAGATTCACCTCCCATTCTACTGTTTGTGCTTTTGTGTGATGCTAATCTATTCTATCCATCATATCGAGCTTCCTGGATTTTTGTTCATTTGACGTTGGAATTGACTATTTCGGCACCGCAGAGTGAGACCCAAAAGTTTAATTAACATAAAGTTTCAGCCGCTTCAGCTTGCCAAAATTGCCCAGGATTTCGCATGGGAGGGATTCCCTTGAGTTGGCCTTTGCAGCTATTGACGCGTGGTCAGGTTACACCGCATCGTATTTTTCTAATCGCCCACCAAACCCCTGGATGTTCAGTTGGTGTGTGCGCCTCGGTTTCGACCAAACGGGGAAGTGCCATCAGTCAATAAATCCTTCGAGATCCAAGAAATATAAAACAACATGGAATGCTCTGAGACTTGGCAGAATGAATACGATCAGACGAAGAGCAAGAAAGCCAAAGGTCAAAACGGGCTGTGTCACTTTCAAGCAGGTCCCCCTTTCCTTCCTTTCTGCCTAAACATGCTTGATATACGCCCTATGCCATGCCATATGATTAACACTCTCTTGGAAATAAACTGCGAAGAGTGAAATGCGATGAGGGAAAGCCCTTTTGTCTCCAATGCTCAACCACAGGAAGAAAGTGCGATGGCTATACTCACGATTCAAGTCGGGCTTGTCAAATACCACTCCCAATCCCTGAGTCGATCGGCTCACATACCATCATCTTCGACATTCAAGGAGACGGGCAAGAGCGACGAAGCTTCAGTTTTCCGCGCTTCAAAACTGCTCTTGAGATAGCCGGATACTTTCCCTCCTATTTCTGGGAGACACTGATCCTCCAAGCAAGCCATGCAAATCCTGTCATCTTACATGTTGTCATCGCGTTGGGGTCTCTTCATGAGGTCTACCAGGCAACGAACCCGGGATTACCAGAGAGCACGGAACTAACCAAAAAGCGCGAATTTGCCATTGAGCAAAGCAATAAAGCCATGAGCCTCCTTCGATCACACTTCCCTACTGGAGCACCCTGTTCAAGAGAGATAGTGCTAATTGCCTGTCTACTATTCATATGCCTCGAGACATTTCAAGGAAACCACAAGTCGGCATTGACACATCTAGACAGCGGGTTGAAAGTCTTGCAATCGTGGCTACGAGATGAAGAGCCAAATTTCTACAAGGAGATGACGGTAATGAGGTCGAGCCGGACCTTCGTCGAGAGAAGCTTGATTCCTTCTTTGCTCGACTCGATATCCAAGCGTCAACTCATATTGTGAGCAGATCACTTCACTGCGATTTGGTGTTGAAGAATCTTGACGTCTCGGAAGCCCAAGAAATACCAGAGTCATTCTCTACCGTGTATGAAGCAAGGGATAGCTTTCTAGGACTGGCTACTACATGTCCAATCTCCAACAAGTGGCTCACGGCTGCTACGACCCCGCGCGGGAAGGCAGCCCATACAAATGTCCAGAGGGTCTCTTCATGATGTTCCTGACAGCACGAGAGCAAAATCGAGAACAGTTAGATGTGTGGCTTGAGAAACTCAACAATCTTCTGAAGTTGTCCAGCTCAAACACCAGTATGCGAGAACTACGGGCTAGCATACTCCTCAAAGTGCATTATTTGTTCGTAGCGATAATGCTCGGAGCTTCTGGAGCCAACGACGAGATGAAGTTCGATAACTTCACTGCTGAATTTGGACAGATGCTCAAGCTTGCAGAAAGTATTTTTGTCCCCCAACTCCAACGGAATAATCGGGTCAGAAGCCATCCTATGTGTTTGATGCGAATGTGATCCCACCTCTGTACATGAACGCTACTCGCTGCCGTGATCCTCACCTCTGGAGAAAAGAACTCGATCTTCTATGGAGCTTGAAGAGAAGGGAAGGAATATGGGATTCAAACGTTGCGGCTGCGATTGGGAAATGGGTTATGGAGAAGGAAGCAGAGGGACTGGGGAATATTGATGGCCCTCAGTCGGTACCTATTGAGAAGCGGATAACTCTATTTGGAAAAGGGACTGTGTGTGGAGAGCGGAAGGTGTTAGTGAAATATCGCCAGGGACCTGCGATTCCAGGAGATGTGGATACTGAGGAGGAGTATCTGACGTGGTCAAATGAGAATGGGCTCCAGCAAGGGCTTCGAGAGTAAGAGATGGATTTCTCAGTATGTCTCAACCGAAATACGTCTTAAAAAAAACCTTCGATATCTTCTCCTTTGAATACTGGTAAAGAGATTTCAACTGATAGGAAGGCTAGGACGAACTGTTGAGAAGGATATCAATGGCAACGCGCAGTAGCGAAATTTTTGCTTACAACGACAACATATCAATCTCAAGCGAGGACGGAGGGTGAGACCGCTCATGTGTCAACTATTAATCGAATAATGGCCATCACTCAAGTGCCCGGGCGGTTAGGCTACAGGGAGGCCTCTAGTATGAGCAAATGCAAATGGCAAATTCACCAAACAGAAGATGCCAATCCCAACTCCCAACTGAGGAGCGTTATCATACAGTAGAAACAAGCCTTGTCATCGTTCTAGAACCAGAAGACGCGAGAAGCACTGTTCCGATAAGAAAACTCTCTCCGATATTGAGTGTTGGATTGGAGATTTATTGACAATAGCAGCTGGCCCTTCAAGTCAAGGACTTGAGGACATATATATACATAGTAGCGTGGAACTAATAAACTCTAGCTTGAGTGACGGGTAGGAATTGAGAAATTGGTATAGTGACGAATAGTAACGTCACTTCAATATTGAGCAATGAGCATTCGAAGCCAGGAGGTGGCTCGAAAACAGGAAGTACTGCAGCTTCCCTTTCACATGCTGTCATGGAGTATGATCCATTTCTTTGGCCAATGAAAATTGATTTCGGCCCTCCCACTCTCAAATGCTCGATCTGATCTTGACCTCTTGAAAGCAGAGATCTTGGAGCATCAAGCTCTGGTCGTGGCTAAGGTTGTTCGTCAATGGCAAGAATTGGATTGAGGGATTGAGTTGGAGGATTGAGACTTCTTCCTGTTGTTGTTGCAGACCCAAGTGCGCGCCTGCTAGTCTTTCTTTCATTGACATGAATCGGCAACCATTTCCTGAGGGATTGGCATGCTTTTCGTCAGTTGTTTGGATGGAAGGGGTTCGATACTCCTTGATCTAGACCTAAGAGTCTCATTAGTTGCAATCTAATAGTAATACTTGAAATCGAGGTAACCTTCGAAGCCTACTTCTCCTCTCTCAAGCAAGGGATGGGAACCCAATAACTTGTGAATGTGATATGTGAAGTTGTAAACACGTGAACGAAACTGAAGTTTGTTGACCCGCGAAAATCCGAAGCCAATGTAATACAAAAGCACTTCCACCACCTGGAGCTCCGTTCCACAGCCACCTCACCCCGTAGCACAACCTCGAAATCCCCCATTTCTCCGTTCATTCCACGACAGCTTGACAGCACTGCTGAAACACCCCATCTCCACCTTTACATGTTTACTTGCGTATATGCAAGAGTAACATCGCACAAGGATGGCCACATGACACATCACCTCATCTGATCTCACGCATGCGCGCCCCTGTACAGGATGTCGTGCTCCCCCGTCATCTCTTCTATTTCCAAAAACAGGTTCTTGCATTCTTTGGATGACGATAGGGGTGCGGAAGCGAAGCTCCCCTTTTTGCAACCGAGCCGAATGTACATTAACCGCGGTACCAAGATGCGAAATCGCGGGGTGCAGAGAGGAGGCTGTACAACCTTTCTTAATTGACGAAAGGATGTATAGGGGATGTAGTTTGCAGCATACCTCCCTCCTCCTCCTGTAGGCTGTGTTCCTAACCTTACGCTGGCGATGAGAATAGGGGTGGAACCACTTCTCAACCTACAAACGCAATCAATCGGACGCTTCCTCGCGGGGTAAGCCCCCCCCCCCCCCCCCGTCTTTCCCTCGAACCCCCTAAACGATCCCTTCCATCAAGCCAACCAACCCCCCTTTACGCGTACGTACGGTCCGTCCAGACGGCTGTCTCGCATGGCGCAATCATCCTTCCATTCCACCACCCACTCCCCTTCAGTCCTCCCTTAACGTTCTGCAACCGCACTTTCTCGTTCACTCTGCCTCTCCCCTCCCCTCCTCCCTCCACATCGTCCGCATCCACAACTGTCATCCCAAGCCCCGCCAACCTCCACAATGTGTCCCTGTGAGACGACTTCCCCGCAAATACCTTTCGATGGCGGAGCGCGGAGTCGATGCTCTGCATCCCTTTCTGCTCCACCTTCTTGGCGAGCACCTCACATTGGCTTCAATGACAGAGGAAGCTCCACTCTGGAAGAAGAGTCAGCCCTCTGCTGAATAATTATCAAATCTGGAGTGCTGTTGCGCTGGATGCGCGGATCGCCAAAATGTTGGGGAAGGCGATGTCTCGGATTCTCGACAGGGGGGTTGCTTTGGCATGTGAAAATCTCCCCAGGGGTTCACCCACCCCTCCCCGCCAACCCCCTCCCCTCATATCTCCGTAGGAATGTTACCCGATCAACAACTCCCAGAATGGAAGGACTAAAGGGGCAATAATAGATTGAAAGGTATAGGGTACGGAGGCTGTACAACACACCTCACATTTTGACACTTCCCAAGAACAGGGGGAGAGATATGGTAACTCCCTTTTGGTACAAGGGAAGCAAAAGAGGCCGGTCAACGGCCCGACGCAAAGCGCCATCGGTATCAGTTCGTGTAACCTCACCGTCAGTGGTATCTGTCTGCCCGCCGGCCAAGCAATCATCCAATAGCCACTTTTATTTCGTGGTTAATATATCCTCTAGATTGAGTGACATGCTGGCCAAGTACTCGACCCCTCGGCACAGCTGCACAGCACAGCTAGAATAGCTCCACCTACCTACATCTAGGAGCTTGGCATGCATGCAGGCTTGCAGCCTCAGCTCGGAAGCGTACTGTACTGTAGCACCCAGGGTTGCATCCATCAAAAAGAGGCAATCCGGGGATCTGCAGCTTGACATCGCCTTTAGCAGAGGGCGCTTCGAGAAGCTCTGCAGTTTGCGGCCGACCTGCCCTACCTGAAGACTCCACTCGTCGGAATTCTGGGCCGTAAGGTAAATATGAATACGGGGAGAAATTGGGTGGAATGGAGGCAAATGTAACGTCGAAGAGGAAAATTTGTGGAGCTTTCTCATGCAAGCAATATCTTAAAGAGCAAAGGTGGACATGTGGCAAGGCAGATCCACCTGTGGCGCTCAACAAACTTCAGCTTTGCCTTTTCCCTCCCCTTCACTTCGGAGGATTATTCTCGCGAGTTTAAGGTAGGGTATGATTCAGTGGGAGGAAGGGGTCCCGCAGGCGGGCACTATTTTAGCACTCCCTTCGCGGAGCGGGTAAGGGACTTACTTAGTCCTGAAGCAGAATCCTTTTCCGACCGTGGTGTGTTTTGGGGTCTAGATCTTCGGGGAGGTCGCTTGTTAGGTTGTATGTGGGTGAAAAATCTAAATTCTTTAAATTCTTCGAGGTTTAATGCACGGAAGGTGTTGTGAACTGTGGGTCTTTGTTGTACCGTAGTGGAGTGAAGTGGAGATGGTTTGAGAGAGCGGAGCACTGGAGATATTGCGGGAGTGGAGAAATTTTTATTTGGTGGCAACTGTGTGTGGCGAAGATTTCAGCGAAGTCGGAAGAGAACGAGGGAGCGGTGAGGAGATAGGGAGCATGTATTTCAAAGTTGGTTATCTAAGTGAGTGAGGAAGCTGAGGGAGAGATAAGGATTTGAAGTTTGTAGATAGGTGCAGGAGAAGAGAAAATGAAGGTATTGATAGTGGACTGATTTCTAGATTGGGAAATTTCCTTCGTGCATGTTGTCGGGGCAATCCTCGTGATGTCGGTACATGCCGCCGGTCAAAGATCTTGGATTGAATCTCGGAGGATTCGAACTATGTGGCTGAGGCCTTGAAGAGAAGGATTGAAAAGGAGGTGTGGCGTAATAATGAGAGCAGCCTTTCTCCTCGGAGTCTCCCTCTGACTCGAGAAACTTCAATCTCACTGCATACACTCTGCACGGCGTCTGCACTCCTTCTTCTGACAAAGCTACTGTACGTGCATGTCGTGTAATGCTGCACCCCTCATTTATGATTTAAGTGTGCGTAGCACGCAGCGGATTAGGGAATAACGTGTTTGTGGTGCGCCATGATAGAGGGGCAAAAGAGGGGCAAGCTCGAAGGTATCGTGACTTTGTCTGACTTGACGTAGAACGATATCTGGAAAAGTTTATTTGTACTGCCAAGGCTGTGCGAGGCTTTCACGAACCTGCGATTAATCTCTTCGCTTTGTCCCTCCAACACTTAGTGATCGTCCTTCTCTGAAATTGATCGTTCCACATGAAATCGAGGGAAAAGATTGAGAGAAATCGATGCTGTAATTTTGCCTCCATCGTACGCTGCTTGTCCGCTATCTGAGGAAAGAGATGGCGAGGAAATCGCGAGGCAACAACAGTCGAGCCTTCTCCGCAATGCCAAGTCCTTACCAACCATCTGCGCACGTCCTCGTATGCTGCACTGGCATTAACACGAACAGTACCTGGGAACGAGTATCTCACGCAATTGAAGTCTGCCTTCGCATCCTTCTTGCAGACATCCTCCGACATGATGCCGGTTTCCGAGACGCCGAGCGCGGTTGCTGAATTAATTAACCTGTAGTCCTGTACAGTAAGAGAGGCTGTGACTGTCTGCAGGGACTTCCCTAACCAGTCAGCCTCGCCGTCTGTCTCATCCGCTGCCATCCACCAGATCCAAACAGATAGATTAAAGCCAAGGCCGATGCTGCTTCGCAATCAAGCCGAACCTTGAGAGAGGCATGTGCAGCCATTGTGCATCTGCAGGGTCCTCTCTTATCTCGACCACCCCTTGTTCTAACTTCCCAAAGAGGCAATCACCAGATCATGGTCTGACATGTCATCTTTATTGCGACTTCTGCCATCATTGAGTTTTAATGCTGGATGTCGCTGGCGCCATGCTAGCTTGTGCGTCTGGTGACTTGTGAACTCAAAAGCGCGCATTGCGAGCCGTTATGGAGTGGTTGAGGAGCTTGAGTGTGAGTGGCTCCACTGACGCCACCCAGTGCTTCTGGACCGTGCTGATGAACCTTGTCGGAGCTGGGCGAAACTTTCGCTCAAGGCTCAAGCACCACGACGGGACGTCAATTTGGGTTGAAACTCGGGATGGGATGTTTATTAATAATGAGAACTGCAAGAACGGCAGTGAGCGGAAGGAAGAGCGATAGGAGAAAACGAGGAGGAAAATTTCGACAGGAGAAAATTATGAGCCGCGCGCCTGGCTTGATAGTGGCGTTGAAGAGTTTTGTCAGACGGGGAGTGATTTGTAGCTTTGCCGCAATTCTATTTCGGGGTTGGCCGGTTGACGTGAGAATTGAGTTTGTTGATCCGCTCAGCACAAGTAGGTACGGAGTACGAAGGTACAGTCCGTAGGTAAACTCTCCCCTCTAAATAAAACGTAGCGTGACAAGGCTTGCACGGCCGTTCTGACGTATACCGTATCCCGGTGGCGCTACGTTTTATTTGAGGGGAGGGAGGAGGAGGGGTGTGCGGAGGTAGTGGACTTGTCAACAATCCACTCCCGTCGGCTTCTGCTGCGAGCTGCGATTTAATAGCCGTGCAGCTCTCCAAATTTGCCTTTCTTCGGAAAACCGACGCGGAGGGGTACCGGTACATGCTCGTTGTACAAGTACCTCCGTACGGCATCTTCAGGTGCTCTCGAGCCGAGAACGGCGCCGACGTGGCCGCGGCGCCGTGGGCCAACCGCTTGCCCCGCAACCAAAAGATCCAAGCATCTGCACCTAAAATAGTGAGCCACTCTCAGCAGCACGCTGAAGGCCCAGACGCCTGGAGATGCAGCAGAGCGATGCAACGCGCGCACCCATCCCGCTTTCCGTGTCGTCCACTTCGAGTGAAGGATCTGTGCTTAGTCGGGTGCTTAGTTGAGTGCTTACTTGAGCGCATGTGCGAAGAAGGTTAGAAAAGGGGTTGCTCGCGAGGGTTCGGACCCTGATTGACATCTCTGGACATGGTTCCGGTGATCGCTCCATATTGTTTCTCAACTCTCGGCGGAACAGGACCTGTTGAAGCTATTGATGCAAAGGCGTTCTGCGGATGGGATTTGGAAGAATCGCATGGCTGTGTTTCGTGCGGCAGCGATGAGTACGATGTCGTCATAAAATTCTCGTCGTTCGGTTGGGTGACCAGTGGGGACTGGATGCTTCGTGGGGAGCAGTGCAGCTGGTGTGTACGACTGGAGGTGCAGCTCAGCAGCTGTGACCGGCCGTCTTGCGAAGATGGGGAAATTCCAGATGGAGGGATGGGCTTTGGGGCATCGGTGGAGACACCCCCGGAGACTTTGCTCCAGCTTCATCCTATCCCACGGAGTTGGTGGTGTAAAAGGTCAAGAGCCTTAGAGCCCCTTTGGGAAAGTTTCAAACTTGGTCTTGAAAATCTATGTTAGTCATGGCTGCTGTGGCTGGAGGGCCAAATCGTCCCTGCAAAACTCGGCGCCTGTGGCGCTACTCAGCGTGGTGGGATGTCGTGGGCCAAAATGTCAGACATGTTGATCTTGATCAGTCTCAGATATCGCCAAGCGCAGACCACCTGCTCCTCCGTACTACTGAAGCGCAAAGCGTTCGTAAGAAAAATACTACTGTACAGTAGTAGCATCTGGACATGGGAGCGGCCAGAAGTCTCAGACATCCCTGCATGCTCAACCGTCTCTGAGTCTCTGTCCTGCACGATGAGGCGCTCCAGATCCTTCGATTTCCCAGGCGCTGCATGCTGCAAATTTGGTGATTGGGTGGAGCGAGCATGGCCGCGTCGAAATGCGATGGGTGATGATTAGGATGCCTTGCTTTCGCACATGTTGGCGTCAAGCAAGCGAGCGACAGGGGAGAACTGGGCCCCCTCCCCTCCCAGGGGCCCATGAAGAAAGGAGCACGGATAGCGAGTTGGATGGAGCTGAGAAGTGGGCACCTTCACCAGCTTGGTCCTTCACCAGCTTGGGGCTTTTTGCTGAGTCAAGCTTGGGATGCTTGGTGTGCTTTGGGAAAGCGTGATGAGCGTGAGCGTGAGCATCATGCGAGATGAAACGGGAGGCGCTGGTTGGGTGGAGCTTGTTGCTGAAGACGTCGTGAAGTTGAGGCACACACCTTCACCGCCATCTTGATATGTTTCCGGGAGAGAACTCTCTCAGCAGGAGTTTGGAGTTTGATGATCGTCTTACGGCAGGACAAGTACGACTCCTCCGAGGAGAAGTCGGTGCCGTCAATTGATCTATTGATGCAGAAACGAGACTGCGGGGTACAGAAAGCATTCGCTGCACCATTCCCACTGAGAAGTGTGCAGCCACACAGCAGATCGAGGCTGAAGTCGATTTTTCAATGTAACTTGGATTGACGAAACAAAAGTCCCTGTGCATTCCCTGTCGCACGCGCAAGATATCACGAGGTTTCATGACGGCTGTTCCAAGTCGGGTTATTCTGCCTTGGAAGAGGAAATGGCCAGTTGCAGCGATGAGGTCATCGACAGATTTCTGCTTCCAACGCACGAAAAAGCAACGAATGTGATTTCATACCATCTTCTGAAATGAGTTGATGGAGTGTTGTAGCTGGCGGTCGCGGTCAGAGGGCCAGGCTGATTCCGTTCCGGTCCGCGCAGGTGGATCAGGAACGAGTTCCTGGAACCGGAAGATACTCGTCGATCACCAAGCTTTGGCCAGATGCAAATGTCACTTTTCGCCCATCGTGGTTGTATGTGATCTGTCATTTCACGATGTTTTTAAAGTGGAGAGGCGGGATGGCTGGGCGCCGCCGCCGCTGCCCAGTCCTGGAGCTTTGCCGAGACCCACGAGCTTCTCCCCTGTCGTTGTTTGGCTGGATGCTACCTGCCTGCACCTGAGGCTCCCGAGTCCCGACACAGCTCCGGAGTTTTCGGATTGTTTGGAGAGGGGGTGTGTGGATGATCACAAAAGCGTTAACCATGACGACTGCGGTATATTGAAGTGGTGATAAGAAAGTGATCCCATGATCATGAGTTTGAATCGACGTGGGGAGCTGCAACTGGGAGGAGGAAGAGGGGCAGTGCGGGACGGGAGACTCTCCCTGCCCCTCTATCAAAAGATGGGTGAGTTGTCGAAGCCATCGAGGGCATCGTACTGCGGTGTAGCTTGACATTGCCATGATAGCCGCTCATCAGAAAAAGGCGGTGGATGCCGAGAGCTTGATAGCCGGATCCCATTGTGTGCCACCATCCAACTCGCCTTGAGATGTGACTGGGAGAGGCCTCCAGGTAATACCAATGCCTGCCCCCACCGACCGTTCATCCAACCGATATCCGGTTTCTGCACCTCTTAATGGTGTTTGGCCAAGCACGGGGCAGCGACGCGAATTCAAATGACCGTCTTACGACTGCACTGAGAAGTCGACATGCACAATGGGGGGCATAAGTTGGGGAAGGTGTCGGCTGCGTTACTCTGATTTGATATCGAGATCGAGTCCTTCGGCTTCGAGAAGCAGGCGAGGCAGCAGGCACGCCATCGGTAAAGCAATAGAAATAGAAAGCTGGAAGAATAAACGAATGTTACACTCCCCGCAGCCCTGCCCTGCAACCACAACAGTTTTGCCTTCAGACAGGCCACTCAGCGACGATCCCCCTCCCTCGTTGGCCAATGGAAAGATGCAGCCCAGAAGAGGCGGCTTAGGATTTCCGATCAGACCATGGCATGTCCCGAAGGTACCGAAAGTTCATGCCGACTTTCCTCGACACGTCCGTGGGATAGATAGGGAAGGAGAGGCAAAGATGGGGGCCATCAAAAGCTTCAAGTTGATCTGGACTGATGATTGTCAAGGAGGGTCTCTTATCCAGTGATTAATGTTGTGTTAAGCTGCGGTACCGCTATGACTGATCACGAGAAGACAGCCACACCTTGACAGGGTGCCACAACCTTATCAATTGGTGACAGGAAGAGATATCGACGACTCCAAGGAACGTATTAATAATGAACTCCATGAGCTGGCAGAAGCACGAAGTACCGGTGCGTTCTTCGGACCTTGTTGTGCCTGCCTATCATCCTCAACAACTGCTGATCGGCCCCAACGGCGACTGGTTTGTACTCTATACTTCCAAAAATGGATGTACCCGGACTTTGGGAATGAAGTGCAGAAGTTCGTATGCGGTCTGCAGCATTCAAACATCTGCCCGACGCGGTGCTTCATGTTTATCAGCCGCCGTACCATAACCACCATGGCGTTTCCATGAACTGATCGACACCTCCCTTTAGGAGACGCACGAGTACTTGCTGGCTAAGTACTGTACGAACGGGAGCACTGAAGAAGCTGGCTGCAGATGACCCTGCAGGAGGATATACAACGTATTTCGTGTCTGCTCCTCCTTATCAAGCTGTGTGTGCGTGGTTGGCCGCCGCGGGTTCAGCAGTCAGTAGTCACTCAATGCGATGCCGACCGATCCATGGGGCCAGGCTGCCAGCCCTTGCCCTTGCCTTTCTTTGCCGTTGACTTTGGCCCCCGGCGCATTGCAGGCACTCGAGACATCCCAGCCGCTGCCCATGCAACGTCCAGCATCCATGCATCCATGCATGGCCGATAGCTCAAGTGCGTGGTGGCGTTGCTTGGCGTCAGACCCCGGGCCGGGACACTGGCCACTCGCGCCAACTTTTCTTGCGGCGGGAAGCGAATCAAAACAACCCAGCCCTGCTTCCCACCAAGAAAAATCCAAATCCGCTGAGGCCGATTTCAACGCCCCAAAACATCGTGATATCGCCCATCGCTCCAGCCCCAGCCCCAGCCCGCTGCAACGCAGAGGATGGCAGGACGGAGGGGACCCTGGAGACATCGTCTGTAGATCTGTGAATAGCTGCAGACTGTAAATTGGACTTGGGCCCTAGCCGCAGCCCGTGTGGAGAGTTCAGAGCTCAACGGCGGCAGACGGCACTCGTCCGTCCCGCAACAACTCGCCAGATCTCCGCGCGATCACCAGAGTTTGGCTGGACCAGCAGAGAGAAAGGTTGAACAACCGGAGACCAGGGCCCGCAGCTCGCAGCCAGACGGACTGCAAGCTGGACCCGCAAGACGTTGGCAGTGGCAGATCGAGCAGTGCATCGAACGAAAGACTCGTACCACCGCTCACGCCAAATCCGCGCTATCATCCAACATCCTGGACCCGCACTATCCCCCATCCTACCCTCTTGCCGTCCTTAATTCCTCTCCTCCTTCATCCTCTTCCTCCACACATCTAGGCCTGAGCCAGCCTTCACGACTTTTATTTATTTTGAGGCTTCAATTGTGTATTGTTCGACGCCGCGCAGTGAATCTCCTCACTGGCTATCGGCTCGCATAATCACTTACCGGCAGGCAAGAAAGACGTCATTGACTCCCGGCCTCGCTCACCCCCTCGGAGGCGATTCGCACCACCGCAACGCCCGGGACCAGAAGGAACAGGTAGAAGAGTCACAATTCAGTTGGCTCTGTCCTGGCACCATCTCGTCCATTCAATCAGCCTCTTCCTTCGACTTCTCCCCTCGAAACGTCGAACGATCGCGCCTTCCGAAGCAAAACGCACAAGTACGATAGCTGGAATACGCCGTACTTTGACTTTTCTTCAGCCGCTTTCCCCGATTCACCAACTCTTTGTAAGTTTAATCACACGCCCTCTGATGTAGCTCCTACTCCCGCCCTCCGCCGCACCTACAATTGCCTCGACAAATTCTCTCTTTTCTTCGTACCGAAACCTGAGGCTAACCTCAGCCTTCAACATCTAGTGCAGTAGCATACTCAACGAGTTTTTGCCGGAGAAACCAAATGCTTTCATAATAAGTAGGAATTAGACGGCTCCTCGACAACTCACCCGAGCAGAAGCGTTATTCCCACAGACCACATTCCTCATATCGAAGGCGTCGACCGTACGGATGCCTTACACTCCTCCCTCCCAGCGATCCCCAGCTGCGTCCGCCCCTCACTCTCCAAACCTCAGTCGTCGCTCGTCATATCAACCCGGCCATTCGTCGGGTCCCGCTACCTCCAGTAGGCCTGAACTACCACGGTCAACCTCCTACCTGACGAGGACCCATCGACGGACAACGTCGGTGAAGACTGCTTCCTTCCAACCTTCTCTCGAGCCAACACCCCCCGGAACCGCAGAAGACGAGTACAATGATACGAGCAGCTTAGCTGCTTTGAGCAGTCTCAGACAATCCCCACCCCCAGTTACCGGCGACGCACAAATACCTGTCGGTGCTGTTATTTCACCACCGGACTCAGCATCAAACTCGAGCGACGATGAAGAGACAAAGGACGAGAGGGGTCGGCAATTAGAAAACTTGGCAGAGCTACAAGCTGCCATCAGGGTGATTGAACAACATCGGGAGAGCTCACCAAACCGGACGGCAGTGGAAGTCTCGAAAGCCAACCGAGCTTTGGCCTTGATCATGCCAACCGAGCCCAAGACTGACAACAAGCCAACGGCTGTCCACGTCGAGAAGTCAACAGTCGACACCCTTCGCAAGATTGCCCACAACAGATCAAATACTGACTCCTCCATCTACGTCAATATACAGCACACTCCCGAGACGTCACTCAGCCCATCCGATGAGGAGTCTGTTTCCGACGAAGATGAACCAGAAAGGTCAAGGAGGAAACCGCAGATGCTCAGGAAAAAGTCAGGCGAGCTGGTCAGACCAGCACTTCGACCTTCATCAGCACGGCGGCGGCCTTCGAGTATGCCTGGCACGCCGACGTTCTCTAAAGCTGTTCACTTTGATTCCCACCTCGAACATGTCCGGCATTTCCTCCAAGTTGATAGGCCATTAGCAGTCAGCGCCGGCTCGTCGCCAGTCGAGGCTTATGAGAGTGACAACGAGTTTCCCTTTGGTGAGGATAACTCACGTGGTCCTCCTTTTGAGTGGGAGATCGTGGTCTCCAACTTCCCTGCCGAGTCGCCTATCCGACTCGCAATGCCCGTGAGAGTCGAGAGGGTCTTCCTTTCTTCAGACAACAAGACTCTAGTTGGATCAGTCGCTGTTGCTAACCTGGCATTCCACAAGCATGTCGTCGCTCGCTTCACATTGGATTACTGGAAGACCACGTCAGAGGTCATTGCCGAATTCAATCACGACATTCGCCAACCGAAGCGAGAGGGATATGACCGCTTTAACTTCAACATCAAGCTTGCAGACCAAGCCAACCTTGAGGCGAAGACAATGTTCTTCTGCGTGAAGTATGCTGTTAACGGCAAAGAGTACTGGGACAACAACAATTCCACCAACTACCAGGTTGACTTTAAGAAGAAGGCGAAGCCACAAAACGGCAAGAAGGGTATGCAAGGTGCCGCTTCAAGACCAGTCAATTCTCTACCCAGAAGCAACAAGAAGTCGCCGACTGAACGACCCAAGTCTATGCCCGTTGCCTTTGATGACTTTGCTGATGGATTCGATGGCAAGTTCAAGATGGATGACTTCAAGCAACCTGTGCACGACTACCTCGGCGAGTCGGGCTCGCTTAGATTGAAAGGAGTGAAGTCGGCCATCAGCCTTGGATCGGACAATCTTACCCGACGCCTCGCACCACCCCACGGACAGGCCTTTGGTAATCGATATGACTTTGGTGCTTCCTTGTCTGCAGCAATCAGTGCTGCAAACACAGCGCTGGGTGATAAGAGTGGCTTGGTGATGAAGGCACCCCCCAAGAAGCAATCAAAGAAGATCATCCCCGATGCCGAGGAGACCTCCTCTCCACTTGCAATGTCAAGCAACCAATCAATGAGCAAGACTGCTCCACTCCCGAAGAACCTTCCGGCCATGGCTTCCTCCAGTGGTACGGACTCGCCTCGTCCAGCTGGTACTGAGAAGCCTATATTGGCTTCCCAATCGTACAATGAGTTGCTGGACAAGTATTGTTTCGTACGTACAAACGAACACCACTGGAAAGCCCAGGATGGTTGAGCTAATTGATACTACAGTTTGGATCCGCGAAGCCTTCCCCACAGCTTAAGGACGGTACATTACGATCCGGTCAATATGATGGTACCAACGAGGACGGGTATATTCTAGGCTCTGTTGACTCTTCGGCAAACAACTCGCCAGTTATGATGGAAAAGCGATCACCACCACGAACAAAAGTTAGTACGCAGGCGTCTCGCTCTACTTCGCCAGCCCCCATGACGGGCTTCGTTTCGGGTACGTCTCCGATGTACCACAACTTGCATGCTGGTTTTCTTCACGACACTCATGCGGCCACAGCAATTCGAGGTTAAATTGGACGCTTCCCATATTGCACCAGTCACGAGATGAACAATGATCAAGCTTTACGTTCACACGAACGATTCTTTCCGACACGATGATACGGCCTTGCCTAGTCTGTTCAGAGTGGAGATCCAGGATTGGATTAGGAGGGAAGTGTTCTTACTGGCTACCTCTTCATTGAGCGTAGTCAATTAATTTGAGTTCCCGAGGCGGATGAACCGAGTGTTAATGGGGCAATTTACGACCAATGCTCTCAACCGGAGCAGTACTTTTGACGGCAATTCTTCCATCCGGACTGGTATTGAGCATTTCTGCGCGGTGGGATCATGATTGCTTTTGCTTTGAGCTTTCCTCCTTGTACTTTTGAGCGTCTTTCTTTCTTGCATGTTATTTGTTTCAAGGGACAGTTGCATGCTGCTGCGGTACTCTTCAGCGCGCCTACTCTCCTCTATCCGCACATAGACTGGGGATTTTTAATTTTTGGAACTCTTTTTCGGGGACTCGGGATCAGGGTTCTATGATGAGGCTTTTCCTGCCTCTTCCAGTTCGAGTTTGTCTTGCCGTTTTTGGATTTCGGGGAAAAAGTTGTGGATTCTATCCCAGGCTGGCTGGTATGTGGAGAAAAGGGCTTTCTCATGGGTACATACGAGAAAATGGGAAAAGGGAGGAATTGAATGGACGGGATATCGGTGGATGAATGCAATCGAGGGTGCTACGATATGAAATTTGCGAATGCAAGCAAGCAAAGGCTGTCTTCCGGTTTCGGCGGATAGGGACTCGGGATCAGATGTCATACCGTCTTTCTGTTCGGGCTCGCTGATGGGCTGAGCTGAACAGAGATGGGATGCGCATACCATGCCACCGGCAAGCAAGCAAGCATGACACGAAGGGGAATTCAATGAATGAATCAAGGAATTGAGATTGGTTGTATTCTCAAATGGAGTGCCACCGATTGGTTGTGAGCTCTGTGATTGTGACTTGTGAATCGGATCGTGCAGCTGAATACCAACCATGTCCTGACCGCAGGCGGGTGAGTTGAGGTGATTATTCGGCTCAGTCCCGACGTCTTGCAGTTTGCATTTCGTATCGCATTCACCGCTTTGGCCCCGGGTTTTCTTTTGCTTTTTCCCACTGGCCGCAAAAAGTTCCCTAAATGGTCGCCTCGGGCTTTTCTACCATAGTTTGAATGGTCTAAGCTTCTTTATCTGATCTGTGTCGATGTTGAAATGAGACGAGATGAGATGACATGGCGGTGACTGAATCATGGCACTTTGGATTGAGTTTTTGGATGCAGGATGACGATCTTGTGGGATGGATTCTTGTTTGTGGGTATTCAGAGTGGATTGCATTTGCATTTGAGGTGAGTGGGGAGGTGGGGTTGAGAGCCGAGAGCACGTGGGGGGCATGATGAAGTTTGGGTTTGTGGCTTATGTGGGTCGTGAGACATGTGAGATGCTTGGGTTCGAGACGGTCATGTGATTTGAGAGCTTGACAGGGGCGAAGACGGTCTCGCTTGACGCGAGGGGTGAATGACTAAGCTGGTGGGGCCGGTTATGTAAGTGTCGGCCGAGGGATTGAGATTGGATGAGAGCTTGACCTGAGTTTAGACGAAAACATTCAACGACACACTGCAAATGTGGAAAGGGTGCAATTGCATTGCGTTCACTATAAATATATAAGTGGCTTGCTTGGATTCCCTCCCATCACTACCATTCCATACTCGAAGGGAACAGGCAGACGCATCGAGTCGAGTGAGTCGAGATCAAAGACGACACCACCTTCCCACACATCACCTCACCTCACCTGCGAACGCAAAGCATAAGACCGAGATGGAAAAAGCAGCATCAGCAGGCTTACGGCGCTGTCTAAAACTCAACGGCACACGAGCGCTGCGCTGCCGCGTCCCCTCATCCTCGGCGTCGAAATGCGTCGCTACGGCTATCTGTCCTGCGAGAGGGAAGGGTGGCATCAGCACATCGTCCAAGTCCCAAACAACGCCATCCACACCTCTGCCTAGATTTCCAAAAGACAAGAGGATAGAAAAGCGCGTGTATACTACGTCAGAATCAAGCTCAGTCGCCGGAACCATCGGTGCGGGCGAGGCCGGCATTCCAGAGGAGGCGGCGAGAACAAAGGAATTGTTGGAAGCACCGGAACACCTGAACGCCAAAGAGAAGGAAATCTTCGAGTTGTTGAACAAGGAGTTTAGGGCGGAGAAGCTGGAGGTGCAGGATATAAGTGGCGGGTGTGGCAGTATGTATGGGATTGAGGTTGTGAGTGAGAGGTTTCGCGGACTGAGTATGTTGAGGCAACAGAGGTTGGTTAATGAGGTGCTGGGGGAGGAGATTAAGGGGTGGCATGGAGTGCAGTTGAGGACAAGGGCGCCGTGAGTGGGAAGAGATGAGGAGATGAGGTGGGGAGAGGGGAGGGGCTAGAGTAGGCCGTGTTGAAGGGCGGTTGGCTCCGGTCTGGGGTACCTTGGTCGGGATAAGATGGCCAGAAGGAGAGCTGTCTCATGGTTGGGGAGACCCCTTCGGTCTTGGAGCGTTGCTGAAGACGGTGAATTGGCCAAAAAAGGAGCTGTCTCAAGGATAAGATGAATGCTCTCTTGAAAGAACGAGTGATGCCGAAGCAGTTTCAATATATATGCTTGGAACAAGGCATTGTATATTATATTATGATTTGTTAATGAAAATACGCAGCTTTCTACGCAGAAGTTCAACCTAAAAACTGATTTCACACCTTCAGCGATCCTTCTGAAAGAATTATATTAAATATTGATAATAAGCAAGCGTTATATGAAGACTCTAACTTCCATCGTCACAATCTCTAAGAGCGCAATCTGTTCTCTACACTTAGCATGTCACTCTTTTCAGCTCAATTGTTGATTGATTTCGTTGAGGGCATCATGTTGATGACCTTCCTTGAACTCGGGCAGAAATGTGCCGAGCTCGGCGTTGATGTCGCGACGATGACCTCCTCTTCTCGGGAAACTTGCACCTTTCAAGTTAACTTCATTTCATATATACCACCACTCCTCCTTCAACATCTTCTTTTCGTTCCATTTCCCCTTGCAGTATTTCCCCAAGGGTAATTCATTTTAAATCTTGTTCACAATGCCCAACGTCTTAATAACAGGAGGAGCAGGCTTCATTGGCCAGCTCCTCGCCGAACGCCTGCTCTCAGAACCCCAATACAACCTCATTCTAACAGATATAATCCTTCCTCCGATCCCGCCAAAAGCAAAACATTCCAAGAATGTGAAATCCATCCAAGCGGATCTCTGCGATCCCGCCTCTCTCTCCAACCTAATCGACACCTCCCTCCCTCTGGACGCAATCTACATCTTCCACGGAATCATGTCCTCGGGCTCGGAAGCCAACTTTGAGCTCGGAATGAAGGTCAACCTGACCGCAACTGCATCTCTTCTCGAGGCTCTGCGGAAAGCGCAAAAACCGGAAACGTCACCACTGCGAGTCATCTATGCGAGTTCGCAAGCCGTCTACGGCCAACCTCTGCCAGAAATCATCGACGAGACCGTCATGCCGACACCAGAAGGCAGCTACGGCGCACAGAAACTGATCTGCGAGACGTTGATCAATGATTACACTCGAAAGGGCTATCTAAATGGTTTCTGCTTGCGATTCCCCACAATCTCAATCCGGCCCGGAAATCCCACACAGGCCGCATCGAGCTTCTTGTCAGGCATGATCCGAGAACCGCTGAATGGCGTGGAATGCGTGATTCCGCTGAAAGATCGGAGTTTCAAGTCTTGGCTTTGCAGCCCTAAGACGTTGGCCGAGAATCTGGAATACGCGTTGCGGGTTGATGGCAAGAAGTTGCCGAGTCATAGGAGGGTGGTCAATATGCCGGGGATTGGGGTCACGGTGCAGGAGATGATGGATGCGTTGGCTGCAGTCGCCGGGAAGGACAAGTTGGCACTGTTGAAGGAGGAGACGGATGTGGAGATGGAGAGGATTTTGAGGAGTTGGGGGACGACGTTTGATAATGAGTTGGCGTATGGGTTGGGGTTCAGGAAGGATGTTAGTTTTGAGCAGGCGGTTAGGGATTATAAGGAGAGTTTAGAAGGCCGATAGTAGAACATATACTAAGAACTATGGTATTTCATATATTTCTGTCCCGATAGTTGGTTTTCGAGTTGTACTTGTCTTGTTGGGCAAGGCAGCAAGAGTGGAGGAGTCCCCGGGATACCTTCCCCACTGAGCTCTGGCATAGTGGGGTAAATCCGCTGACATCTTCAACCCCACACACGTCTCCGTTCTCGGGTCAATAGTAACGGTCTTCATCACTTTACCCTTCAGGCTATTGCTACTCTTTATATGTAAGAATATTTATTCCGCTCACTTCCTCTCCTTCTTTCCTTCAATTCGTACCAAAGCCATACCAAATTCGTGAATATGCCGAAATCAATGAAGGATAACAGAGCGGTAAAGATGCTCAGGGCGGCGGAAGAGGGTGGATATGGAGTTGTTGGCGTTGTGTCTGTAGGTTATTCCCCAAAGTTATTCCTTGGGCAATTTCTGATTTCAGAGCAGTATAACCTCGAAACCATAACCGCCGTCGTCCGCGCCGCGGAAAAGAAGCGTTCCCCAGCACAAATCCTCCTCTTCCCCTGGGCCCTCCACTACTCACCCCTCCTCATCCACCTTGCCGTCGCAGCCTGTAAGACAGTCACCGTTCCCATAGTCCTACACATGGACCACGCCCAATCCGAAGAAGAAATCATTGCTGCGTCCGACTACGACTTCGATTCCATCATGGTGGACATGTCGCATTACGAGAAGGAGGAGAATCTCGAGAAGACGGAAAGGATCACCAAGTTCTTGCATGAGAAGGGGATTGCTACGGAGGCGGAGCCCGGGAGGATTAATGGTGGTGAGGATGGGGTTAAGGATACGGGGGATCTCGAGGGGCTGTTGACGACCGCGGAAGAGGCGATGCTGTTTGTGGATACCGGGATTGACTTTCTGGCGCCGGCTTTTGGAAATATTCATGGCAATTATTGGGGGATTGAGAATATCAAGTTGGAATATGATAGGTGAGTGGTGGTTTCTATCGTTGGGTTCTGAGCTATCAGAGATTGGGAAATCACCTTGATATTTGGTCCGTTGGAGGGAGCAACTGCTTCACTAGTTGGTCATATGGGGTCAAGAGCTTTATTTCGGAGGAGTTCTCGAGTGCTGTGACTCGGTCTGCAGGTTCGCACGAATTCGAATGAAGCTGACCCCTTCCTCAGACTCGAGAAAATCCGAGCAGCAACGAAAGGGCGAGCACAACTCGTACTTCATGGAACAAACACCTTCCCAGATGCAACAATGCAAAATTGTATCAAAGGAGGAATGACTCGATGCAATGTAAACGATCTCGTCTTGCACACATATAGCAAATACGTAGCAGAAAATACTGGCAAGGTTCCGCTGACGGAACTTATGGGCAAAGGGACGGATCTGATTCAGGAGTTGATTGAATACCAGATGGACGTTATGGGATCGACGGGGAAGGGTGATGTATTGTATTGAAAATTACTTTGACTAGTTAGGGTTCTGGGAAAATGTATAAAGAAATGAGAGGTTTTGAGGAAGTGTTCATTTGGAAGAGGGGGTGGTTTTGGGAAGAATTCACTTGAAAATAAACCAAGTTTTCTTAACAAGCGTTAGGCACAAGCAGCGGTGAGCATCGCTTAATAAATCCATACCTCTGCCCCTGGACTTCTCTCTCCATCTATTACACTTCCCCCCTCTCCCGACAGGAGTGGTACGACATTTAGGACCTAGAGTTTAGCCAACGGGCTCAAGGGACATATATCTCACACTGAGAAAATTTCGTCTAATAGAAGCCGTCAATAGTTGGAGGAAACTATTGGATTCGTCCTCTCTCCAATGGTCTAATAGCGGCCCAGTAAAGAAGGGATTTGACCTATGGAGTGCCGCAAAGGAGCTGCTGACTTTGGAGGTCTAACACAGTCATTGGTCCTCGCACCACTTGTTCTAAACCATAGTCAAAGAAATTGAGCATCCCATTGCAAGAAATCTTATTCGTTTTGTTCCTAAGCACATGGTTTATCAAATTCTTCATGTGTTGTTTACCATTTCTTATTTGTGTCATCTAGGCACGGGGTTCTGGAACTCAACTTAATCATAGATGAAGAGAGAGTGAATACAAATTCAGAAGCTTGTTGCATATCGCACCTCTCAAACGGATTGCTCTCACCTTTGAGATTGCCCGTAGCAAACTGGCGAGTGAGAAGTCGGATGGGCCTCCATCCGGAAATCCCATGAAACAAACGCGAGAGTTCCCTGGCCCCGAACATATTCCGAGTTTTTACTTGATCCAATTGCCAATATTGGATATGCAACAAAATGTCGAGGATGATATTTTGAACGTGAGGTGATTGGAGTGCGGTAACTGACCTTTCCGATACATTACAAAAAGACTTGAAAATCTCAATGTCTAAGGGTGGCTTCTTACAATGGGGAAATGTGCAACAACAATTTGACCGTCCAGATTCACCTCAAAATTCTGGGGTAATTCCAATGTACGAGAACTTTTGGAACATTGAGGCGATGTGCGACATGTGGATATCAGAAACCAATGTCGTCGCTCTCGTGGCTCGTGCTGGGGATTATTTTTATTTCAAGCATACTAGCAGTAGTTCTAGGAGGTAGAATTCTGTGGAGAAGGCTGGGTTCAAGCTTTCCAAAGAGAAACTCGCCTGGCAACCCATGCCATCACTCTCCTCTCAGTCTCAGAGACCCAAATGAGTGCATGAATAGCAAACACAGGTTCATTGAAACCATCTCCTAACCAGACTCGCAATGGCTAGGAAACAATTTAAGGGGCTGTAGACCAGATTAATCTCAGGGGACAACGTCAACTATGTTTCTCCCATGATTATGAGAAACTCTTCTCGGCCTTCGAATGGGCAATGAAAAATTCTTCTCTATCGGAGGTATGGTAGAAAGGATGAGCAATTGGATGTAGAAGTTTAGAACAAATGGCCTAAACTTCAGTAGAATGGGAGGGGATGCTCATTAATCGGACGTTGTGATTCCGACATATAACCGACAGCCAGTCCGTGGTATATAGACCTAGGAGAAGAAGTGCAGAAAATGATATTATGATCAAAATTGGAAGCCAATAGCTCCCATGGCTTTGACTTAAATAGGGGCCAGCAGCGTCAAAAGTAAGCAAACCCCTCTTCTCCTGCCTAAAGGGTGCATGTAGATGCACATAAAGAGTAGAAAGAGACAACATGTTGCGCCTTCTATTGAAGCACAGTAATACTATCCCCCCCCTTGAATAATTACGAGTGGGTCCTTTGGTAACGCCACACTGAAACTTCGTCAGTATCCCCGAATTAGGAAATATCAGGTGCTTTCGAGAGCCGCTATTCGCTATAGACCCTCGATTGCGCGCCTTTAGTGGTGTGAATCGTGGCATGAGAGTGCGGCGAATATTGGACCCACTCGAAATTGTTCATGGGGGGGATAGTAGCACCCCCGCCCGCCCGTGAGGGGAGCAGTCTTATCGCCATGATATCAGCCCACTTGGCTCAGATTTGAATGACGAATGCAACTCACATGCATCGAAGCAAGCCGGTCTCCGTTCTGGAAGATGATGAGAAGGTGGCGTGGTGTCTCAGAGTGATATCATGTAGCCAGTCGGGACTCGGGACATTGACAGCGCCAATTTGCGACCCCGGAGCAGGCCGGCCAATTAGGGATCCCGAGACTGGAAGATTTACAGGGCCCAGACGCCCCAATCGTCAGCGATTGGTGTGGCCCTGAGATGAGACTGGCGTGATTCTGGGTCTCCAGAAAGAACATCTGATGATCCTCTGAAGATACAGGAATCACACCATAAACTCAGAAAACACCATATCTGACAGCAAATTCACGAATATTCGCGGGAGGAGATCGACGATGGGGCACAATAAAATTTCTCGTACCCGAAGTCTAGAACGCACTCTCGTTATAAGGACTGGGCGTAGGCCAGGGCGCCCAGTCTGTCACCATCGCGACTATCAATAAGTCAAATAGACAACATCTTAGAGTACCGAATCCATACTACCGGAAACACTCAATCCTCACTTGATTCTCAAATACGGTCTTGTCCACAATACCAAGACTCTGCATCCCACAATCAGAACCAGTCAACCACCGAGTCCGTCACCAAGCCCTGAGATAGAACATTCGACATCAATGAGAGGATACTTTGGAATTATGGCCGAGAACTCCTGCGAGCTGAACGGCAACGGGGAGAAAGTCAAGCTCGAAAATGCGGCCAAACACCTGCTGTGGCAACCACGAAACGATGGCACTCCCAAGCAAGAGCCATTGTGGCATTTGCAGGTCAGCGTTTTGAAAGACCAGGAAGGGAGGGGCGACGCCCCGAGTCGCAGATTTGTGGGTTTCTTCATCGTCCCACAGCATCAGGTTGAATCATTTCTAACGGAATAAATAGGCATTCAAATCAATGCATCATCTCACACACGCGGCAAACCAACTAGAGTCTGCGTTCAGCGACACATTTGAATTGCGCAAGTGTGGTGTGGAAACCCCTGATGCTCAAGGGGGACGAGTCAACGACGGAAGAAGTGAAAATATCACCATTGAGTTCGATACCAAGACCGCCAAGAAGGGCTGGTCAGAGTTCCTGACGAGTCTGAGAGACCTAGAGGATGAGTGGGAGCGTGAGGCGCAGCATGAAGGCCTCAGCGTGCTTTGAGGGGTACGCGGGGTAGTAGGTCACACACCACTGAGTATGGAAAGCCTTCTGGCGTTGATAAAGGCGACACTCGTCTTGCTTGAGTGGGTTCTATAATTGGTAGGAGAAAACGGAAAGAACCCAGCTTGGAAACAGTTTGTGTGCTGGACCACAGTTGGATAAAATATGGTGTTGGAAGACATTGCTTCAGGTTAGAAGGGGAAGTTTCGGGAGCATTTGAAGGTGTTCTGGGACCAGATTTTATAAACAGACTTGCTCAAATAAGAAATTAGAGATATAGATCAATACTTCCAGCAGCCTGGCCCCTGGAAAGACCTTCCAGGAACCGTCGCGGGATTCCCCATTCGTGCACCCAGCCCAAAACCTTGCCGTCTTGGGGCAGCCCACCCACGTAGGGAAGTATAGAAAACAAGTCTTTAGGCGGCCTCTGTCGAACCAAGGACAAGTTTTCTCGCCTAGTGCAAAGTGAAACATGAGCTGAATAACTCCAAGAACGCATTTGTCATTATGCTGGCGTTGACTTGCCTCGGTATATTGGTAAAGTGTTTGCCAATATAACAATGTTCAGAAACACTTGGGGAGCACAAGTGCTGGTGTTTAGCGAGGGAGGCGAGGGCCACTGCAAAATTTCCATTCCCTCTTCTTCAACAACAACTCATCATTAGCATCGCTGACTGCACCGCGACAATCACGATTTTCTCGCGACCGCTCAGGCGATGGAGCTTTTCCATCTAAAGAAGCCGTCGAGAAGCGCAACCCCACAATGGCCCGTGGTTCCGATGACAGATGACGTCCTGATACGAAACACAGAGGTGCATGAACTCGTGGACTGTGAAACTCTCGACACCGCCAAACCTTGTCGCCAGTGGCCCATCTCGGCCAAATATGGCCCAAAAAGTTCTAATAATGATTCGAAAATGCATATGCGCAAGTGCCCATCCGTATGATCGCCCACTATGCCTCTACGAGATGCATCAGATGTCTGCAATAGCAATGCCATAGTCAACCTCGCGATTATGGATTCGAAGCCGAATCAATGGTAACGTCCACACAAGGAGGAGCTTTAACGGCGATGGCGTGCTGCAGGTGGTTCCGTCTGGAGTCTGATCTCATCTCAAACTTCTTTCTTTCTTCTCTTAATTGTTTCCGTTCTCCACATTGCTCTCCACATGTCCCAGCATCATCCCTTCTTGCTCTGCAGGCCATGATGCCTCTTTGCTGCCTTTGCAAACTTACATAATAGTTGAACTTACTTTCTCGAAGTCTATCGCCAGCTGACATTATGCATTTCGATCCCTCGCTGGAAGAGGCTTTTTCCTTGGTTAATAACTTCATCGAAAACTACGCCAGCCCACTCTTCGAGTCAAGCACCCCAGAAGATGTTCAGCAAGCAGCACCGGTAGCAACTAGAGCTCAGGATTTCAAGTCGTTGATCACAGCTGCTCCCGAACTTCGTCTTCGTAATGCAATCCCGGAACCTCAAGCGGATTGCCAACAGGCTTCGCAACAAATCCAGCAAGCTTCACAGCAAGCATCTCAACAGATACAACAAGCATCTCAACAAGCTTCCCAATCGATACAACAAGCTTCCCAGCAAGCATCACAAGCTTCTCGGCAGGCATCACAGTCAGCTTCCCAAGCCATACAACAGTTTTCAAATCAAGCCTCCCAGTCTATCGCCGCGGCCTCAAGAAGTGTATCTAGTGCAGTATCATCTGCTAGTTCTGCGATTGCGAGTGCGCAGTCTTCAGCTGAGCAAGCCATACAAAGAGCCAATCAGTCAATGATGAGCGCTCAAGCCAGTGCCTCATCAGCTCAAGTACGTCTTTCCCTTGAAATAGTATGAATAGAGAACTGTGCATGCCATAATCTATTTGACATCAAGATTCTAATACCTCCAATCACAGTTAGGTGCCAGTTCAGCAATACTTCAAGCAGGAGCTGCAGTGGCAGCGGCAACAGGTAAGTGGCCACGCTTCTTCAAGTCCATATGTTCATCTTAATAAATCATGTTTTAGGTTCTGCAGCAGCAGCAGGGTCATCCTTCCTCTCCGCAGCAGCAAAAGCAACTCAAAGTGCGCAGAATTCTGTAGCAGCAATAAGCGTAAGCTCAAGATCTAGGTTGAGAACCTCAACTCTAACATGCGTACAGGCCGCTGCCGCTTCTCAAGTCTCTCAGGCAAGCCAGCAAGTGAATGCTTCGCAAACAGCTGCCGTCACCGCAACTCAGGCAGCTCTTGCCATCGTTGGAAGTATCATCGCTTCTACCTTGATCACCATTCTCATCTACTTCCTTGTCATACGGCACAAGAGGATAGCCAGAAGGCTATCACGAGAACAGCAATCGTCAGCAAAAACAAATAATTTTGCAGACCCAAAGTTTCCACCATCGGCCCAGAATGCCCCAACAGTTGCAGCTTCTCAGTCTAACTATCCCGCAACAAGGACTGGCCCTATGAGCGGGTCTCCTAACCCATTCTCACTATTTCCAACCGCGAGTGGAGCGAAGTCCTCAGAAAAGCGCGACTCACTTGTTAAAACGACAACAGTGCCGTGGAATCCATCAAAACCTCCAAAGGTACCTACGCTGAAAACATGGCTGAAGGTCCAAGATGGCGTCTCACCTTTCGGACCAATTAACCTTCCTACCGAAACGAAAGACCCTGGTCCACTGGGGGGTCAACTCAGATCACCTTTACGAAGCATCGATACACGTGCCCCAAAGAATCCTCTGATGCCACCCAAACTCCCAGTGGCAACTCAAAGTCCCAGTTTCCCCTCATACATCGGCAATAAAGCAACAATCATCACCGTACCAAGGAGTCCACTGACGTTGCCGACCAGCCCCAAGCACTCTACACCAGGTCCACACTACAGAGAAAGCAAAGCCTCGGTATGGACGGACGACATACCCTACCAATCTCCCTCACCCCTTCTTCAATCGCCACCCAAACAGAAGAAAAGTGGAGGAACACCAGCGTCTCCCTCAGTAGACAAAAACTACGGGATGACGATCCCGTCCCCGAGGGCGCCTGTCCGCACCACAGCTGAATGGTTCGCAGCCCGTGAAGATGCCAAAGCCCAAGACTTCCCCAGTCCATCCTCAGCATACATCTCAACCGCCAACATCGGTATCGGGATGAAAGCGAAGCCGTGGAGGCCCTCAATAGGCTTACCGAAGGGTCCGAGATCGGGATCAGGACTACCGAGACCGGAACAGAGGAGTGTGAGGAGTGTAGAAGGGGATATGCAGGGACTGAATAGGTTTTTAGCGCCCGGGGATAGGGCGAGTCAGTATTCGAGGTTTGGGAGTGATAGGAGTGAGAGAAGTCAGCCGACGCCTGGGGTGGGGAAGGCGATGTGAATTATTGTAGAGGGTTATCGTAGATATTGGATCTAAAGCGTGGGATATGGGGCGTTGAGAAAGGTGTGGTAAGATGAGAATTGTAATAAATAGCATAGTATTTGCATATGAATCATTCATAACTACCGCACGACTCAGTCTCTCCCGTTCCCTAATCTCAACTTCTTGAGCTACCCAAAATTCGCATCGTCGCTCATCCCCACCCGCTTAATATTCACATGCCACCCTATTCCTGCCCCTATCACCCACCCGGCCCCTCATTTTCCGTCCCCTCTTCGCACAACCCAGCCTCCACGCCACAGCCCAGTCCCAAGCTCCCGATTAAAGCTCATGAGACAGCGGCATCCTCCCCACCCTACCAGAGAAACAGAGGCTTTGTCCCTTCTAATTTCCAACTTCGGCTCGCCAACTGGACTTGGCACCCCGCCCTTGTGCAGATCTAACGCAACCCTAATTCTGGAGGCGAGAGGGGCGGCTGTCACACCACGAGCGAGCGAGAATCAAACCCGTTGCCGCGGCACGGATTCCGAAAAGAGGGCCAGAGAAGTGGAAGTTTGGTAAGGAAGGAGAGGGTAGAACGGAAGAGCTTTCACCGGAAAGGTTGGCGGTTCGGTTTGGTGACGAAGGATTGACAGGATATTGCAGAAAAGATCTCCGTCTGGAGTTGGGAAAGTGGATGTTGCAGTAATTTTGATCGTTTTAACTTCAGGGTTGTGATATTCTCAACACTTGACCCCTTCCAGCGTGTATTCTAGATTCAATACTTTCGAGTGCGCTTCGATGTTCGATTTTTTGTTAGACGAAATTGGATGTGACGGTTTCAAGGAAGACTCGGCGAGAACCATTTCGTTCGGGGGACAAGTTCAACGAACTCCGTATCCAAACTGACTCAAAAATCTTTCTAGTGAAGACGAGATTTTGTTCGCAGATTGTGCTGGCGAGCGAGTATGCGCATGGCTGCGAAGACGTTAATTTTTGCTAAATCTCCAGACAATTCGGTCGGTTTCTCTGCGGGAACTGTGATATTGATCGACTTAACCTTAAAGGAGGAGCATCGCAGAAGACCAGTAATTTGATGCGCCTATGGAGTTTCCTTAGTATAAAAGAGATGACCTTGCGATAATTTCTCGCAAAAGTGAAGAGAGGGTCGTGAATTCAGGGGTTCGCTTAACCCGCCCCTCTAGAATGGTTGAGAAAGGCCCCGCAATACAAAAGAGAGGCAAAAGAGGTCCCGTGCAGAGCCCAAAACGACGGGAAGTATCTCGCGCACGCTGTGGCGCGAGAGAATACTTCCATTTCGAAAGGAAAAATGGCAGAAGTCTTGGTTCCAACATCCGCAATCGATCTGAGACGGTGCGAAAGCGACGATTCGGCGTCTCAGGCTTGAGAGGGAGAGGTTTTGTCCAGTCATAACCCCAATAACCCAACCAACTCATCGGGGAAGAACTCGTGCACCATTTCATCCTTCTGCCATTTCAAAAACATGCTGACGACCTCGATCTAGGGGCATCCCACTGATCTCTTTTTTTCCAGATTTTGATTCGGTTGCATTTTCCCACGACGGCGCGACGGAGCCTGCGGAGATGCCTCCCCTCAATCCACAATGCTCGGCAACACCAGGTCGAATGAACTCGACCCCCCGTCATTATCGTACGACCATTATTCTGGGACTTGCTTCATGGTTGGGGACGAGGTTGGGCGAGAACGATCTGGCTCATATACCTCGCATTTCGATCGACAATCTCCCATGCAATAGGTTCCGGTCATACTGTAAATCTGTGCCCACGGCGGGGACGGGATACTGCAGGATCGATCTTCGATATCTTTTGCAGCCAGCGACAATCTTTGATCTGATCCCATGCAGAATAACCCGTGCCGCTCTTCTTGCATATTGATCTTCAATATCCCTTGCAAACACAAGCTGTACGGCATCACTCTCAAACTTGAATTAACTCTTCTGGTACAGACAGGGCAAACCGTCCTACCCATCCCGCAGCGTGGTTTCCAACATCCTCACATCCCTCCCCATCTATCCTGGCCCCGTCCACCTCGAGCAAGCAATGCAAACTGTCCATGCATCTCTCAGCTCGATCCCAAAACCCATTGCGCCTCCCGTACATCATGGAAGCTATTGACGGAGAGACATAAACAAGATATTTTGAGCAAGTGCTGCAAGAGTTATCACATCAACAACCGTGGCTGCACTCACCGCACACGTTTATTTCTTCATCTCCCCAAGATTCCTGCAAGACCACGAGCACATTGGCGATGTCATCATAGATTCAGAGAAAAGATCAAAATTTGATCTCGAAATATCGAAATGATCCCTTGCCGCCATCCGGCACTCATCCGATAAAGTGATGTGCACGGCCCGGGCATGTCCTCCAAACCTCAGTGCAACCCGTCGATCGAAAGTTCCAGACGCGCGCGCTTCGGGCGCCTTCGTTCTAGAACTTGGACCCCTCAAGCATGCCCCCCACCAGTGCGGCGGAGTTGCGTTACACAAGAGTGAAAACCTGTTGACGCGGTGGCTTGTGTCACCCTACTGAGGGTCATTGCTGAACAGACACATGAGGTTGCATACCGGAAAAGGCCCAGGAGGGAGGGGGGCACCGCATTGGGCCCCGAACATTGAAACGGGACCTCCAAATTCTGGGAACGCGGCTTGCATGAGGCTCACCTTTCAAGAGCTCTTCCAGCCCTTTTGGGAGCACCAGACGTCATTGTGCACCTACCCAACGGCCATGTTGCATCCTTTGGTTTTTGCAGAAAGGTGGGCCGCACGCAGTGGCGCCTTCACCAGCATTCGTGGCTATTCTTCACGTGTGCTTGGCAGCGGGTCGAAGATGAGGATCTGCTGGGTATCTCAGTTCCCGGTTCCTGGGAAAAAAGCAAATATAGCGTAGAGAAGAGAGGGTCAGCGGCTGGAGCTTCGGATAGGGGCAATTTATATTTGAGGGGTAATGAAAGAGTAATTGATGACCTTGTACGGGATGATTGTAAGTGCTCCAATGCTTTTTGTTGTCGATTAATGAATCATGAATTCGGATGAGAAAGATCAGGATTTTGCAAGTGTATCTTGGAATTGCAGAGTGAGGTTGCTCCCATGGTCTGTCTCTGCTTCGCCGTCCCAAGGCAGGAAGAATCGAGTCCTGTCTTAGCCATGACTGTGAATGCTAAGGAGGGTTGTGATCGACAAAACAGTTCGCAGCGTGGGTAGATGGGAAGTGTCGAGCAAATTGGGACTCCACAGAAGGAGGGGCTGACACATGGAAATCACTGTACGGGTCATTTTGAATATCTAAAGTGTCTTATTGAATCTTGTTTTCTCCTGACATGCAGCGAAAAGTCTCCAGAGAAGTCCTGCTTGGTCCATTTTGCCCTGTCCAAGCACTTAAAAGTTCTGACTTAACTCGGGCAGTTGTCCCTTTCTCTGAACCATGATCAAAGCTTGTATGAAGCTCGGGTGTGTTTTTCACAGGAGACTAAGCTTCTCTCTCTTTTAAGATAGGATTGGTAGCCCCGGGACTTGTCCATTCAAAATACCTATACTTGCTGCCAGAAATCATGCCTGACCTCATCCGCAACGTGACGATTCTCATCCTTTGATGGCCCTGGGAGCAGTGGAATTGTGATACGCAGGCTGCAAGTTCTGAGATGGCTAAAAGGAGGGATGCTTAAGAGATTCAGTGCATTTTGGCAGATGTCTGTGTTGTCTGCACCGAGATCCTCGCCTTACTGAATATATTTTCATCTCTCCAAAATACAGTCAGACTAAAGATTGACCAGACAAGCCTGATATCCCCTTTAGTGTTTGATGTAAGTTGTGGTGAAAATGTGCCCTTCGTCTGAGTTTTGTGTTGTGTCGACTGTTGAGGTGGAATCGGAAAAGGGGTTTCGGTCGCTAGAGTCGGCAGCTGGAAATCGTGGATTTTCGAGATCTAGAAGGAACAACGCCTAGACGACGCGTGAACCGCTCTGTGAGATGCTATGGAGGATCTCGAAGGTGAGAGAATGGAGAAGAGATGTCGATGTTCTCGTTTGGTCACTGTTGGAAATGTACACCCTGCGGCGAGATTAGAATCCTGCGACAAGGGGAAGCGTTAGGCTAAACTGACCACTTAACTCCTGGCAAATTATTCTACAAATCCTTAATTACTTGTGAGAAAGAAGAGACTTCGAAGAAGGGGTTTTTGCTGCATCATCGTTTTCGGGAACTTGTTCATGAATTTAGCAGGCGTGTTTGTGGGTGATTTCACCTGAGAAAATGGAGGAGGCTTGGGCAGGGGGACGCTCAGAGACCCGGAAAACACAGAGCTGAGAAGAAACAGCCTATTCCCCACATAGCCATTCCTCCTTTCGGGAGGGGCTAATCCTGCGGTGAACTCTGTTCGGGCTTGATTTGCCTCACTGCCTTGTCACATTGTGCAAACCTGTGCAAACATTCTGTTGTTTTACAACGTGAAACTTGCTCTGGAGCGGTCCATTAAACTCATTAAATAGCACAGACTATCAGATCTGCCGATGCAGCGCCTGGAAAACGCGGGAACCTTTCACGCCATGTTTGCCACAATCTCTGCGCGTCCGCCAAGCAGACCGTCCACGAGGAGCCTTGTTTCCTAGCCTACCAAATGAATGTTGTATCTGCCAATTACCAGACACCACCACGCTCCATCATCTGTTACATTCCTTAATCCCTGGCAAGAAAAGGCCACGTCAGGCGTGGAGAGAAGCGAATAGACCGGGGGACTGTTCGTTGATGCCGCACCACTCAAACGTCTCTCGAGATATTAGCAAGTGACCTCCTTCATCAAAAGCAACGCCCGCTCGCCCTTGAAGCCCTATTATTGACGATATCTCGTCATTGATTGCACAGAGAGGCATAGAACAGTCTCGTGCCTCGTGAGTGGATTCGAAATGGTCTGATGCGGCAGAGGTCGCCGGTGCGAGTTGTCCCGAATCACCTTTAACGTTCTCGAACTCGATGGAATACTACGCCTCGTACTCAGGGAAGACGTCGCGAACGTGGGTTCTCCAGGCGTCCGGATGAGTGGATCGTCTCTTCTCGTCTGAAATTATATGCTTGTTCCGGCGCCGCTGGTACATCAAGAATGCCATGTATATCAAGATCGTCAGTGAACAGAGACCCATTCCAGAGAAGATGAATAACAGGAGAACAGGATGGCTGACGATCTCCATATTGTACTGATAAGGTCAAAGAAGAATTCATGAACTAGGCTGGATGGGGAGACTGAATGGACCGCAGCTAGTTCGTTAGGGCTGCGTAACTTTCCATCTGCATGAAATGACACACCCGCGGCATAGATCTCCACTGCGGCAATCGCGACGCAGATGGGCGCACGGGAAGAATCGGTATTAGGGATGTTGGTTAAGGTCTTCGTAGAGGATTTACTGCAGGAGATGGAACAATGATGAGTTGGCTCCGATCGATAGCGAATTGAATAGGATGCGAAACGAGAAGGAGTGCGTAGAGGTAGGAAGTGTGGTGGGGATGCTTGCAAAGAGGACAAGAGGATGTGGTGAGGCTTTGGAGATGATTTTCTTTACATCGTTCAACGATTCCATTTTGGAAAGTGCCGACGAAGTCTCATGTCGAGGCAGCAGCAAGCAGCATACAGAGCGAACCGGAGTTGGCAGCCCCGTACCTCAATCTACCAATTCGAGAACATAAACATTTCACGTCTATTCATGCTAAGTTTTGTTTCTATTTTTCGGTCGACTGCGGATGTTGAATATTTATCTGTTAGATGAGGGGGGAGCTCGCTCGTAGGGCACGTGACCGTTAACTCGACCAATTCCCCATTTCGTGGGATCGTCGTTAGTCGTCAACGCTGGGAACTGGACATAGATTCGATTAAGAGGCCTGTGTGATTGGGCCCTGATATTTTGATCTGGCTGACAGTTACGGGAATTGAGTGGTTACTACACTTCCACCCCCTCGCGGGCTTGCTCGATGAGGATTACTAAACCCAACACCTTTCTCAAAATCTGACTAAAAGATTGGACAATATGCAATCGTCTTCCCAAAATAATTCCTTTTTCGGTTCCAAAGAGCATGGGGCGTTGGAACATGTCGAGGGTTGCACCTTCCCGAGTACCCAGTTGATGTCGAGTTACTCGGGCCGCAGGGATCATCGGATACGCGGTGCAGCAACAACTCACCGACTGGCCGGAACAGATCTTCGGATAGAACACAACAGCAATGTCAGCTCCTCAGGGTTCAACCACACCCTTAACGAAATGTCTCTAACTTGAAGTAGATGAAATAGGAGTTCGCAGGTGTCAGCGGATTCAGAAATAGTTCGCGCTGGAATGAAACTGGCCGCAACAACCCCCAGAAGAGGCAGTACGTCACCTTCTTCAGACCCTGCTTTCCACCGCTGTTTCCCATACGTCTGATGAGACAAGGGACCAAAGGCCAGAAGAATCCATTTGACTTTAGAAGTGAGCGGCTTTATAATCTTCTCAGTGTTGAATTTTTCATGCCGCCATAGTGCTGCGATACTGGATTGTAATGCAGTCTAGTTCGCGGTGCGTGCTTCTAAAATGGTCCAAATTGTAGACCGTTTCTATGAGCGCAATCAAATAGCCTTTTAGGAAATTGAAGCTCTTAGAATTGTTATACAGTGTTGCAGTGTCAGGAATCTTTTTTGGTGGCTTCGGGAAGCTGGGGGCATGCAAGATGCTCTCCGGGAGAGGGCAATTGTCGCCGTGTTTTCTTTTGTTAGTGGATCAAATGATACCCCAGCACAGTGCATCATTTCCATCACATGCGGTGGAGCCTTTCCCTTGAATGATTTGCAGCCGTGTCTATGAGAGCAACCTGAAGGTATCCTGAACTATGAATGATCAAGGCCTGATATGTCTCAGCTCCAGAACGGCCGAGATCAGCACATTCGTATTATCCACATGGCTGAGACTGTCCTTACTCTCATGCCGCTTGTGCCTTCCACTCGGAATGGTTTCCACCCATTGAATAAGACCCGGAAATTCAAACCGAAGCTTGTCTTTTTGACCGCCTTGACAAAGTGAGCCTCAACTTCAGCTTGCCTGGACCTGATCGTCTGGGTCTTATGAACGAATAAACAAGGAACCAAGCTTGTCCTTGTGTTAAGCTTTGATGTTGGATGAAGTTGAAGTATCAGGGGACGTGCCGACTGATGAAAGGTATAAGATACATGACTCCAGTTATTTCAGCGTCCAAGAAGCAGTCGATCATCCTTGGAAGATCCCAATCCTTAACATAATCCAGGGCACGGCAACACCTTGCTAGTAGCTGCTTAGCAACAAGGAACTCACACCACAATCGGTCCGCTTCGGAGCTTGGTACGCAGTTTGTCTTATTAAAACCCCTCCGTAAGTTCCTTAGAAGCTTGCTTCAAGACCGGGGTGTATCTGCTGAAGACAAGGGTTGACTTCGGCGAGTAGAGCGACGGCCATTGTTGAAGGTCCAGATATTGTAAGTCTCTCCTCCACTTCCAGGGATCGTGTACTAAAGTCCCTTAAGAATTGCTTTTAGGCAATCAAAATATCGACCTTTGATCGAAATGCTTAGAATCGCAGTTCAGCCGCCGCCGCATGCGAACCCCAATGTCCCGCTATATCCTCCTCTCGTTGCTCACTTGAGCAGCGACACAAGCATTTTCGCAGAACTTTCCCAGACATGGGCTGTGGCAACACTTATTCACTATTCGGGTGAAGTTCTTCACGACCAGCTCGGTGGGAAGGTTGCTGATTCCGCACATCCACTCCCTGAAGGTGGACCTGGACCGAGCAACGCTGGCCCCGAAAGGGAGAGAGCGTACTTCTACTTCCCAGGTCTGGCGATCCATGAACCAGGTCGGTACCGCATTCGAGTGAGCCTGATGCAGATGGATTATCCGCCGGATGGGTTGACGGAGGGCGTCGTGAGGGTCCTTGAAACAGTTGATAGTCGTTCTATTACTGTCGATGACGGCGCCATCAACCATTCTAGACCAAGTAAGTGGCTGCAGCATAATGTTATTCAAGTGCTGAAAATATCAGACTCACGTGAGCGTGCCTTCTTGCGAGTCTTGAGGGAGGACGGCCAGGATATTCCTTCTCCTCATTGAGATTCAGTCTCGAGAGTCGAGACAAAGTCAGGCTGTTTGTGCAAGCTGAACTTGAGCACCGGTAAAACGGCCGTTCTTTCCTTTACAATGAAGTTAGCTGGAGTATCTTTAGAGCTGGGAGTAAGGGCGGGTTTGGAAAGAAGATTTGGGCAAATTTCGCGGCGAACTGAGTGTGAAAAGGGGCAACAAAGTTGCGGACATGAAGGATAACAGAACTCCACAATCATTTGATAGGAATAACAGCACTTTATGGTTGAGGACCGTACCCTGTGTTTCGAGCAGGCAACCAAAGGTGCGAGAAGGTGAAAAGACCTCGAATATGTAGAGTGATCAAGAATTGTGCCCGACGTTCGGCGGATGTGGGGCGGAAAGGGGTGATCACGTGATGGCCTTAATGATGGCGAGGCTGAAACTGAAATGTAAATTTCGCGGTCTAGACTTGACTCACACCCAGGTAAACAACAACCTTTGGGCTGTGACTCCTCCTTCTTCCGACCCTACGTCTCCGCACACCAAGTATTTGATGAATACTTCCTTCTCCCGATTGTCACGACAGCCACTGCATTACCTCAGACTCTGGCCAGTCCATCCCAGAAGTAACAAGCAAACAAGGCGTCTCAATTCTCAGGGCGCCTTTCCTCCTCGGACATACAGAATGGCGGCGGCAGAGTCTACCCTGGCCGAGACGCTCCGTGGCTTAAGCCTTACCACACCTTTGCCAAAATATCCCAATTGCTACCCAGAGGTCAACCCTGTAGATGTCTATCGGTCGCATCTCACCTCAATTCTCACGGAGGTAACTGGTGTCGACGCTGCAATCATATACCCCGCTCTGCAGTGGACCCAAACCTTGGAAAAGGGTGACTTGGTCTTGCCCATTCCAGCTTTGCGAGTCAAAGGGAAAAAGCCAGCTGAACTCGCAGCAGAATGGGTTGCGAAGGTATTCAACCCCCCACAAATTGATAGGGCAAAATTGACCAATTGACCTTACCCTCCAGTTCCCCGAATCGCCTCTTGTGCATAAGCCAACGGTTGCTGCCACATTCCTGCAATTCTTCTTCAAAGTCGACAAGCTTTCAGAAATACTCATTCCTTCAATTCTCAAACAACAAACCTTCTTCGGGCAAAACCCGTATCTTGGCTTGAAAGATCCCGGAGATTCGTCGAAGGGAAAAAAGAGAATAATCATCGAGTTCTCGTCCCCAAATATTGCGAAGCCTTTCCATGCTGGACATCTTCGAAGTACAATCATTGGAGGCTTTCTGTCGAATCTCTACGAGGGTGCTGGTTGGGATGTTATCCGGGTAAATTATCTTGGAGACTGGGGGAAACAATATGGACTGTTGGCTTTGGGATTTGAGAAATATGGGAATGAGGAAGCCTTACAAGTCGACCCCATCAACCACCTGTACGAAATTTACGTCAAGATCAACAAAGACCTAACCGCGGAAAAGGAAGAAATTGGAAAGCTGGAAGCTGAAGGAAAAGATGCTTCACATATCAAGAATGAGGGGCTTGATGAGCAAGCTCGTCGATACTTCAAGGCGATGACGGATAATGATGAGAAGGCAATTGCCCAATGGGCTCGATTCAGGGATCTGAGTATCAAGAGATACAAGGAGACATACGCTCGATTAAATATTCACTTCGATGACTACTCCGGTGAGAGTCAAGTGAAACAAGAGCGAATGGACTTTGCAGCCGATAAGATGGCTAAGATGAGCGTCTCAGAGGTATCAGAAGGAGCCGTTATTGTCGATTTTAGCAAACATTTCCCAGGAAAAGCCGGCAAGAGTCTCGAGCGCCCAATCATTAAGAAGAAAGACGGAACAGCCCTATATCTTACCCGAGACATCAGCGAAATGATGCAGCGAGACGATAAGTATCACTTTGATAAGATGATGTACGTGGTAGCCTCAGCACAGGATCTTCACTTGAAGCAATTATTCGCAATTATCGGATTGATGGGCTATCCTGAGCTGGCAGCCAAGTGTCAACATATCAACTTCGGTCTAGTTCTTGGAATGAGCACCCGAAAAGGAACCGTCAAGTTCTTGGACGATATCTTGCGGGATGTCGGCGAGAAGATGCACGAAGTGATGCAGAAAAACCAGGCCAAGTACGAACAAGTCGAGAATCCTCTCGCGACTGCAGATATCCTTGGTATCAGCAGTGTAATGGTCCAAGATATGAGCGGAAAGCGGTAAGTCCATTCTTCCGTGGACAATGATTAAAACTAAGATGACTAAGAATCAACAACTACGAATTCAACATGGAGGCTATGACCTCCTTCGAAGGCGACACAGGTCCCTACCTGCAATACGCCCACGCCCGTCTCTGCTCCATCACTCGCCGGGCAGGCCTCACACCCGCCGAAATCGCCACGGCGAACCTCTCTCTTCTTACCGAATCACATGCCCAAAATCTTATCCGTGTGATCTCCCAATACCCAGACGTGGTTCAAAATACGCTGAAGACGCTGGAGCCGACAACGATATTGACGTATCTGTTCAAGATGACCCATACTCTAAGCAGCAGTTACGACCATTTGCGGATTGTGGGCAGTGAGAGGGAGCTCATGTTGGCCCGGATGGCGCTGTATGATGCGGCTAGAGTAGTGCTGAATAACGGGATGCGGTTACTGGGTTTGACGCCCGTTGATAGGTGAGCTCACTTTCCCCTTCCAATATCCTCTTTAGAATGGCTAACAAAATCCAGAATGTGATATCTCAATCTTTCCAGGTAGAGCTCTTGGGGGGCAGGGATACATGCATTGATGGAGGGAATAAGGCTTTTAAGGCGTTGCAAAAGCAGACTAGAGTTATGCACACCTAGCAGCTAGATACCGAGAAAAGCATCAACATTGTCGATTATGTTTGCAGCATATGCTATGATATCCTAGAACTCAACATGTCAGCCTTTGGAGGCAAAAATCAAAAGCGTTATTTCGTTTTCGAACGCACCTTTCGTGTGCAGTTCAAGCATTATTTTGAACAGCGGGGTGTTAGGTGTGGTCAATATCTCTTCTTTGTTCCCACTTGGCCCATCCTTTTCCAAGACAAGGATAAGCAAACGAACGCGATGGTTAAGGCTGCGTGTGTGTCGGAAGTGAATTCGGCCTCGTGCTTCTCTAATCCGTTTGGGATGGTCATGGAGAATCCGCCACCGGATGCTCTCGAACAGACTTCAGTTGTTCACGGAAAGTCTTAATCTTTCACATTCTCCCTCTGTATCTGTGGATGGTGGACTAACAAACACGGAAAGCCAGTCCTGGAAGGAGGCATAGGTTGACGGTTGAGTGCTCATTGATTCGGGGTTCCTGGATACCTGGCTCGTTGTGCGATTTTCCAAGGGCACGTTCGGTGGTGATTGTAGGATATTGTTCAATTGCAGTCATTGTAGATGGATTGTTTACGGCCATCCTACTGTCGTGTTTGAGAGCGAGCCCCAGGCTCTGGATGTCTTCTCGAAGCACATCAAGGGTCCCTGGATTGGAAGCTTTTGTGAGCGATTTCTGCCTGGGACAAGATATCAGTGATGAGGATACTAATGCGTTGAAAGACTGTCATGCACCCTTGATTCCTGGTGCGAGATCACTGGCACCAGGTTGTCCTTCATTGCTTCCTAGGCTATTAGAAGATGCGGCTTCCACTTTCCCAGCACCCGCCCCGCAGTTGTAATGTTCACTTAGAAAGAATGCTTTTCTGGTCAGCTAGCTTGATTTAAGTCTGGGTGGGAAGTTTGAGCCTCGTTATGCCACGACGGCAAATGAGAAAAGAGTGAAAGACTTCGGCGTGGCTTGCTATGAAGCCCGCTGGCCTTCCTCAAGAATTTCCTAAGTATATTCATAAGCGATTGGTAAAGAATCGGGATGATTTGAGATGTAGTGGATTTAATATGCAAACATGTACAGTGTATAACAACAAAGGAGACGCTCGAAGCGTCAAAAATGGTATTTCCCTCAAACGCCATTCTGTGCTCCCCCAGTTTGATCCCCACCCAATTCATATACGTTCGTTCGTCCAGCAGCCCCATCATCACGTCTCAATTCGTCGCATATTCGGGACAGCAACACCATTCGACCCTGTCTTCCGATCCCCAAAATTATGTAGTCGTTCTCCAATCAAATAAACCTCATCCCTAATCTTCATCCTCCAGTCCTTCACCCAGCCTAATAGGATGTACAACGCGAAGCCGATGCAACAAAGGGCGAGGCACATGGGATAGGCGTATCGGTATGTCAAGAGATGTTTCTCCGGCTTGTCTCTCAAGACCGTCATCGTTACTATCCTAGCCAGGCACCAAGGGTACGCGAGTGCCGAGCAAAGAAGCAAGCCAACAGGAAGAATGAAGCTACGTGTTGCCAGGCGTGCGTCCGGGTTGAGGTAGCCATCACGAGTGATAGCACGTAGGGATTGGGCTGGCCGAGACTCTTCGTGCCAGAGGATAATACGTGTTGTGAGTTTCACGTAGAGAAGACCTAAAGTCCAGCTTTGTACGAAGTGAATAACGTGGCGCTCTTCGAATGCAAAATATGTGTGAAGTGGGACGATGAAATAAAATTCGATGAGGAAGGCGAAGAGAGTCGGGAGGATGAAAAGGAACGCTGTGTAGGTCCAGGCTATTCGTGCGACCAGAGAAGTGGCTGCTGCGACTTGACGCATAACATTTTTGGGAGTCTCCGCATTGATTGCCAAAGCCGAGCGCAGGTACGAGACGAACTTCCCTACGTGTACAATAGCATAGAGAGCCGAGCCAAGTATGTATGTCCCTATCGAAAAGGCGTAAACGTCGTTCTTGCGGACATGGGCAGGGATCAGCTTTGCGAAAACCTGACGGCCGAATACCAGAGGCACGATCGTGATAGAAACACCTGTCAATGCGGCAAATAGCCAGATGAAGACTATGAAGAGGCATATCCGGAGGCGAAACCATGGTGGGATGTATACTTGCTTGTACAGCTCCGAGTTCTTTCCGTGGACACCATCTGGCCTATCCCATTTGCCGTCCATTCGGTTGTTCGTCTCGTCAACCTCGAGGAATATGCGGGTTCCTTTTGGAATTCTGACCTGGTCTGATGCTGGTGCTCGGACATATCTTCCATCTTGCCGGAAGTAGGCATTGAGAGCGGGATCCTCAACGAAAGGCTGCGAGGGATCCTCCGTCTTGATATTCCTTTCCCCCTTCATTCCTCGGAAGATGTCCATCCAACTTCGTCGGACAGTATAGCCTTCCTCGTCCTCCTTTCTCTCGTCAAACATGAACCATGTAAGTCGCAGCATTCTCGCGCATTGCCGGAACCACCAGCTGTACATGGTGTAGAGCCCATCCGAGGGCTTGAAAAACTTGACTGCCAGCGGCATCAAGAAATTATAGAAGAGGAGGTCGATAGGAAACTCCAGGACCGGTTCATTCGATGACCAGTGTATTGGTAGAACGCCTTTGAATGCAAATGATAGTCCCCATACAACGCCTCCCAAGCAAATGACTACCAAGCCTCCGTAAACTAGGGCCGAGAAGAGAATCTTTCGTAGTTGCGTTGCTACATTTCTTTCTAGAACATCCCGAACGGGATGGAATGTAGGATCGTCTGGATCGCGGATGAAGTCTACTTGATTAGTCAAATTCGACTGGAGGTACTGAAGAACTTACATAAAACTCCTTTCCGCATTATCTTCCGACACATGGAAACGAAAAGCGCAAAATGGAACATATAGCAAGTCCCAACGAACCAATGCACAAAGATGGATGTAAGTGGGGATTTGAAAGTAAATAGAATCCGGGATACGATCGTAGTGTTGTCGAAGAGCGGTAGCAGAGCTGCATCAAGAAGAAGCCCACAGTACAAGGGGAAGACCAACATTTCAATGCTAATGATCAAGATGACTTTCATCACACCTCCAGCTTGATTAAGAAGGTCGATGATAGTCGCTTCCCATTCTCGTCCAACTGGACCGGTTGAGAATGGTGAGCCTTTCTTGACGTACAGTGCACCAAGGAGGCTGAGTGCCGTGTAGCCTGCTACTGTCGCCCAGAAGCGATCCATCCCATCCCAGACGCTAAGTTCGAGGTCTAGCGGGCTACCTCGCTTGCCCACTTCCAGACTGATAACCCAGGAATCAGATCTGGCCAGGAAACCGGGCATAGCGGATACGAAATGCCATCCATGATTAAATGCACGAGCCAAGATCGCCCAAATGCTTGCTCTAGTTACACCGTAATCTCCGACGAAGATATAGGAGACCGTTTCGCCGATCGTGATGAGTGTATCGATCACGAGATTTTTGAGGTATATTAGAGACTCGTGTGAGGCTGCGGAGAAGGCAAAAATCTCCGAGTCCCCAATGTGGACCAAGCTATTCATGGTGCTATCTATGACCCGTTCAAGAGCGGATTGGGAGACATTCAACGCTGTGGAGCGAATACCCAGGCCAGGAGTACTATCCGAGGCGGAATACCAGATTGACAACGGGACAGAGAATATCCTAATCAAGCACCACGACACAACGCCCATCAACGACAATGCTAAATCTTGCATGAGGGCCGCAAGCCCGAAGATGAGTCTCATAGGAAGCTTGAAAGCAGGTCCGGGATTGGCCAAGAGTAACAACGAGACTCTTCCGATATTGTAGGGGATCCATATACCAAAGGCGACAGTAAGTGCTAACAGGAAGGCGCTGAACAAGGCGTTTTGAACGAGGCTAAAAATAGGACCACGCATTCCGACAAGCTCCATAATGCCTTCAAAGTCCTCTGCATCGTCGATTGCATCCTGATCGTTTGGATCTATGCCAGCGGCAATTGCAGCTTCGACAACCTCGCGATCTTGTTCGGCGAATTCACCTCCTTGGTCGAAAGGGTCTTGATGGACAACGGGAACAAAAGGGGCTTCGGCAGCAAGATCTTGCACAATGTGTTCGTCATTTGCGCCTTGCTCCTCTTGAGGCCTATCGTCACCAACGCCTCCCCATAAAAAGTCTGCAATGTTTGCCAAGAGGCCTTGAGGTTCTGCCGGGCGAGCCAGGACCGGCTCTCTGGTTTCCGGAGGTGAAACATCATTTGGGAGCACAATTGGTGGTGCGGCTTCATCTGGTTCGGCTTCGTTGTCCGAATCGGAGAGTTCGACGGCCTCGTCCAATATTATGGGTCGATATACGAACTCATCGGGTGTCTCAACAGAATGTTCTTTCTCATTTGTGGCAGCTTCTGCGTCGTTCTTTTCCATGTGGAGTGAGCTGGCAGATTCATGACCCGCCAACGCTGTTTTATGGACTTCTCTACCTCTTGCGATGGCTTGTTGGACCCGCAAATCTTGCGCAGCCTTCCATGCCTGACTGTCGTGAATGTGGTTTTCTGGTTCAGTGATTTGAGCTGAGGAGGCTGGACCAGGTGCTGCTCTGGAGATCTCGGCAGGTGTGTCATTCCCTTTATTCCACGAAAACTTATAGTCGACGTTGTCATCGTCTGGCAGGTTTGAGAAATTCCAGTTATTGGTTAATATGCTTTCTTTCGTCTGCGGTCCATCGGAGATAGCTCGGGGCCGAGAAGTACTTGACGAAAAAGAAACACCGGATGCCGAGGAGGTCCAAAGGTTACTTGCCGATTCGGGTATAAAAGGATTCAGTGCTGGTCTGGTGTTCTCCTTATCAGAGGAATCATTCTGAGGAAGTGAGGGTTCTGGGCCTTCAATCGCCCGATTTTTGCCTTTGTCCAGAGGGCGATATTCAAACGCCTGGGTGATTTCTGCGTTTGGCTCGACGGAAGTACTGTTGTGATGTAGGAGTGCGGGAGGCTTCGGAATCTCGACCCAACTTTCAGAGCTAGCACTGCTTCCGTCACTGGCTGACTGCTTCCCCAAATCATCGGTGCTACTATTCTCAGAGCTGGTAAAGCTAATAGCGGGAACTTCGGGGGTTCTAGTGCTTGTACCTGCAACGGTACCTGCAGGAGGATCTGGAGACGAGGCGGGCAGGGCTGGCGATGCTGGCGATGCTGGAGAAGGAGTTTGGAGGAGTTTCATAGCATTAACCCAATAACGTAGTTGGTCCCCTTTATTTTCTGTCTCGATAATACGCAAGACCTCCTTGGGGTCACTGTCTGCACGTCTCCAAATGGCGAGGAACTCTTCTGTCATCCTTGGCTCCTCCGTGAGTGCTCTTTGAATCTCTGCCGCTGGTGACAATGCGTCCCTTACAGGAGTCGGGCGGTTCGCGAATGGCCCAACTTCTGCTTCATGATCTGGCCCATTTTCCGGGTCCAAATTCTGTCGAGCGGGCCGCGCATCATCGCCGTCTCCTAAGTGAGGATTTCGTCGGCGTGGTCGTGCCATTGGTCGTTGTCCAATGTCCCTAGGCTCTTGGATATCCACTCCATTAGGCAATGGGCGCGGCTCAGGTACTACTTGCTGTTCCCTTGGTCTCTCAGGTGCAGCAAATTCTGCGTTGAATCCAGCCCCCATGTTAATCCCTGGCTGTTGCTGGACGACCCATTCCCGAATCAAGAAGACGAGTATAAAACAAACTACAACTAGGATTGTGATAATATAACCCTCCGCAATCGTGATGATTAGCTGGTTGAAATAGGAGTTCCTGGTCAAATTCCTCAAAACCGGGATTTCACTCAATAGTGAGGGATTTCGAGATGTGGGAGAGTGGCTAGTGAGGAGCTGCGAGACGTTTGCGTTCGTCCCAGAGTCTTCCGGAATCACAACCTTCGACATTCCAAAACCATAGTAGAGAGACTTGAAGAGACCGGCGGCGAGAGGATCGGCGCTGCTAACATTCAAGGTTTGAGAAACTGGCTTGAGGAATCGGACGAGCTTATTCATAACACCGCCAACACTGGCTGAAGTTGTCTGACTTGCAAGAAACGGGGTCACTGGGGATGTTCCGTTTCCAGTTAGTGTGGCCAACTGCAGTTCTCGGGCCATCTCAAGTGCTCTCATCGCCGTGGAATTTCGGGTTGAATCTATCGAAAGGTAATGGGGCGGCCAGCCTCCATCGCTGAACCAGAATAGTAACCTCCAGACTTGTCGAATAATGTATGGGAGGAAGCCTAGCCACACTGTGACCACGAGGCAGAACCGTAGCCAAGTAGTGATATTCTTAACAGTGTGGATGATGACGTGCCGAAAGAGGACGTAGATTGGTAGCGTCTGCGGCATATTCGGAGAGTAGAGTTTCGTGAATCTGAAAGCGGTTTTACACAGCTCGCAGTGCTTCTTCTGCGAGTGTGACAACCACTCCATTAAGCAATCCTGGTGGACATACTTGATACTCCCACTACATTTGCACGGATGGAATAGAGGCTCTGTATCGCTGCCTTCTCCTCTGCATATCCGGCAAGTGTCTGCATCCCCCATCCCATCTTCACCATTCGCAGTATTTGTCGCATATTGCGGGTCGTTCATGAGGTCAGGAGGAGGATCGTGCATCGCAGGGCTTGGGGTCAACAGGTCGTCCATGGTAGCCACTATCGTAACGGCGGAGCAAGCGTCGTCTAGAGACAAAGAAATGTTGAACTGGGGAGCGTATCAACAAAAGGCAAGGCCTTACTTTGAATGATGTTGAAGAACCATCGGGAGATGTACGTTAATCTTCAGCCCTACGGGGGTTTGCCGCCCAGTGGCAACGTGGAATGGCGGGCAGATTGAGGGTTGGAGGAGTACCACTGCTTGTGCGTCGAGGGCAGATGGAGGTAGTGAGTATAGGCCGCGTGGGGTGGTTATTCTAAATTACCAGCTTCGTTTTGAGGCCGTCTAGATGTTCATGGGGAGTCTGGCGCCAAACGTTCCCTTAGCCTCGGGCCGGCGAAACTATTCAACCGAAGCATCACGTGCGCAATGTTTCAATTACATCCTTTGAATCTGATCATAAAATTTATCATGAGTCAGTGCGTAATATCTGACATTTCTCCTGAGGTGAAACTGCTACAAGTCATTTTAGCCAGGAGGGTTGGGGTTGGATATCCCTGAAGCAGCAAATGGGATGATTGTGAAACATCTCGTTGCATCAGAGCTCTGCAGGAGGTAAAGATGAAAGCTGGCAACACAGACACGGCTTTACATGCTAAATAGTCACTACAACCCTCCGTGGCTACGGATAACTTCATTTTTTTTATTAAAAAAAGTTGTTATCATAGAAATAGTATTCCACAGTCATCGCCCACATTCCATCACTAATGTCTTGTTGTTGAGTACAAAATATCAGGTATTAAAGCCCCTAGCTGCCCCATGACGTCTGTAGGAGATCCGCACATGCACTAGTTCCTGAGTGGTTGCAGCCATCAGCTTGTGATAACTAACAAGATCAAGACTCAGACAGACTCAGACACCTCCTGATAATATCGCACACTTCATTGTCGCGTGCATCTTTAATTAACCTCCGCATCTCCAGCAGCCCTCTCTTGTCCGACTGCGAGACACCAGGGTCCATTGACTTCAGATTCGGTCGGCGTTGACGTTTGAGCCAAAGCTTCTCTCGGCAAAGCTCCCCCAGAACTTCACCACATTCTCTCCTCTTCTAGGGCAGATCCAACGCGACTCTCGAAGCTGGTATCACCTCCTCCGAAGGCTGCATGCTGTAGAAGATGACAGCAGAAAGTAATGGACGGCCAGTTGAGCCAAGCCAGAAGGGGATGAATGGCTCTGCCAATGCTCCGCGGTCGAAGCCCGTCAAGACAGCAAAGGGATTCAATCTCTTCAGCGCTATTTCTAGGTAAGGCTCCATACGCAGGGCTGTCTTGCAAGAACCTAACCGTTCTATAGACTTCTCACCTGGTACTCGATTATTACGATATTAATCCGATGTCCTGCCACGAGCGATCTCCTCACAGATACTTCTCCGAAAATCTGCAAACCATATTTCCAGCTACGCTCTGTTGTAGCTCCCCACCTCGAGCCGTACTACCATACATACGCCGCCCCGTACGTCGATGCCGCTCAACCATACTATGATACCCTTGATCAGAGAATAATTACACCCGCGAAGGCGCTGGGCTTGAAATATGGCGCTCCTCGGGTGGCGCAAGCACAAGCTTTTGGTCAAGCTCAATGGGAGAAGACCTTACAGCCCCAGGTTCTGAAATACCAAGGCATCGCGAAGGAGAAATATGACCAAACACTGGGCCCGCATGTCGAGAAAGCTTTTGCAGCAGCCGGCCCATATTATGACCTTGCGAAGACCAACGCGCTCCAGACATATTACGAGTTTGTTCTTCCAACATACACCACTATCGAACCTTACGCCGTTCAGGGCTATGGTGTGGCAAATGGCTTTGCCCTTAACACTGCAATCCCTTACTCGCAATGGGCTTGGACAACCGCCACCGTTTTCCTGGATCGAACCGTTTGGCCGAAGCTGCGTATACTGTACGGCGAGAACGTCGAGCCTCAACTAGTTCGCATTGGTGAGCGTCTGGGGAGATATCGTGACGGCAGGAAATTGAAGGCTTTGATTGATGAAGTGGACAGGTTAGTGTCGTAGTGCAAGCTTGAAGGAAAGCTCGACTAATGTTTCTCAGCTCTTCATCGGCTTCTGCTGCTACGGAGTCATTCTCTTCGGTATTGTCCTCCGTTGCCTCGGCGCATTCGACGGCTCCTCCGGTTCCTGGTGTCACCCACGAGCCTCAAATCAGTGAGCAAGAAGCCAAAGCCAAAGACGTAATGGCAAACGCACAAAAAGTCGTTGCTAAAGATCTCAAAACTTGGCAAGAGAAGTTCGCAAAGGCTGCTGATGAAGGTTCAGATGAGTTAGAGGAACGTATCACTGAGATAACCGACAGGCTTATTCAAAATCAAGCTCAGGGTGTAGGAAAGGCTCTCGTTATTCAGTTGGAAGAGACTGTTAAATCTAGCCTCCAAACTCTGAAAAAGAGCATTATTTCTATTGTCAAAGATGACAAGGACATTGAAACATCGGAAGACGCCCTAAATGCTGCCGTTCGCAAGGCTGGTGTCGCAATCAAGGAAAAGGCGCAGGCCGTTCGGACGTGGAGACAGAGTTATGACCGAGAGGCGAACTCTCTTGTGAGCCAATCCGCGGAAACCACATTCGAAATCCTTGATAATATTCGGGACCTCGGTTTACAGGAAATTGGTATGAGGTGGGCCTGGACTGATGGTATTACGCACAAAGATTGGAAAAAATACCATCAATTGAAGAACAAGTTTGACGAGTGGCGAACTGATGTGGAGAAAGTTTTGACTGAGCACCCAGGACTGGAAAAGGCTCGAGCGGCGTCAGAAGAGGTGGAGAGTCAGGCAATGGCCATCGCCGAGGATGCTGCGAAAGAGCTGGCACGTCTTAAAGAGACTGGCCGCTGGAAGATCTCAGCTGGAGATTCGTCCGATGACTTCAGCACGAAAATCATGCCCACGGCTGCTGCAGTAGTAGCCAAGAAAGTGGCGGAGAAGGTCAGCGAGCTCAGCGAGGCTGTGGCCCCAACATCGCAAGGAATTGTGGAATCTGTGGTTTCTATCGCCTCATCAATTGCCGCATCGCAAATCGAAAACGTCCAAAGTGCAGTTTCGTCAGCATCTGCGAGCATTGTGGGAACTCCTCAAGGAAGCGCCGAAAGCGTTATCTCAGTCGGAAGTTCAAGCGCAAGCAGCCTTAGTTCAATCATTGGAACTTCGCAAGGGACTGTGGAGAGCGCGGTATCTGTTGCCAAAGCTTCTGGAAGCAGCATCATGGACCAAGCATCAAGCTCCGTCCTTGGCTCTCCGGAAGGGAGCACCAAGAGTAGGAACAGTTTGTCCGAAAATGCTTCATCTTCCATTGTTGGGAAAGAGCCAGAATCAGCGTCCAGCCTATCTAGCGCAGCAAGTTCCTCAGTCTCGTCCGGACACAGCAAACTCTCGGAAGGTGCCTTGAAAGCATCTGCTTCGCTCAGCTCTACCACATCTTCAATCACAAGCTCGTTATCGAAAAGTTCCACTTCTGCCTCGAGTTCAATCAGCTCCGCAGCGTCCGCATCAGGCACTGGATCGAAGAAAGTATGGGGAGGCGCCATGGCAGCAGAAGTACCAGCCAGACAGATCGTTTCTGAGGATATTGTAGATGACTCTGATGATAAGCGAATCACGGACTCAATTGCTGCGAAAGCTACAGAAGCTTACAGTGCTGCTCTATCAAGGGCTAGTGACAATTTTGCACACGCCCGGTCTATTATTTCGGCACAGATTTCAGGAGAACCAAAACCTTACCATCAAGAGATCCTCGGTTCTTTGGAAACAGCCTACACTGATTCCGTAGCAGCAGCTCGCGCAAGATTACAAGACGCGGTTTCAGCTGCCTCAACCGTCGTCTATGGAACTCCTACCCCTGCATACCAATCTGTTTGGGAGTCACTGTCATCGACGGCTCAGTCGAGACTGTCAGATGACCTCAGTGTGGCATCTGCCCAATATGAAGAGGCAAAAAGCTACATTGCTTCTCTCAATGCTCCGACCCCCACCCAACAAAAGCTTCTGGACCAAATTCAAGAGCAATACTATGCTGGCGTTGGCATGGCACACGCTCGCTACTCTGACTTTATCAACGCTGCCTCTTCGGCCGTCATGCCAACGAAAACACCTTGGGCCGAGTCAGCTGCATCAGCCGCAAGTGAAAACTGGGAGGCACTCATTACGAAAGCTAGCAGCCAGATCTACGGTGCACCTACGCCATATTTTATCACCCAAAGACCGTTCTCCGAGGCTATGGAATACGCAGCACAGGCAACTGATGGCGTTGCATCTCAGTATTCCGCAATTCAATCTCTCATTAGTGAGGTGGTGTCTGGCAAAGAACCGGATTTCATAGAGAGCGTTTACAACCTCTTCAGTTCAGTTTTTACCCCACCCCCAACCGTCGAAGCCATCCTTGATTCTGCATCCTCTCGTGTTAATGAGGCCGTCGAGGCTGCAAGCATCCAATTCTACGGTACAACCACAGGATACGCCGAAGCAGCTCAAAGCTCCATCACAGACGCAGCTTCCTCGGCCCAAAAGGCAATCTCAGAAGCCATCTGGGGCACGCAAACCGGAACTTACGAAAGCGCCACGAGCGCTGCTGCCGAAAGATATGCCTCTGCCACAGCAGTAATCAGCAGGGCCATATACGGGCAGGAACAGGGTGTGGTAGAGAGCGCACAATCAAGGCTTAGCGCCGCGGTGGAATCTGCCCGCGTCAAGCTCGCCGACTTCGCAGCATCTGCAGGAGAGGGAGCTAACGAGTATATCAAGCAAGCCAGTGAGGGAATGGAGGACTTCGCAAGCGGCGTGAGCAGTGTGATGGCCTCTGCCAAACCGAGTGCTAAGGATGAGCTATGATTGCCATGCTACCACGTAATCCTATCATGATGGAAATAATGCAAGTAAAATGGGGAAGGAAAAAGGGAAAGGAAAGAAACAAGAAATGGAACTCTATGATGTACATTCTCATCTGCGTTGGTCGTTTATGAAAGCGAATACTCATCAATGCCTTTGAGTGATTTTCCTTTTTGTTTTTGTTTTTGTTGCTTAGCTTTGTTTGCAGCGAATCGTTTAAGTTGGGTCGTTTTGCTCAATCAGTTTGCATGCTGGTTATGCCGGGTTGCTTTTGGCGATATCCCTGATGTATGTATGTATATAACTGTATGCTTGACGAATGGATCATTTGAAACCCTGCCGATTCTCAAGGGCGGTCATTGAGAACCCGGGGACGCTCTTTGAGACGTTGGTGGACCGTGAAAGGGGGCGGGAGATGGTGAATGGGGGAAAGGCGAAGTGCATGACACCGTGGGCGCTCGCGGAACATTCGAACGAGCTTATCAAGAGAGGGCCGCTTAAGTGAGGCGAGGTAGAGAATCCAGGATTTGTGACGCGTGGGTCTGAAGAACAGGATTGATTTTACTTTGGAGCACAATATCATCCAGTGTAGAATGAGAAGAGAGAAACCGATTGAGTTCCCCTTTTGAGCGTCTCCTCATTCCCGACGTCATGTTGTCCGCCACCTCATTTGAAAGAGAGGAAGATTATAGAGGAAAGAATATCCCATGATATTCGAAACGAATCTTGAGAGTGAGATGTGTCAAAGTGACCGAGCAAATTGCCCGGGGGGTCCGATCGTTTTCTTCGAGCACCAATCGGTACACAATCGTCGGGTAAGGTAAAAAGCACATCACCTCCCTAGATTTGGGAGTCTACAGCGTAGCTGGTGAACCCGTGTGCTCCACCGGGTGAGATTACAGGGGTTCAAAGTAACCATTTTCAAAGTAGCCAGTTACGATTTTCGTCAGGTATCAACTTCCCGTCTATATAGCACAGCGAACAGGATACAGCTTTACTGTGTCCTGTTTGCTATACATTAACTATATCTTTATAGTAAGTAACCCAAATACTGTTTTCCAATCATTTTCTAATTGTATTACAACCATTTCTAAAGTGTTTCCAAGCGGGGGGCTCCTACCGCCCCCCGGACCCCCGGCAAACTCTAACTAACCCGTACCCTAACCCCCTAACTTAAGCGTTTCCAAACTGTATATGAACTGTTATAAAAGCGTTATAGAACCGATTCTATCTTGAGCTTGAAAAGTAGATTTTCTTTAAGTCAAAAATCAGGGAGAAATAACCCGGTGGGTCCTCATTCGCAACCCTGTAACTCACCCGGTGGAGCACACAGGTTAACCCAGTGCGCCGCTTACCGCCAAATCGATCGATGCCAGCCATTTAGCTACATTCACTTTCGCGGATAAGCTCGGGTAAGGTAGTCATCATGGTTTCACAATCTACGCGTAGCACACCGTCGCGTCTCACCAAAAAACGCAAAGGCCATCTGCTGACCTCGCCGCCGCCGCCGTCCCGTCTCACCTACCTGCTCAAAGCTAAGTTAAATGGTTGCTCGACAACATTTCTCATCCTGATCTCTACCACAAGTAATTACAAACGGGGATTAAGGCGATATGCCTACGATTGCAGCGTGGACGATCTATGCGTTTGGAGCCACGGCGTTAGCGGCTGGGTGTTTGCATTTGGCTTCCCCGGAGAGAGCGGCGCAGGCTCTTGGGCTGGAGGAGGGCTGTGTGGGTGCAGTTAATGGTGAGTCGTTGCCCGTTTCCTCGTCTTTCTTTCTCCTAAATCAATGCAATGTGGCTTCGGCTTCTTCACTGTCTAGTCCGATAGTTGGGGAGAGAGGAGAACGCTGATGGGTGGATTGAAGGGAATTCACTGGCCGCAATCGCTATGGGGATTTATTATACTCTTGCAGCGCACCAGGAAAACAGGGCGTTCTTCTACCTCACGGTGCCGATGCGGGTGTTGACGTCGACGGTGTTTTGGACGCAAGGTGGTCAGTGGAAGATGGCTGGGTTGTGGGAGGGTGGAGGGGCGGTGCTTACTGCTGTTGCGTTGATGGTTGGGTGATTGTGATGGCGGCGTTGAGAAGGTAGCAGTGTTGGCTTTGCGGGCTGGTTGAGGGTTGGAATTTGGGTGGTAGTGACAAGAGCTTGCTGCCAAGAAGGCTAGCATGTTTCTGTTTTGAGGGAGCCTCTCACGTCTCCTACTTTTCGTCGAATGTGAAGTCCGTTTTTCTACTACACTGCACGTTGCTTGGTTTCTATGCTTCTGTCACTACTGTGAGCCTAACTTCACATATGACTCTCGGAGTCGATGAGTTATGCAAATTAAATCAGGCGCCCCACGGACCTTGAATCTTTTTGCTGAGACTATGGCGAGGAGCATTCGTGCCTCCAACTGCTTGACCAGATATCCCTCGCCGAGGATACGCCCTGGATAGATTCCCAAGATTCTGTCTAAATGGCAGGGTTCTCCTCATTGGGTAGCTGCTCCTGACCAATTAGAAGGGTAGATATACGACGTTTTCCGGGGTTTGCGTCGCCGGGCCCTCGAATGTTGCGAATGAAAGGAGGAGAGCATGAAGACTACGTCGTATTTCAGAATATATTTTAATTGTCTTATGGGACAAAGGTTGCTACTCTGTGATGAATAATACGCAAATCTAGTGTTCGGTCCCTGAGCACGCCCCTTTTCTCCATTCGCTTAGCCTTTTAACCACTCAAAACAGGTGTGAGTACAGGTTAAGCTCCTTTGAAAGGTCAACATCCCAGCCGTTTCCTTACACCTCCTTCTTCTCCGCTACCTCGTTACCGTCATCATTAGACTGATGTCCAGGCAAATTTATCCTCTGTCCCAGAACATCATGCTCCCTATCCCACACCTCCAGCTCCTCAAGCGGGATCTTGACCAAACGATGCGCTTTCGACGTCTCGTCGCTTAGAAGCAGCACTTCTTGCCTGATACGATATTTACCAAGATGAGGCAGGATGAAGATCCAGAAGGCGTAGTAGATGCCGCAAGTTGCCAATCTGAGGGTTCCTCTGTCAGCTACGATTCGAAATTTCAAGACTGCATAAATCAATATTGGAGGAGAAGGAGGAAGAAAGAGGAAACCAAAATAGCAAGCCCGACAACACAATATGTCGCATACCAAAAGCTCATATCGCCACCAAATCTCCCCCCGGGCGGCGGATACCACGGCATCACTAGAATGAAGACGTTAACCGCGAGCGAGAAGGCAATCGCCACATTCCAGACCCGGAACTCCGTCCCCTCGATGCCAAGCCTACTTCGCCTTTTCCTGATCAGCAGCAGTCCGAATGTCGTGGCGAAGAAGAACACATTTGAGGGGTAGGACTGTAGGTCCACGATGAAGTTGAAAGCGTCACCTGCAGGCGGCGCAAGTATCATGAGCACGGTGAGACCCCATTTTAGGACGTACGGCGCGAGCGGCGTGCCGAATGGCTTCGTGGATGCCCAGACTCGCGGGTAGGGGAGGACGCCTTGCCGTCCACATTCGCGGATGACGCGCGAGGATCTGATGATGACGGAGATGATGTTCCCGAATGCGGAGAGGGCGATGAGGAAGTTGAGGGCGCGGGACGAGTTCTTGGAGCCAAAGACGGAGGCGAAGAAGAGGGAGGCGGCGAGCTGCTTGGAGGTTTTGAGGGAGGACTTGGGGACGGCGGCGAAGTAAGCGATGTTGCAGAGGAGGTAGAGGGTTGCGGCGACGAGGAGGGAGGCGGGTGCTGTTCTCTTGAGTGTGTGGATGGGGTTCTGTGATGGCGTTAGAATATAATGTTGATCATTGGGGAGAGAATCCGGACCTTGACTTCGTTTACGACGTTGAATGCGTTGGTATATCCGGCGTATGCAAAGTTGACTTTCACCAGAGCATTTGATAAACCGTACCGTTGCCTGTTGTGCCAGAAACGAGTCTTTGAAATTGGCGTGAGGATTCTTGACTCGTGTGTGTCCGCCAAGGACGACGAGACCGGTGATGCTGATACTGAAGGTTGATAAGCTTAGAGGAAGACTTCACTGTTCAGAGACACTGACAAGAGCAGAGTTACGATTTTGATGATTACGACTCCATTTGAGATTCGCAGAGACCACCTGGTGCTAAAGATTACCACTATGTAGTTTCATCAATAGTCGCTCCTGCAGTAATTACCTAGATAGAGATGGCTTACATAAAATGATGAAGGTCATGCACCCAACAGCCAGGCCCTTGAGCTGCCACGCTGTCGGGGTATGGCCTCCTATAGCATGAAGATATTGCGCCATTACTACGAGTATATCAGTATTTCACAATTTGAGAGAGAAATAGGGCGTAAGTACCGATAGCATTGGATGAGCTGAAGGAAAGAAGGACAGATTGAACCACCAAGGCGGTCGGAAGTAGATATTTAGGCCGAGGGTAGGCTTGCTCGAGGTATACAACCTCTGCTCCTGAGCGATTGGGGAAATAGCTTGCTAGCTCGACGTAAACCGCAAGTTGCGAGCCAGCGATTACAAAGCCGAGTGTCCAGAATACGAGAGAGAGGCCCACAGAGCCAACCCCTTTGAGGATTGTGGCAGCTGTTGAGAGCCATTGTAAGCAAGTGCCAAGTACATTAAAACGAAAGAATCGCGTTGGGAGCATGAAAAAGACTTGCGTGTTGAGAAGACACCGGTTCCAATCATCTGCCCAATGTTCAAGAATATGGTTGTGAACCACGTGACCTGCAGGCCAAGAGGAGAGATATTCTCTACTGGAGCACCAGAAGCTTCCTGGTAGGAAGGCTTCGAATCGTTGCCACCATATTCATGTACGAATTCAAGCGATCCATCAAACTTGACCTCATCCGAGCTCGTCTCTCTCAAGTCCGATTGGTCGACCTGTGCTTCTTTAGAAGAGGCCATGTTGGAGAAATCTTGGCTAGTTCTTACAATGGAGTTTCTCCGACGACTCGCAGCTGAATATATAAAGGTCTAATCCTGGCATAGGAACCTGGACGGCTTCAACACGTTGTGGCCGAACTTGAGAGCGCAAGTTCGAAGCGATATTGCACAATAAGCTCCAGTAGATGCGGCACGCATGCACCATGGCTACTGATGTGAAAGGAGCCCATAAGGACGCGGGGGTTCTCTGCAAGTTGATCTTATAATTAGTACGCAGTGACAAGGGATTTGCGGCGGATTGCCAAAAGGGTGTTGGATTTGCAGGCCCTATCGTCTGTACAGGATTCCGTCATCCTGGCCCGAGTTTCGTTATTCGATCTCGTGGGTCGGGGAACATCAATCTTCTTCTTCAGGAACTTCTTTCCAGCATCCGTGTGGATTACTTCGGAGATTAAAGTCTTGAATAGAGAAAGAAGTTTTACTTTAGAGAGACCGCGTGTTTACTTTGCCCGGTTTTGGGTTTAAGCTGTCAAAGGGGTAAGCTTAAGCGAGCCTGGCTCCCCACGGTTAAATATATATGTAAAGACGCGGGGGTTCTCTGCAAGTTGATCTTGTAGTTACAGACCAGTGCCCTTCATCCTAAACAAGCCATTTGTGGACGAGGTTGGATACTGTTTCTGGATGAGGCTGAATACAACAGTCCAGAATTGGAGGGCGCCTGGATTGATTTTTTTTTAAATAAAAAAGAGAGGCTCGAAAGACCGCTACAGTCACTTGCAAAATCGGCTTCGTCTGAATCATCAATATCACTCCAAAATCGGATATACGCCACTAGTGACAAAAAATTATTACTGTTTGTCGCGCATAAACGTCGAATATTCTAGACAGCAGCCATGACCTCCTACAGTAAATGGCCAGCGATTGGCTGGTTTTGTGCGCACGGCAAAAATGTGCCTTGAGCGTCAGCCTCACGGGGCTGAGTTCTGCGCCTCTCAGGCAGATTTCCGGCGAGTAGTTTGGGGCTGAGTGAAACTACTAATCACCCCAAAGTTGCAGCTGGCTCCAGCAAATTTCGGTCAATCCTCTCAATTTCATGAGTGTTATCAACCAACATGTGTTTGACAAAATCTCGTCCGCACCGCAATGGAACAAGCTTTTCTTACTAAGACGGTTGACAGATGTGCTCACGTCTTTGAAGAAACTTCGTTCTTAGAAATTCATCGATACACCGTACGACTCGCGCCCTATTTACAGCCCTAAATGCTTTGGCTAACAATCTGCGTTATAGAACAGCCAGAATGATTTAGTAAGAGAAGGAAAATTGAAACGCGATGATTTTGATGCATTTGTGGGTGGAACGGTCTGTCTCTCATTCTGTTCATAACATACAAATATTAATAAGCAAGCTATCCAGGACCAATTCCATACTCCGTGCTTCCCAGAGGGAGCAGAAGGAGTTCGGAAGATTGCCTCGTTGCGATTAATGTAAGAAGCGAGCCTAAATATGAGTGACAGAGTTAGTGCTGAGTGGCAAAGTATCCAGGCGGATGTGAAGCATCCTGAAGCATTTGCACCAGATACGCTTACTTTGCTGCCGGAGCAGTACCTCAGCATGGTAGCAAATTTTCATCTGCCATCACGCGCTGTTGAGACAACATCAGCTGTGGGTCCTGTATTCTGGACAGATTCAACTCACTGCGATGGTAAATGCTTTCGTAAGTTACATTTATAAACTCTACAGGGGTATTCTTCAGGTCTAAGCTATTGTAGAGATAGTGTATCGAAAGGTCCTAAAGCATCCCAAAGGCACAAAAGGATTCGAAATGATATTGTGCCACGATATCAAGACCCATGAAACAAGGGGCTTTTTGAAAGGTGGCCTGAAAATTCTAGAAGCCTTGGCCTATCTCAGAAGGAGTGACCGGGACATCATACACCCAATGCTGCTTCCAGTCATTGTCCTTTCTTTGAAAATTGAAAGCAGAAGCGAGACATCGCAACAAGAGGCACAGAATCAAATTCGGCTTATCGAAGTGCGACTGAGGAATACCCGTCCTGTTCAACAAGCGTTCATCAGCGAGAACGAAGGCATAGCACTAGAAGCGGTCAACGCAGATCTATCCGCGTGTCATAAGAGGGTTTGGAAACGACCAGAAACATATCTCGAACTCATTGACGAGTTTCATAACTCGCTACAGGCCATCGCCAGCTTTTTTCCCGATTATTATCAGGAATCAGAACTGTTCAGCATCCATTTGAACCTGCGATCGAGAGTTGAATTGCTGCGCCAGCGGATGCGAGGGATTCAGAGCTCGGCCCACACCACCCTTTATAGAATTGATATGCAGCGCTCTGTTCTACACAACATCCTTTTGAATCAGCAAAATCAAATAGCGCTCCAAATTGAAAAGCGGAAGCAGAAACAAGAGACAGTGAAAGAGCTTGCTATTAGTGGGTGGAATAGAACTCAACTCTTATTGAGCTTGTTGGGTAGCATTTTCCTCCCTATGACTGTTGTTGCAGTAAGTTTTCCAGAGAATTAAAGTCTTCAGCACTAATAGCAATCACAGGCAGTGTTCAGCACATCTTTTTTCAATTTCCATCCTGGTCCCGGGGAGAATAAAGTGTCACCAGATTTCTGGGTTTTTTGGGTCGTCACAGCTCCTATAACCATCATGTTTGTAGCTTGTTGGGCCATCGCTGCCATGCGGCGGGGTAAATAGCTTAGAATACAATATTATTCATCGATCTTTGTTAAGGAGGAAGTCGCGAAATGAAGGGCGGTGTAGGCGGAGCAAACAGCAACATCCTTTGGAACATCTAGGATAGCTTGTAGTCTCTCGAGCGTCTGCATAACCTATGTCCCAGATATTACTTCGGAGAAAGTCTTGAATAGAGAAAGAATTTTTGCTTTGGAGAGGCCGCGTGTTTACTTTGCCCGGTTTTGGGTTTAAGCTCTCAAAGGGGTAAGCTCAAGCGAGCTTGGCTGCCCACGATTAAATATAAATGTATGAGAATAACACTCTCAATACTCCTCCTCGTCACTTACCTACTTTATTGTGTCAATCGTGTCTCACTTCTCTTCCACAGTTCGTGGTAGTTGGCTATCTGGAGTGGCTTGACAATGGAGTTGTGCATCCAGCTGATAGCCAAACTGCTGTTGTGAAAACGTAACAACAATGTTCAAAGAAATTCTCGATCGCCATATCGCCACTTCGCTGCTTCATTATTATCATTTCAACTTCCTGCCCATCTTTCAAGTCGGCTGGTGTCATTCTGATTGACTGGAAGAGCGATGAATTGATACTTATGACACGCCCGCTCGGTGAACGAGATAGACGTCGGGACGAGAGTCAAAACAGCCATAACGGTGGTCTTGGGAGCGGAGGAGGAAATGGCAATGGATAACCGGGAGGAAACCCAAGCTTCGGCAATGGCCCGAATATCGTCAATGCGAATGGTGTCTCCCAACGATGGAGCCTCGAAGATATCGGACTCTTCGAACCAGATAATGATAATGACGCTGCGGACTACGAATACCAAGGAAAAGCGACAGTCTGGAAGAACATTTACCTCTTCGTCGACGCATTTCGATTCAATTCACTCCAAGGACGTGAGATTACCGTCCGATCGAACCTGTATTCCTGCTTACGGGGCATCGCTCAACGATGGTATACGGATGAACTTGAAAATATTACCCGACTTGCGTTCAGGTTCGCCCCAGAAGGAATCGGATTATGGACAAAGCACTTGATCGAATGCTTCAAGAACTCGGTACCCAGCGCGCTAAAGAAACTCTGGGACGAGGTCTATACAAAAGACGATGCGCTGAACGGACGAGACGTCCGCGGCTATGCAGCAATGGTAATGAGGCACGCCAAAGCGGCCGATATGGACAAGACCCACCAGTAATTGCCATACGTATATAATAACCTCGACGCTGAGTTCCGCATGCAGGTCAACGCCCCTGACGAGAAGACGATTGCATCAGAATGGCTGAAGGGTTTGGCATCAAAGCAAGAGGCGTAGAAGGATGCGCTAGTGGAGAGACAACGTCCCCGCTACCAACCACGATTCCCTCATTTCGAGAGTCTGAACGAAATATCAAGCCAGCGCAACTTCAAGAAATAGTTGGGAGCTTGGATGGGGAGGTGAATATGATGCGGAAAGTTAAGTTAAGAATAGAAACAATCTGCGTACTAGTCATGTGACCTATCCATGTTGGAGCACGTCACGTGCATAGGGAGAGGTTCTCAAACACCCAGTGAGAGCATGCACCACTTGATAAACAGCGCGAAAGAAGATTTAATATCATAAGGTTTCCTGGTCTCCTTTGTAAGCGAGGGTTGTGGTTTTAAGACTGATTGTGAATAAACTAGTCATCTCACGTGACTATCAGAAGTTCGCGCTACCTTCATCCAAATTTCTTGCTCATAGATTGTGACATTGGTGACAAAAATGAAGAGTGCAACACGGCTGCGATTTGCGGTGACGTGGCACTACTTCTATGTACTATATCGGGATTCTTATTTCCATGTGAAGTTGACGGAGAATCTGCTTTCTGATTGAACTCCCACTTATGAGGGATTATGGGGCACTTTCGGGTTCTCGCCTTTCAGTTCCCTGAAGAGCAGAATGGAATTTGCTAGAGATGCAAGGCTGCTTAAATAACATTTGAGATGGAACTTAAATAGAGTAATGAACGGGAAATAAAAATAAAATACTGCATTTGTTGACGACGGTAGGGAACTGAGACTGTCTTCCTCCATGACCCTCTTCAAAGTGGGAGGAAGATCCCCCTCCACACAGCAAAATCGATGCACCACGACGAAAGGATGGGTTCCAGCCCCTCGGGACGCACTTGGACGCCCGACTTGAGGGTAAAATGGGGACGACTGCTCCCAAGTGTGCTTGTCCAATGATCGAATTCACCAAGCGGCGCTGACACTCGAGCCATTCCCCCCATTCTTGCGACGAGGGCTGGACATATAAAGAAGCGACTCTTCCCCGGACAACCTTGCCTTCCCCGGACGTCTCAAGGAGATTTCCCGCCCACATAGCGCAAGTTGAAGCCTCCAGCTTTGGGCTGTTGTTGCATCTCTGAAAGTTCAGATGCGCCCTTCGTGCGCAGGCGTCGTGTCTGTTTTTCTTTATCTGCACACGTGACCGCTCATAGCGGAACTGCGGCCCGAGATGTAACGTCTCACAGCCTGGTGCGTTCGCGCGCTCATATTGATTTATCATCCTCTCATCGATTTCATTGCGTTGTCGGAGGTGCCTGACTCGACGGGCTTCCGCCTCCGTTATCCCTTTCCTGACGCAGGTTTCCGACGCGGGTCCAGCTTCCTAATGAGGCTTCCCGTTGGAGGACCGCTAGCACCGTCCTCCTCCATCAGCATTGGATCAGCGTCGAGGGCCAACTTGTCAAGCACGCCTTTCACAGGCAGGCAGTTCGAGAATCCCGATGCTATCCTGTCCAGGGGTAAAGAAAGGTAACAAATGAGGCATTCGCCTAGATAATGAATGGCAAGACCGCACGGGTTTTTCTTTCGATTGCTGATACACAGTGCCGTCCGAGCCGTTTATCTCGGTATAATACAGGATGGGTATCTTGCGCTCCCATAATTGTCATCGGGTTGACCATCTTCCTTCCTCCTGCCTGCCTGCTCCAAGCTGGAGTCTCGACACCGGCGTTGTGCGATTGCCGGCCGGCCAAAGCCTATCGAATCTCCTATCGGCTCCGATACCCCGCTGTCGGCCTTTTCTTCCCCTGCCTCGCAACACCGCCCATTGGCTCTGAGAAAGGCAGCTCGCCGACGGGCCCGCGCCCAAATTCCCAATGCAAGAAGTCACTGACGACATGGAGTCTCGAGGGAGCCCTGCCTCACGGCATCGGATTGCCAGACCCTGCCTGTGTCTTCCTCCATGGGAATAATTGGATTTAAGGTTGTTGAGCCATTTGGCTGAATAGGCGGGTGAGATCCGGCCGAGTTGCTGTCGGAGGTGTGGCAGCGATAAGCCAATTCCAGCACGATAAGGCCGCCGTTAAAACCTCGGGGTTGCGCTCGGGCAAGGGTGCAGCGAGCGGGGGCACTGAGTGGCGCCTTGCAGCTCGTTTGGCGTTTTTGGTGGGGCGCGAGGGGCGCGAGGGGCTCCGAGGGGTAACGGCTGGGAGCCAGGCCAGTGCCCATGGTGCCATCCTGGCCGCTGGAGACGCGCCTTTACGTGAAGTGTGGGGAGTGCGCGTGGGAACCCGGCCTGTGGGCGACTCCTCTGACTCGACCTCCCCCGCCCTGCCCAATGGCAGGCTTAGGGCAGGACGTCGAGGCTAGGAAAGTTGCCCCGATAGGAAGTTGAGTTCGCGCAAGTTGCCTCGCGGGTGGCCAAGAGGTAGGGCAATAATGACGGAGTGTTGAACGCCGTACGCCATCGCCAGCACCTGCGCCAGCAGCGTGCTCCTTGTTCGAGGGGAAGCCCAGTCACCCAGTGGTGCCCATGAACGACGCAAACCCGCATGACAGCTGTCCGGGCCAATTTAAGGAATCCGATGGGACAGCAAGGATACGCCGCCCGATCATCGGTGGCTGCCATGCCAGGGAGCTCGAGCTCCAAGCTAAGTAAGTATGTGGGAATTGTTCCGCGCTGGAGATAGATAGATATACTTAGTGCCCCTCAGATATTTCTTTGGACCCCTCTTTCCCCATTCTTCCCTCTTCACTCACCTCTTGCCTCCAGCTTCAAAACTCACCCAGGTTGAAAGAATCTCACAATGGCTCCAACAAGCACTCGCTCCTCCTCAATCTCGTCTGTCTCTTCCTCCAGCTCCAAATCCTCCTCCGATGGCATCAAGAAAAAGTTTGGCTGCAGCCATCCAGGCTGCGGAAAGTCCTTTTCCCGCTCCGAGCACCTTCACCGTCACGCATTGAACCACAAGGACGGCAACAACACCTGTCTGCGCTGCAGTGCCCATTTCCGCCGCCGTGACCTGCTCGGTAAGTCTCGCTACAATGATCTCCCCTTCTCGGTCTAACATACCCCAAAGACCGACACATGGCCCGCCACAAGGAAAAGGACGACGAAGCAGGAGGAGAAGGGCTCGGGATACTAGCTACTAGAAAAAGACTCTGGAGAGACGCGGACGGAAACATCGTGAATGCCAGAAGACCCTCATACGTCCAGGACGGCACCAAGCGACGCGCGCTCTCCCGCCCTGAACGCAAATCCTCTTCCTCCGCAGACTCCTCCCCCCAGATTCCAATGTCGCGAACCGGATCCACAGCCTCATCAACAATCATCGTCGACACCTCCTCGCTCTCATCAGTCGACTCACCCAGCTACGCCTCCCCCCTTCCCCACTCCAAGCTCTCAAAACCAGACCTGTCCTCTCTCTCACTTAAGGACAACCCGAACCAAGACTCCCAATCCTGGCTCACGCTCGCGGCGCTGCCCTCCCCACCCATCTCCAGCTCCTCGGCGTCCACCTCGGAACACCCGGACGACGCCTCAGAACTCGACGCCCTGTACGAAGACACCTGGCCCCTCTCCCACAACGGCCTGCCCGAAATCGTCAACGATTCTCCCGTTCTGGGGCGAGCGTCCGAGTACCCCGCGAGTCCGAGTTGGGGCCCGCAGCCGTTCCAGACGTTCATGGGCGCGATGGCTGAGCCGCAGGGCCTCTTTGATGATGTGTTTAAGAGCGAGACTGGGTACGAGTGGTTGAGTGGCGGGCAGTGGAGTGGTAGCGGGATGCAGGCGATGAGCAGGTGTCGAGAGGAGAAGTACGACCCGCTGTTGTTTAACAATGAGGGGGAGAGGAAGAGGGAGTGGAGTTCGGCTTTCAATGAGAGCGGGCTGGGGTTTAGGAGGGGGTTCGGACTGGGTACTGCGTAAATGTGCTTTGCAATGAATCACTTGTCAATTTTGATGTGAAATATGAGGGCATTGGGTGGCGTTGGGGATTGTATATAGAATCGCGCTCCAACCCGATACCAGAATCACGGTTGGATCCTGACCTGCCTTTGTCCCATTGTCCTTCCTATTCCCACTCCCATTCCAGTTCCCAATCTCAACGCTCACCTCTCCATCTCCATCAGGTTCATCATCGAGCTCTCAGAATCGTAGCCTAGGCAGTGAGAGACTTGCGGTGAATCCTGAGCTAACCTCCCCTCGCTGACTCCCCTCCCCCAGCCCCCCTCGCCGAATCGCCGAATCGCCGAATCGCCTACCTACCTATCCATCGACGCCGTCGTCTAAAAGCCCCAACTAATCTCGTCGTGCCATCGGTTCGGTGCCGACCCAGTAGCGGGGCCCCGCCCCAATTATTCCCAAATCCCAAGTTTCGCTCGCTCAGCCCAGAGCTCTCCGTCTACTCTACCTTAACCAAAGGTTCTTGGCATTCTTGCCAGTGCTTACATATAACCGTGCGCCTGCGAGGAAGAACGTAGCCGTTGCCCTGTGGAGCGAATAGCGACGCGGTTCGCGAGCGTAGCAGATGCGCGGGTTCTGATTCGACGCCCGCGACGCCACGGGGCGGAAAGGGTGGAAAGGGTGGAAAGGTGGGTGGAACGCTGTATCCGATGGAAGCGCGACGTTGTGTGTGCCGCTACGACATCGGCGTTCTCCCCCGCGGGGACTGCAAGCAAGAAGGGGGGGGCCTTTGCTTAGATAAGAATCAGAATGAGATGCGAAGTCGGTGGGGAGTCATTATTGGGGAGAAGATAGGTGGGGGGAGGGGAGAGGCAGAGTGAGAGAGAGAGGGTGGGGTTGGGGTGAGTTTTTGGAACTTGGGACGCGGACTTGGCATTCATGCTGATTTGACTTAACCTTATCTGTTGGTGAGATGGGATGTCGATACACATCGTGAATCATTGTCGTCAAGACGGAGACTGAAGCATGAGAAAGGCAAGCTTCTGCTGCTGATAAATCGGAGATTGGGTTTGGCACTCTGGAAAATTGCGCGGAAGCTCCAATTTCAATGTTGATATTGGGTGGTTGGGTTCAGGGTCAGGAGCTTGAGATGGATTGAGGCGTGGTGAGGCGGAGGTGGTGGGTTGTTCCTTGGAGGAGAGGGGCTCCGCATTTCATGTCAGGAGTTGGGGAGTTGGGGAGGTGTCCCTTGTCTTGCTTATCATGATGTCGTTCGAGTATTTATGAAAAGAATGCATTCTTTACTTTTCTTATCAGGAGGTTGGGGTCGGGCTGGAAGGGACTATGAAGCTTGTTTACTTGTTTGCTTGCTTGATTACTTGAGGTACAGTACGGAGGACGCGGCCATAAGTCTTGCAACTACTAGGGTCAGCGCCACTTTTCGCTTAAGTGGTAGGGGCGCTGTAATTACAGGGCTCTATAGGCTTTCGAGAACCAAAAGATAGCGCACAGGCCCTATAAATATCGCTAAACTTGCTATTTCTCCAGGCTATCAAGCCCCCAGTGTCATTGCTAGGTCAGCGGCTTGTGGCGTCCTAAGGCTTGGCGCTCACCCTTGCCGGTTGCAAGACTTATGGCCGCGTCCTCCATACTAGGCAACTTATTAGGTTACTTTTTAAACCCCACCAAAATTCGCCATTTTGCCTTCCCCCGTACTATATACCGCAATGCCTATAATATATAACTTTCTCTACGAATTGTAGCCTTTTATAATTAATATATAATCTAACTTTTATGCGATTTCATTTAAGCTGGGAATTAAATATATATCGTTTTATTAAGTCGTGCTAGCGATGGTCCAATTTTCGCCAAGATAATAAGCGAATTTGGGTGGAGGGGGGCATTTCCTATTTACATTGAGAATTACCCCTATATAATTTTACGACAACGTAATCCTAGAATTACAAGAATTGGCAAAATTGAGGGGAATGATCTAATAAACGATTGCATCGGGAGTATTCAACTATAAAAACCTCGTATTGTGGACAGTTTGGAAAGTGTTGGAATCCGAGCTTTGGTGTAAAACCTCGCTTGACCTAGCATCAGTTGGCGGTGACTGTAAGATGACGGGCTGGCTTGAAGTTGAGCACCAAGTCTGAAATGACGCTCTCGGTGATCGTTCAGCCACCAAAATTACCTTTTCTTCTGGGGATGGAAGCACATTCTTGCCGAAAGTGCTGTTGTGCTGGCACTGCTCAATTCTTGGAAGTATTGTCTTCCGAGGAGAGCTCCCATTTCTCGAGTATTCTCATCCTAGAGTTGCCCTTGTGTTTGAAACTCGCGGACGTCGACGAGCTCAGGTTGCCTATTATTAAAACCTCCAATGCTTTGTTGGTTCGAATTCCCGTGGCGTCCCCGATGCAGTTGTATCCAAGATACGGCAAGAGTGTCAATCAAACCATGCCACAGATTCCCTTTAGTTCAAGATAACTCGATGTTGACCCACTTCCAGGTTCATCACCGTCGACCTCTCCAGGTAATTCCGTCAAGCATCGCGCTGTCCGACTGAAATCCCTCCCAAAGCCCTAAGCCCATGACGCCACTTCAACTTTGCCCTCCCCGAGTTCTCGAAGACAACCCAATATGGCCCGGCTCCTGTTCCGTCCCATGCTTCACATAATACATAATCGGCAGTCTATTCTTCAACGCTTCTGTGAGTTCACTCTCCGAGTACGCTCAGATGTTCGGTCCCAATTCCTCTCGCATTGCTTCAGAAATATCTGGAACCGCTCGCCAAAGCCCAAGTCTTCGGCCTTTCTTACAAAGCTCGTTGTTGGTGCCGCAGTCCAGCCAGAGGATCCAGAGGCCGAGAAGCCAGCGTGAGTTGATAATTGCGGCTACGAAGAGCCATTCGTATGAGAAGACACACTGTATTGCTGTCAATCTCAAGTATGGAATTATTGAACAGGCGAAGTTTGGGTACCTGATATACGCCACTCTGGGCGACACAGCGGAAGTGGTCAGCATCTGTTGGATAGAATCCCCATCTCCACTAGTCACTGTACTGACTTGTCGTTGGATCGCTCTGAAAATGAGCTTACTAACTTGAGTTGAGCTCAAGATCTTGCCAGTAACAAAGAGCCATCACTTCAGATTCGACGTGTATGTTGTCCCCGACTAAGTTGGTGCATTGCGCCTTGTGCAAGAACAAGATTTACTAGACAAATCATGAACCTGGGCAGTCCGTCTGGAGTTCGATGGAGATAGATGCAATGGTAACTTTAGAAGCAAGACTGAGCCGAGAAATAGAAAGGGGTTTAGTTTCGGGTGCACCGCCACTGAATTTTAGCCGGGATTCAGAAAGCAGAGCCTTGGAATGCGTGTGTCGTCACGTGATATAGACTGACTGCTGACTCCTTCTTCACATACAACTAATCTTTAATGTAGATATGAGTTTGGTGAGTACATATAATTGCGCAGATCTCCAAGCCTTGTAGAAGGAAGTATCATGCTAAATTGAAATGCATTGGTGAAGATGATGATTTGCATCTTCACGTGACAAACACGTGATACGAGCATTTGTGATGAACATGCTCCAGGGTTGCTCAGATGAGATGATTAAGCTGACGGAGGTTGACTGCACACGTCGGTCTTCCGCTCTGCAGCCTCACTTCGCACGAATGCACGTCAGACATTGTGAACAGCAAAGCGCTTTATCATGTGCACGATACACTTGCATTTGCTCTCCAAACCATCCACTAAATGATATCAATAATATATTGTAATTCAAAACTCGAATGCGTCCGCTAAACATGCTGATTTGGACGACGAGCCTCGAGGCGGAATAAAGCAAATTGGCAACTGTAACAAGGCCGCAAATTTTGATCTCCGACTATTTGGATGCTTGCCACGAAATGAACCCTGTGCGGCGCAATGAAATGGGAACAAGAAGGTTTCGTTGAAGCATAACTATTCGCCTCGAATTATTCAGCCCTACGTGTGCGTTGTTGTCGAAACAGAATCGGTCACGAATAGAGATTTCGGTGAGCAGAAACCTCCCTGCAGAGATCTTCTCGTTGGGCACTTCCCGCCTGACCGAATCTTCCAGTCGTAACTTGGCGACAGCACGTCAGATTGGCTTTTAAACAAAAGGTTTCTTGCGGCTGAGAAAATGTCCGAAGTACAATAACTATTTGGAGCCAGCCCCATCGATCGTCGGCAGTCTCTTCGAGCGCTTTGTTGTCACGTGCAGACCTTGCTTTTCTCTGAATAGCTGACTAATGTTGCGTTACTTGCATGTTTCACAAAATGCTTGCACCTCACTCCACCGCTAAACGGAAAACCTGTGCAGATGGCGCTCTGGACACCTTCGACTTCAACGTCGGCGTATTCGACTACCCCATCCCACCCCACAAGCGCGCTCGAGTTGTTGACCAGCACCACTATTCGGCTAAAGAGTGGAGCTGGAGCTCCGCCAACCCCTCTTTTCCCTGCTTGCCTCCGACCTCCTTTCCAGACTATCTGAACACCGTCGAAGGGCATGTAGATGACGAGCGGACCCGCGGTTTCTTTCCAACTGCGATTGCTGGCACTGCTTTTGGAGTCATGCCAGCAAAACGCCGACGCCCACGCCAGTCGTCAGATGAGGAAAATTGCAGAATGTCGGACCTCGAAGGTCCCCATTCCGCTCAAGTTAGCTCTTCAAGGTCCAATAAGAATAACCATGGGACCTCATCTCGTCGTCTGCCCTTTCCAGGAGAGAATCCCCCTCGCTTGGCGGCCACTTGGCGCAAGACAACCTCCTCCAGAGGAGCGGAGAATACTTTCATGGTAGGAATGCAAGGACCACCAAACTATGCTACTGCTTCCCCGCCCAACTTCTCGTCTGGTATCATGACAGATGGCGTAGAGTCTCGCAACGGGCTCAATATCACGGATAATGGGTCGACCTCAGTTCTTGAGTTCAACGTTTTCGAGGAGCAGCAAAACGTAGATTCATTTCTAAACGATTGGGTCAATTTGGACGATTTCCTAAACTTTGAACCGGATTCTGGCAATTCTGGCAATTGTAACGTTTTCGAAAGTCACCCGCAGTTTGATTCCTGGCCCGAAGGAGCGGTGGATGGATTCGGGTGCATCAGTGACAACACTCAGAACCCGTTCTCCTTCCAAATTCCAGCGAACGACTTTGGTGAAGATCCACTATTAGGTGACCTGTTTTCCCCCAGCATTCTTCTCGACCCAGTTCGTGCAGCAGGAGATATCCAAGGATCAAGAACTCCTGGTTCTGAAGTTGGCGGGAGTGTGGAACGAGAACGCATTGATATTGAGACTGAGGAAACACAATGTAAGCGTGTTAGTGTATCGAGTAACAGTTCAATGCGCTACGAAGCAGCGAAATTTTCGCGCCCCGAGATCAACCACTATTCAAACATGGGACCTCCGCTCCAAACTCTCCCCTATGCGGATGATCCAGATGTACTTGAGAGTTCACTGTTGGTAGTTCCACCTGAGGTCATGGATGGTTCACCGCTGACATGTGAACCTCAACGATCACAAAACCGTGTTTCAACTCCATCAATTTCTTGGCCGGAAAGCTATGTCGATAAACGTGGAAAGAAGACACATGACAACACTTCAGTTGAAAGCAAGCTCGATCTCAGAAAGCCTGCTTATGCTTCGCGGGCTCTTCAGTCTGTCGAAGCGATGGAAGCGGGCCCGAACTCTTGGACCCTGCCAACAGAGCCAGTAGAGCAAGGTAGTGAAATTAGCTCGGGTTCTTGTTCGAACGGACTTCGGATTGATGGTCCGGATTGGACAAAAGGAATACCAGGTCTTAAGAGATTGAACGAAGACAGATTTAATCAACATCTGAGTCTTCGAATGCACGATCGACCAGAAATCTCTGCCGAAAGGAAGCCACACGCTGTCCCGCACTTTAGTACAAAGGTTTCGAATCTTAACAATGGTAGAACAGCGTTTGTTGTCGTTGAAGACACCAATGAGACACAGCCAGAGGTCCAGGAATTTTTGGCAAGAGCAAATCAACCTTCCAAACCTCGGAAGGGCAGAAGATCAAGTGACTCACCCTCACGGAAGGTTGAGACGACTTGGGAACACACCATTCTCCCCAAAACACACTTCATAGAGGCTGGAAAGGAAACACTCCCACGAGACACTTCACAAAAGCTTGGCCGAAGGACACGCCCTTTAAAAACAGATACCAGGGCAAAGGCGAAAGAAATGCGGAAGATTCGGTCGTGTTTGCGGTGCAAGGTAGCAAAAATTGCGGTGAGTTGAAACGGTTGACTGTGAATGTTTTGCTCATGCCCACAGTGTACCCCAGGTGAAATTTGCAATCCATGTTTGAAAGTGCAATCGTCAATGCTGCCCGGCAAGATCTGCGTCAGGGCTCATTTGAAAGATTATTTGAACCTCTTTCTGCCCGGTCCGTATTATGCGCTTTCGACCTGACGGAAACTAACATAATACAGAACGGGCAGTACGCCCATTCCAACAGGCGTCAATTGATCAGGTGATGGAGAACCATATTTCCGGATTTGGCAGCAACGAGTACGAAGTCTGCTTGTCATCCGGTCCCTCCTATCCACCCATTCCAGTTACTGTTCAAGCTTTTCGCACCAAAGATCCAAGATTTTCAATGCTCAAGAGATTTGTGCCTGATGGCCGGGGTAGAGCGCCAGTTTTGGTCGAATTCTACTCTCCTCCATTGGGCATCACCGATTTTACCCAAGATCTGGAAGGCAAACTCGGGAACCATATACAACTTATCGTTGAAGGTGAAAGAAACGAGGGCGAAGTTTTATACGACAACACATCGAGACTGATATGGGAGGTTCATGAAGCGGTGAGGTTGTACCAGCACGCTAATCAATCTGTACGTTTCTCGTCTCGTCCTGTCCACCAGCTGATGTTTAACTAGAATCAACTCCTTCGAAAAGCGCTAAAGCTCTACGCCATGCAGTTTTTCATGACGAAAACCATTGTGCTGTTACCAGGCGAGTCCGACGCTGTCCTTGAACATCTCCGCTCCCCCAGTGAGTTAAACTTGCAGAGACCCAACATGCGTATAATCAGCATTCAAATCAAGCATGTAATGTACTCTTTGATTCGCAATACCTATTCCGAAGTTCTCGAAGAGCTAGAGGAGAATCTACGCCCGAAAGATTTCGCCTCATGGGCGCCTTCATTCTGCTGCATCTTGATCCTGTGCATGTGCGCCGAGATGGTGCAAATCACTACTGATTACCGCGTCGTGTGCGCACTGGATGATATGTCTAAGTCCCAGGACGGGCGAGATAAGAATGGAAATACAGCTTCTCGGGACGATAGCTTTGATGTTTGCCACAAGCTTGATGATCTGTTTATTGCGAGCGCCGAGAGCAGTTTCCACGTGATGTACAAGTCGGCCAGGCTTAAGGATAGCACAAAACGAGAACACGGGTTTAATCCCATACGCGATGGACTAAGTTCCGTGAGAAAGGCTAAGCTGGGCTTAGATGTGGAAGAGTTTGTGGGTCGGATTCTTGACGTTGTGACTAAATATAGTGAGTGTATCTTCCAAAAGGTTCTGATTCTGCAATGACTGATATCATCAAGAGAACGAACTGAAACAAGAAGCTACGATCCCATCTCTCAACAGATCCCCAGATATCCTCGAAGTTCTCAAAAATCATAGTATCTTCCGAAAGCACAACTCGGGACGACTTGTTTCCCGATTTTTGCAATCAATGCTGTGAGGACTTTCCAGCACATCAGCCGACGACTGCAGAGAGATTCAAGCCGGTTTGATCCTTCATTGGGACTCGTCTCAGGGGAGTCGGGCACCTCCAACATATGGCCCCCAGACTGCAAGGAAGGACAATGGTTGACGATCTTCGGGCGTGAAGTTATGAGCTAGAGGAGGGAAATTCTATCAGCCGTCCATGTGCATTTCCAAAGAATTCACAGTGTGCTGTACCGTACAATACACCTACATGTTAAAGGATATCCAGGCACTTAAAAATGAATCCTTGGCATAATGATTACAAGGCGGCGCCAACATTCCTCGCCATTCTTCCCAGATAAATTCCACAGCCAAGGATTAGCTAAGTAATACATGTCGTGAACTTTGCTTTTAATAAATGGCAATTCAGTTTCTATCGATGAAATATGTTTGAGCCGCAAAGATATTCTTGCAGCCTGACTTAGAGTTCAGATTATTCGAGGATTAAAGCCGTCGATGTTAGCCAATCGCTTTTATTGGCTGGAAAATTGTTTCTCCCGCATCCTCATTGGAACTACGATGATAGGCTGCTTAATGACAAGAGAGCGGATCGGTGAACATGGCGACCAATGCTAGCCCAGACGCTAGTCCCAACAAGGCAATCGACACCACACCGAAGCAACCAAAATGGGCTCACCGAAATGGCCCAGCTTATATTGAACGCCACCAAGGTCGCCACGACTTCAATGGGCTGGAACCTTTCGTTCGGGATTTCCTTCCTCGTGTCTTCTTGCCTATGATGCACCGCCCCGCGTGTTCCGGTCACACCGGCAAGGTGAGCCCTATTTCCTTCTTATTGCTCAGCCATTGACTGCTCTCTCAATTTCTTAGTTTGCCATTACTATACAAAGCGGAACATTCTTTTCAACTCCTTCTTTTCTAACTTTCTACAGTTTTGTCTCCACTTTCTCCCTAAAATGTCGCCTGGGAATGCGAAATTACAGCCAGGAATTATGTCGCCAGCCTCCTTCACACGTGGTCCCTACCAGTATCCACATCAATTCAAAGTACTCGAACACTATATATAGTCAGCCCTATGGCCGAAGAGAAGGACGAGATGCATCTCAAACCATGTCAAAGAAAGAAAGTTCAGTCGATAAACGTTGACTATATATGCAAACGGACGAGACACGAAATTCAAAGAAGGCCACCTTCAACCCCACATCGCATTCAATAACAGAACGCCTGCCATCTGTCGATACTAGGAATAAAGCTCTCGTCGACTTTGAGGATACCATAATGGAATGAAGGGAAGCCAGGCACAATATACACAACGACGTATCAAGAGAATTGGTTTTGGCAGAAGTTGTACAGTGTAATAAAAGTGGCGACTCGCAAGTAAGTCCTCTCCAATTCTCCAAACTTGGCCTGGACATTTTAGTATTCCTGGATCCCGTCAGAATTTGTCCCTTGGCCCGACACCGTTTACTTGGAAATATCTACGCACCGGATCATCATCGTTACCAGGCTGACTGCCTTGGCTGCCTTCACCGCCTGCACCGTTCATTCGCAAAATCTGCAATCTCAAGTCAGCGTTGTTGAACTTCAAAGTTGACGCGACATCAACTATCTAGCCCTGTTTTGGCCCCCACCGCTTCTCGCTTACTACCCCCCCTTTTTTTAGCGAGGCTCAGAATCAAATCTTAAACTCGCGTCTCCACCATCTGCAGCCCAAAAACTAAGGCCAACAACTTCCACTGCAAGGCCAGACAAATGTAAAGTGCCCTGGTGGCCGGAGAAGCGCTCTGTCTCGAGACACAAGCTCACAACGGCCGATCAGGAGCATCCACGCAGAGTATTGAGCTCCTCAATACGTACCATGGTACGTTTGATCTTCGCAGCCATACCTTCTGGTTTGCCTTTCGGGTTTCCTTCTCTCTGCAATGTCCTCAGCGGGTCGGATTCACGGTCTTGGATGTGAACGAGACGACAAGTTTCATTGCAATCGACCCGAGTTACGTGGTTTCTGGAACTAATCAGTATAGTCTTGGACGACAATTGCGACGGAAAGGAGGCTAGCTTACCGCCGTATTCGGAGCAGAAGTTCGAGGAAGTTGGAGGACTCGAAGGCTCGTTCAAGCGATCTTTGCGAGGATGGGTTTGGCGGTTCTGTCTGCGCTTTGCGTCTCTCGAGGATCGTTGTGTGAACTTTTCGAAGGTCAAGGCGAGTCCGCTGTTTTGACTAGCGTTGTTGCAATGGAAACTCGGTGGGCCTTCAGGGTGTCGTCTTGATTTTTGGAATGGCGTATGTCGGCTGACGAAGAAAAAGGTAAGGAAATTGCACGGTTCGTATTTTCCGTACCACGTACACTTTTACAGTCGAGGGCTAGATTACATGCGCTACCATTCAGTCGGCAGTGCATGCCTTTTCCATACTAGACTCCCTCTATCATCTTCTAGTCATTGGATCGCTCTAACACCTGAATATCCCGCGCGGAACCGATGTTCGTCTTTAATTACCAACGCCAGCTCCCAGCTTCACAAACTCGCTATCCCCATCGTCAATGGCTAGACATGTTTTTAACATGCCTTCGATTGCCCCGCAATTGACTTTTCTCAGTGATGAATGCCCTACAAGATAGCGATACCAGAGTTAAAGTAACTCATTGCACTTCCATTGGGACTATGGCGTAACTAAATCAGCCTCCGTTCCTCTCGAGAAGCAATTGGAACCGATCAGAGAACCAAAATGGCCCAGTCTCGTACGGGCGCTTGCAGAATAGACGGCCACGATTTTGTACCTGGGCTCCGCAAAAGCGACACGACGTTGGAGCAAGAGCCGCAGTCAGAAGGGCCAAAAGGGAAGGTGCATGTCCAGTCCACTGCGAGGAATGCGGAAGCGCGAAGACCTATCACTGCTCCCCCAATTTGATCACGCCCTTCGGGTTTGGTGCCAATCCATTATCCCTTCTAGAAGTCTGCCTCTCCCCGCTCATAATGATCATGAGGTCGGCCCTTCTAGTTAGTCTGCACTGCACTCCTCATTTCCGTTTTCTCCCCAAGTCTGCAGGCGTTCGCAAGAGGATTTTGGAGTAGAGGGCACGAGCGTGAGACGTCATTGATGGCTCGTAGAAGAACGTAGAGACAAATTTTAAAAGAGGTGTTCATGAAGTGCAAATAAGGGGTGGCCAAAGAACTCTCCCCCTTGCGGCCCTGCTCTGATACCTTTCGCCACGCTGACAACCATCTGGAGGTGCGACCGCAGGGAGTTCCCTACCTCAAACTGCTGCAGCCTGACTCGTCCCAGCCTTGTCCCTGACCGCCCGTCCAATGCTTGGCGAGAAAACCCCCACACACCAATACAGTAATTCCCACATTCCCTCTGGGGAGCTGGATACGGGGGTAATTTTGACTTTACTCCCTTTGAATCACCTCGCCCCGATTCGTGTCATTCATCACCTCAATCCGTCGACTCATCTCTTTTATCCCCTAAATTCGTCTCGACTCTTCCTCTTCACCGGTAAGCAGCGCGCCGGGTTAACCTGTATGCTCTACCGGGTGAGTTACAGGGGTGCGAATGAGGACCCACCAGGTTATTTCTGCCTGATTTTTGACTTAAAGAAAATCGACTTTTCAACCTCAAGGTAGAACTAGTTCTATAACGCTTTTATAATAGTTCATATACAGTTTAGAAATGCTTTAGTTAGGGGTTAGGGTTAGGGGGTTAGGGTTCGCCGGGGGTCCGGGGGGGCAGTGGTTGGGAACACTTAAGAAATGGTTTTAATATAGTTAGAAAATAGTATTTGGGTTACTTACTATAGAGATATAGTGAATGCACAATGAATAGGATATAGTTTGCCATTAGGGATGCACGATTTACAATTATTACAATTATATAATAATCAAATCGCCAATATTATAATGCATAAAATACTGCATAAAATAGCGTATAAATCGTGCATAATTCGGCACGTGGAAAAGAGTAAATTAGTGGATTTGATTATTGGGGAGGAGCACGAAACCGCGCTAGTCAAATGGAGGCTTCTGATTGGCTATGACTCATATGCAAGATAATATCACCATAATCAAGTCAGAGTGATTATTTTACGATATTACGTACTCAAGTCCTAAATTATACAATTTTAGCATCCCTACTTGCCATATCCTATTCGCTATGCTATATAGACGGGGAAGTTAATGCCTGATAAAAATTTCATCTGGTTCTTTTGAAAGTAGTTACTTTGAACCCCTGTAATCTCACCCGGTAGAGCACACGAGTTAACCAGCTACGCTGTACACTCCCATTTCACCTCGTCACGTCTCATCTCGTAAATGTTTCCTGTTTCCTGTTTACATAAAACGCGGGACGAGTGTTTCCCAATTTCTTTATTCGCCTTATATGCCACTACGACTCGGTGAAGTTGTGGAGTTATTTATAACCATGCATTGCCTACCTACACCCGCTTGACAGCGTCAATGAAAACATCATTCCCGCCGTTTTTGTTTAAGACCAGTTATCAGCATCCTCATTTGCCCCGTGAATGAAGGTCCATCCAATGCAGCCAATTACACGATGGCCTCCCAGGATGGAGGTGACCTCTCGACTGACCCCTTTCCTTCGCCCCTAGCCACCATGTCAAACTCTATTTCCCACTCGCAGCAGTTGGCGCCCCATTCAACGCCAGTAACGCAAAGTGGCCCCCAACAACCGGGCGTGCAATAAACTGCCCACCCGCAAAACTATTCACATCAGTCCAGTCCAGTCGAATCCGAATTCCAACCAAAAGAAAGAAAAGGAGAAAGGGAACTTACTCTCCCGTCTGTGTATTATAAAGATCCGTAAACGCACGATTAGTAGGTGTCTCGTTGATCCATTTCGCGAGCAAGGAGATGAAGATGGTTTTGGTGGAGTGGGAGGCGATGGCTGCGGTCCACATTTGCCAGTCGGCTGGAGGGGCTGTTAGCTTTGCGGTTTGGTTGCAAGGAAGGGAACTAATTTACATTTTGTGAACACATTCCTGGTATCGAGGGGAACGCCGTAGGTTTCTGCTACGGTTGGGTAGAAGGCGCTTTGCATGTCGTAGATAGCCTGTGGGACGAGGTTAAGACCCAGGAGACGGTCGGCGTAGAGATTGTAGAGAAGTCCTTTTCCCGTTCAGCTCACTCTTCACTTCAATATTTTGGAGGTCCTTACCATGTGAACTATCATCCTGATAATCCAAATTCGTATGCGGCGGATTCGCATCCGTCACGACCGCCATCTCATGCCACTTCCCAATATAATCATGTGCAATATTCGAGTAATTCGTCGCATCTGCACCATTCCCCGTCTTTGAAGCAATCTCTGACATAGCTTGAATGGCGATGATTCCTTTCAGAGCGAGGTTCGTTTGGTTTGCGAGCTGGCCTTGGAAATCATCGGTTGAGAGTTGGTTTTCTGGGACGAGCGCTTCTTGGACGAGGTAACTGGTCCATTGTTTCAGGATGCTGTAATGTTGGGACAGGTAGCCGGTGTCTTGGGCGCGTTGAGCATATGCCAAAGTGGTGATGATCATGTTACCGCATTCCTCGAGCGGCATATATTCTGCTGGATTGAGCTCGTGGTTACCTCTTGGGACTGGGACAACTCACCTCCGTCACCTGAGGGGTGCCCAATGGCACGTGGATAATTAGCCCCAAGGTCATGCATGGCATACGCCTGAGGGAACTTCCCAGCTTCCTGGTTCTCGAACAGTGGATCCAAGAGATACTTCACCAGAATTGGGTTCGAATACAAGAAGATCGGCATGGCGGGATACAAAACATCGACAGTCTGAATGTTTCCATCGGTACTGATTTCTTTGAGAAAAAGATATGGCTTGGCATCAGTTCGGCAAAGTTGGACAGCTGCAAAGGCTTGGCGAGCTGAGAGCGAGGTGATGGTGAGGTAATCTTGGCCTCCGGCAGCGATCGAGTCTCCCGCAAATTGGCTGTCAGTGGCTTCAGAGAGGCTAGCCATATTGCGGAAGTCATTGTAGAAGAAACCGACCTGTGAAAGATTAGCCCTTGACATTCACGAATGGAGAGCTTCAACCATACCATATCCAAATCAGAATTCCAGTAGCTAGTCCACAGCGAGGGGACACCAACGTCTCCGTTGGCGCTATCAAAATAGATAGCGTTCTGCTGAGCATGCACAATCGTATACAATGTCTCTACCGGAGAGCTTCCAACGTTCCCAAGAGCGTTTGCTGTGGAGTTATTAGTCATGTGATCCAGACACTTCATTCAGGTCCATACCAAAACCAAATACAGGCCAGTTATCACTGATTGGTCTATAATTCGTGTCTTGAGTATTTGGGAGAACTCCGTTGTTCAAGAAGTTTCCTCGAACGTTTACGTCAGATCCCGATTGGTAAGTCATTGACGAAGTTGCTGCAGTGGACCAGTACCAATAGCCCCAATGTGCTGCGTCATCTGGGTAATCGGCGTTGAATTCGCTCTGCGTTTGCCTCCAGTATTTGTGATTAGCAACTCCATTGTCGACTGAGTAGCTACAGGGGTGTAAGTAACTGAATTATATCAAATTTGTGTTTCACTGACCTCCACTGAGCGGTATCAGAGTTATGGATAGAGGTCCATTCTAGCTCATGCATCAGAATCTTGATCAAAGCCACGAATCGGCGGCAGCAAGAGCAAGAAGCATACCGGCGGAAGTGTCTACATACAGCCGCACAGAGTGTGATCCACCGTCAATGGCGGCTACCGTTACACTGAGATAGGACCCGGTGACAGATTGGCGTCGAATATCGTTTGGTGTAACAGGTGATAGAAACGTGACGTTCATGGATACTTTCCCTGCAACATTCATGATAAAAGTTGATCTGGTAGACGTGTACTCAAGGCTCGTCTGAGTGACACTAGGAGGAACGACCCCGTTCACATTCGCTGCTCCCATCCAGGTGGAACTGCTACCATCGACTGTGATGAAACCTGTCCACGCAGTGACAGCTCCATTTGACCCAGCGACCGGTCCTGGTTGAGGACCACTTTGCATGGTCAGCTGACTTTGCCCTGCTTTCTGGAGCAGAATTGGGTGTGGGAACTAACGCCCAGAAACGCCTGTTACATTCAATTAGTCTTGTAATTAAATGAGTTGGGGTAGCACTTACGGCCAGTAGCCAGGAAGCACGCCTCCGCTGCCCCCATCATTGCCAACCTCGAGCCAAGTATTCATGTAAGGAGACTTGACTGGAAATGGTCAGCAACGTCTCTATGGTGCCATAAGACGCATACCTGCAAGAGGAATGGCGGGAGGTCGTGCCGGGCTGAATGTCGAGCCTGACACGAGATTCCTGAGACCACAGAAGGTCAACACCAGCAAATGAATGTACATCGCTGTGGCTTCGCGCAACAAAAATAAATGTAAAAGGAGAGGCTATGCAGTAAGATGCTCGAATTGAAGCGGTCAAATATCGAGTAAACCAATAAATCCGAGACAAAATAAAAGATATTATATAGCTCGGTGGAAGCACCTGGTATCACACACCACTGCACCGAGAAGATTGGGGGTTGTTAAGGATGGAATGAAGAAAGGCCCGAAATTGACACCCCTAGGATGTAAGAAAGTGGAAAGAGGATTGTTCCACCCTCCATTATCACAAGGCCAATAGAGATTACCTAGAAAGTAGTCAGACTTGTCAGATGAAGCAACCAACTGCGAGCACGAGAGATGGGGACCTTGGAGAAATGGTGTTGCAAAGTAGTGGCGACGTGGCCAAGCGGCGAGGATGATCGGCAGTCATTCATATCCCAGGTGCTGGATGAGTAGGGGTCCCGGTAAAACTTCGTAAAGACATCGAGGTCTTGACATGAAAGTTGAACCCCTAGCCTCGAAATCCAGGTGTCACTGCGTTGGCAGCCAGCGACTACTGAGAAGCTGGTAGAGGTTCTAAACTGTCAGAGCACTTCTTCTCAAAATGCTGAATGACTCGCCCACTAGTGCACAGCATGCAGGAAGTCGGAACCACGTTCCTGACTACTTGGAAGATCTGCTGGGCAAGGCAAACGAACGCTCCCATTGCTCTCCAATCACGTCTGGAAACTGCCCTGATGCCCCTGGCTTTCTCCGGAAATGGCTCTGGGTGTAGAGCGAGGCAGCGCCACTGAAGGCCGGTCTTGCGCCATAATCCTTACCGGCCTGGTAACGTTAACTTTAAATGCTGTCAAGCCATCTCCGTAGTGTCCTTGATGGGGAAGTTCGGAAGATCGGGTCTCATCTGATCTCAACGATCACCCGTACCTTGTGGGTATCGTGCATGCATGACTTGTGGGATCGCGCGGGCAGATCAGAAGACCCGGGGCGTCTGCTGTCTACTAGATTCTAGAAGGCGCTTTCGGGTAATGATGATCCTGGATGCGGATGTATTGTTGCTGCTGTGGCTTGGGCTTGTCGAATTGCTGGTAGTACGAGAAAGATTCAGTGCGGTGAAGTTTGTGGGGGAGACGATGAGAGGTGGAACCAGATTTGGACCTTTTCATTCTAGCGTCTTCGGCAGAGCCCCGGGCGTTCCTTTTTACTGGACCCGAGGCGCAGAAAACCCCCTGATCGACACGCCAAGCGAGATTATTTAAGGGGGCTGAGGGGAGGGGGAAGGGAGTGGTAGATGGGGGCTAGATATTTGGACCTGAGACCCCAGTTTACTGAAGAATATTAAAGAGCTGGAAAGTCACTCTTCTGAGATTTTGCTATGAAAAGTGCCTATTTTGCAGCGCGAGTGCATTGCTTTAGCATCGGCCCTCGAAGACCCCACCCTACTTCCATGCCCCAATGTTGCCAGGTACAATGGGCAAGTTTGGAAGTCTATATTGCTATCTCGACTGAAGTGGTGTGCCCTTCGTCGTGTTTCCCATACATTCTTGGGTCGCAGCTAATAAGGTCAATGATGTGGGCTGCAACCAAAATTTGTTTCTCACAGAAGAAGTGGCAGTCCATTTCTGAATTTGAGGTATGCATATCCCCGACTCGCCCTTTCCTTCACTTTTTCTACAGCTTCAAATTCACAATTTCTTAATCTACGCTTCCATTTTTCTTTCCAACTTCTGTCTCTCCAAACCCTTCAAACCTTCCTCGGAACGTGGATACCGTGCAACAACTCCAGAAATCCGGACCGATGGAGACCGAATCAACATCTGGAATATCCGAATCTAACTGCTTCCTGCAGCTTACCGCGGCTATGGAAAGCCGTCCAAGAGTCTCAAATTCAGAACCCTCAAGCCCAGCAAGCCCAGCTTCGTCGAAAAAATCTTTCATAAAGCTCACAAGCGATATCCATCACCGCTCGGCAACCTTGAAAGTCATCTCTGATGCATGCATTCAAACTCTATCTTGACTCATCCAGGAGAAGTTATCGACAAAAGGTTCGCACTCACTCAGTCAACACTTGAGCATATCTGAACGGGCTGCCAGCGGGGTTTCCAGCGCTTCCACAGCCCAAACCTGCAACACCAGAACAGAAATCTAAATCTAAGCAGCTGGCTAAGAGCCGTGGAAAGGTCTCACGTGCAAGAGCTATTGAATTGGCAACGCCAAAACGAGTGAACAATAATTTGCTGTAACCGACCGCTTTGAGCGCGCCGTCATACGATCTCTCACCGATTAGGAAACTAGCAACTGGGCTCCAGTGCATGATCCTCCAGTCTTTGACTACCAACGGGATCAAGAACATCAGACTGGCCTCTCGTTCTTGGTCTGCGGCCGCCATTGAGTCCTTCTTGCGAGGCCGCTTCTCCGTTCGACTAAATGAAAAGAGTGTGTCTCGAATCGACTTTCTTGACTTGGCCAAACTCGAAAGATTGTGTCGACACCCACTATTTTCCAAGGATATTCGATATTTAAAACTTCATGGCTATGATATGTCTCGGGACATGTTTTTGCACCGTCTACGGATTCAAAAGAGGATATCGACACGGAAACAATGGGAGGCAGTGCTCTACCCAAGAATAAGCAAAAGTGGGGAGCAAGGGAAAGAAGAAAAAGTCGACTGACCCACTCAAGATGATTGCAACCGGTCAATACTCGAGATGATATTGCCAGAGCTCCCAAACTTCTTCGAAATCTGCATATCAGCAATGATATGTCGATCCAGGGATGGTGACCCTGTTTTGAATCCCTGTTGACATTTGGTCAGGCATAACGGGTGTAGGAAAGATCTCAGCGATCCTGCTTTTACCTTCGCACGGCAGAGATGTACCGCTGTTCTTCTCGCAGCAAGCAAACTCAAAAGCTCTTTTCGCTCGCTCTACATTGAGTGCCTACCTCTTGAGTGTTTCTGGACCACAGAAATCCTTGCTCTGGTGCGGGAAGGACTATCGGAGGCTTACGATATCCTCGAGGGAATTGAAACCACGAAGCAAACGATGTCAAAAGTAGAGTGGCTGAACTTGGGTCTAGGGACCAATCTCGGGACCAATCCTCACGATGCCCCTTGCCCATATCCGGACGACAACTGGATCTTCCTCACTAAGCAGCCGGGTAACTGGTTAGGGTGCTTCCAAAACCTCCGCTATCTAAAGCTATCTCTCCAGTGGCAAGAGACACACCTATATTTGGCCTTCATGGAAGATCTTCAAACAGTTCTGTCTACCGTTACGTTTCCTCAATTCATCCAACTGCGCTTAGAGTATTTGACATTTAGACAACCCGAGATCTTACCCTTTATTCTGAACCATTCCTCGACCCTAAGATACCTCAGAATCGGGCCACGTGATTGTCTGCCAGAGGGAGAAGGAGACAACGGCGCAAAGAGATCCCTTACAAAGACCAGTGGCCAAATGAAAAAGCTTGAAAAGTCCTCCACGAGACCATGGCTTACCGGGCATTCCAGGTCCACCAACAATACCGATACATGGCAATGATTCTCCTTGCCCGAACCCGAGACTAGATCAATCAGCACAGCCAAACTTCTCGAGTAGTATGCACTCGGCATCTGTCCTTGGCCATTTATTCCTGAAGAACCAGAACACATGTGGCGGCCGATGTTCATGAGCACACACAACCAATTCTGCAACGTGTCACTGCAAGAACGGAAGAGCTATTTGGAGAAGGGGTGGGAAGCAGTAGTTGGTGAAGGCATTGGCCGAAATGGGGATTCGGAGATCTACTCTGAACAAAAGATGAATAACGAAGGAGCAGACATTGGAGACGAGCACTTCGAAGTGGATCCAGACGCTCAAGATGTTGCTTCCCTTAACCACTTACTTGAGATGGAATCCCGGAGTTCTAACGAACATCTTAAAGGGCAATCAGGTCTGCTGAAGACAAATGATCTACCAGTATTTGCAAACTCTCGACCTCGGTATTCCCAGTCTTAGGAAGGATCGATCCTTCTTGCTCCCAGAGAGGGGCCTTGATTCTGACCAAACCTAGCCTCGCCTGGGGTTCAGGCAGGCTAGGTAGAGATATATTAAACACGGTGATGTACGTGATCATGAGTCCAGAACAGATCATTTTCCTACTCCAACCTCCGGAATCCTACTAATATTGAATAGTATTCGGAGAGATTGAATCATGATTAAATGAAGAGCAAGACTTTGCATGGGAAATATCTATTATTTTGGAAATGAGACAAAATTATTAAATCCGATTACCTTCATTCGAGGAATACTTCCTTCAGGAATCGTCTTTAATTCCTCTTCTAAAGTCTTTGTGCATCTATTCCGCCAAACTTTCCTTTCCTGTTGCACATAAAAACTTGAATACTATCAAAGATTGCAAACAAAGACTGAGAATACCTGGAACTATCCAATGGCGCCATAAACTCAAGAGAAAATACGAGACAACAAGCGACATTCATATCTCCTAACCTACAAAACACTTTTAGTCCCCGTCTTCCCCTTAAGCACAACATCTCTCAACCACTCCCCGACAAACTTATTAACCTCCTCCGGCTTCTCCCAAAGCGCCCAATGTCCCGCCTCAACCTCCTCCTTCCTCAAATCACTACAAAACCTCCCCATCTTCGCCCCCAAACTTGGCGGCAGCGCAATATCTTTCGTGCCCGCCACATACAGCACCGGGATCTCCAATTTCCCCCCTTCCTCCCAAAAACCCGCCAAGCTCTTCTCATCCTCGAAATTCAGCTTGTCAGTCCTGTACCAGTTCAGGGGGCCGTGAATTCCATTCCTACTATACTCCTTCACGTAAAAATCCATTTCGTCCTTCGACAAGAGAGGGGAGGGTCCAATGCCCTCTAGATTCTCAAAATGCACGCCCTCGGTAACGCTAAACATCGGCTTCTTGCTCACTGTCCTCCCGCCATACATCCCATTTAAGAACTCCCTGATTTTCGCCTCGCCTATAATGATGGTCTCGACTTCGCCGGAGGCGAGATGGATTTGGTATTTGAAGTTTGGGAGGGTGGAGACCGGGATGTACGTGGAGCGCGGGGGCGCGAAGGGCGAGCAGATTGTGAAGATTGCGGTTATCAGGGTGGGGTGGTGCAAGGCGACGCGGAAGACGACGGCTCCGCCCCAGTCGTGGCCGCCGAGGATGATGGTGGAGAGGGAAAGATGGGAGGCGAGAGCGGCGATGTCGTCGGCGGCGCGCTTGAAGGTGTAGTAAGTGGGGGAGTCAGGGGCGTCGGTCCCGGAGTAGCCCATCATGTTGGGGACTACGACGCGGAGGTTTAGGGAGAGGAGGAGGGGAATTTGGCTAGAAAGTGTTAGTACGTATTTCTTCATGTGAAAGATCTGTGCCAAGACAATTGAGGGGAAAGGTCTTTGAAAGATGGAAGAAACCGTGACTTTTTGTGTAGAAAAGGGGGAGTAAGTGAGGATATATATACTATCGCCATCCCAAAGCCAAATCCGGCCATCCATGGACGAGGAAGATAGTATCTACAGCTTTCTCTTGTGGTTCAGCGAGGATGTAGCCGTATGTGACGCCATTGAGGTTGGCGGTTTTGAATTGGATCCTAGGATCAGTGGGAGTGATCTTGTCAACCATCTTGAAGCAGCCGATGAGAAGAAGGGAATGAGATTGAGGGAAGAGAAACTTTATAAAGACAAGGCTGATGTTGGAAGTGGAGTTTGATGGGTTTGCCCCGGCCCTAAATAGGAACGTTTTATGTGACGCTGTGCCGCAGCGGCGCGTCCGAGCCGAGGTCTTCACCCCGTTGACCTGCTCGGATTCGGGACATTAAGTGCGCCAGCCGGAAACCATTTTGGTGTGATAGAGTTCACATCTTGACGACAGTCGAATATCTTACCAGCTGATAGACATGTGACTCTCCCCTAATGCATAAAAGACCCATTTTCGGGCAATATACAAATCTCAATTGGGCGACAAACGTTGGCCTGACCTCCTTTCTGCTGGGAATAGTCAGATGACTGACTACTGTATCGAGTTGTTTGAGTAACGGCTTTCGTCGCGTTCTGGATCCTGCGTCTCCTGCGCGACTTGCCACCGCTGAGGAATTGTAGAATCAATTTGTAAAATTTGCCGTGGCAGGCCAGAAGGAATGGGAAGAATGCTCCACGTTGATTCCAGTGGTGTACAGGCAGGTGATTATCACCGCAGCTGCCACCAAGCGCCTATTTCATACAAGAAAACCAGTCTCCTAGTGAGATCAATAGATGACAGTGTCCTCCTCATTCTCAAGCACAACCTCACCATTATGCTCTTCCTGAGCTTGTTTCTCAGCCTTGACTTTTTCGGACTGAGGTGCTTGTACAGGGGAAATATTAGTAGTATCAACATTAGAAACAGATGGAGACTCGAGTTGAGGCTCACCCACCGTCTCCTTAGACGCGCCGTTAGTTTTGCTTTCTGCAGAGGAATCCCGTACAGTCTCTTTTGGATGCCGTGTATAAAATTCGTCCACTTCTCGCTCGATGAGTGCTTCTGCGTCGACGATTTGCTTCTTGATGCGATCTTCGTCTCGGGGCAACAATTCCCATGGTTTGTAATACTGGAAAAGTTAGCATTCAATTATCCAGAGGGTAGTGAAACAACATACCAGCTTCGGTTCTGCTTTTGTCGAGAGGAATTGTGCCATTGCAAGCATATTGGAATGCCGTATCCGCATCTGTAAATTGTCAGAACAAAGTGCCTAATTTCCCAACCGTCGTCTACTAACCGACTCCTCATCGAATTTGATTTGCTCCTCCTCTCGTACAGCTTTCAGATTCGCTAGCTTCTCTGCTCTCCGCACCTCATCTGCAGCCTTCTGTTGTTTGGCCTTCTCCTGTTGTCGCTTCTCAATTTCCAAACGCCTTTTCTGTTGACCATTGGGAGTGCTTTGACTCAAGGTACTGAGAAGCCCACCGAATAACCGCTGACCACGTTTCCTCTCTTCTACAACACTGCTCTTCCTCCGTTCTCGGTTTGGATCTCTGGCTTGATCCTTCTCTGGGAGCGCATCTTCCTCGGCTTTGATTGCTTTTGGCGAGTCATGTATGGCAGTGGGGGAGTGAGAGCTTGGATCGAGGGAAAGTCGAGGACGTTTGGATGTTGAGTCCGACGCTGAGGATTGTCTTCGTTTCGTAGGTGGGGATTTAGGTGGCTCGACTTCGGGGGGAACGACTGCGGACGCGATTGGGCTGGAGAGATGTTAGCTTTTGATTCATCGGTTAAACTGATTGACATACCCAGCATTGTCCGCCATCTGGACTACTGCTTCCAAGGGATATTATTCCGTTGTTTCTTGCAGCCGCGGTCCTGAATATTGTAAGCAGGCTGAAGGTTCGAGTACTTTGACTGTCTCAACTTGGTTAGCGTGTGGTCCGTGCTTAGCAAGCGGGAGGCTGTAAATTTTGGTGGCGTTGATGTTTTAAAAATCAAAGATGTCCTTCTCAAGCTTCGGAAACAACAACGTCCTGCACAACGAAATTGAAGGTGACCTCTTGAAGCTTCACATTACTTAGAGAGTCAAATTAGCGGACTTCCCGTTCCAGAACAACCTCAAAACCTCGACCATGTCTCGCCATCATCCGTAAGTCCCCCGTCCCTACCCCTTCCGGCCCTACTTATCTACTACTTATCTACTAACTTCTCTACCAGCGATCTCGTTATGTGCCGCAAACAATCAGGCATTGCCATCGGACGTCTCTGCGACAAGTGTGACGGCAAATGCCCAGTCTGCGACTCCTACGTTCGCCCCACGACCCTCGTCCGAATCTGCGATGAATGCAGCTTTGGAAACTACCAAAACAAATGTGTTGTCTGCGGTGGAGAGGTACGTCTACTGAGATCTTAGAATTTGATAGGAAGTGTTAACCTATCAAACAGGGCATTTCGGACGCTTTCTACTGCTTCGAGTGCACGCGGTTGGAGAAAGACAGAGATGGATGCCCAAAGATCATAAACTTAGGCTCGAGCCGTACGGATCTGTTCTACCAGTGTGTCCAACTCCTCCCGCATGGGTTTTTGTTGCTAACAAGAGGATAGGAAAAAGAATTTTCGAAATCACTAGCAGGATCGGGCTTAGGTTTTTATCAGGGTTGAAAAGCGCTGGAGTTTGGGCCCGACGAGCTTTGGCACCATCGGCGCACTGGCTTTAACAAAAAGGAGCGCTAAGAATATGACAGGTGCACCGTCTTATGTTGAGCCCTATGGTTTAGCCGGCACTATGCTCCATGGGCTTTCGCGGGTTAGACTAGGTGGAAACATGTCGTTCATGAACGTCACTAACCCATCAATTCACAGAGGTATGTGAGCGCAGGAGTATTGTTGAAGTTTAGATTTAACAATTCAAGGCCTCACTTCTGCATGCCAAAATATCCATTCTTTCCATCAATGCCTGGCTTTTTCAACCCCTTCCGTTCTCCTTCCTCCCCCGATATGTTTCAACGACTCTTCAGCGCGAGACAGACACCGCCTCCAGAAAGGCCAGAACTCTCCAGTGGCCATACCGGCATTTTGGAAGATTGTATAACAACCACTCGCACGGATATATTCCAGCTCGAGCGGAGGATCAAAGCCCTTAACGCAAATGTCCTGGCCATTTGCTACTGTATAAAGAACAAACAGCCATCCTTCGTGCCCCCAACTGCCGTTCGCCTCCCTGAGGTATTCCAAACGGAAGCCATTCCATCTCCTTTCAAAGGCTCGCCGAAGAAGTCAGCCAGGAAATGGCCATCTATTCCACTGCTTCGTTCCAATAGTCCACCAAACGAGGCCAAGGTACTAAATCGTCCTTCTCAAATTGAACGCCCCGCCGATGTTCCTGAAGCCGAGAGAGAGATTCCTTCACCGACAAGAATCGATTGTGAAGATATGGTTTTGATGGCGAATGGGAAAGCGGAGCCTCAAGTTCAACTTAACTTCCTGGTCTTGAAGAAGGCAGAAATGGAGGTCGAGGTGGGGAGATTGGAAAGTGATCTTGTGTTTTGGGCTGGCGTCTACCACGATATCAAGATCGCACACCGAAAGAAAAGCGACAAGGAGGAAAAGAGGAAGCCGTCTTTTCAGACCAGGAATCCGCCACGGCCCTCTTTGCTACGGGAGCCTTCCTTCCATTCCAATCCGATCTCTAACAACCATGCCGAAAGTATGAGTATCCCGACTTCGGCGCCATTTATAATTTCACGAAAGGAGGTCCCATCAAAGAATTGACTGCGAGGGTTAAGGCTACCTCCTTGTTCTCATCAACGCTGGGCCGAAGCCACAAAAACTCGTGGTCCCAAGTCAATGACCTGTTTATGACGGAAGGTAGTGGCTCGAGGGCAAGAGGAACGGGGTCGACTACAAAGTTTGGGACAGGAAATCATGCGAAACATGACCATACGCGCGATGATTTAAGGGTCGATTTGAGGGTGCGAAGGAGGAGTTGGGGAGAGAATCACTGAATTGAGACACGGTAGAATGAATCATGGGAGCCTGTTGTGTTACGGAAAGAATCGTTTATGAATACTTCATAATTTACGCTTCCAGCCACCCCCATATTTCCCCGAGTCGCGTACTGGTTCCGCCCTGCTGGCCGAGGTAATTCTTCCACAATGTCTCTTCTCAGCGAACCCTCTTATCAGCGCCAAAGGCCACCACAATCGTGAAAGGGCTCCACATGAACTTCCACAAGGAGTAGCAGGGTCCTTCATGATGCTTGTGATTGCCCCAAGCCGTTTGAAGGGCCTTGATATATGCTTCACGTGCTTCCTTGGTGATTGGATCATCGCTGAGTGCCTCGCGCTCGTGTTCCTGAAAACATTCTACTCTCTTCTCCAGCATCTTGAGCCGTTCGTTCCGCCCATCTCCAACGGCAAGGAGATGGATGATATGGGATTGCCTCCAGAGAAGATCGCAGTGGGAATATATCACTCCCCGGGTTGCAGCAGTGGCTCAAAAATGGCTCTTCTAGTAGAAAATTTGACAGCTATCTTGGCTACCACCAAGCGTGGCAAGACATAGTGCAAGATTTCTCCTCGCGATTCCTTTCTAAGGACACAAACTCAACGCGATATCTGGACTGGCGCGGTCGATTCTTCAGTAGTTGCAACATTCGGATTTACCTTCATACGAAAAAACCGAATGGACGCTTACTAGAGATCATGAAGAATGTGTCGCAGGAATGTGGAAGAGATGCTTTAACTGTGGCCTAACATGGGCTGCAGAGACGAAGATAACCCGGAAGCTTACGCCGAGCACGAGCGGCCCTCTCAATACTGTGCGCCAACTTGGTCCTGGGCATCGATCAAGGGCCCGATCCTCTTCAAGTATTGGGATGAGGCGGGTCCGTGGAGCGCTAAATATAAAAGGATGGCCAGACATACTCGACTCGATTCGTGGGGTTCTGAGCCGATTTTGAAGTCTGATCCGACAGGTCCCATGAATAGCACATGTTATGATGACCGAGCTGTTGGTTCAAGTGGACCTAGCAGTCCTTGATGGCTCTGCAGGGCCTGGAACCTTGTTGAACCTACTGGATGAGGCTAAACCAACCAAAACTTGCCTTGTGCGCGCCGAGTTCTTGAAGATTTTTGGGGTAGTCTTGGATGTTATGACCCAAACAACTCTCTGGTCCAGGGACGCGCAACATGGCTGCTAGGTTCGAAGTGCATGCACCAAAGTAATGCTGCTCGTGGGGTGGAGATGGACGAAGCAACGATGTAAATTCTACTAGCAAGCGCTATTACTTCTACTTGCAGCTGTTCACTTGGGAGGATGGTTCCGGCATGTTCCCAGAATGGCATCGTATTTCTCCACATAGTTTTACCTTCTACTAGAAAAACTCCCTGGTAAAGAAGCTCTATACGAGAGGGCTGGCATTGGTTGGGAGGAGGGAAAGGGGAGGCATAATCCCAAATGTAAGCTGTTTCAATGCTCTAAAACTTGTATGGTTAAAATCATTTAGCGCCATTGTCGTCAATTACTCATAGCCTAATCAAGATGTTGTATTTTGGTGGCCAACTAGGAATTTGGCCTCACGAAATTGCTTGATGCGTGCAACTGACGTGCAGGCAGAGGTGTTTGGAGGCAGTTTGCATAGTTGAACTGGCGGCTGTGCTATCTCCCCTCCTCTATCCTCTCCCTTCACTTTCCTCTTGGCCCTTCGCTGGGGCTCGGGGTTAACTTTGCTGCTGTTCCCTCACCAGCTTTGTTCCCTGGCCCCCGTACCCATCTTCGCAGAAGGCCGAAAGCTGTAGATGTCGAGACAGAAGGTATTGAGGAAGGAGGAGGTGGGGTCGGAGGCGTTGTAGGGGGAGTAGAGCCTTTGTAAGTGTTGACGTGGGTGGGTGGTGGTGTTTGCTAGGAGTGTTCACTGGCCAACCGCCCAGACCACTCAACCCCCAAATTTTTATTTCACCACAACAGTAATATAGAAGCAAACTTTTGAGTAGATATTCGCAATCAGCGAGCTTGGAAGACTAATCTTACAAGTTTAGGGAACTTTCTAAGCACTTTGAAAGTTCTCAAATTTTTGTGTCCTGACAGGGGTAAAAGTGGGCGTTGAGTGGTCTGGGTGGTTCCGAGTTGAGGCGCTTGTCGGAGGGTTTTGGCGAACAGCGCCGATGGTATCGCCGCGACCACGAGACTTCTCCATGCCCTTTCACAAACTAATCAACTAATCTCTAGGTCTTTTGTGCGAAGCAAGAGCCTCGAGCAATTAAAGGATCTTTGATCGGTAGCATTGACGAATTTTGCATCATTTAACACCTTAACACGCTGGGGATGCTGAAACCAGGGACCAAACTTGCGAAAGCTTGACCAGCCTAAAGGTCGTCCCCGTTCCCGTATCAATCCACCAGACCGGCGGTCTTTATTGTAGCACGTTAAGTGAGCAATTTCAGATTATATTATTATCGTTGACCTAATCCTGCTTACTTTGCACGCTTGGAAGATGCGTTCCATCATATCCAGCTCGCGTCTTTCCCCGCTTCCCGAGTGTGCAACGCGGAGTATGATCCCAGAGCTTTTACACAATGGTACTTCCTACTTCCTTGTCTTGTCTCGATCAAGCTCTACTTTCCTAGGCCAAGAGTAAGGCTGAAAGGAACACCAATTAGCAATTCGGAATGTCACCACCATGGCAAAAGCCGTTGTCTCAAGCCACAGCTGATCTCAAAATTCAATAAATAATGAAGGCGAGAATCTTGGCAACATTCCGAGTGCTCTCAGTGGGGATGTTCGAGATCCCCACTGGCGGTATGTGGAGCGGACTGCTTTCAAGAGTCGAACCTAAATCTGCCTTCTTTCGCGCGCTGAAGAATCCATTCGTATCTATGAAACGATGATGCTTCTGGTTCTCCTCGCCGTCGCAGTCCTTCTCATATCACCCTCCTCTTGTAGTCCTGAGGCTTTTTTTCATCAGTATTACAAGCGACAAGCTCCTCCTGATCAGTTCACTGGAAAGCCTTCCGCTCCAACATTGCAATGGTTTCCATGCTATCCTGATACTTTCCCCCAACCTGAATGTGCCAGGTGCTTCATCCCATCCACGAAAATATCCGAAAAACATACTGACTATCTAGGCTCGAGGTTCCATATGACTACTCCAAGCCTGTTCCAGGCGATATCTTCAAGCTAGCAATTGTCAAGTTCCCGGCCGACCGAACTGTTCCTTACAAAGGCATCCAGTTCCTAAGTTTCCTCAACCCACCGTTCGTGGAAAACATTGCCAGCTTTCCCTTTCCCTTCACTCAAGGTCTCCTAGCTGGATACGATCTGATTTCCTGGGATCCACGTGCCGTTGGTCATACTGAGCCAGGATTGAAATGCTTTGCAGATGATACTGCTCAAGCAGCTTACGCAGACTTCCTCTTCAGTGATCAGTTCACGCCGTATGGAGGGTTCAATGGCACTTTTCCGGCCACGGACAAGAATATCAAGGCGAACATCAAGTCTGTGACAGACACGTTCAAGAAGTTGAGTGATGGTTGTGTGACGTACTCTTCGAACATTCTTCCGTACATGGGAACTGCAGACAATGCACGAGATCTCCATAAAATAGTCTCCCTTCTACCCGCTGGCCAGAAAATCATGACTTACTACGGTCCAGCATCCGTTATAGGTCTCACTTATGCAGCAATGTACCCGACCGGCTTTGACAGCATGACATTCGACGGCGCCGTCAACGTTGAAGAGCTTTACGCAACCGGATTGAATAGCCCTAGCGCAGTCCAAGACGGAGACAAGGCCCTTCAAATGTTCTTTGACAGCTGCGTAGCTGCCGGCCCCAATACCTGCGATCCCACTACAAACTTCCTCTTCTGTCCTTCCAACGGATGTTACTTCTGGAGGCCCACGGAAAAGGAAGTGAAGGTAAGAGCCCGCTGCCAGATATTCAAACAATGAGAAATGCTGAAGATGCTAGGCACGATACGAAGCTCTGAAGGCAAAATTCTACTATAAGCCGTTCAAATCAGTGCCTCCAAACCCCATTTGCGGAGACTGCACATTGACATACTCGGCAATATCTCACTACCTAGCGAGCGCGCTCGATTTACCGGCCTTATTCCAAGATCTCGTTGCCCGTGTCTCGAAAGCACTGCTGGAGATTGAAACCGGTTCAGCATTTCCTATTGGAGAAGTGGAATTCTTTTCTGATGCATTTCCACACGAAGTGGTTGCTTATGATAGGATCTTGCCCTGCCTGGACGCGAAGAGCGTGATTCGGAGTACGGACGGATTGGTGGATCATATGAAGCTGATGAACAAGACTAGCAGTCAGAATGGTTTGGCCGTTGCTGCACAAGAGGCAATGTGTAGCAGTATGTATTCCCCGCACGTTTCGGGCACAATAGAGTAGATTGATCACTCGTAACTGACTATGGCTGTAGCATTCCCAAGGAACGTCAACCTCAAGCACCGCTTCACGGGAGATTTCACCACAAAGAAGCATAACGCCATGGTTTTCATTTCCAATACCGCAGATCCAGAGGAGTCACGCGCAAAGTGCGTGCCCCAAACCCACCTCAGCTTTAGTATTAGCTCACTGACAACCACACAGCGCAAGAGCCATCGCCTCCCGCTTTGCCAACGCCCGCTTCATCACAGTCAATGAATTCGGGGTAGATTCCCCCCATTTCCCTCCCAGACACAAGATTCCAAAATTGGATGCTGACGAAATGAGTCAGATGACCTCCTTCTTCTCTGGATTTTCGGCTTGTAAGCAAACTCTTCTTGATAATTGGAGGACTACTGGTGTGTTACCGCCTCGGAATAGTGTTTGTAATGATGTCGTCGCTGGACCTTTCAATGGAGGGTATCCTTGATTCTTCATGGCCTCTTTGTTACTCGCGTCTGCGATGTGCCAGCTCAGTCATATGGAAGACCGTTATTCCCGATATCGCTCGGAAACCACGGAAGTCAAATGTTCTTTCTTCCCCTTCAATACAAGAGCAGTCGACCTTCCAAGGCTGTAAAGAAGTCATCGGATGCATCCTCCCTGGTAGTCACGTGATGACACAATCTCGACCCCTCGAGCCATTGACATCCATCTATCTAGACTCGAAGCCATCTCCATTGTTTCTTCCATTCCTTCCCACTGATTGGCCCACACGAAAATATCTCAACACACCATCCCAAACTCCGGGGCTCCACCATCCCCGGAAGTCTCTAGCGGGAGATCGTTCCCCTGATCCGAGACCCCACTCCTCACCGATTTTCTCAATCCCCACTGACTCGTCACCCAGTCGGCCTCCGGCCCTCCTGTAACCCCGAGTCTGGGTTTTCAACACTTGTGCCTCACCCCTCCCCATACCTCTATTTTCTAATCATCTCCCCTTCCCTTCTTCGCTTCTCCACGTACCCGTTTATTTGTTTACTCATCTCGATACTCTCCTTTTCGAATACATCAACACATTGCACTACAAGCGAGATGGGATCCTGCCTCACCCGCCTAAAAAAAGAGATGGCAGCGCCACCTCAGAATAACGGCAACTGGAATTCTCTTTCCCCGCAACGGCCAGATGCATATGCTCCCAAACCCAGGCAACAAGTGCAGAAGGTGCGGGTTCCAGGGACGATCGGTGCGCAGTTGGGCAGGATAGAGACACCGAGTGGGATCCCGGGGCTGACGTTTGATCATGCTGGACGGCCTGTGTGAGTTATTCTATTTTTGTTAAATTGACTGTAGTAGTGCGGGAATGCGAATGAGGCTGATGTTGAGATACAGGTGGCGGGAGGAGAATGCGGTCAAGGCGGAGACGGAGCATAGGGAGAATAGATGGTGAAATATTTCATGTTGGGGAGATGGGTGTGGTTGAGATGTTGACACGGGGATACAAATGGGAAAAAACGAAAACGCCGCACGGGAAGCCTCACCATCTCCGGCTTGGAGGATATCGCCACGCGGGGGTTGTGATGAAGCTTGAGGGGATAAATGAGGATATGAGGAATTGGGAGTACGGCTTTGCGAGAAAGGGAAATGGTTTGAATTGGAGCTTGGGATCGTAGAAGAATAAAATTTTGCTTTCGGACTGGCCCCAAGCGCGTACCAATATCCAATTGAACGGGGGAATATGAACAAGGTTCCGAAGCCTCTGAATCCATGAATTTGGCGATCCCAGTCTTCGATTTTCCCCTTTGATGTCAAACATCTGAACAGGTTTTGAACAAACGAGGCTATGCAGTAACAAATGATTGCTTCGGTACAATACAAACATCTCCAAGCACTGCTCGTTGATAGAATAGAAAGTCTCGCACACACACATCCGTCTCAGCAAAAGAAAGCTCTCCCTCCCTGCATGTGCTTCCCCAGTCATCCTCCTCCAATCCCAAAACCCCTTCCCAATGAATACAAAGTCTCCTCTGCTCCACCTTCCTCTCTTCAATTGACAAAAGAGAGGGAATCTATTATGTTGACACATGGCGCGGAGATATCTATGTACTGTATTGCCGTGACCCATGAAGTCCATTACTCATCGGACTAAACACGTAGTTTGTATGTATTGCAGGGTCTCCTACCCCATTCAATGTGCGGCTCAGCCTGATGAATAAATTCTTTTCTTTTTTCGCTCTTCTTTCTCCTCGAGAGAATTCTTTACCTTCGCGTGCTTCTCTTCCAGAGAGCATCGTTGTCGTCCCCAGCCCCAGTCTGGTGTCTTGGCCGGGGCCGGGTATCATATTTCGTTCATCTATCGTTCGCAAATCTGGATGTGGCGGGATATACCCATCTCGTTTTCGTCTCGGTTGCATGGGTGGTGTTCGGGCCGGCATCAGGGGTCGGGAATCTGTCGATCTAGGAGCCGGGAAACCCCTTCTTCATATAACCCAACGAAGAAGCACGCGAGGCAACTGATGAACGCCCTGAAACCCGCCCACACAACCAACTCCATCAACTCTCATCCTTTTCTTTCTCCTCGCCATTCCCTTTCCCCTTCTCACTGCCTCCATTCCCACCAGCGCTGCCATCACTTGGCCCCCCCACTGCCGCCGTTACCTCCATCGCCTCCATTCCCACCGCCAGCCAACATCTTCTCAAACTCCTCTTCATCCTCGCTATCATTCCTTGGGCCCTCTGGGAAGACCCCCGAAGTCGCCCGGGTAGAATGTAAAATCGGCGTCCTGCCCATCCCGCCCTCACCACTCCTCTCCCTCGATCCATCATTATCATCATACCCACTAATCTCACTACCCATAGTCTCGCCACTCTCCCTCTCCTCTGCCCCTCCCCTGCCTAACGGCCGGACAACAGGCAGGCCAAGTCGTCCTGCAGAAGCAGCCATCGCAGACAATCTTTGACTTTGCGCCTGCTCCTGCAACGCAGCATGGTACATCGGCACCCATTGCAACGTAGGTTGACTCCTCCTCAACGGCTGCTGCTGCACGCTCGGCGGCGGTGTAATTGGAGACGAACTCCTCGCATCCCCTCCATCCGTGAAGCTCGCTAGGACTGACATCCAAGTCTTGTTTTCCGGGAGACCCAGGTTCTCGCAGAGCAGCGTCGTCCATCCAGCGACAGTAACGTAAGCCGAATCGCAGATGGCATGTGGTAATCGTCCGCCGTTATTATAAATGAATATTGTGATCCGGCACCAAAAGAATGTAAGGTTCTCCCAAGCCTCCGATTAAATGAATGTGCTGCCCAGCATTGAAAGAATATAAGTGACTATCTAGTCCGTCGTATCGTCTGTCTGTCCTTCGATCGAGAAACCAAACGTAAGCTCATGATGGCATCAGGAACGAACTGAACACCGATGTTCAGTGAGGACAGTTTCAGATACACGGGTCCGTCGTGGCAGGAAACTAGAAAGAAAGAAAGGAACACCACTCGGCAAGTGCGGGATAATGGGAAGAAGTATGAATGAGCTTGCTTCTCAAAAATAGGTTAAGGAAGGAAAAAAGAACTGAATCTAAGCAGAAAGCAGAGGGCAATGATATCGCATTAGCCAGGCAATGAAAGGTCCGACGACATCGGAAGCTTCCTAGCCAGCCAGGCTGCACCGAGAACTTCTTCGAGCAAGGTACGGCAGCGAACCTTGCCTTTGCCGTTGCTGAAAAGAAGAAATTGATGCTCAGGTGCGAGCTGTCTGACAGAGCTCCCTGGCCCTTGCAATAGCTCCCCTGCAACACATCACCCGCCGATTAGCGGTCTCTTATTGACACTCGGTCCATAAATCTCCATGAGTGGCATTCCGGCATCTCGGACCCACCACTCGCACCTCAAAGTCGCGCGGCTCTGAAACCCGGCGAACCTCTGTCTGTGCATGGTCGTGAAATGGCGGGTACACGTGACCCCGTTTCTCAAGTTGGGGGATCGACGTCAGGGGTAACGCCCCCCTGAGACGAGATGCACGGTCAATTTTGATGTCGAGAGAAGTTGCGTGCCGGAAGATTGCGAGGAGATGGGATGGAAGCTTATCCGCTTCTCACCACGAGTGCATGGCAAGGAGCGCCAATTGAAATTGGTGGTGCCCGATCCAGCCAGCGTGACACCCATAACATGTGTCAAAAAGAATTTGTGGGTCCAGTATCTCAAGCATACCATCGACCTCGAGGCCGCTCATTCGATCGGTAGCCAGGAGAGATCGGATGGTATTGCGGTCAGACCTCGCTGTCGGTTCTTTTTTGTGTGGGAAGATGGGACGAACGTGGATCCGAAGCACTCACCTCAGCGTCTGATTAGAAGAACACCGAACCTTGCAGCACCTTGCAGCAATTCGAATATTCCATCTTCTACGCCATCATGCCGCATGGCGGCTTCCACTCAGATCGTTCGCACAGAGGTGCATTGCTTAAGACAGCGTACATATACCCTCACGTTAAGACGTTAACATGTTTCATATATTTATGTCAACCAGACACGCCATCTACAGGACAGATCAAAGATCAACAAATGTATTGCTCTGCTCGCCTAGGAACCCGCAATCTGTAAGTGAATGCAACGTGGACAGCTTGTCAGAGACTCGACGTAGTTCGAGCATAAGGGCACTTGTCCGGCTCCGCCGATTGACCCGCCCAAATCATCATGCCACATTTTTTCCGAAGATGAATCACGCCATCAGCACAAGGCTGATTAGTTCTCATGAGTTTACAGTACTTCTTAGAAACGACGATGTACCCCTCAATTTACAAGTGAATCCAATGTACACGCTTTAGAACAGGTAAGAAAAAGACAAGTCTATGTTTGGCGCAAGAACTTGAGGGCCTCTTCCCTCTCCGCAGCGGGCAACATGCTGAGAACCTGCTGCACACCCTTCAGTCCTCCCTTGTGGTTTCCTCTCAACAGACTAGCAACATCGAACGCAACTCCTTCAGTCTTCAATGCCTCAACCTTTTCATGTACAGTCTTTCTGTTCTCCTCATACCACATAGCAACATCATGATCTGCGTGACTGAAGTCCGGGATGCCGGTCCAAGCCGCAAGAGTCTCAATGTTGCGGGCTCGCGACGAAAGAGGGTTCTTGGACGTTGATGACATGCGTCTCAAGATGTATTCCTCGTTGACACGGCGGCGAACACGCCAGTAGAAGAATCGTCGTGCCTCTCTCCATTGTAGTGATTGTCTGATGACATCCTTGGCTTTCATTCGGCCGGCTCGGTCATGGAGATCCGCAAATTGTAGCGAGACTTGCATGTAAACTGGTAAGAGTAATTGCTCGCGAGCAGTTGCTTTCACCTTGACCTCACTCAGCTGCTCTGGGCTCAAGGACTTGTCTGCCAGCTGCTTGCGAAGAGCACCGTATTCTGGATCCAAGCGAGCCATAGTCTCCAGCTGCTTATCCCGGCGGTACCTGATGTTGACAATACCTTCCGGTTCCAGAATACCGCCACGTGAGTCTTCGTCAGCATACATCTCCATGTATTGCGGGTTGATCGTTGGATCGACAACAACCTGAGACCATTAGCAACTATCAGACGATACTTTTAGATAAGGACTTACCCATGAACCACCACGCAGCTCTCCAAATGGCGGGATGTAGACAAAGATCGGTTGCTCATACTTGACAAGCGCATCGACGATGTAAGATCCATACTTGAGCACCTCATTGTACATATCGCGCTGGCCACCTGAGAAACCTCTCCAGTTCGCCAAGATCATCAATGGCAACTGCTCGCCGTTGTTGAAGTCCCGGATGGCCTGTGCAGTCTTGAAAGCGGAGTTCGGGTACCAGACTCCGCCAGCTTCATTGGTGATCTGTTCCATCGAATCTGGATTAGCCGGATCAGCTGGCATGATATTCTCCACAGATCGAGTTTCAACAGCGATAACACCCATGGGGATGCCACCGAGGCGAGCGCGACCCACAACAACGGTCTTGGCCCATCCTCCAAGTGTCTCGACGAAAGAATCCTTATCGAAAAGTCCAGGCATGAATCCTTCCTCGTCCTCCTTGCCGCCAATCAACCATCTCACGTCGTATGGCTGCTTCGCAGGTGGAGTATAGACAATGTCTCGATCCCAAGAGTCCACAGCGGGTCCGATTGGAAGTGGACTATTTCTCTTGTCCGGGACGTAGGCCATCCACTCGACGATCTTGGAAACACCCTCGAAATCATCATTGGCGGTCATATGAGAGACACCGTTCTTGTACATGATTTGAGTACCACCAAGTTGTAAGTTGGAGGTGTAGACTTCACGACCGAGAAGCTTGTTGAGAGCGGGAGCACCAGTCAAGATAATTGGTTGGCCCTCGATCTGGATAGCACGCTGGCCAAGGCGGACCAGGTAGGCACCAATACCGACCGATCGACAAGTGACCAAAGTGATGGTAAAGATGTCCTCGTAAGCTCTGCTTGTTGCACCGGCAATTAAACCGGAGCCCTTCAAACACTCAACACCAAGACCGTCTTCAGCACCAACAATGGTTGTGATTCGGTGTCTTGTCTCCCCATCCTCGACAATTTCTTCGGTGATGACATCCTTGGTCTTACCATCCTCGAATCGCTTCTTGGCATCTTTGTTCAAGTAGAGATACTTGAAACCAGCCTCTGGCTTTGCGGGATCATTCCATGCGACATTGAAGTGAGGGATGAGCTCCTCAGCCATGCCAATACGGGCACCAGAGTTGGCAGAAAGGTAGATGCGAGGGATACCAAGCTTTCTCGCAAGCTCCGTGCACTTGTGGAAGAACTGATCTTCCTTGGGTCCGAAGCTACCAATTTGGAAAGTGATGTCGTTGGCGATGATCACGAACTTTCGGCCACGGGGATACTCGGGGGTTCGTGCAGTGACGATCCAGCCAACCATACCGTGAGTGTTGGTTCCTGGCTCACGGACGACTTCAGCAAGGTTGTCTTGATCATCCAAGACCAGTTCACTGTAGTCAATACACTCGCCAGTTGGCGGTTGCTTGTCACCCAGGGAGGAATGCTTCTTAACAGCCTTGACCCAGCTGTTTTGAATGGCCTGCCTGAATAGCTCTGGGAAATCGTAGACGTATTGCGTGCCCATAAGATGGGCCTTGTACCGCTTTGGCTGCAACCACTCTTTGGTGGGGTATGGTGTCGATACTGGTCGCAAGTGCATGGAGCCAATCTTGTTTGTGCCTCCAATGCTCTGGAAGACCCAGTCACCGCCCTTCTCAGACTTGCGCTCAGCATACATCTCAACTTGAATGACATATCCTGAAGTGTTCGTAATGACAACACGAAGAGGGTATGGCATGCCAGTTGTGGGCTCCGTGCAAATGATGCGAATTTCAGCACCAGTGACACGGAGACGCCAGAGACGGCGGCCGAAACGTTCCAAGAAACCACCAAGGGCATGCTCAACCTCAGGTGGCTGAAGAGGGAAGACTGGTGAGAAGTTGATGAAGATGTGGTTGAGATCAGAGTTGTTGTTGCCAATAATTTCAAGAGCATCCAGAATATCGTTCATTAACCTGTCGGATTCCGAAATCAGGTACTCCGCGGTTGGGATCTCATCTCGCAGTCTTCCAGGGCGAACGACAGCACGTGTGAAGTAGCGCTTGTCACCCTCGACGCCCTTGCCAACTGCCTCGTAGATGGAGATGTTCCGGTTTTCGGTGAAGACAGGTTTGATATTGAACTTAGAGAGTCTTCCAAGTTCAAGTTGGAAGGACAAAGCTGGTTCGCTGTGACGGATACTCTGGTCTTCTTCGTATTCGGGTCCTCGGAAGGTGTAGTAACCTGGATAAGATCCATCCTTGCGACCACAGATGAACGTCAATCGGCGAACGCGACGGGCAAGAAGCTCTTCCTTGTAGTCCTTCACAATGAGTTTGATTCTGTTAACAGTTTCGTTGTCACCCAGACTCTCAGCATCCCGGACTGCAACGTTGCAAACTGCTGTGAGTTCATCTTCGTTTGTCAGAGGGGGTGCTGGTGTCTTCCTCTTGCCACCCAAATCTGGCATCAAACCATTCAAAACATTGCGTTTCTTGGAACCAGCAGTAGGGAGCACCTCAAGAGCTCGCATGAGATATTCTTCGGCTTCGTCCAGATACTGAACTGGAACAATGACACCTTTTCGGTTTGGCTCATGGTCGGTCTTGTTTACCAGGTAGGACATGTCGCTGATGGAGCTGACTCGCTTGAACGGGTTGCCACCCTCGTATGATGGAGTAGCAGGTGTAGATGGGGCAGAACCTTGAATAGGCATACCAAGCTCCCCGGCGCCCATTTTTCGGAGAACGAAGTCCCATGAGACGATGAAAGGAGGCTCGGAGGAGTCATTGTGGTACTCAATCTTCTTCAGCGAGTATGCACGATAAGCTCTTCGAATGTAAACCTCCAGAGCAGCGAGTGATACCCAAGGATCTTGGTAGCCGAAGAAAATAGGCAAAACATCGAAGACAGTATACTTCGAGTCGACGACCTCCTTGAGCACGTCCAGATTGGGTTCTCGGTGCTCCCAGCCTGTTTCACCATATCTCGATTCAACGACTGAAGACCGGAGAATGTGCTCCATTTGAGCAGCACGCTCCTCCAATGAAGGCATGGCGCACTGGATGAGCAATTCTCGAGCCTTCAATGCCACCTTTGCGGTTTGTCGAGATTCCAACTCCGTGAGTTTTCGCAAAGCTGGTCGGAAGTATTTCGCGACGTTGCCAGCACTCGGCTTGTTGGGTTTATACTCATCAAGGATAGCCAGAATCAAGTTGTTCTTGGCTCCGACTCTGCTATGGGAAAGCACTGTCTGGACGACCTTTAGGATATCATCCTTGTTCTCTTCTCTGAGCTTTAGAATCACCTCCTCGTCACGAGAAGAGCGACCAGAGAAGAGCCGTTCGACAGAGGCATATTGTTCTAGGAGTCCAGAGAAGATGTCGAACTCGTGAACTTTTTGGCCTTCAGCATATCTATCAAGGACTTCGGTCAGAGGCAAGAGGGTAGTTTTCAGAAGGTCCACATCGCTAGGGGCAACGCTCTCATCGAGGAATTTGCTAAGCGCCTTGGAAAGGTTCTTTGCCGGGAATTCGCCGTTTCGTGTCTTGGCACGGTCCACAATCTGGGTGAAGGTAGCATCAAGGCGTTGGGGCATTCTGGCGTGGAGGGCAGAGAACTGAGCGTTCCACTCGCTGTAAGGCAGATCCGGGTCGCGGAGGACATCGATCAAATCCTTAAGGGTTCCGGCCATAATGACTTGATTATCGAAGCCATCAAGGATATTCTTCAGGATGCTGTGAAGAAGGATGAATCGTTGAGCGGGTTTCGTGCCAACAACTTGAGGTGGTCCAAGATCTGGAATATGACCAAGGAAGGGTTGCGCGGACTTAACCCTCGACGGATCATCAAGAGCAAGTATACCCAGAATATCACCGGCCTCGAGGGTGGCTCCTGGCTGCTTGATAAACTGCACAATACCATCTTCCTGCGCAACGAGAGGCATGTACATCTTCATGACCTCTACTTCAGCGAATGCTTCTCCGGCCTTGATATGTTGTCCATTGTCGACCGTGAACTTGACAAGCTTTCCTGGAGAGGGAGTTCGGAGTTGTGTTGGGTCGTTCTCTTGTTCGAGCAAGCAAGTTTTGCTATCAACACTCAGGCGAGTGGCGCCAACCTCTTCCTTCCAGTAAACGTTGTGACTTCGCCCGCTGATAAGAACAAGGAGACCTCCATCGCTGAGAGCTCGGACACCCACTGCGCACTTGGAGCCGTTGATGAATAAGTGGTAGCTGTCCAGGCTTGATCGAGTAGCCGTGAATTTGTATCTGTGACCGTCGTAGATGAAATCGATAGGGAAGACGGTCTTCAGAATATCTTTCGCAGGCACTTGTCCTTTTTCCAAGCTTGTTCGGTACTCCGCAATGCAGCTTTCGCTAGCAATGTGGGCTTTACAGACAGCGCCACAGACAACGGCCAGCATAGGATCTGGGCGCTCAGCAGTCAACTTATTCGAAATAAGCTCGTCGAGCCAGCCAGTGGTGATGGTATTGCCCTCGAAAGCTGGCGTCTCCAGAAGCTTGATCAAATACTCAACAGTGGTTCGGAAATCACCACGAATGCTCAATTCCTTCAAAGCCACAACCATATGCTTCCGCGATGCTTGTCGATTTTCACCATAGGCGAAAATGTGACCGAATTGACTGTCTGAGAAGCTGTGGATACCACCAGCTGTTCCAACAGAGAAGTAACCCCACACATTGGAGCTACTCCTGAAGTTCAGCTCGTGCATCGTACCGCTGGAAGGCTTGAACCCCTCCCCAGGATCTTCGGATGTGATACGGCAAGCAGTTGTGTGGCCCTTGGGCTGCGGTCTCCGTTGAGTCTGGGAGCTATTCTCCTTGGAGAAATCGAAGTCGATTTCGGTTGAGGTCGAAGGGTCAGCTCCATAAAGTAATCTGATGTCGCGGATTCGGTGCAGAGGGAGGCCCATCGCAATTTGGAGTTGCGCAGCAGGCAAATTTACACCACTGACCATCTCAGTCGTAGGATGCTCGACTTGCAGTCTAGGGTTGAGTTCTAAAAAGTAGAACTTGTCGTCCGCATGCGAATAGAGGTATTCGACAGTACCAGCAGAAACGTAACCCACGAGACGACCCAGACGAACAGCTGCCTTCTCCATAGCCTGGAAAGTCTCTTGTCTCGCAATGGTGACCGGAGCTTCTTCGATGATTTTTTGATGTCGTCGCTGAACGGAACAATCTCTGCCAAAGAGCGAAATATTGTTCCCGTACTCATCAGCAAGTAATTGAACCTCCAAATGTCTCGCATTTCCTGCAAGCTTCATAATGAAGATGGGAGATCCTGGAATTTCGCTGGCGGCAGCTTTATAAAGGGCCTCGAACCCATTCTCGGAATCAGCTTTTCGGATACCCTTTCCACCACCACCTTCTGAAGCCTTGATCATGACCGGGAAACCAATTTCCTTGGCCTTCTCGAGACCTTCTTGCCATGATTGAACACAGCCTTTCATATAGACCGAATCCTCGACTGTGACAATCCCTTCCTCGTTGACGTCCACCTGCTCCACGCCAGTTCCCGACCATGGTATACAAGGGACCTTGGCATGTTGTGCAACGATCGTCGAAGAAATTTTGTCACCGAGCGATCGCATCGCAGAGCCCGGCGGGCCAATAAAAACAATCTTCTTCGGCGACATGGCCAGCGATTCTGGCAGTTTCGGGTTTTCTGAAGCATGGCCCCTATTCAAGTCAACAAAAGTGCCCCAACGACAAAAGAATTATCAGAACACCAACCATCCAGCCCAGACAGCGTGTACGCCCATACGCTCAGCAATATCAACGATTAATTCCACATTTGCGTAATTGTTGTTGTTCGTTCCGCCCGGGACTTCGACGTATTGGTCTGCCATCCGGATATAATCTGCATTTGCCTGCAAATCTTCAGGAGTAGCCATGACGGTGAATTGTATAGCCCTCTCGTCGCCGAAAGTCTCGTAGGCCCATTTTCGCACCGATCGGATCTCCTTGACTGCCGCAATACCGTTATTGGCAATCAGGACCTAGATTTCTCGTAAGTGAAGCTCGTGGTGTTGATTTGCGCTGTGCTCACGTTTGTGATGACGGTGTGGCCATCGTGGGCGGCCACGAAGTCCTTGACTCGACTGGGAGGAGCATTCTCAAGCTTGTTGCCGCCGATAAAGTGGTCTGCCAGCTTGTGCTTTGCTGCGTAGGAGGTTGTGCCGTTCATGATGGGCACGGTGACATTGGCCTTGGTGCCGTTCCCATTGCCATTGATTTCGGCCATTGTGCAGGAAATTGCTGCTCGTTGCAGACGAGCGGGAGAAGAGTCGTCGCCAGTGGTGTATTAGAGAGGAGAACCGGCGAGAAAAGATGTGTTTCGTCGAGCAGTTCGGGAGATAGCGTTCCCTGCCGGACTCGACGAAATATATCGCAAAAGGTTAAATCTACAAGAAACAGACTCAGGCGGTTTCGGGAGGGTATTAAAGTAGAAGTGGATTGAGGGAAGGGAATAGAAAGAGTGAGTGTAAGAGGAGTGGGGCACAGGAGGCGAGGAGGCGAGGAGGTGAGGAGTGCAACCGTGTTCTAGTATTTGTGAGAGAAAACGACTTGTGATTTGGTTTGACAGAGCTCGCTCCGTTTCCTCAACACCAAAGGCCTCGCTCACCGAATTTCCGGCGAACGAGCTCAGCGGTTGGGCCTGCACCATGCCGTTTGCGGGCTAGCCCCGCGGATCACCCTAGCATCGAAACAACACTTTTGCAGACGTTGATTTCCACAACTCGCACTTTGCGATGCATCAAGTAGTGCATAATCCCTAAACTTGGCACGCGGATCATCTCGGATCGACGATGTTCACCTCTGCATCCAAGATTGCTGCAGATTGCGTCTGTTGAGAGGCTGCGAGGACGCAACAGCAAGGCCTCGGGGGAATAATGGCTGGAGAATTTCCACTGATTCACTGAACCATGACGCAGGGAGCGATGCACAATCCTGGTCATCCCGTCCGTGGCGGGCCTGGCGGGCCTGGCGGCGAAATGTTCCGCCTCAAAGGACTTCCCCAACATTGTCCAGGACGTCCCGGGTGGGAGGGACTCCAGGGACAACAGAGATCTAGTGACCACGTCCACTCTCTAGATCGGGCGGGAATGACTGGACATCTACAGCCTCAACATCTTCCATATATGGCCGGCCATCCCCCCAAAGATAACTCCGCCGGATCCGCGCAATCCACGCTCACGCCGCTGCGCACACAAACGACACCCGTGGACCGGAATTTGGTATTGCACACACCAACGACGCAAAGGAGAGGCGCATGGCCAACATCACCTGACCTGCACGTCCACCTCCTCGCTCCATCTGCCTCTCACATCTCCATCTTTGAAAACCTCATCTCTAGATCCCGAGCCTTCCAATGATCTGCCCCCACGATTCAACCACCGCCTCTGTACGACATATCGCAAATCACTCCCTTATATCAGCCTTCCATTAAGTTCAAATACCAACACTTTGAACCCTATTTTTAGGCCACTCGTCAGCAGCTACTCAGCCTTCACGGAGAGTACCAACGCAATGCACGGGCACCAATCCACGCAAATAGGGGAGAAATTCCCGAACAACTACATACCCCGGCCGGAGAAAATAATTTACCATTTGTTCTGCTAACCTGGGAATTACCATGCCGATGTGCAACAGAAAGTGAGAACAAGAGAGCCCAGTGCCCGAACCCCCACTCACTGTCTGTTTGCCTCACCTGCCCTCAGTCACTCGCATCCTGCAGCGCTCTTGAAACACACTCTTTCTCCCCAAAGCAACCACCCGAGCGCATGACTTGCCCTGCTGCAAGGTCGCGGCGGGACGACTCACGAGAATAGAACTTCTCGCATGGAAGGTGGAAGGGGGGATGGGAGCAAACACAGTCACGATCACGTGGGCCCCTAGTGTCTCGTCATCAAATTCATTGCTGCAAGAATTAGAATAATCTCTGTACCTCTCTCTTGATGCCTGGTCCCCAAAAATGCGTATCATCTTGCCAATGCTCAGAAAATAAGAACGCCCAAAGCACCATGCTCAAAGCAAAGCAAAGCCACTGAATGTCCCCGATTCCCTAGCTTGGTCATAACAATCGTCACAAGCCGTTACAAGTAAAGAACTCCCTCAATATGTCTCTCCCACTTCACTCAGCTTCCTTGGTCGCCCCGGTGGCTGCATGCTGCTTTCTCCCTTCTCGCCAGGCTTCTGCCCGCTGATTGATCTTCGGGGTAATGCAGACATGCTCAATCCGCCACTTTTCCTTCGAGGGATCCCTTTGGGAGCAGGAATAGCGCTGCCTTCTGTGTCCGCTTTGCTCATTGTATTTCTTCGACTGGGAGATCCAAAATCAAGCTCGCGGCTTTCGTCTAAGTCTATGTGTGAGACGCTCTGGGAGTGGCCGTGTCCGTGGGAGGCCGAGAAATTACCTCCGATGCTAGATCGGGGTCTTCGAGATTCGGCAATCTGTGATTGAGAATAATGTCCCAAGGGGGTGCGAGAACCAGTCAAGGAGGCTCGACTCACTGGTCGGGCAAGCTCTGTTCGGCTCAGAGGTCGGTCTGGGCGTACAAAGCTTGATGAAGTGCTGGCTCGGCTGCTCGGTCTGCTATCACTCCCATCCCGGTTTGGAACGGGCCCGAAAGATAGGCGGCTGATTCCTGACGTTGACAGCCTTGTAACATGCTTGGTTGAAGAGGGAGTGTCTTCTGCAGCAGCAGATGAATTGCTTGTCGTGCTCGCGCTCGTCCGTTTCTTACTTCTTATTGTGACGCTGGATGGCATGAAATTCTGGCCCAAAGCAGATAGGTTTCGTGGAGAGGCACGAGGAGGCGTGCTAACGGGTGCAGGGAGTTTCGATCTCGCGGATTGTACTCGCTGCTCGAGCCTTTGCATTTGTGCCGTTAGAGTTCGGATATGGGTGAGAGATGTAGAGTTGGGCAGGCCTCGAGTTGCTGGGGCCTTCGCTTTGGCATTTCGAATGACAGAGGGGGTAGCGTTCCTGGCACGAGAGGAACTGGTTGGAGCTGTCAGCCCCCTTGAGTTTCGTAAGGTCGATGACGATGGTTGATATCGTGCTGTCGGTTTGGGCGTTGTGCTAGAGTCCCCTGAAGGCATCTTAATCTTGCTCTTTGGTGGATTCATCGGAGTCTTGACAGCGGCTTTTGCGGAGCCAGAAGCTTCTGAAATTGGGGGGGAAGGTGGAGTGGGGGTTTCGGAGACGGTATCAGTTGTGGAAACCGATTTGGTATCTGGCGGAGTCGTGATCATAGGCGAAGAAGATGTAGATGCTGGAGAGCCAGGGAGAGAGGGAGAATTGGGTGCTGTAATGTCTGTTGTGAGGGAAGTAAGTTGTCGTTTCCGGAGCTTGTCTTGCAGAATCTCTGCTTCGATCTTGAGATCTGATAGTTCATCTCGAAGCCGCTGTGTCTCGATCCGGAGGTTCTCTCTTTCTTGTTCCCCGACCTTCATCTCCTCCTCCATCATCACCGCTCTTTCGATAGCAACATTATACTTTGATTCCAGATCCTCGTACGATGAGGACGTATTTCGTGCCTGTCTCTCAAAATCATCGTTCTGAACTTCAATATCTCGAAGTCGCAGCTGTAGTGTTCGGTTCGAATCTCGAAGTGTAGTGATCTCCTTCTGCAAGGTGTTCTGCGCAGCACCTGCCTCGGTCTTCGATTGCTTATATTTAGTCTGCCAAAATAAACAAGATTAGCTTCAGATCTGACAACTCACGGCCAGCAGGGGACCTCGGGGAAAACAAATAAATATTCAACATACCTTCCATTCGTCGACCTCAAACCCCAAGCTCTCAGCCTTCTCTTGCAGAGCTCGTTCCCTCTTCTCAGCCGCCTCAACATCCTTCTCCAACTCAGCTTCCAGCTCCTGACTGGAAGCTTGGAATTCCGCTAAGTCATGCTCTAGCTGTTCATATTGCGATTTGTAGTATGCGAGGGCACTCTCCGGCGACGACAGATCTGTCGGAGGTGATGACGGTGGCTCGGCCATGTACAGCGTAATTCGTGTTTACCGTGTCTCTTTCCTATGCGCAAGCCAGCATCCGCAATGTTCCTGGGGGCAATATGTCCTCTGCAGAGGTCGAGCTCTTTTCTTCGCTACCCCTGATTGCGCTCAGGCGGATGCGCTCGAATTCCTGCACTGCTGTAGCGGTGTAGTTGTGCAAATAAGCAAGGTCCGCGCGGCTTGGATTGAGGTCGTTCGTGATTCCTTCGATGGTTCGGTCCGGGGCGTTGGTGATGATCGTATCCGATGTAATGCTGTAGAATAGCTCTGTTCCGTAGATGTCGTTCGTGTGTCGTGCTTGGTGTTGGTCGGGGCTGGCGGTGGTCGAAGGGGCGTTGTTGTCGATGGGCGATGGTTGTTTCCTGATCTCCTATACTTTGCTTTCCTGATGCAGACCTACCGGAAGACCCCTGTCAACACGCTGATATGGCAACGGACAAATTAGACGCCAAGCATGCATGTGACTGCTTGTGACTGCTTGTGAGAACTTCAAATTTCTACCAACGATTCATCAGCTCAATTTATTGCTAAATATCCTATACATTATAGCCAAGAGATCATATTGTCGTGTTCATTTGGCTCTGTTCAATTTCAATGTTCAACGCGTCAAATTGGCTCCAGCGAGCTAAAATCGCGTCTCCTGAGTTTATCGGAAGCGCGAAATGCTTCATCAGTAAAATGCACCTGTTAGGCCTCGAGATGTTTAAGCTCCGCGTTTCGAGGCAATTTTAGGCATCTATCCAAGATATGCTTTTGTCAAAACTCATTCAAGTGATGATCAAAAGATTGTTGTTGTGATGTGCGCGCTTGGGGTTGGCCAGCTCCGCATGGCAAGGAGGTTTTCCGTGGGGGGACCATTTTGGAAATGAAGCTAAATTTCTCCACTACTTTCAGCAAACCTCCAATCTTCTGAACCACGCACTTACCAGGACTCATTCAAGTAATGCACAAAGGCATGTTCTTGTGGTGTGAGCCAGTGGGCTGCAATTCGATCACTCGGTTGGACACTAATAAGTGACCACCTTCAGCTGAACCACACCATATCACAAACTTTTTTCTCCTGTATCCGATATGCATGCGACAAGAGTGCAATACATACACAACCATGAATATACTTCCAAGCTTCAAGTATTCTCCGCTTAACTGCGAAACTAACGACATCCGACTAGTTCGCCTACTCGAAGAGAACTCGGGCCACGTCCTGTCCTGCCAGCTGCAGCATTTCCCTTCCGCCTCACGTCCACCTTACCTAGCGTTATCATACACATGGGGCGACCCGAAAGATACTGTGCCAATCTCACTGAACGATCACAGTCTCAATATCGCGAGAAACTTGTTGAGCTTCTTGCAGCATTCTCGACACCGCTCCAAATCGCCCATTACTTTCTCAGAGGCTCTCTGGTTTGATGATGAACCGTTGGAACCCGATGGGCAGTGGCTTTGGATTGATGCTATCTGCATTGACCAGTCCAACATACCTGAGCGTAACCTCCAGGTTCGCCGCATGAAGGAGATCTACGAGCGGGCAGAGGGTGTCATTACCTGGCTAGGTCCAGCTTCAGATGACAGCGACATTGCTTTCGCTGTCATACGCTCTCTTGGGAGGGCTACCATTCAAGCATACAAAGCCACGGGGAAATACGATCCCAATGCTATGGTTGCAGTTGGCAGAGCCTTTGGGCGAAAGGAATGGGACGCTGTCCAGAAAGTCTTCCACCGGCCATGGTGGAATCGAGCATGGATCTGCCAAGAAGTCACGACTCCGACCAAAGGAGAAAAGCGAGCAATGGCATGGTGTGGGCACAATCAGATCGATTGGGATTATTTTGGGATAGCGTCAGTGTATATCCTTGATGCAGAATTGGAACGAGCCTTGGAAAAGTCGGAAAACATTTCAAACATGAGGATTCGCACACTAGCATGTATGACAGCTGACCGAAAAACCCTGGGCAAGAATCGTGTCAACGACCTATTGCACTTGCTAGGCACAAATCGGGACTGCGAGACGTCTGATCCACGGGACAAGATATATGCCTTCCTCGCCATTTCGAACGATGGTCAGGAAATTCAAGCAGATTACGAAAAGCCCGTGGCAGCAGTTTACACAGAATTGGCCACAAAATCTATTAAAAGAGATAGAAGGCTCGATGTACTCGGTTACTCTTGCCTTGAACATATTGGTCTCGACCTCCCTTCATGGGTTCCGAATTGGTCTTTGAAATCTATAGCTAATAGGCTCTGTCTGGCTGGCTATCAATCGGATGGCACATTTCGGAGGACATATCATGCCAACAAGGGCTTGAAAGGAAGCATTGGATTCACGGGTGGGGGGCGTGTTCTGCGAGTGAAAGGCTTTGTGTTCGACTCAGCGATCCTTGTATCATGGTCTCGTACCTTCACGTCACTATCCGCCAGCGAAATCATGCTTCGCTGGAGGGCACAAGCGCTTCACAACGGCCCCAACTATGTCACAGGGGGAACGGTTATCGATGCTTTGCAGCATACCTTGTGCGCGGACATCGAAGAAGATGATGTAAAGTTGTCAGAACGCGGACGCAAAGTCAATCCGTTTCCCCAAGATGGCGGCGAAGAAGCTGCATGGTCCACGTCTATGCCGTTACTACGCGCCACGCAAAATCGGAAGCTTGTATCCACGCTGGGACATTATATGGGATTGGTACCTGAGCTAACTGAGCTTGAGGACAAGATTTGCATCTTATCGGGTGCTTCTGTCCCGTTTGTTCTGAGACAAGAAGGGAACCATTGGGTTTTGGTCGGGGAATCATATATCCATGGTATTATGGATGGGGAAGCAGTGTCTACGTTTAAGGCGAGCGGGAGAGAAATAGAAATTTTTGAGATCTGGTAGGCAGGGAATGTGGTAAAAGGTAGACTGCCGTAAGCAGCTCTGTAGCAATATTACTCCCCTGTTATATGGCCCCCAAGTTTAATAAACGTACTTTCGAAGGTCAACGTGCACGAGACGTTTACAGCCGGCACTTCTGAGCTTCAATGTGATTACTAAATCAGAGGCTGACCCTCGGGCCGTCCTGGAGCCTTGGTTTTGTTTGCAGTTACTGAACTCCTACGGTTCAATATCATTGGGTATGCGCATGATATTTGCAGGGCTGACAGCCTGATCTGCGGGGCTTACCCAACGCAAGACTTCATCGGTCTGCAGCCCTGAACTCCTGCAGCGGCACAGCCCCAAAGCAGGCTCGTGGTGGACAAAAAAGGCGGCCTGATTTTCCAATGTCCCAAATCAAAGTTGTACTGTACGTCTCAAGGCCCCTTCTCCCAATGTTCCTTCGACTAGTGGACATTCAAATTCTTCCTCATCGAATCTCTCTAAAACTCTCTAAGTTTTGAATGTCTTCCGCGAGAAAGGTCAAATAAATGTCCCACTTTGACCTGGGACCTTGAAAATGAGTGCCGCTTTTTCTCTCCACCGTGAGCCCGAAACAACGCCTTTCCATGACTTCGAATCTCTTGGCAGGGTACAACAATCTTCAAACTCAGATATTCGGCCCCCAAATGATCAGCCACGCTGGTGACATACCCTGCCAGCTCCTCCACTAATACCAGAGACTGACTGTGCCTTCAAACGCAGATAAGATAAATGACACCTTACCCCGCAGCGATGTCAAGTCTCTCGAACTGTGTTTCAATTCCAAAATCCCATTCCTCGACTTGTTCGATCTAGACATAACCCCGCCCCGTCCTACCATCTAAGCCACTTACATAGCGAGTCTCTCCTCAAGCTGCCTAATATGGCAACACAAGAATCACCAGAGGATGTCAACCAACTCTGGGAATCCGCGCTTGCAGAGTACGCCAAAGACACGACGGGCAAAGACAAAGATGCCATTAACCTCGACGCCCTTCTCGGCCCTGGCAAAAGCCTCACCTCCCCGGACGAACTACTCGCGCAGATCGAGGCATCAGGCCAATCACTCAAGGATTTCCGGAGCAAGCGGGGAAAGCTGTGGGACACGCTCAAGCTCTTCGTCTCGCCGCTGGCTGCGGTGCTGAAAATCGCCATCACGCCCAGCTCGGTGGGGGAGTTTGGGATTCCCGTTAGTGCTGTGCTGGGTGCTTGCTTGCATTTAGTTTTGGTACGTCGAAACTGTTTCCTTTCCTTGTGGTTTAATGCAATCTGTACTGTACATTGGTAGAAACCGAACGATTAACAATAGCAACCAGAGCTGCGAAAGAGTATCCGAGGCATTCGATTGGATTGAGCAAGTCTTCCATGACATGCGCGAGTTCTCCGAGCGCTTGGAAGTTTATGCTCGGAGAAAGATCGATCCTCTACTAAAGAAGCAAGTTATGGGCATCTTAGCTTTGTGAGTCCAAGTTATCACTGTCACGGTATATGCTGTTGTTAATGCAGATGCCAGTATTCTCAAACTTATCGGACGGTCAGAGTACTTGATTAGAAAAGGCTATTTTCGTGCGTGTTGACCTACAAACGCAACCGCAACCGCCCATGTTTGGCCTGCTAACAGAGTGCAGGCGAGTATCTTCGAGTTGCCTTCCTAGGCAAAGATGAGAAGACTAAGAAACTTGTTGAAGAAGTAAACAAGCTCTTTGGCAGTGAGCAGAGGTTGGTGGTGGCCATTACCGGTGACACTGCTTCCAGAATTGAGGAAAAAGTTGAGGGCAACACTCGCAAGATAGAGGAAATTGGGGAGTCCATGACCAAAGTTCTCGACACATTGAAAGGTAAGCCAGAGTCTTCTGATGTCGCAGTTGTACTTCTGAAATGGCAGAGATCTAACTATCAACACCGCCAGAGACTGAAGAGAAAGAGACTTCTGTGGAAATTGAAGGCAGGCTCCGGCGTATTTTCTGCAACACGTCTGCACCAGAAGATGTAGAAGATACATACGTTCGAAACAGGGGCACTTTACTCCATGGTACTGGAGTATGTATCCTGTTGGTGCATTGCAGATAGACCTAAAAACACTGATAACACTTCGCAGGCATGGCTCAAAGACGAGGACCTCTTCAGATCCTGGATCGAACACACGGCCACAATCCTCTGGATCTTTGGCGGTCCCGGAGCAGGAAAATCCTATCTCTCAACATGGATCATAAAACAACTACGCCAAGAAGACATCCCCAAAGAACAGCGCAAAGCCGCATATATAGCCTACTTCTTCGTGAAAGAAAACAACGAAGCCCTGCGCGATGCGAACAATATCCTCAAGACTCTTGCTTGGCAACTCATTTGGCAGGACCCGCACTTCAAACAACACGCTGGAGAAGTCTGCAAGCAGAGAGCGCTGACCATCACTGCCAAGGATACGTGGGAGAATCTGTTCCTCGGCTACTATTGCCGCGAAGATGGACGTACTGATGCCCCATTTACCTCCATCGTCATCGATGGTCTCGATGAAGCGACCGCTGCGACCCAGCTCGTGCTTCTGCAGTTCCTGGCGGGCCTCGCCTCTGTCTCGAAGTCTTTCCGACCCAGAATCCAGTTCGCGGTAGTGGGACGCACCACTCTCCAAGAAGATGCCCAGATCACACAGGAAAAGATCTACTATATCCAGGTAACGAAGTTGAAGAACCAGGACGACATCGATAGCTATATCCGCAAGCGGCTGGAAGATGTAAGTGTTGGGAGATTTCCTACTTTTGACTGTCTCATTATTTCTCCCCAGACAATATCCCAGTTCTCCTGGAACCATTTATAGGGGTTAATTGCTAACTCCTCCGTTAATCAGGTCGAGGTCCTGAAAGTGATGCGGGAAAAGGGGCCGACGGGTTTAGATGGAGCCAACAAGATGGGTGCAAGAATCAGAAAGAAAGTTCTCAACGGCGCAGATGGTGTTTTCCTCTGGGCAAAGCTGCTCCTAGACACCATCGTTCGGAAAGATGTACCACAGATAGAGCGGATCCTGAAGGAGCCGCCCGGAAACCTCGATGATATGATCGCGTCGGTTTTTGAACGCCTGGCCAAGGATGAGGAGATTGACCACGCAGTGCTGAGAAAAATGCTCGTGCTCATGGCCTACGCCCAGCGACCGTTGAGGTTTGGCGAGTTGAATCTCTTTCTGAGCCTGCCGAACAGAAAACCGCTCTTCTTGCTCTGGAAACAGACGAGGGGAAAGCTCTCGTCTGTATTTCAATTGAAATTTCCAAAGAACTTCGACCCAGACGAAAAGACGAGTCGTAGCGAAGGCGAAATAGGTGGTGAGGGTGCTGAACCAAACGATGAAGACAGCGCTCACGGTGCCAAAGAAGAAACAGACAGTGGCCATGAAGGACTCGGCGCGTTTGACTTCAGTGGCGACCGGGACGATGATGATACCGAAAATACCTCCGATGATGATGATATCTTCAGCACCATCGCTGATCACAACCTGCAAAGCCAAATAAATAACGGGGAAGACGGAGATGAATTTATACGTGAGCTTTCCGACGAACAGCTCCAAACAGAAAGCGTCAAGGACTATCTGAATGCAATTATGCATCACCTTTCCGACCCACAGCTCCAAACAGAAATAGCATTCTCCCACGCGCGCATCAAAGATTACCTTGTTGGTGCTGCTCGTCCGGGAACACGACAAATGCCTGGTTGTATCGCGGTTCCTCAGGAGCAAAGGGCACACGTTGAGATAGCCATGATCTGCCTCGATGTAATGCGACTGGAAATCTCGCTGCAAGATGAGCGTAAATACCTGGTAGACTACCCTGCACGGTATCTAATGCTGCACTTGGAGAAGATCGATAGCGAGTGTGTATTAGACGAGGACTTCGGTCGAATAGTCAACGGACTCTACTGGCTCTTCGGGACTGAGACAGGTGCGAAGTGCTTGATCAACGCCAACCAGGAGTATGACGATTTCCATTCCAGCAAAGATGCTTTCTTTCAGATGTGGACTGCAACGGATCAGTATCTGCGCATGGTACAGCGCTGGTTCGGTGAAGTCGAAAAGCGTGGTATGGGACACCTCGAAGACGTGGACTCAACAGCGAGTACATGGGCGAAGACTGCTGCTGGAAGCTTGAAAGACCTTCTCAAGCCTGCAATGATGGCGTCGAGCAGGATTTGGCTGACGAAGCCGGGGTTTTCTCGCTCAGACTATTCCGATAAAGACGAGTTTGCCCTCTGGATTTTGTACGGTTGGTCATGTTTGGTCAGTAATTTCAATGTCCCATGTCAACTTCGGGTATTTCAACTGCTCTGAGTCTGAGTGTTCCCTCGAGTTGTGGTACATTCAAAGACAGCTCCCTCGAAAAGTTGTCAAAGTTCGGCGCTTATGAGTTGCAGTTCCCATAACATCGCAAGCTGACATTTTTGTGGCAGGTCGAGACTGGCTCCGTAGCTAGCATACAGCCGTGGAACTTTTGGGCTCTTTCACCAGAAAGCCTGGAGAACTTGGCGAATTGGGCAGGACTCGAGCACGATGTACACTGGCATACGTGTCTCGGTTGGGCCATGATGGATGGAGGCTTCTATCTGGAAGCAATCTCACAATACAATGAAGCGCTTGCTCAGTATCCTCAAGCATGGGTCGCGCTTGAAGGTCTCGCACGGTGCCACGGTGGTCTGAACGAGTACCAACTGGCCATCGACGTGATGAAGAAGGCCGTTGAAGCGATTCCCGAGTCGTCCAAGTCCATTAGCAGCTACCTATACACACGCATCATGACCTGGGGATCCCAGATTGGTGACGATGAGTTGGCCTATGAAGCTGCGATGAAAGGAATCGATGCTGACTCGTCAAATCTTGACGCCCAGTTGAGGTTTTTCGAGGCTCTTCATGCGCGAGGCGAGTCGGAGAGGATTGTGAGGACTATTCAGTGGCTCAATGATTTGACAAGCGTTAATCAGGATTACACCTGGCTCGTCCGCTTTCTCATTTCGGGCAGAGATGCTTTTGTAGAGATGGGAAAAGCATGTCGAGAAGAAGGCCGACCGGCGGAGATAGTGGAGGCCATGGATGAGGCGCTGCGACAAATTGATCTGGTTGGTGATCGGTGGATGAAAGTCTGGCTGCCGCTGCAAGTGGCGGAATTCCGCTACAAATTCTACGGGCAAGAGGCAGAGTTCATCAAATCGGCAGAGAACTTTTTGGAGAGATTGCGACGAGAGACGCCCAAATTTCGAGCCGATTATAACGATTTTGAGATAAATAGGAAACGAATTACTAATAAGCTGGCACAGCTCTATTTCGACTTCGCAGTTGCTGCATGGGACGATGGGAAAGGGGTCGCCAAAGCAAGCGTCTTCGCTCATAAGCTCAAAATATTAGCAGTAAGTGTCCCAACGAGTTTTGCGGATTCTTACGAAGGATTCGACTTTTTCCGTCCAGACTACCCTGCACTGCTCTGGGGTCGTTGGCAAAGAGACTATAAGCACGCAGTGGAAAGAATATGGAGAAAAAGCTTCAGGGTAAGACTGCTCGAGGAGATGAACAGTCTGGATGATGACGATCCGACCAATGATGTGAGTGGGATGGGTAGTCTGGCTATCAGCTTGTTTCATGCTGGTGACCGAAGAGATGCCGCAGCGATTTTGGCCATTCTATACAAGCCCCTGGAACATTTGATAGCCAAGACGAAGGTCGGGGGAGAGGAGGGGCCGGAAGAAGGAAAGGTTCTGGAAAAGGGAAAGGGGGAGACGGGAGTCAACGACCCACAAGCGCAATTGGAGGCGCTATCAGTCAAACAAGCTGGACGTGGTCTGCCTCTCGAAATCAAGGACAGTTGGGGGTATTTGTGCGACAATTGCCGTCGCGATGCGAGCGAGGCTGCAGAAATGTATTTCTGTGAGGTATGTCACGACCTCAACTGGTGTGGCGAATGCCTAGTCAAGGTGAGAGATCCGAACATTACGCCGGGATTGAGAGAACACTGGTGTAATCCGAACCATGATTTCTATCGTGCGTGGCCGATTCCAGACGAGGCGAGGGACTTGGCAGCAGAGTATCTAGACGGGGCCATTGAGTTAAGGAGGGAGTGGTTAGAGAGACTGAGGGGCGAATGGTTGAGTGCTGGTGTATGAAGTGATATCGAGTCGATGAGTGATTTCGTTAATTCGATATCGAGAGAAGCACCATATGAATGAGATCCATTGTGAGCGACCTTATCTCGAGTATCACCATACTCAATCAAGCAGTCAGCGATCCGGTATCGTGTAACCTCCCCGTTTACTTTTTCTCTACTCTCATATCTCTCCGAGCTTCCTCCCGGCAGTGAGCAAGCCCCTAGCCGTCAATGGTTGCACGGCAGCACACATTTGCCATCGGCTTGGCGAAGCCAAACTGCATGTTCGCCAACAATAGAAGCAAACACCTTGCAGAGACAATAATCGCCATTACGCACCCTCGAACCGGCACGAAGAAAGTCGGCGGTCACTACCGACGGCATTTCGATTCTGAGTCTTCTTGTGACCGTCTCCCTGACTGAATAAAGCAGAGCAACCAGATGTAGCACGCAACCCCAGATTGCCGAAAGTTCGTGGAACGGTGGATGCAGTCCGAGATTTGACACAGGTGAGATCTGATGCATTCATGGCAGTATGCACCTTCCCATGGACCCGGTCTCCTTCCCTCACAATGCCGCAGATGGCAGATTGTTCATCGAGAGGTTGGCGTCGTCTGGCAAGGAGATTGGCGGAAGGCCTTGTCAACGCCTGCATGTGAAATGGCCCGTGGATCCGATATGTTGCGTCTCCGTCCAGGAACGGGATTTACCCCACTTGTGCGACCCTAGGCTTTTCCTGCAGGATCTCATTCATGGCTGTGGAGTTAGCTCGATCAAGTTACACAAACTTTGTGGTGCATCATCTTGTTTTTGGTCATTGTACCATATTGGCGGGAAGATTCAACGTTGTGACCCGTTGCTTGGCCAGTTGGGCCCGTCTTGCTCTTGTGACAAAACACTTAAATGGAGCGGTCAGCATTCTGGGAGGAATTCCCTTTGTTCTTCTCTCATCTTCTTGCTTTTCGTTGCTGCCCTCTCCTGGTCTCGACTTCCTCATTCTCGTTGTGTTTTTGTGGTGAGATCAAATGTCCAAGATGGGAGGTCCAACTGAAGCCCCGCCAAGTGCCGGCACTAAATTTAGCTCAAAGCTTGTTCAGTTCCCCGAATCCACCTGGAACAATGAAGAGAAGAAGCAAGCGAAACCGGCAACATCAACACGGAAACACCTCCTTCTCAATCTCCTAAACTGCTTCGGAACATTTTCTTCCAAGCCCAGAGAGAGGAAGGAACCTGGGCGGGCGCAGCGACTTCCCGAACGCAAGATATTACGAACTCCTACGCTCTCAACTCTCTCATTATCTAAGATGGACTCGAACATTGAGGCGAGTCCGTACAAATGGCCACACGATAGCTCTTTCAACACGAAGACCACTGCACTGGTGGTCATTGATATGCAGAAAGACTGTGAGTACTGTGAATTCACCTTCAGAGCAATTCTCATCCCACTTTCACCTTCATCACGTGTGCCAAAGCAGTTTCCAAGTCGTTCTAACTCCTCACCGTTCACGGCTTATCCTGTCCATTCCGTCGTTGTACCAGTTCAAACATGTACACTAACATATTGATAGTCTGCTCTCCAGGAGGCTACATGGAATACCAACAATACGATATTACCCCAGCACGCAAAATAATCCCTCGCATCCAAGATCTCCTAACTGCTTTCCGCTCCCACGGTTTCCCAATCTACCACACCCGCGAGGGACATCGGCCTGACCTCTCAACCCTTTCATCCCGCGAGCTCCACCGCAGCCGAAACAACGCCTCCGGCCTCGGAATTGGCGACAAAGGACCCATGGGACGCCTCCTGATCCGCGGAGAAAAAGGCCACGATATCGTCGACGAATTGTACCCTTTCGACGGGGAGAATGTGATTGACAAGCCAGGCCGCAGCGCTTTCCAGCACACGGAGCTCAGACTGATGTTGAGTATCAAGGGGATCAGGAACTTAGTTATTTGTGGCGTGACGACGGATGTGTGTGTGCATAGTACGTTGAGGGAGGCGAACGACAATGGATTTGACTGTGTGCTTGTTGAGGATTGTGCTGCCGCTAGTACGGGGCCGTTGCATGAGTTTGCGGTTGAGAGTATCAAGGAGGAAGGGGGGATCTTTGGCGCTGTTACTACGTCGGATAAGATCTTGGCAGCGCTGGGTGTAGGACCGGATGAAAAAGTAAATGGAGCACCAAAGGAGGTTGTAAAGAGTGAGGTTTGAGCTGCGACATTGTTCCATGTGTTCTCGTATGTTGGTGATTGGTGTCGATGTGTCGATGTTTCGGGGGATGATACCTATGCCGTTTGTTCTTTTATCGTTGTCCTACACAGTCTTAATAAATTCAAGTACCACATGGTAGTATCCATTCTTCGGCAACGTTCCCCTCACACTTGAAAAAAAAGGCCTCCAGACCCCAGCTAGTCCACAAAAATCTCCAAAAGACTTAACCCCTCCATCAGAAGATCCCCCAAGTCTCTCGCCTCAGCATCTCCTCTCTCTTTAGCATCATCAAGCGGGCTGAAAATCGTCCGCAAACACCAAGCGTAGAAGCGGAAGATCGACAATACACAGATGAGCGGAACAATGAGAAGCGTAAGCGAGAGTTTGACGGCACCAGCGAGATCTTTCATTTCGGTTGCGGTACGGGGAAAGCTTTGATGTTTCTGCAGTTGTGGGTTGGGTGTGAGGTGAGGATGGGAGGGAATGGATCTGACTTGCCGGGTACCGTTGTGAGTGCCGATTCAGAGGCTATTTTCGGTGTAATTCCTAGGGATAGGGAGATGTTTGTGTAGAATCAAAAGGACAATGAGCAAAAGCATATTTGAAATTGGGGGGATGTTAGGGCAAGACTGAATGAATATTGGTGACGGGCGGACCGTTGGGTCCCAGATTGGGATGAACAGATTAGGGGATAGCTCTGGACCAGGCCAAGGTTGAGCGTCTCTGGATAGGGTCTACACGTGGCCATAAATTCAGTAGACCAGGGTGAATCCCTCACACGAACTCGATTTTCTCTCCCGTGTAAAACTAGATAAGTCGAATATTCGAGAACAGGTTGAGCAACACTTGAACTTCTTCTGTCATTGCAGCAAACAAAAATCCACGGCCTCCAACTTACTTGGACTTATAGACAAAATGCCTACTGGGAGTTTTCCAGTGACGAAATATGGAAATCCTTGTTGATCTCCAACCTCCCTCCCATACCCCCTCCCTACCGCCGCCAAAGTACTCACAAAAGGGCACAGACTCGCCGATTACGGCCTTTCTTTCGCAGTCGCCGTGTTCTTCTTCGCGTTACTCGTCCTATACGTTGTGACGCACATAAATATTCAGCTGACTTCGGAGTTGAAATCCATGATTAAGAGTCAGCAAAAGGAGCTGAGGAAATTCAGGAGGCAGGAAGAGGCGAGGAGGAAGATGCAGCTGAAGGGTATGAAGGGGACAGTTGGGGTACAAGAACATGTGGAGGAGATGGGGTATGGTGGGACTCTTGTGATGGATAGGTCGAGTTGGTAGGGGGTTTTGATAGAAAGTTTTCTTTGCAGATGAATTGGGTTTGCTTGTGTACTTGGGCAAGAGAGTGAAATGGAGATTTGAAAGTGGAGCGGCTATGGAGACCGTGGGGAAAATAACGAAGACAGAGAAACTGGGAAGGCCTCTAAGCAGTCTTGAATCCTTCCTGGTGAGTCTGGGAATAAGGGCTTCGCTACGTTTCAGGCTTCGCTCGGACTTGGATGGAAAATGGAACATCAAGCTTTTGGCAGAAATATATAATGCAGGCTGAACATAAAAGACCCACTGATTCGGAACTTTCAATGCTCCAGCACGGGATGATCGCTGGGATCAAGGAACTTTCCATTTTGTCTGATACAACTTCAGACTACCCATCTGTATCTTGTTCGGATGATGTTAGAACCAAGATCTTGACACCCAATGCAATTTGTCAACATCTAGATTCCAATATCTAATAGCCCAATTCAAGATAAAACAACTTTACTTGTCATCCCATAATCTTTGCTCTCGGTAGCAATTAACTTCGGGATAACAATACCGTAGGATAAAGCTTGAGACGGAACGCCAGCAGGCTAAACTGCATTATAAAAGTGGAGATCTCCCCACAAATTTAGGATCTGCTTCCACTTCAAGAAAGGAATGATCTGCACGTCAAGAGAGGCTCGAAAAGCGAAGCTTTAACCACCAAAGTTAGGCCGTGTCAGAATGTCGGCCACGGCCAATCCCGCCGCAGCCAGAAGGGCACGTGATGCGTAGGAGACCGGCGATGTTTGAGACTTCAGACGTTGCTTTTGGCGTGGGACATCTGCGCTGTCTGATCTGCGGCAATTGCGTTCTCCTTATCCCTCATATTGTTTCGCTGGCTGGGGGAGAAATTCTCTGATGCTGCGTTAATTGGAGGTGCAAGGGCAACCCGAGAAATCCCGATCGCAGCGGCAGGTGTGAGACGATGCGCCTCGCGGGGCTGGTCGTCCGAAAAAACCGGACGGAAGCAGCCTAGACCTTTCCAACGATGCTGGTGTTTTTAAAGGGGGATGGTGTTTAAATTGCCAGATCTTGACTGTTGAGGGCCGGCTCACTTCTGAGGGCATTGCCATCATGCTATGTGATGGAGTCTTTGATGAGGACGTCAAGTGGGAATGTGAAGCGTGCGTCTTCTCCATCTCAAGTTCTCAACAAATCGCGGAGTCTGACGGGTGCAGCCCCTGTTCCTGCGGGAAGGGATCTGGTCTGGGTCCTTTTTGGCCCCCCGGCCCCCGAGGCACGGTTCGGAACGAGATGGGGGTCCCCCAAGCGACGAAGCGTCTTCCGGCGCTCTGGTAGGGCAGTCCGCCGACTCCCCCCCGACTCCCCCCCATCGGAGCCCACGGAATCTATTGAAACCTCAACGAAACAAGACATGGAATGTGTCACAGCTGTCTGTCCACGTCTCTCTTGCAAAAGTAATTAAAACATGTTTCCGCAAAAAACCGCTCAATGCGAGCTCATATCAAGGAGTTCGCTGCCCCAAGTACTGTACTTCCCCCAATCTTCCATTGCCCTCCTTTTTTTCTTATATTGTCTGCTGCAGCGTGAAATTGTTTCCCGTACCGTGCTCCAATGGCTTCTTACAATTACAGCAATTCCAATCCCGAGCTCTCGACTCCCAGATCCACCTCGCCGTCCTCAACACTCAGTAGGTCCTCAACGGCAACATCCATCAGTAAGCGGATGTCACTCTCGGGACGACGTATCTCGGGCTTTAATCCTATGGCCGCAGTCGACATCGACGCAATCGAAGCACAAATGAAGATGGCCGCTCTCGATACCCTGAAGGGGTACTCCGCCGATCACTACGGCACGATCAAGCAGTACCGCGAGACGGACTACATCGCGGAAAGAAATGCGGGAGGCTACCAAGTGCTCCGCGAACCGGCGTGGAATAAAGGTGCGACTTACTGTTCCCCGTTGCTCGCGTGCCCAATTCCCGCATCCAGCAAATCCAACAAATCCAGCAAATTGAATAAAAATGTTAATTCCTGGTGCAGGTACATCATTCAGTCCTGATGAGCGAGTTTCTAAAAACCTCACTGGCCTCATACCTCATGTCCTAGAGACTCTGGAAACGCAGTGCATGCGTGCGATGCGCATGATCAACTCGCGAGGCACCAACATCGACAAATATCTCTACCTCTCCACTCTCAAGCAAAACAACACCGATCTCTTCTACCGCCTCTTAATCGATAATGTCGGCACACTCATGCCACTTGTATATACCCCCACAATCGGAGATGTCTGCCTCCAATACTCGACGCTGTACACACATCCTGAAGCGCTGTACATTTCCATCAAGCAAAGGAAGTCGATTGCGACGATACTCCGGAATTGGCCGTACCCGGAACCCTCGATTTGTGTCGTGACTGATGGGTCGAGAATTCTTGGGTTGGGTGATCTCGGTGTAAATGGTGTTGGAATTTCTGTAAGTCGTGTGCTGATGAAACACCCATGTCGTGGGGGTCACTGACAGCCGCATCCAGATCGGCAAACTTGCCCTGTACACCGGTGCAGCTGGTATCCACCCTCAAAAAACTCTCCCCATTGTCTTAGATTGCGGTACGGCGAATGAGGATAATCTTCGTGATCCGTTGTACCTGGGTCTGAGACAGAAGAGAGTCTCGCCACAGGTTGCGCTGGGATTCATGGATGAGTTCATGGCTGCTGTGAAGGAAGTGTACCCCAACATGCTGGTGCAATTCGAGGATTTCGAGACCGAGAAAGCTTTCCAATATTTGGAGCGGTATAAGTTGGAGAAGTGCTTCAATGATGATATCCAGGGAACTGGCGCTGTCGTTCTTGCTGGGTAAGTCTTGCTCGATTTATATCCCGTGACCCGATATTAACGACGATTTAGATATATGGGAGCTGTGAACCTTTCAGGCGTACCAATAGAAGACCAGAAGCTCGTATTCATGGGTGCTGGTTCCGCTGGTGTCGGCGTCGCCAAGCAAGTAATGGAATTCTACACCCGCCGTGGGCTCTCAGAGCAAGCAGCAAGAGATAAATTCTACCTCGTCGACACGCGAGGTCTCGTAACAAAAGATCGAGGAGACAAGCTTGCAGAGCACAAGAAGATCTTCGCTCGCAGTGACAACAACGGCCACCAATTCGCTACTCTCGAAGAAGTGATCGAGTATGTGAAGCCAACCGCGCTCATCGGTCTCACCGCCACCTTCGGCGTCTTCACCGAGTCAGTCGTCCGCGCTCTGAAGGCATCAGTTGATGCCAGTGGACTTGGCCGCAGACCGATCTTGTTCCCCCTCAGCAACCCTTTGACGAAGGCGGAATGTACGTTCGAGCAAGCAATCACGTGGACGGAGGGAACTGTGATCTTCGCTTCCGGGTCGCCCTTTTCCCCATACACGACAAAGACTGGAGATCATATTACCACCTACTACCCAAACCAGGGTAACAATGTGTAAGTCCCCTTCCATCAATTCCTAATTTCTTGCTGACAGGTTCCAGATACGTCTTCCCTGGTCTCGGCCTCGGAGCAATCCTCGCCAAGGCATCCAGAGTAACAGACGCCATGGTCTACACCTCCGCCGCCTCGCTCTCCGGCTGCCTCAACAGCGAAGAAATCCGCATGGGGCTCATCTACCCCAAGATCGAGCGGGTCCGCGACGCCAGCGTCGTCGTCGCGCGTGAAGTGATGAAGTGTGCGCGCAGAGACGGCGTGAGTCTGTTGCCTGAAGAGACGTGGATCGAGTGGGAGGAGTGGGGAGATGTGGCGTTGACGGCCTGGATTAAGAAGCAGGTGTATGACCCTAAGTGGTAGTTCCCAATTTCTCCTTATTTTCCGTGCGTGTTTGAATTGGGATGGAATTGGGATGGGCAGGAGTTTGATTGGACCTCGGAAGCGAAATGCGTGTGATGAGAATGATACCTGGACACCGTATGTATATATTGTATATAGTTTTTACTTAGTGGCGATTGATTCGTCTTGGGATAGAAGCTGGAAATCTAAAAGCTTTGGATTTTTCTTCATTGGTTTTCAGCTGTGGCAAGAGCATGCGCGGTGAGAAGTCAAGAAGGGAGTGTGGCTGCCAACGGAGACATTACCGCTCCGAATGTCAAGGTACATTCAGCCATCGCCCTACTTCTGGCATAATCTTCTCTGCCTTCTGACTGTCTCGCTACCTGTGGCACACTCAATGGCCAATGAGCGAATGCTCAATCGAGAATGGTGGGGATTGCCCCCTCAAGGCCCCAAGCATTATCCTGGGGGATGATCAGGTAACATTTATCAAACTATACGTTCTCCCAAGAAAAATAGGGGCTGTGTCTCATTGTGTGCCAGCGACCGGACCAAACGTTGCCCCTTTGCAGGCTCCAGCTTTCGGGTTAAGCTCCTTGGATGCTTGGATGATGTGGAGGCGGAAGAGCTCTTGAAGAGTTTTCTCTAAGCTGAACTCCCGGATCAGCCGGTAACAGGCTGTCATCCCCGTCCTTCGGCCCTTTGGAAACGCAAAATAGGGATTTTGCAAAGGAACGCTGAAATCGTTCTCGAAGGTCGTTCGAATCTGTGTCACGTGATACGGATGCCCCGAAGCAGCATAGCCTTGCATCTCAACCAAATCCCAGCCAATAGGCTTCACTCTTTGCCCCTCAAACAAGCGTGCGCGTAATTCTCTGGACTCAAGGCAGCAACATAACATCCTATCAAGCGCTGCGATTGACCGCTGGCGCAGGCAACCATAATTGGACTGGCCTCAAGACCACGAGCCATCAGGGAAGCATCTCATTCATATGCTCTATGAGTTGCAACCTCTTTTTCTTCTTCTCTGCTCACGCTTTCCCACGTTTCAACGGCGATTGAACTGCGACAGCGAGGAACTATGGAGTCGCTATTCAGCTTGCCGCTGCCGTTCCAGCGCAGACTGACGAAGATGTACACCGACACCAAGAGCTCATATGATTTCGTCAAGGAGCCTGTGCAGAGCGCGGAAGACCCGGAACTCATCGCTCTGCACCGCAAGTTGAGGATCCAGAAGGACAGGCTGGTGAGCTGGGGCTTGGAGTGGTCGGATCCTTCGCAGTCACCTGATATCGACGAGTCCATCAACAAGGCTGGCCTAAGTGAGCTTGTCGGAAGTGTCATGTCGACGATCAAAGAGATCCTGGCTGAGGCCGAGCCGTTGTGGCAGTCGTCGAAGAGGGTGACGTTTGATGAGAAGAGTCCTTCCGGGGAGAAATCGAAGGCGGCGTTGATTGTGTGGGACAAGACGAGGTTCCAGGACTTGGTGCGGGATTTGACCATGTCTATCGATACCTTGTACGATCTTTCCAGGACTCGGCAGTCTGCACGGAAACCTCCACCGATCAAGGACTCGGAATCTTCTACCTCGACCCTGGCTAAGAATCGACAAGAGGAGAGACAGTTCGAGTCTACTCGGATGCAGGCCCCGCAACAAATTGATCCAAGCTCGCTTATCTGGCCAAGGGACCTCAAAACAATACAGCCCGGTACGTTACAACCTGCCAAATCTCCTAGACAGATCGTCTTTATGCGTCGACCGGCCTTTCCTTCTGATTCCCGGAAATATGGTGCCTCCGTTCCTGCTGTCCCCGTTCTTCTAGAGTACGCAAACTATGATCCCATCTATTCCGTTACTGGTATTACGCCATCCATGACCCGGTTTGAGAAGCTCTTTGCTGCTCTCTCCCAGGCTTACATCTCCACGGAAAGGGTCCTCTCTGGTCTGCTTCATCTGATTGGATACTTCGAAGAGGCTGAGCACTCCAGGTTCTGTCTCTTGTACGCGCTACCTACACACTTCGGACCGGTTGATATCGAAAGCCCAAGGATGCCTTCTATTACCATCTTGTCGGACCTGTTGTACAGTAACATGTACGAGCCTAGTCTGGAAGTTAAATACCGCTTAGCCTACAACGTGGCCAGTGCCGTCTTCGATTTACACTCCAAGGGTGTAGTACACGGGAATGTCATCGCTTCCAATGTCTTGTTCATTGAACATCAATCTCAGAATCGTCTGGACCTGAGCCAAGTTAACATGCGCCAATCTTTCCTGGCTTCCTGCGACCTCTTTTCTGATAACGCCACAGATAACTCTGCGCCGTTTCTATCACCGGCTTCACTCTACAGACATCCTTTGGATCCTCGGACTACCCGGTATACACGATTCACTTCCGAGAGCAAGTCTTTGGATCTTTACAGCTTGGCCATGATGCTTTTGGAAATCGGACTTTGGACTTCGCTTCACGATATCTTCCCATCTATTCAAACTATTCCAGACAACCCTGCTGCGGTTCTGAAACATCTTGCTGCCAGGTGTGGAAGTCTTTATGTGAAGGCAGTTCAAGCTTGTTGGCATGCGCCTGATGAGGAATTATCCTCGAAAACAAGACCGGATGTCATGCATCAGAAGGTCTTTTGGAAAGTCTCCAAGGCGTTAGATACTTGCTGTGCTATTGATGAGAGTTCAGAGGAGGACAGTGAGGAAAGTGATGACTCGCCGCCAGTGCCTTCAACACCTCTGAAGGCCTCGAGGTCGTCGACTCCTCAAAGGAGGATGATCAGCGACCAGAAACCACCGGTTCCGATAGAAGTAAGGTCAACCTGGAAGGAGATGTCGGCATATGAAAAGGCCTCTGCTTCCTTCAACACAGAAAACACATGGGTTGAGAAGCCCGCTGTCAAGCCAATTGGTGTGTATTCTCATCCAAGCTGTGAACCACATCTAACTTTTGTAGCACCTGTCAAAGTTGAAAAATCAAAACCGAAGTTACGTACCTATCCGTCGATCAGGATAGCCCCAGAGCATCTAGACTTCTGGCACACCGGCTTGATGCCCCATATCAACCATGTTCTCCGCAACTTCTATAAGAAGTACCCTGAATCTGTTGAGATCAGCCTTGAAAGTGTTGGCGAGACGCCAACCACTACCAAGCCTACCATTCTCGTTATCTGCACAAGCGTCACCAAAGTCCGAAGCATTCTTAAGAAGTCCTTAGTCTATGACAAGAATGTATTCGGGCTGAAAGTATGTCGTGGCAAAGTCGTCCGATCACGGAAACGGGGAGCTCGAAGATCAATGGCCAATGGTGAGCTTAAGGCCGCAAATCCAGATCACCAGGACCGGCCATCGAATGGTGCATCCATTGGTGCTTATATTGGCGAGCGTCACCTCCCTCCCGTCTCTTTTGGCGGCTTGATCATGGTCGACAACAAGCCCTATGGCATGACAGTTCACCACATGCTCGACGATCCCAGCGAAGACTCAGAAGACGAAGATGTCCATAGCTCCCAACCAATCCTCCGCTCCAGTGCCTACGCCGACATGCCCGACCTCACGCGATCCCAGTCCTCAATCTATAGCAGCGGCGACGAGGAGTACATGTATACCCTCTCCGACTACGAATCCGATTTCTCCACCACCTCCTCACCCGCCGCCTCAGAATACGGCTCCGACGACGAGTGGGCCGCTGAAGATGCGGTGGAGCACGAAATCCTCGAGCCCGGAGATATAAGAGGAATCCCCACCGGCTGCGGCGAATCCTATCTGATAACTCAACCCGCCATCGACGACGTATCCCCGGACTTCTTCCCCAGTGAAGAAACAAGAGATGAAGACCACCTCGACTCCTTCCAGCTTGGAGAGATCTACGCCTCCTCAGGTATTCGACGACGTACAGAGAATGACATCGTCCACGAGATTGACTGGGCTTTGTTCGAGTTCTCCGAGGATCGGTTACCGATAACAAACCACATCAAGAACGGTTCCCGCCATTGCAGCCAGAAAGAAGGCCGATACCCCCTCTCCGTTGCCTCTAGCACGGATCTCGCAAATCTCAACGTTCACTGCATGGCGCGGACCTCTGGTCTACAATCCGGGCGTATTCTACCCGGGATGGTAATCGTCAAGATCTACGGGCGTCAAACACCCTCTACCTCTTTCCAAGTAGCCGGAAAACTCGGTGTTCCAGGCGATTCCGGCGCCTGGGTCGTAGACAACGAGCAAGGACGAGCATGTGGCCACGTTCTAGCGTGGAGTTCCCGTAAACGGGTTGCATATATCTGTCCCATGGACGTCCTTGTCAAGGATATTGGGGAGACGGTTGGTGCTAGATCTATTTCCTTACCAGGTGGACAGGAAATATTCTCTTCCATTTCGGAGGAAAAGATCTCGGACGAGAGGATCGCCGCATCAGTACGGGAGGCGATGTCTGCAAGTCACCTTGACAGGCTGGCGAGTAAAACAGATCCTTCCGACGTCTCAGACGAACTTGCTTCTCTTCTGGCGGAACTCAAACTCCCTCCTACGCCTACACAAATTGATGGGCTCGATCCTGCGAGCCTTGAGAGCACGAGTTCGGGATCTCTTGTGCACCAGGGCAAGCAGAAGGAAGAGGTCAGGATTCGTCTTGTTCCGAGGGATGAAAATCAGCTCGGAAGAAGACAAGAGTTCGATGACTCGCGGTTTCTTAAAGCGGCAGGGATGCAGGGGTGGAGAGCGAAGGACGCGAGTGCGTTTGCGATGAGTGGGAAGGAGAAGGGTGGCGAGGAGGTTGTGGCTTCGTGACTCGCGGTTTGCCCTGTTGCTAATTTGGTAATGGGGTATGGCTGAACATGAATATGTGGAATGATGGGATGAATCTTTTAAGATCGAAAAGTGAAGGATGTTTCTTTTGTCATGATTTGATTGCATTTGGATAGTTGGAGAGGCGTTAGGATATCATACCCACCCATGAAATTGATACCACTCACCGATAATCGTAACTGCTTTTTCCAACCTTTAGAGAAGCAACGAGTGCCGAAGTACTCAAACAGGCAAGAAACCCTAATCTATCGGTCCCGACGAGAAGGCTGCCAGATCGTTGCCAGGACCGGACAAAGCAGCTCCCAAATGTGTCGAGGCTTCAGTGGATACAGATATGGAGATGTTCCCACAGATCAAGGAGGCCAAGATATCTCTTGATGATCTCATGCATCGTGTACAAGCTAATACCTCGCAGGAAGGCAGTGAGTGGTATAGCAGCAGCAGCAGTAGCAGCTACCACTGCCACCGGACGGAAGCGAACTGCAACCGGAGCTAACATAACTCACCTGCCGAGATTTCCTGGCGGTGGATGAGTGTCCCCGCAGTTGTTCTGGCATCATACCCAGAAGCACTGGGTACGCCTGCTGTCTCCGTAGTGTCCTTGACACCAGCAGTATGGCCGGCTTATCATGTCTTTGGGATGTGATACCATAACAACTGCAGACACTTGCAGCCTGTTGTATTGTCACGTGACCTCTTAGCGCGGCACTGAAGATACTCAGAAGAAATAGGCAGAAGTGAACCAAGTACCAGGTTAACGAATTACCGGGTCAAATTACACGTCACGTAATACGAGAGAGATTTCTAGAACTCTGATTAATTCTAGAAGAGAAGCGTGAAGCTCGTAGAAGCTTGGGAGCGAGGCTAAATACTCCTTAGCGTCATAATTAAGCGAAACGTGTACCTGAGGCTTAAGCGAATTTTGCCCCTCACAGCACCCTGTATCTTAGTTCTCGAGCTCCCCGCTCCTTCTTCTCTCTTTAGACGTATACCACACACCCAATGTAGCTGTTTTCCACTGAGAACACTAGCTCTATGGTCGTGATACAGCCCTCTGGGATTTCTCGCAGTCTCTGTATCGCTCTGTTTTTTCCCCACCGTTTGCAGCTTTACGAAACTCGTTTTGGAACTTGCTAACCGTTGTGTAGCGATACGAAGAACAGATCCGTCGATATTGCCAACTCGCTAGAAATTCCAATAAATATCGTACAAAGTGGGGTATCATACAAAGTCTTCAAATCATTCGTGAAAGGAGAGAGAGGGGGGGGGGGGGGGGGGTGGAGCCTCAGAGGCCGACTTCCAATAGAATCCTTTCCTCTTCAGCCTTTTCCTCAGTTTCCTTGCGTTCCTTCTCACTCTCCTTTTTCTTCTCTTCCTCTTCTTTCTCCTTTTCTTCTTTAGCCTTCTTCTGCTTCTCAGACTTCGTCTTCTCAACCCAACTAGCCGCTTCCTTAACTGCCATCTCGGGCTGCCTCTTCCACTTCAGGAGGAAGCCCTGGATCTCCGCAGGACTGAACGTCATGGTAGGAATCAGAACCGCGAATTCTTCTCCAAGTCTGGCTACCTTCTCTTCCTCCATCTTCTTCCGAGCTCGGAAGGTGGCGAGCTCGTCTGCCTTGCGCTTCTCATCCTCGATTGCGAGCAGGGCAGTCTCAGTTTTGGATAGGGAGGAGGGGACTCGGATGGCGGGGAGAGGCTTGGCGGAAGGAGGGATGTCGCCTTCCAGCGTGGCAAAGATGGAGCGGAAGATGGTAGTTATCATCTGTGTGTTTGCAAGGTCGAATTTGATGGTCATGTCGACTCTGCCTGGGCGGATTAAGGCCTCGTCCAGCTTCTCAAGATGGTTGGTCGTCATTATGAGGACTCGGCCTTCTTGGGAGGCGACGCCGTCGAGAATGTTGAGGAGTGCGGAGAGGGAGATTCGCCCGCCTGGTGGTGGGGTCGTGGGTGGGCTGGCGGGGTTGGTGGTTGTTGAGCCTCCGGGGACGACGGTCACGAGGGGCTTGGCTTCCTCCTCGGCCTCAGCGGGGATCTTTCGGGTGTGTGTGAGGCCGGCGGTGTCGATGTCTTCGAGTAGGACGACGCACTGCTTAGGCAGCTCGGAGAATAGTTGACCAAGGTTCTCTTCATTCATGGCCAGGGAATTGAGGGATACGATGTATATTTTGAGCTTGAAATAACCTGCGATGGCGAAACTTAAGGAGGACTTGCCCGTTCCAGGTGGTCCGTAGAGGAGGTAGCCCCTTCTATACGGTATCCCGCGATTCGAGTACCACCTTCTGGTATAGGGATGAAGATAATCTCGCATGTCATCAAGTAGACTTTGCTTGACTGTTTCATCTAGGACCACTGTTGAGAATGGTCGGGAGACGCGGGAGACGCAGCGGGTCCATGCGACTTCACTTGTACCAGATTTGAGGCCTCCCCTGTAGATTACCGTTCGATTGACATCATTCTTCAGGAAATCTTGACGACAATCCTCCAGGAGATCCTTGAGAATGGTGGGGTTTCGACCAAAGCAAGAGACTGAGATCTCCTCTCGCTCGCTGACAGGTCCCCAGCTCGTTTGTCTGGTATCCTGCTGCCGACGAAAGATGAGAAGTCTCTTCTTATACCAGAAGTAGTGGGTTCCGAAGCTGGGTGTGAACTGGACTTTCTTCTCCTTCTTGTGGCCCCCACCGGTAGAAACGGCATTTCCGGTCTCGTCAAAGTCGATCATCGCCTCATCCTCCGTGCTATCCTCATCATACTCTCGCCATAAGAACCACATACGGCTGTTGAGGTTTGTATTTGCCACGAATCGGCGGGACCTCTTCGCGAATTGCTGGTTTGCAATCCAGGCCATGAGCATGTTATACATTTCATCGTCGATTCGAATATCGGCAGTCGACATGAGATACCCATCCATCATCTCCCATAGCCAGGTGTTGATGTATTGAGAAGCGAAGATGAGAACCCCAATAAATAAGAGAACGGGGAAGTAGATATTCAGATCGATTTTCGAGTATTTGTAGATTGCTGTCGAGAGAACGGAGAACCCGGGGAAGAAGACATCCAAAAGAGCGAGTTGGGGATTTTCTTGAGTGGCTTCCGGCATGTTTGCAGCGGTGGTCGAAGGACCGGTGTAGGTTCCACACGTTTGATTTATCATGGCGGCGGTGAGCAAAACAAATCGATCAAATCGTAAACTGGCAGAAGAGTAACGAAGTGGTTGGAAGGCGAGAGTGGGATGGAAAGCCACTTTCGGCTTTTTTATGTGAAGGCGTGCTGGAGAGGAAATGTACTTGAGAAAGGTGACGCACTTATCTTATATATGAACCCACCAGGCAGCCTTGATCTAATGTTCATAACTCTAGGCCCACTTGAGTCATCTGGCAAGGCAAACCGTCTTCACTCAGCTTCCCATGGGCCCAGATCTCACTGCATGACTGTTCGCCGTGGGGGCGCTGGAGTAGCGAATGAGCTTCGGCGACTCACTTGAGCAAGGCTGTGAGGCTACGGGCTCGCCGAGGAGATTAATAACATTTCTAACAGTATGCGCCGTTGGTGGGGGAGAGTTGTTGGAGCGTTTTCGTTTAAGACTCCAGCCTCAAATGGGGGGGAGGGGGTTGGTTCGGCAGCAGCGAGGCTGTGTAAAACGCTCTCCCGGGCTGCTCACAGCCACGTCACAACGGGTGCAACTGGCTCAAATCTCAAGTGATGACACGGTGCAGGACTCGATTGAGAATTCAATGCAGTACACCAGTGGAGGGGGAGGCGCACGCCGGTCTGTTGGGAAGTGTGGGGTTGCGTATCCGCACCTTTGAGCAATCGCTGAGATTTCATTCAGGACGCACACAGCCCTTCGTCGGTGACCGCGTGTGGCTGGGCAAGCTCAATTCCTACCTTCCCCAGGAATTGGCCGGTATGACTGGTTGGTATCAATCCCAGACAATCGGTTGAAGAGGTTGCAAGCTTGCATGGAAATGAAGCGTGTGTGAGTGGTGGGTTGAAGATAGAGCCTGATCGCGAACCAGGGAGCGAACTTTGTCCGCCTCGCGCATTGGCACCACAGGCATTCGCGTCGGCCGCTCTTATTCTGAAATCTACGCAAGCCACCTGCAGGACTCAGTATTTCTCAGAACCTGCTGTATTTTGGCTTCCACATGGTTCCCATATCTCTTCTTCCTCACTTCGGTGCTGACCATCACCCACCAAAAGTCCACCAGCAAGGGACCTTTGCCATCGAATTCCCCAGTCAAACTGAACGAGAGACGGGAACCCCCAAGCCTCAATCTCACCCGCCGCCACTTCCATGTACAAATAGCTTTGTTTACTTCATGTTAGGCACATCATAGCTCCACGCTGGAACCACAAAGTCTTGCATTTGAATTAACTTGAAAGGTTCTTAAGAGAAGTACTTGACCAAGAAGAACCAAACACGCATACTTGATTAATCATCCAATATCAAGGGATCTTCTCAACAACCATCGCCCTCACATTTTCGGGTCTGCCTTTGGCTGAGGAATGGCCCAGTCACGCTCCAAATCAACGTCTTCATCATCGGTCTCAAATGGTACTTATTTCATACCTTGCCGCAATCATGGCGATTGCGAGATACAGCATTGAGATTTCAAAATTAGAATCCAGGCAATTTCGACTCCCTCTACCAAATGCTGCAAGGTACAGCACTCCTTCAATTGAGAGGGAAAGGGATACTTTACAGGGAGCCTTGTCTCCCCAAACGGGCAGGGAACGGTAGATTTCTAAATCTCTAGTGTCATCTGGCATCGAGAAACGCTACGTGTGGCTGACTTATTTGAAGCTTGCAATTGAGGTGAAGAGTGGTGGGGGTTGACAATGGAGAGAAGGGAACTCTGTTGGCCGCTTGTTTTGAAATATACTCAAGTGCGTTCCTCTGATCTGCATATTTTTTCAGAACAAGTCACCTCCTGCAATTGGACAGCGAGACTCTCCTATGCTTCTCCAGGAAAGGAAGTTCGTGACAGCGAATCAACAACGATGAAACAACGAACACCCTTTTCAAGCGAGGATCCACTGTGCTTCAGCCACCACTTCTCATTTCAGCATTTCACTCACGGCCATCCAAATCCATATACTCTCCAGCAAGTGCAGAGCCTCTACCACCTTCAATCTAGCAGTAGTTTCAAAATGACACCCTAAAACCTGTGGAGGCACTCCACGCAAGGGGTCCGGGGCCACTTTTCTTAATTCCATCTAAAGAGATGCACCTGTTAGGAGGGTGACCACCACCAGAGTTTCTGCTACCCAACTACTCTAATGAGTTTTGAATCCTTCCCAAAGGTTCACAAGAGGAAAATGCCAATGGCCCTCATCCTGGCCGTTCCAGGGTCTTGGGCTGCAGCTCTCATCCAACGCAAGACTTGATGTAACGTTGGAAGTCCAGTAGGAGGGGGAAAGCCTTCTCCGTCTTCCATGTTAAGCTGTACTGGATTGGGTAAGTCCACGTAGGTCCTGACGCCTCAAAATTCCTCCTCTTCTACTAGCAACGAGGAGAAGAAATACATGTGCAAATATGATGACGGTACCACAGCTTTTCTCGCCGTCTTAAGTTGGGAATACTTGCTATATAGATCATCACTTACAGCTTGGCCAAGACAATTTACCACATTTATTTCCACCCACTGAGCTCTTTCCCAAAGCCCCCTGTCGTATCCATCACCAATTGGAACAAATTCTACTATACCTGGTATCTCGGCCGAACCCATTCTCTCAAGATCAAGCAACGGCACGCTCAATACGAACCGATCATTCGCATCGCCCCCAATAAGTTTCACTTCGGCGATACATCTGCATACAACGCCATCTACACCCATTCTGATCTGGGAAAAGAGCCCACGTTTTATAGATTCCTTGGGCCTGCCTTTGTTGGACAGCTCGACGCCAGTAAAGCGAAGAGAAATCACCAAATCTTCGCAACTTACTTCACAGTCAACTCTATTCGGACGCATAGCCAGGCCAGGGGCATCTTGTGGAGAAAACAATCATCTTCACAAGACAGTCACAATTGTAAGCCAAGGAAACGGAGGCGAGGCAGTCGTGAATAGCATCCGATGTAGCTCGCTGCTTCAGCTACGACATTTCCAAGGAACTGGCTCTGGGTCCTTCAAATGCACTGAGCACTTGCTTTTCAGATCTCAAAGCCCCGTTCGTGTTAGTAAACGCCAAAGTCATAAAGATTCTCTATCTCGTACAGCAGTTTCGGTTCCTTCGTAAAATTATCCGGCAATTCCAGATATCATCATGGCATGAATATCTGCAGATCTGCTAGCTATGAAGCGGGGACGAGCCATTCGCGCCTCCTTCAAATTTTCCAATTCAACGCGCGCTACTCACTCTCAGGACAGAACACCTGTATTCAGATCCTCGACTGCTCATCCTTTTCGCCTGTCCCGCTGAGCCAAGAGGAAAACTCCAAACTAACAACCCTCCCCCAGTCCTCGCTCTCCAACAGCTGGAGAAACTCTCCTACCTCACAGCAGTAATCAAAGAACCACTCCTTCCCTGCCTCTGCGTACCGGGTCGTCTGCCGCGCATGGTCCCACCTGAAGGTCTCACTTTATCTGGTCTCGTGTTTCAGGCTGGACGGTGGTGAGTTCGAATGCTCTGATACTGCATATAAACCCGATGCTTCTCTGTGAGCCGGAGAAGTTCGTGCCTGAGATATGGATGGCTGATGGGAGTTGGTGGGAATGGGGAGGAGGTAGTGAGGTGGGATGGGAAGCAGGAGATTGAAGATTTGGTACCGTTTTCGGTAGGGAGGAGGGATTGCATTAGACGGCATCTTGCAGTTGCTGAGATGAAGACTTTTATTGCTCGATTGGTAGGTGGGGGATTTGAGGTTGAGATTGAGGGAGAAGAGAGAATTAGGTGGGGGGACAATGTGGTGAGTTATTATGAGAGCGACATCCCGCTTAGGATTTCGAAGAGAGTGGAAAGAACAAGGGACATGTGAGGTCTTGCTGAGACGGGATCTCATGAGGACTTGAAGAAGAATAGTTGCTTGTTGGTGGATTAAACGACGACGCTAAGATGGATATTCAAGACTGTTCACACCAATTGCCCGTTCACATCTTGACCCTCTTGTAACTTTAGCCGTGTTGACAACGGGAGCATCCACTCATCCTGGTCTGTCGGCTCTTCCTTCGCCCCGGCATCAATCAAGGTAATTCTGCAGCTCCAGATCATAGCCCAGAGCTTCTCATCTCCAGCGGCAAGATGCATGCTACGTTCAGTTTGACTCAATATTCCCACCCCTAGGTAGTCTCGACTGTGAACATTCGCCCCCTCCTCAAGGAGTAGTGTGACTACAGAGTGAATTCCAAGCCTGGCAGCGATGGCAAGTGCTGTGTCGCCGTTTCTGTCTCGGATATGGATCTCGGCGCCGAATTTGAGCATGCACTTGACATACTTCCGAAGAGAATCAGCTGGAATTGTGGCTGCTAGCGGAGACTTAAGCAAAGCTGTGAGAGGTGTGTCACCAAAAGCATCGATCCATGTTAGACGCCGTTCAAGACAGATATCTTCAAGCATCCTCTCTGTAGCTTCTTTTTCGGTCATCCCTGGAACAAGGTTAAGGTCTCCAAGCCACCCGTAGAAATCCTCGTTCGTCATCTGCCCAGGAATAGTCACCCTTCCAACAAGGTCGGACTGATAATGAACGATACTTGGAGGCGGTGTGATATTCTTCATAATGGTGGCCATCAATTTCGTCGCGTCCTTAGTAAACGATATCATGCCAACTCTGCTGCCAACTCTGCTGCCAACTCTGCTGCTAACTCTGCTGCAGGAATCTTGCAAAATACCCAAAACTTTGTTTCCCGCATTGTCTTGTGTGTTGATATATTGCTTCCAGAGCGCGGGTTTAATGACTTCGAATATTTCAGACATGAGCCGCACACTAGACGTTGACTTGTCTATACCGAATAGAGAGTAGTCCACATGTCTGAATATAAAGTGTTCTAGACCTTGGAATAGATAATGCAAGATTGTGCAGCCGTGGTAATCGGAGATCGAGAAGAGTGGGCTGTTCTGCACAAGCTTCAATATTGATACAAGATCCAAGGCATCCTGATTGTTTTTTAGTGAATGTCGACAAAGAATATGTAGAAATGTTTCCCCGGATGTATTTCTGATGTTGACATTTGCTCCTTTTGCAACCATTTCCCTGACCCTCCAGAATTCGTTCCACTTAACAGCCGCAGCTGCACAGTGAAGAAGTGTGTTTCCATAGAAGTCAGTCACAGGGGAGAGGCGGATTCCGCTTACGTCAGTGAATAACATAACGCGCCGATATTGTGCACTAAAGCCGCACGTCTCACAAATACTAGATACTGTGTCTAAAGACATTCCGAAGAGCGGTGGCATACAACACTTTCGATTCAGCGGCGAGATAGTTGTGTACAATGGCCGAGGGATGTCCGTTTTCGAGTCATCGACCAGCTCATTCCAGATTTTCAGCTCCTCTTTCGTAAGTTCAGCAGTTGTTGCCCTCGAGTTGCGAGAAGAGAGTTTCGATAACAAGGAACTGGCAAGACTTGACAGAGAGGTTAGATTGGACCTCAACGAGCTGCCTGAAGAAAGTCGCAAAGCTCTGTAAACATGCTTGACACAAGTGCCTGAGTGCTTAGCTCCTAGCATTTCCTCGATAATACCAATGTCATGAGAGGATGTGCTTAGTTCCGCATGAGCGATTGAGGTGGAACTTGACGCCTCCTGAATTGCCCTGTTATTGTTATTGTTACTGATCTGCGGTGTGGGACGTCGAGCTTCGGACAATCCATTAGTGGAAGCGTCTATACTCGGGTAGAATGAGGAGACACTTGGGTGCGACGATACTTCGGAGCCATCCAGGAGCAAGAGTGAGGAAGTGACTGGCTGGGCATCAGACAAGTCTCGGGGGAGAGGCAGAGAAGTTTTGGTAGCATAATTCCGAAAAGCCTGAGAGCCCCCATCGAATGATTCCCACAGAGCCGTCGAAATAGTACGAGACTGGTCAAGTTTGGTTTGTACTATGCACTTCTGCCGGCGAGCTGCTCTTTCTTTGGATATTCGGCCCGCCTTGCATCGCCGCAGACAGTCAAGCCGCACTTTGACTTTCGCATCGTTGGAGGGGTGGAATTTTGTGTGAGATTTCCCGTAGCCGGAGGGAAGCAGCGCGTGCAATTGCGTTTGTATGTCTCTCGGGCTGCCACTGTCAGGAAATGGGCTTCGAGTTGCGTCGTAACGGATATTACTCACCAGGGATTAAACCCAGGAGCAGCAAGCACCTTCTGGATCTCCTCTTTGCTGAGCTTTGTCAAAGTGTATAGCCGCACCAGCTTTCTTCTTCGTGATGGGTTCCATGCGTTAGGTGGGCGTCCTCCAGTGCTTGGGGCCATGGTTGAAGTCGGGATCTATATAGGGTGGAAGGTGGAGGCCTCAGAGAGATTGTCAAAAAGGAAGGTTTATAGTCATTGCAAGTCTGGAATCCAAGGTAGAGAGGACAACTAGAATATATGTTCGAGGAATTTTTGGAGGAGGCAAGCGCAAGGCTGCGACGCAGATTCCTCTTAGGATTCGCCCAACTCTTTGAGGCACCCCTGTTCTTGCTCGCTCCAGCAGGATCTCACATTGGTTTGGCGTTCTGCAATCAAGAGGGGATGAAACACGGGAGCGAAATCCTCGTGGCGCAGATTCACGTGATTCTGACTAGGCTGAGACTTCAAGTTTGGTGAGGCTACTTCAGCACTTGGTATTGGGATTAGTTTTGCGAAGAGAATACATCACTTGAAGAGAGATAGGGGCTTGAGCTACCTGCAAACGCGGATCATCCCTTAATGAGGCCGGAAACTCCGGAAGAGCGAATGGAATGAAATGCCTATACAAATCACGTGATCAAACAGCGCAGGTAGGTATTTTCGGAGGGACTTTGTGTCAATTTAGGTGAACACACGCTGACCGAAGCATTGGAATAGCGTATGGAGATAGAGGAGATAGTCGGCTTTAAACACTTGTGGCCGTCAATCTAAGTTCTGAGAAATCTCTATAAGACCCGAATCTTTCGGCTTCATACCGATTTCCAGCACGGAAAGGACCATCTTGGGCCTGCAGGAGAAAGCAAGATGGCATAACTCACAAAAGCCTCGGTCTGGATTGGGCATGCGTGCCCACTTCTCGCCACCTAGCACCCCAGCAGAGCGAGAGGAGAAATGGCATTCCATGCGGGAAGCACACTTTCTCGCCCCATCGCCATATGTGTGGAAAGCCGAGGAGACGCTCTCATACATGGACCGTCAAGGCATCGCCATGAAATTCCTGTCAAACGTCCCTGTAACTCTCCCCGCTCTGCAGCCTTCTAACGACTATGGTGCTGGGACCATGACGGGGTATCCCGCATGGTTTGGACTCCTGGCAGCGTCGCCGACGGATGATGCGAAGAAGGCGATTGGGGAGGTTGAGAGAATGAGCGGGGTGACTGATGGCCGGGCGGTAACAAGCTATTTTAATGGTGTGTACCTGGGTGATGAGATGCTTGGTGGGCTTGATGGGCTTGGTTGATAAGATGAAGGGTGTGGAGTTCGTGCATCCGAACGCACATAATCCGCCCCCGTAGAAGCAAGCGGCACCGTTGGTGGAAGTGGGGTTCAATATGTGTAGGGTGGTGGTTGATATGTTGTGTAAAGGGTCTTTCAACGGTATAGGACGATTAGATGGGTGCTGGCTTACTGTGATGGAGCGTTACCGGTGTTGCGTGGGAGGGTATTGGCGTTGGGGGGTGAGGACTGGGTGGTTAGTCCGATGGTGGTTGGGAGGGAGGAAATGAGGGAGCGTTTGGGGAGACCGTATGTTGATACTGCGGGGGCAGGGGTGCCGAGTCTGTTGTTGCCGGCGTTGGAGATGACGGGGAACAGAGGGGAGAGGGTTGTTTATGGTAGTGATCGTGGGGTGCCGTGTAGTTGTGAGGGAACGTTGGATGCGATTCATGCGAATGTTAATAATTTGTTGGCTTTTGAGGGGCTGACGAGGGAGGAGGAGGAGAAGGAGGCGATTGGGCATCACCTGGAGGAGCTGTTTCCTGGTGCTGCTGAAAGGTGAACAAAGGCGATGGAGCGTGGAGCCTGCCACCTCAGTATGGGAGGACAAACACCTTTTTGGAAAGGAGTCTTGGAGGCCCACTGGGCAAGTTTCAGCTTTGAAAGCATCTGCATTGTTTGAGAAGAGTTCACCCGGGCTTCAAAGGGGAGAAAGATGTCCGGAGGCGGTCCATACTAGCTTCAGCTTTGGAAACTCCGTCTAGGAAAGTTTTCTGCCTAGCAGATGAGAAGCCAAATCCGGACAAACTCGATCCGCAAGTTTTGCCCAAGCTCTTTGAACTGTGGAGAAGGGAAATGCTGTCGAACACGAACAATTCACCCTTTGATTCAACAGCATGAAGCCAGCTTCACCTCCGTTGGACCCCTCATCAGCAAGTCTGAGGTTCCTAAGATTCATTGACCTCCCTGTCTGTGTGCGACTATATAACTTGAGGTCCCAAAACTAGCCACGTGAAGCATTTGCCTGAAAGTAACTGCAATAAAACGCTTATTTCTTCAATACATCTCTATTTTCGACATCTGGCGGAAACAGCTCTGCACTTGTGGGCCTGCGGCCATTTCTGTTAGACTCTTGTGAGAGACATGAGGAGGTCGAAGGTGAACGCTAAATGAATCATTGAGATAAGTGAACACCTTGAAATCGATCAAAATAGCAGCTTGTATCTCCACTGTTGCCTCCACACCGTCCAGATCCAGCTTGATCAGCACTGGATTTGAAAATCTGCACCTGCCTTTCACGACTCACACCAGAACCTCCCAGTGTCTTGCAAGAAACGCGTCCATATTCTCAATCAAACAACGAGCCTCACAAGAGCTCGTTTCAATCCCTTGACAGAAAGGCTCTTGGAGTCTTAGGCAGAAGCCCTGTCAGCCCGCCGCTGCGCGTGACTGTAAGGCTGTGTGAACGTGAAGTCAACCTGCATGCACAAGGATAGGAGGAGCCCCCATCAGAACCAAAACCAAAATCAATTGCCCCGTCGATCGCAATCACTTGTCCTCCTCATCCACAGCTCCTTCTGGCTTCTCGACACAGTATCGCGATTTTTCAACGATTTCTTATTATCGCCACGCTGCTAGCGCTGACGTCGACAAATATTTGAGGGTATTCACCAGCCAGGCTGCGACTGCCCCACGCCAGCCCCGACAGGCGCGCTAACCAAACCCAACACGACACGAATAGAAACATCTTCCCGACTCTTCAAAATCCATACAACTCCCCGTTCACCCACCTGTCACGCCCAATTCGACCTCGATGTCCCTTCTCGTGGCCTCCCGTCACAACTAAATGCCGTCTGTCAGTTCCTGCAGATTTGCAATCGCCTATGCCAAGGAAACTTCCAGTCCTTTCTCGCAACCTTCTTCCCACCGTCGCCCTCAGAGCTGCAAAGGCAGCTCGCAGTCACGACGTCTTCCACAAAGAAAAGAAAACTTTCGCCCCAGCATATTCCAGGCCAGAACTCCGAGAACAACCCTGATATTCCCCTGAACTCCGTTGAAGATCGTGAATCACAGTCACCCAACGACCTTCCCCGGTTCGACATCCCTACCACCCAGGAATCAGGCCTTCCTCTTCCTCCACACATACCTTCGCATCTACAGACTGAGACCTCTTTTGGAAGTTTCGACCATAACATCTCTTCTACGGCCAGCTCTCCGAGCGCAGCCTACGCAGGCCTCTCGCTGGAAGGCGAGAGAAGTGGGGACCCTTCAGCCTCAGAAAATTCAAGACGTTCGCTCGCACCTCTCGATCAAGACACAAGAGCCCAGTCACCGGTGCGTCTGTTCTCACACAGGGCTATTATGGGCGGTGCCGCAGATCTCCCACAGAGGTCGTCGTCGCCACTAAAGAGACGAGCCTCGGATCTGGACGGCGAGGCCCAGTCAAGCCAGAAGGATGATGTCGATATGATCACTGTTCCTCCATCCGACCCTCCCGAATCTGCAGATGCGTCGACAACTGCAACTAGCAGCAAGAGAGCACAGTCAGTTGATATGCTAAGGAGCGAGGACGAAGACGCCGTGGCTGATGTTTCAACGGAGGAATCCCCGGATGCTACTCCTGCAAAGACAGCCGAAACAGGTATGGCAATGAATGCGCACACATACTTAAGATGTTCTTTCCTGACGTGACTGATGCAGAAACCCCTTCTATCGATGCCCAAATCAAGACCGTTACGACGATTTGCGAGGCAGCCGCAGAATGCCAACCCAGCGATGGAGAGAAAATGTACCTGGTATCGAAGAGATGGCTCAGCCGTGTGCAGATTCGAAGCACAGAGGCTAGGAAGAATAGCAAGGTCGAACCCGAAGGCGAGATAGGACCCATCGACAACTCGGATATCATTCAGCAGATTATCAAGGATTTCGATGGAGAAGAGCACGTCCAGCTGAAGCCAGGAACAGGTCAGGCCGACTTTACACTATTCCCGGAGGAGGCATGGACCATGGTGTTTGATTGGTATGGGTTGATGGCAGGTTCAGTTCCCATTGTTCGATTTGCCCACAACACGAATCCGGACAAGACTGGGATACCCAATGTGATATTCGAATTCCATCCCCCGATTTTCACCGTTCACCGGTTATACGGAGAAAACAACCCGATAAACCTGCCCCAAAAGCTGAAGGCCACGAACCCCCCAGCACCGATCCTCGTCTTCAGCAGATCTACTAAGTATCATGACTTTTTGAAGAGAGTTAAGACGGTGGCTGGAATGACAGATATGTCGAAGAAAGTGCGCCTCTGGAGAGTCCCAAGAATCCAACCTGCCGCCGAACCAGTTCCGGCCGTGGCGAATACTGCGACACCCCCTTCTTCGAGGCCAAGCTCACCTGCAGCCGGTAATGCCGCTGGACCAGTTCAAAGGCAGCCGCAAGACTCATGGACCCAGCTTCTCCTTGATGTTCCCGAATTTGTGAAGCTGGAGCGGGGTAATGGAAGAGAATTGGTCGATCTTCCTGACCAAACCGGAAATGCAAAATATAATGGTAGCTCGGATTTGTCCATTGCCGGCTTGGGAGACGATCAAACGATTGTGTTGGATGAACTGATCAGTCCAGGTGGCGACAACTACGTCTCAAATTACACAGCCAAGGGGAACAAGTCAACTTCGACAGCTCTTACACGATCTGGCGCAGGCCAGTCGAATAGTCAGTCAAATAGTGGTCGGAACAGTCCAGCACCTTCAGGCCCAATGACACGAGGTCGAACACAAAAAACCGGTAGACCAGTTGGAACGGTTGGTCTGAGCAATCTTGGCAACACCTGTTACATGAACTCGGCACTGCAATGTGTTCGGAGCGTAGAGGAGTTGACTAAGTACTTTCTCACTGGAGCTGCAAAGAACGAGATTAACCAGGAGAATCCCCTGGGCAACAACGGAGACGTTGCTTTGGCCTATGAGAGACTTTTGGAAGAGATCTACAAGGATCCCCCACCTACGTCTGTTGCTCCGCGATTTTTCAAGACTACCATCGGCCGATACGCACCATCGTTCTCCGGCTATGGACAACAAGATTCCCAAGAATTCCTTGGATTCCTTTTAGATGGATTGCAAGAGGATTTGAGCCGTGTAAAGAAGAAGCCATACATCGAAAAGCCCGATTCTACAGACGAGATGGTGAACAACCCCGAAGCCATTCGAGAAATGGCCGCCAAAGTCTGGGATATTAGCAAGAAGCGTGACGACTCTGTTATCTCGGATCTCTTCACTGGCATGTACAAATCGACACTTGTCTGCCCCATCTGTGCTAAAGTCAGCATCACATTCGACCCGTTCAACAACTTAACCTTGCAACTACCAATTGAGAACACCTGGTCTCACCAAGTTTTCTACTTCCCGTTGAATCACAGACCAATCCTGTTTGATGTTGATATGGATAAGCAAGGTAGTATTCTAGCTTTGAAGCAATTCATTAGCAAACGAGTAGGTGTTCCAACAGAGAGATTGTTCGCTGCCGAGGAATTCAAATCAAAATTCTACAAGACGTATGATAACTTCGCAGTCGCATCAGAGGAGATTGGAGGCAATGACAATGTTGCAATCTATGAGCTTGAATGCAAACCTACCAATTGGCCCTCGCCCCGGAAGCCGAAGCAGAAGAAAAAGTCGATGCTATCTTTCAATTACGGCAACCACAACGATTCCGATGAGGATGATATTCCTAATTGGGACGACCCTCTGGCTGACCGGATGCTCGTTCCCGTCTTCCACCGCCAGCCGAATTCTGAACGCACCTCAAGATACAATAGCAGGAAGCCTTGGGCCATCATGGGTGCACCCCATTTCATCATTCTTACCCCAGAGGAGGCAAGAAACGAGGAGGCTATCAAGCGCAAGATCCTTGAAAAAGTGGCCACATTTTCAACATCCCAGGAACTCGCTGAAGACGAGGATGATGTCGATGAAGCCGAGGCCAGTGCTGCTGACAGCGTTGACCCGGATATCGTTCTTACCACTGGTTCAGATGCCGATTCTTCTGGAGGCAGCAAGGTTGTGGCCACTTCCATCGACGGAGAAGATGAGCTCGTAGATGTCACTATGAAAGACTCAAACGGCGCTCAGGAGCCATCGGAAACCACTGCCGAACCTTCGAAATCGTCTGAACCAGTGAAGACTATGTAAGCACCCCAATCCCACTATTTTACGTTGCTGTTCTAACCGGTCTGAATTTGTAGTGAACCTCCACCATTCAAGCGACGACGTCCGAAGTTTGTCAATCCAAGATCTTATCTGAATCCATCGCTTCAGAATATGTTCGAGATTGGCTTTTTCGCCGGCTCCAAGGAAATGATTCCGTCAGGTTGGAATGTTGTTGATGAAGACAAGATCTACCCCTCAATTTCATCACGGAATCCACAAGTTTACCAACCCATTGATGAAGACTCTGGAAATGGATTTGAAGACGGTCGAACTGGATCCGAAAGCAGCGAGGAAGGTGTTTACACCAGCAATAGCACCAGTAACGGCTTCTCAAGCGCGACTCGTATGGTTGATGAGACTAGCGATGAAGACGAAGACGTCATACCAGCAATAGCCCCTCAAGTAAGTTAATATTCTCCTTGAAATTCTCTCCGACGGCAATATCTCCATTTACCACCCCCATCCCATGAACCTCCTAAAATTTCCTCGGGTTCTCTGACCGAAGACTAGGTTCTTCCTGTCCGACCGGCCGGACCAAGATCCGGGGTTAAAGTAGGTCAAAGACGACGCAAGCCTAATCTCAAAACTTACTCAAAAAAGGGCAACCAGGCAAATCGAAAACACCAAGTCATGGACGAGTTAGAGCCAGACGCGCCCGACGAAGGTCCTCTTGTACGGTTAGGCGAAGGCCTCGTGGTCGACTGGAACCCGCAAGCTTGGGAGACCTTGTTCTGCGGTCAGCCAGGCGACGAGATGCGGGGTGAGTCTACATGGGACAAGATGCCTAGGTTCGATGATCCTGAGCTCGAGGCCAAGCGGAACGCACTCAGACAACGACGAAAGAATGGCATCACCTTGGATGACTGTCTGAATGAATTTGGCAAGGAAGAAATTCTATCAGAAATGGATACCTGGTATTGCCCCAAGTGCAAAGAGCACCGGAGAGCCACCAAGAAATTCGAGCTCTGGAAGACACCTGACATTCTGGTCATGCATTTGAAGCGTTTCAGCTCTAGCGCAATGAGACGTGACAAGCTCGACGTTTTTGTTGATTTCCCAATCGAGGGATTGGATCTCACATCGAGAGTTATTGAGTCGGAAGAGGGCAAGCAAGAGATTTATGACTTGTTTGCCGTTGATGATCATTGGGGTGGACTTGGTGGGGGGCACTATACTGCGTTTGCCAAGAACTTTGTCGATAACGAGTGGTATGAATATAATGGTGAGTGACTTGTTGCATCACTGCGAAGGGTTTAACTAACAGAATTGCAGATTCCTCGGTCTCAAAGCAGAAAGACCCATCACGAGTTGTCTCTCAGAGTGCTTACTTGCTCTTCTATCGACGACGATCCGACGTCCCACTTGGTGGACCAAGATTTCAGCAAATTCTTCAAGACTTTGACAATCCTCCTGACGCCCCAGCCGACGACATCTCGGAGTCGGGGGAAGACCAGGGCCTCGTCGCAAACTCCTCCCTTCGTGGGTCGTCGAGCGCTTTGACAGGAGTAGGAGCAGCTCACCATCCTCCAAATGGTTCGGATGGCGCGGCGACGATGACAATAAATCCATCGGCCCTTGATTTGCCTCCCTACGAAGCCCACGACAGCAATGATGACGGCGTTCCGCTGATAGACAAGGAGGGTACCATGGCATGGGAGTCGGTGCACCGCAGCATCGAGCCTGCTGATGAAGCTATTGAAATGGAAGACAATACGTACAATCCCCTCGGTCACATGTTCACAAATTCTAACTGGAATTTCGCAAACTTGGGAGCAAACTCACGGGGAGACCAAATGATATCGGGAACCGGTTCAGATGCCGACGAGGATGGTGCAAGTGACGTTGTACAGCACAATTCTTCAGCAGGTGCAAGTGATGTTGCTGAGCGTATGCAAGACTTAGCAGACACAGATGCCGTAGATGAGGATGGCAACTCCATTAACCAAAGCCCCGTGCCAGACCTGGACGAAGAAGGCCAGGCAGCCAATATTGCTTTAACAGCCGACTTGCTGGAGAACATGCAACGAGCTGGCAACATGCCGATCTTCCAAGCTACCCCTCAATTCGAAGTCGACGACCGTCTGGAGGTAGAGGAACCAGAGGCGACTGAGATCCATCTTGACAATGATTCCGAGGACCTCAAGATGGATTGAGAGTTTGACTTGCATCGTTGTTTTGTATGGGAGTTGGGATCGAGTTGTTGTGCGGAGTGGGTGGGGATGATGGTGGTAATTGCATGCTGGTTGGCGTTTTCTCTTGTTGGCCTTGGCACACACTTGAGAGAAGAAAAGACATTGATGATCTTACGGATTTGGGAGGCGCACTGCTACTGCATACGCGGAGAGATGCAGTGCGATCGATCATGCATCACAGTGAGAGATACTGTATGACGCAAATAGAAACGGGCTTTGTTCTTAATAACTTGGTTGGGGTACATGTTCGCTGTGGCTACTTGATGACGATGCCTTTTGATATTGAAATTGAAGTTTGGCAAGTGCCTACATATTTCTTTGCGTGTCTTTGCTTGCTCTTCACGCCATTCAAGTCATTCTTCCAACCTTGCTCAGTCTGTATTACCCCTTCTCATACTCGACCATCGACGCAAGCGCATCTCCTCCAACACCATGTCTTGTGGGTGGGCGACGACAGAGTCGATGTATTGGGGCTCGCATTGAACTAAAATTGTATCAGCATTCGTTCACACTAGTGTATGAAGAGCGAGTTGGGAGGGAGACGAACCTCGAGCAGGGTGTTGATTCGAGTGACTACTACCGTGAGGATTGCTAGGAGGGTTGAAATGAGGCCGAAGGACAAGGCTAGGGTGTCACCCGTTGTGACTAGAGGGCTCCAGTTAGAGTTGGCTTTCCGGAGGTGGACAGTGACTTACGCATTTTGCTTGATGATCGATGTCGATCAAATTTGAAATTAAGTCAGTGAGGAATTTAACTTGTTTCTTGGGGAATAATGTGAGCTTCTGGGAGCAGTTGAAACTTTTGTTTGCTGCAAGGTCGAAGTCGTTGTCACGCCCGATGGTGGTATGGATCAAAGTTTGCGTTGGGGGTGCAGTATGCGGGTCATTTGCATGCCTCATGCTCGGTTGACCTCTTTACTCATAGCTGCAGATACATTTCCGTGCTAGCCAATCACGATGGGTACAGAACGCCAAAGGCAGACGCTGAGGTGTGCACCCTAATGTGTACGAGTTGTTCACGCTCTGCCCCATGTACTTCTAGCCACCTCGTGCTTACTCGCTTGTCGTCTTCCACAACTGGTAGGTGCCTAGCTGTGCCGTTCCCAGATTGCACACCTCTCGCCTGCGCCTGCTGTCGTCGTGGTCGGCCAATCTTGCTTCCAGCAGAGCGGCCTTGGGGCAGATTCACATTTCAACCCGGCCTAACGAGTCAATGGCTCGCATGGCGCCTCAATTCGACAGCAGCTCCGCCAATACAACTCACGAAATGCCCGCAAACATTTCCAGCAAATTGGAGACGAGATGTGCAGCGCGTTCATGGTTCATGGTTCATGGTTCATGGTGCATGGTGCACGGTGCACGGTGCACGGTTCACGGTTCACGGTTCACGGTTTATGGTTTATGGTTTAGGTTTTGGTTTATGGTTTATGGTTCAGGTTTTGGTTTATGGTTTAGGTGTTGGTTTATGGTTTTCGTGCTGGCACCGAGGGTTGTGACGCCCTGCTCGGAGTCCGGGGCTTGCATCGTAAAAGAATGAGATATACTCATCGTAAGCCATGGCAAGTTGCAGCTAGCGGTGTAACGAGCCTGCAGACATAAGTCCATGTTTTTAGTGCATTTCGCTGAGAAACGAGCCCCATAACTATTTTGGACGCTTTCATTTTATATTCATTTTTGGGTTTAAAGGCATTTTAAACTCAATCTATCCTTTTTCGTTGTGTGCGCTTGAACTATACGGGGTTTCAATCTGTAGTTGTGAAGTGAAGTGGGCGACTTTGGTTTTGTGATGCCTGAAAACATCGCTAAAAACAAGGACTTGTGTCCGCAGGCTGTAACCTCTGTCGCCCAACAGCAAGCCCGAATTTAATCACTCTTTCCCGTTGTCAAACCTGTCCCGTTATGGATGCAAGACGCGTAAAGTATCCCCATTTCATTCGTTCCCACTTCAGAGAGCATGGGGGAATACTTTTACATGAATTGCTAGGATACGAAGCAGCATTACGTCAAATGAGTCTACCATACATTCAAACCCCAAGGTCTCATCTCAGCTCTGAACCGGGCCTTTCGGCCACACACTTTCGCGCTCTATCGAGCAACTCTTGAAGGCTTCCATCTTACATGTAACCTGCTACCACCCCAAACGGCCGGGGAGGTGGGCAGTCACAAGCCTCACGGCACGTTCGCTCATACTAGAAATGCTTTCTACGGTTGCACTTTTGTACAATAAATCCATAGCTTAGCACGTCCCCATACCCCATGGGAGGTCACAGGAGGTAGCCAGTTTCAATAATACCCCGCCGGACGTAAATCATCATCATCATCATCATCATCAAACCCCAAGGTCACCCCTCACGCAGCATACAATTCACTACACAAGTTGTGCGTGCCCGTTCTCCCATCGATTCCCAATTGTTGATCTCCATTTTCGCAGATGCATCTCCTCTACCACCACAACCTGCGGATGCTGAGCACACGCGGAGTTATTGTGCTGGACCCGTTGACCGTTATCTATAGACAAAGGCGTCAGTCTAATTCCTCTTAGGCTCTTATCCAGTGCACTTTGTTGCACTTACTTCGAGCAGCTTGATTTCTGCGGGTTACGACGATTGTGACGATCCCAAGCACGGTAGCAGTCAGGCCAAAGGACAAGGCTAACCAATCACTGGTTGACACTGTGGAATAAACGTCAGATTATGAAGAACGATGAGCGAATAATTAAAGTAAAACTCACGCATTGGAGTTGGCTAATTGAATATTTTTCTATGGTGAAATGTGGTGCACGCAGGGAATTGTTGCTTGGGCAGATTGATGTTTCTCGTGCAGCAAGGCTGTGAGTGACCACGATTTGAATTCGAGTTGTAGGGGCCTGTGGGGTTTGAGCGTGATTTGAAAAATAAACGAAGCCCAAAGAACCTCAAGAATAGACGGAAGAATGGAAAAGGGCTGGTTAGAATTTATATCTGAAATAATTCTAAGAATCTTGGTTGGGGCTCGGGTTGTCTTATATCGCATGCCAAACCAGGGAGTAGATCAGAAAACTTTGGACGATTATTGCAGGCGTCGCTTCAGGTGGGCGTGAGCGTGGGAGGAAGAGAATCAATGAAGGTTGAAGGTATGCAAGTAAAAAGAGGCAAGGCCATGGAGAAGATGGAGGTGTGCATGAAAACTCCGGTTGTAATGGAAGTTGTGACGGCTGATGCAGATGATAGGCGGTGCCACTCTTTCCCACTCCAGATCCTTGCCAGCGACTTTGAAATGTGGCATGCCAGGCGAATGAGAGTACTCGAGACAATGAGAGAAGATGGAGAAAGCCCGCGCGAGGGCAGGGGTGCAGGGAAGGTACTACTTCTTCTAATGGGGAGGGAGAATGCGAAGGCCGAGGGCAGGCGCACCGTTTGCTTGCTTGCTTGCATCCCTGGCTACGCGGGACTGAGGGAACACGGGAGGGAGGAAGCGAATCAAAATCCTTCAGCGCCGACGATGCCGACTCAGTCACCCTGATGAGACATCCCACCTACTGCCACGTTGGCTCGAGGCATTAAGCGGACGAGTGACAAGAAGTCGCTCTCGGGCGCCGTGATATTGAGTGACCCGGCAAATTGGGGATGCGCATGCTGCGCTGCAGAGCAACCCTTGCAGCCCTCTTTGGGCCTTTTGCTATGCTCCACTATCGACGGCCCCATCTCCAAGGTTGTTTCTATTTAATAGCTATAGAGATGGTGTACCGCACTGCAGGTGCAATGGTGTGGTTTCAGCACGGCGGGAGGGAAGACTTTATCAAATTCGCCTGAATTCGACGCTTCGAGGAACAGTGCCCTTTCCCTCACTCACTTCATCTGAACCAGGCGTTGCTGTCCCTCAGAGTGTCAAGGCCACAACACTACAAGGAGGACAAGGCAGATGCATCCAATTTTCCAGAGAACGCCACAAGGACGTCAAGCAGGTGGTAAGCTATCGATCAATTTCTGATCAAGAGAGCAAGATTACACTCTAATCTTTGGTGGCGCAGGCAAGGCTAAGACTCGGACTTGCTGGCGGGCCTGGTTACCTGCCTGATATTACCTCACCTACTCCACGTCAACTCCAGCCCTACAGATACCTAGAGAAATTGGTACACTTACTTAGCACTCTATCTTTATAATTTCCTCCAAGTAATTAAGCCATATCTGACACATGTCGACGTTGAAGGCTTAGAATAACTCGTGTGAAGTAATTGGCAAAGCTCTCCTGCAAGGTAGGATGGACTCTTTCCATTCCCCATTGACTGGTATACACTGTCCATCCATCTCAGTTCATGCTTCTCCCTTGGTTCAAGAATCCTTTCTCGGAACGCTCTTCAATCGGTCTGATTCACATCTCGCCAATTTGAAATGGCTAGTAATGGTATGCGAAGCTGAACGTAATGACTTAGTTCGTGGTGGTAGTCGAATCGGGGTTTCCAGAAGTCGTTAAAAGTGAGGGTAGCCAATGACGCAACCTTAGGAGAACCGAGTAATTTATGAGGCAGCTTTAGAGAAGTCGATTAATTTATAAGGCAACATCAGAGGAATCAAGTAATTTTACTAGTAAGGCGACCTCGGAGGAACCAATTAAACCATGAGGCAATTTCACGGGAAGCGACCAACTTCACCGATGAGGCAGCTTCAAGGAATCAGTTAACTTCGTACCACCCTGCAGGTACTAAACACAAATCCCTCACATTGCCACTCTGGGAAGTCACCGCTGAGGCTTAAACCATGATGCACCTAATGCTGAAGCTTATCTATTTGCCGGGCGATTGGTATTCCGCCACAGTCGTGTCCCAGAAGCCCTAAACTTCTTTTTGGTGAGTAACATCCCGCACATACTGTCTCTGACTGCCTTGAGGCTCGAGCTCCTGGGCCAACTGAGCCAGCTGACCGGTTCAGGAGCCACACGTGCTTCCTCGAAAGCCTCACAGCGCGGCAACTTCGGAGGAACACATCCGAATGTCAAAAGAAATAGAATCTGTGGGGCTGCGGCTTCAAAGCGTTGTCTCGCCAAGGTTCGCCACAAGGCTGGATTAGATGCTTGGGTAAAGGAGGGCTGAGGCTGGGGGTAAATTTCTTCATATTTTCTTTGCATCCGGCCATGGTAGGAGGAGGAGAGTTGGTCGACAGACACGGCCGATGAAGCGTAGTGAGAGAACCCAAATCATGAGGCATCGGCTGGCGTGGGCGTTTCTTTGCCCTTCTCTGGTTGGACTTTTAAAATCCATAGAACCCTCTGCATTCGAACTGAAGCCCCATCCACCAAGTGCCGGCTGCCTCTCGTCCTCCGCTTCCTCCATGCCCAGCACGAGGTGGTGGGTTGCCTTAGCCGCAGCTCGCCGAAGTCAAACAGAAATAGGACTCGGCCGCGACCCCAGCCTAACGACTAACGTGCGCCTGTCGAGGAGAAGCCTGTTCCATAGGTCGACCGCCGTTTGTAGATAGAAATTTGGAATGGCTTTGGAGGATACAATCTCTGGTCATGGTAGCTGGGTCTGAATATGCTTGACCGAGGCAACTGAGATTTAACAAGTGAGGTGATAAGTCGATCATCAGGGGTTAAATTTTTGCTCGACTATTAGTCAATGAACAGGGTGGTGTATCTCTGAGATCGAGCCTCCCACCCTTGATAAGTTAAACCAATTGAGCCTGAGGTGACCGAAGCAAAAAGTCTAGACGGTGACATAGTTAAACGAGGCAATGCGGCTTTTATGAAAGAGCAGCGTTCGTAGATGCATCCAGTGGGGTTGAACTTCACCCTAATACGATGAGATTCTCCAGTACAAAGAATTTAGAACTACACCAAATAATGAATATTGCGTTTGATATGAAGGTTTAGAGCCTACGTAGCTCGATTTCAGCTCCCGACGTCAGACCTCTTCAATGTGGACCACCTCCTTAATCCCATCTCCTCCATCACCATTTCTTCGTACACTTGTATTCCATCTCCTTGCTGGGTATTTGGGCGCCGTTCGAGATCTGTTGTCGCTGAGTGCTAGTTAGCCTTGGTGTACAGACTGAGGACTTCCAGACCTGAGCGAAATTGACAAACAAAAAAGAGATTATTGGGAAACAAACTCGCAATCTGGTAAGCCCTTCGGGTAACAAACACAGTGACAATTGCAATGAAGGTTGAGGCGAAGCCGAAGGACAAAGCTATCGTGTCGTTGGTAGAAACTAAAATAGTAAGTCGCTTGACGAGGCTCAGGCGTTCAGGGAACGAACGCATTTGTAGATTCGCCGATTGGACAAAAGATTATGATCGAATATTCGTTAAAGGGGGATGAGAGAATTTATAAGAGGAGGAGGAGTGTTTACAGCAGAAGGAGAAAGCAAGAAGCATTGCTCTAAATGTTCCCTTTTTCTGGTGGTCGGGAGTGGAGATATTTATGAGTTGGTGCGAAATTTCCCATGGCGTGGAGAGCGGAGTAGAGAGCGGAGTGATCGGTGATGGACAGGGGCTGTTTACTGCGTACGGTCAGGGTTAGCCTCTCGAGTACGCCCGGCCACAGTGTGCTGGGCAGAAAGCGCGATCGAGAAGTGGCTGTTGGAATTCATGACTGCGATGGTAGTGTTGTCGGGCAGTTACATCACTAGAAGGTGTCACTCACCAATCGCCCACACCCCCTTCCCGCTCAACTTGGATTTTGGAGACCTTAACGCTACAAATTCAAAGAATTAACACGATATTCACAATATTTCGAGTATTCTCTATAATCTGGAAAGTTTTTAGAATTTTCCAAAGACTTTGAAAAATCGAAAAAAATTTGGTGGGGTAGGCGTGACGCTGGAAGGGGGTTTGGTGACTCTTGTGGCGTCGGAAAGCTATGCTGACGAGATCTGACGAGCTCATGCAACTGGGGTTTCTGGATTTCCCCCGGTATCACTCTCCGGGGACTGAAGCCGCCAAGTGCCAAAACGAACTTCATAGGCCATCGATTTGGGAGAACCCTCCACTCAGGAACCAACTCGGCTTTTTGGAACACCACTGCATCGCAGCACCAAGCTAAGCAAGGGGCAAGTACCAGTGGCGTAGGAAGGGTGCGGAGGTGTTTGCCTCAAGTACCGCATGCAGGCGGATAGCAGATTGCTACTGCTGCATTGATAGCATCAACTCGGGTCTTTAAAACTTCACCAGTAAAGGTAATATGATTTGTTCTTAGACGTTATGACAATAATGCCCGAGTCAAAAATATAAGGACAATTGGAAGAGGCAGCAATGCAGGCTGGCTGCAAGACCTACTCTACGGATAGAGGTCTGGCGCAATCGATATGCTGGGCGTTGATGGTATCTAGATACATGCTCGCGTGTTTTGCCCGCAGTCCTTGCAAACAACGTTAGGGAGGACCGCGTTTTGCCTCACTTCTACTTGTAGAATCCCCGCGGACGTGCGCTTGCACTGCTATTGGCTAATTTGGCAGCCCAACATCCGATGACAGAACGAAGATTGAGCTGAGCGTCTCGATCGGGACTCGCCCTCCCAGAAGCTTATTCTTGGAAATGACACTATTCAGTGGTCCACGGTCCACGGTCCACGGTCCACGCTGCTTTTCCCTGTCTATCAGCTGCAAGCGGGAACGCAAGGCTGGGATCCAATCAGCGTGCAAAGCCACTGAAGATCTCAATTGCCCATAGGCGCATGGCAAGAGAGCCAATAGAGTCGATAGCCCTGCCAACTTTGGCCATTTCGATTTCTTGGTGGCCTAAACTAAGCAATATGCCGCTGCATTGTCAGGTGCCTAGGTTCCGAAGAGAAGGAATTCTCCGTTTGCACAAGGGTCGCTTCACCCGTGCAAGCATCCCAAACGATCCAAAGGACTGCAATAAACAGCATCCATTGCTCGTCTCTATCTATCTACTCCCACTCCTTAATTTCTCCTCACACTTTTCACTCAGACCTATCATACACAATATCCACACATTACCCTCTCTGCTACACCGCACCTCTTCCCTTCTCTTCCCACGCCTCCTCTCCCAAAAACACGAAAGAATGGATAGACGCTCGCTGAACAGCAAACCCACCCCGGCACCATTGCAAAGAAGAACGCCGCCCATCCCATCAGGTATCATAATACCCTCTTTCCCAAACCCAAATCGTTGCTGATCGATCACTGTATTTAACACCACTCCCTACCTTATCACCCTAAGGAACCCTCTGAAAAATCGGTTTGAATATATATCTCTGGTCTCCAATCCAATACCTCAAAACAGGTTCGGTTATTGTCATAACGGGCTCTGAATCCCGCCTCCAGAGTCGGAGGTAAATACTTCCTCGGGTGTATCTTCTTCCCGGAATTTGATTCCGCCTTCAATATTGATACCTCCGCTAACCCATTCCTGCTCTGCGACTTTCTCGAGAGCCCATCGGCTCCGTGCTCGCTTGAGAAGTCCTTCGGTAACGAGCATTGCGCCTTCCAGGCCTCGTTCGCTGAACTTCTCAGGATCGCCTTCGTGATCCCCTTCTTCGCCAGCATATTCGATCCACCGCCATTCCACTCTCGCTATTCGGTGAGAAGTGCGACTTCGTTGTTTATGTCCTTCTGACATTCCCGGATTAGGATCGAACGGTAATCTGCTTTCTAGTAATGCGTAAAGAAGAACTCCGAGTGACCAGGCGTCTGTTGCTCTGCCGTCGTACGGTTGCCCCATAATTACTTCCGGCGCAGCGTAATCGTCGGATCCACAGCGCGTCGTCAGTTTTTCGTCATCTGCAACACGTCGGGAAAGACCCAGATCAGTGAGAGTGACGATTGAATATGGATATGTAATCCAGTCCTGCTGACGGGACAGTTCGTGCTGTGGGAGGTTGACAAGGACGTCTAGCATTCAAGTGATCAGCAGTAAACATTCAAACAACCATAATACATACTCTCAAGTTTGATGTCTCGGTGCACGATATGACGATCGTGCAGATATTGAACGGCCGCTACTAACTCAGAGAACATCCTCCTCAGCAGTGAGGGAACAAGCAGATTCCGGTGCTCGCTTGCCACTTGAAAAAGATCTCCGCCAGGACAATAACTCAGTACCAAAATAGCACGTGTTTCCTCGATATTCCATGCCTTGAGATGGACCAGTGAAGGATGGTGTATCGTTTTCATGATCTCCAGTTCTCGCTTCAGTGACATCTCAACTCGTTCTTCCGAAGCTCCTCCCTTTGGTCCATGCTCACAGATCTTGACTGCCACTAGTTTCTTTCTGTCGATTCTGCTCTCTTGAACAGGCGTAAGAATCCCATCCATCCGTTCCCTGAAAACATCATTCTCGTCGATCCGGTTATCTTCTTCAGGCACTTGACTTGTTGCCAGCATGACTTTGCTGAAAGTGCCTTGCCCTAACAGTTTCAAGGCTCGCCATCTCCTCTTCTTGGAGTCTCCTGGAGTATACGCCTCGAAGTACTCATGTCGAGACTTTTTGTGTAGTCGGGGTAAGTTTGCAGTAGATAAAGATGAGTCACTGTCACTACTTTCTGCTCCGGTCCTACTCGATGGCGGAGTTGGTGGTGTTGGAATCGGAGCCAGTCCCCTTTGTACAGCCAAATGTGGTTCCCTCCGCATATGCATATCCGTAGCTGAGTCCGGAGTTGCATCAATCGGCGCATGGGAGCCTGAGACAGTGATCTGCCGCGGTTTTGGCACCTGGATAGCTTCAGGTATATACTCACTGATGCTGCGGTTCCTCCCATGTTCTTCTGCGTTCTTCTCCTTGTTTATCTGTAGCCCGGACTCGTTTGGAGTCGCCATTAGCCCATGGTATGCCCTCCGTTTCGACTGGTTCGCAATGGCGGCAGATATGGACTCGCCATTCGCCGTAACGAGGGCCGAGTCTGCGGTTATGGGGATCATGAGTTCGCGTGAGGCTGGTCGAGAAGTGAGTTGCTTCCAAGGGCCGGGGGAATCTCCGGTCATAAGCGGTGAGGGGAGCGGAGTCACATCTGCCATAGCATTCAGCATTGGCGAAGATAAGGCAGAGTTGGGGGCCGAGCCAAAGTTCGAACTGCTGCCTACACTGGTCGCGAAGACGTTCTTTATGCTTGGTGTTCGATCCAAACCGAACGATGTAGACTTCGAAGGTATCCTGGTTGACTCACTCGGGCTTCGTCCTGTGGTATTTGCGCTCGCTTCCGTGACAGTATATCCAGGGATAATATCGGTCTGTATCCGCAACCCCGCGCTCAGAGGGCTCGAGTATTGAATCGGGGAATCGAAAGGAGGAAGGCGGGATGCGGTATGGAGAGGAGTAAGGAGAGAGGAGTTGGCAGAAGGATTTGGGGGGGGCGACGGTGCTGTCGTGTTCGATATGAATATCGAGGTGGAGTCTGGCGCCTGCGCGAGTGGAAATGACACTGGAATAGTTGAATCCCCCCTCCGATTCTGCTCATTCATCGCAGCAGCAGCAGCAGCAACCCTCCCGTCAACTGACGAAGACTCTGGCGGCGGCACATTGTTGCTTTCGTGAGTTCGCGATGTGGGTGTTTTGGGATCGAAGTCGGACATGACGCGGGGGCACAGCAACCATTTATTGGCGCACCTAGCCCGACGGTGTTTCTATTCGGGGAGATATACATGCACGGAGTGCCAATCTGCCCGCTGTACCACCTATCTCGACATGGTCCAGCGAGACTGATTGTTACTGGCGGGCAGCCACATGGAGAAGGATGTGGGAGTGATGTCGAGCTCTAGAGGGGGACACGGAAGAGAGGAGGGCAAGACGGAACGTTACCAGACGGCGTCGACACCAATGAGGGACGCATTTTAGCGAGGGTTAATTTCGACCGCCAAGCACTGGGACCCGAGAAATAAAGGCTGCCGTCAATAAGCGCACATCCTATCCGTCAAATGTTATTATTTATTTTAGACCATCATGCCTTTTGTCCTTTATCTCTCGGACATTCTACCATAGTACTAAAAGCTCAACTTGACTTCCTCTTCAATTAAATCGCTCTGGGCTTCCCGCAGCTGGATGCCGCTTACGAGGCTACGCTCCAGCCAGCCTGAAATAGCCTCGGAGCACTAAACAGCCCAAGCTTGGGTACCCAACACCTCACTATCTGACGCGGCGTGAAGTCTCGGCCTTTTCAGCCCATTAATAGTGGTTCATTATATCCAGATTGGGAAGCACCCCTTCGAATCTGATCATCATGACAGCACTTGACATATTTGCGCTGTTGGATGAATCATGAATCATGATTCATGATGTATCTCGTATCATCGTCCACGACCGAACACGGCACGAGGGAAGACACGTAGCTGTGAATGGCTGACAGTGTGAGCCAATCTCAGGTACCCGGAGCCGGAACCTTACTAGGCTGCATGCGGGATAATCTTGCCGAGGCCGGTCACGTGGATCTCACGAGCCGCTACTCCTCGAGAGAGTGCGAGTTCATGATCAAGCAAAGCCTCACACTGCTTCCGATGTTTCAACTTTACTTATATCCCAACCACCCACTTTGTCGGCCATTCTTAGGGTATATTTAGTCGGCAGTCTTTCTTCGCAAGCCCTTTCTGCTCAAACTCAAGTCACATGTTCAGTCCCAGGGTTTCCTGGGAACCCCTCTTCTAAAAATAGATATGTTGCACATCTCACAAATCTAAGCAATGTCAGATGTGCAACAAAACAAACCTCTCGAGAGCCACTCGTCACCTGAGGGGGAAAGATTTATTCCGTACCAGTTGTTTTTTTGGGACCAGTCTTGAAGTGACATAGATTAGCTGACGTCCCCCAAAGCTGTTTGTATTGCACACCACCGCCATGAGGTTTCAAAATACTCCTTCCTTTGGGAGTTTAAAACCTTGAGAGGGATTTCATTCGCTCTGAAGAACCCCCTTGCGTCGAAAAGATCCGCCCAACGTGCAACACAACTCAAGGTGGGAAGTCATCCTTCAACGAATTGGGGCCGGGGGTGGGGATTTCTCACTTGAATTCACGGGAGACCATATTTCCCAATCACAGTTGTCTGGATAATTGATAACATCTGTATGATTATTTGAGGGAGTTCTGCTTTCGGCTTTCTGCTTTTTCAAGAACGCGGCTGTGTTGCATATCGGATCGCGTTTTAATAATCACGTCAACTCCTTGGCTCTTAAGCTTTGTTGCAAATCGCGTCTGACCTCATCTTAAAATGGCACCCTAACAGCAGACCATTGAGAAAATGGCTGCAATCAAGAGGGGTTGAAAGGGTGGGGAATGGTGAGAGAAACTAGCAAAGCAGACTCTGAAGCCTGACAAGGCAACCACGCATCACTAAGACTACTTCCAATTTCGCTCCTTCCACCCATTGCGTCAGGAAGCTTTGCCTCGCATGGGTTCGGAGTAGGAAGAGGTAAAGGGGGTCGACTAAATTTACGCGAGCCCCTTTTCGTTGGCTTCAAAGCCCGACTCCCCTACTTTTCTGGCACATCGATCCTGGGCACATCTTAGAGCCTTTTCACTATAAAATTCAAATGCCTCTTACAAATCGCAAGTCTTTTGCGGAAAGGGGAGCAAATGACCTTGATTAAGTAAAAGGGATCATCTTCGCTTAAATTGAACGAGTCGTGATCCTCTTCTTAGGCGCTAAAATTGCAGTGCGCTCTCATGTAGCCAAATGGGTCCAATCACTGATGAATCGATCTTCTTCAAGGACACTAAAATTGCAGTGCGCCCGTGGATCACCGCGACATTCCTTCAAGCAGCACCGGACATGTTCTCCAAAAAGCAAATCTCGCATGCACGAGACCAGCCTTGCGCGAGTGAGAACCTTAAGGTGGCCCCGCTAGGCGGATTAAACGTGGTTTTAGTGGTAAAGCGGAGGCCATATCTTTCGAATCACTTAGGGAATCATCATACAACTTTCATCCACCAGTGATCGGTTTCAATAGCACACTTCCTAAACTCGTCTATCCTACTCCTAACCCCACACCTTTTTCATCCTCTCCCCATCTCAAACAGTTGTCCCTGCCCCCACAAACACCACCAAAACAGCCGCATACGCCGCCGTAGCCGCAATCATATCCTTACTCTCCGCTTCATTCATCCAAATCGCCAAGGTCAACCCAACAGCTAGCGTAAAAACGCTCGTCGTAACTACGGACACCAGCTTCCTGGGGTCCAGCACCATAATCAACATTGGCACAATCAGCGTAAGGCCCCCAAACGTCGACATCGCCATACGATTCAGCAACCCTCGTTTTCGGCATTTGGCGTTGAGACGGTCGGCGCGCTGGAGGTGGGCGGGAGCTTGGGTTCGAGAGAAGTCTGCGAGGTCTTTGAACAGGGTGTTGGAAATGGACTTTATCGTGGCCAAGGCGGAAGGGTCCCATTCATGATGGGATGCGCATTCGAGCATGGCGAGGGTGCGGCCGTAGGTATCGTAATTCGGAGGCGTGACGAGGTCGACGGTTTGCATCATGCTCGTTTTCCAGTACTCGAAGGATTTCACTGCTTGCGCTGGCGCTTGATCAGCCTTCCCCTCCCCTACACCCAGATATTTGAAGAACTTACTGTACCGCAGCAAATCCTCGTGAAGTCTATCCCGTCTCTCAGCCGTCCATACTGGCAAGATCAGCTTCCCTCCCTCTTTGCGTTTGAAGGGGGGATGAGCTACGGTCTTTATACACCTCCTCTTCACTCGCCGCCACCCACACATGTCTTTGTAATCTAGCGGTCGCCCATAACAAATTATCCAGGTAAAACGTCCGCACCATCCGACGATGCAGATTCATATCGCTGATCTGCGGGACGGGAATCACCATCTCGCCTGGATCGTACTTGTTCAACAACGCCTGTTTCTTCTCATCAACCTTTTCACCCTCTTCTGGTAAGATTGATGTTTCCTTCTTTTCTGAAGCAGTCTGGCGCGCCCTGGTAAGTGGACTTGTGGGAGCAGTTTTGAAACCTTCCGTTGCGAGGAGAGGATTGTCGTATAGAATTGCTGGTTTCGAGAAGACGGGGGTCGGAGGTATTGGAGTCTCGATTGTCTTGGTAGTTGAAGCTTTTGAGAGTGGTGCGGAGGGAAGTGGCGAGGTTGACATTTCTTGTCTAGGCTGAGCTGTTGATGCTGAGCGAGTGCGCGAGCGCAGCCGTGGTGTTTGAGGTGAGCTTGGTTGTGCTATTGATTGGGAACGTGTGCGGGACCTTGATCGGATGCGATTCGGTGCCTGCGCTTCAAGATCTGCCGAGCGGGTAAAGAAGCGCATTTTCAGGGTATAGGAATGAGGGTTGATAAAAAAGAAGGGAGTTTAGGGAGCGTGATGAATGGAAAGTTTCCCGAACTTGCAGAAATGAGGTTGTGGGCTGGCGGAAAAGTTGGGAAGGAGCGTGGGTGGCACTTGCCTGTTTGTTTCCACCAGAAAGTCGAGAATGAATTGGGCGACTCGAACGAACGAGGGCTATGGCAAAAAGCAATCTATGATCTACCTCTAAAGTCTAGTCTATGTCTGTCTAATAACCTCACGCAGCCTCTGATATTGGTACATTTTTCTACAGCCTCGCTCTGAAAGCTTTATTCCCCTCCTTCAAAGGCTCACTCTCACTCGGACCAACATCATCATCTGTACTCTTCGCCGGGCTTCCTGCCGTCGACTTCTTCTTCGGTGCGGCATGATATCCACCATTCTCATTATCCGTATTCGTCGCCACCCCATTCTCGTCCCTCTGAATGCCCAATTCAACCAACTTCGCGAACACCTTCGAAAAATCATCGAAGAATCTGTCTTTGTCCCGAGCATACAGCTCCACCCATGGCTTAAATTCTCTGTCCTGGGTGAGAGCAATGTCGGTCGGCAGCATCATGAGCTCTGTCTCCGAGTCTTCATCATAGTTGACGAACTGTTCGACTCCATTCTTCAACGTCTTCTTCTTCCATTGCAATGAAAGCAAAAGCCGGAAGTATTGATTAGAAAACCTCGTAGGATTGTTTACCCACGCCCCTTCAAAGCCAGACCGATCACTGTGGCATCTCCCTAGACTATGCGCACCTGACAATGCCACAATTTCCTGGTCATTGAACCCCATACGATAAAATATCCAGCGAAGATGATCTGAGCCCTTTGCGCCATCTGGGAGTCGTCCGTGTGGGGGAAGTTTGCTGTCATCCACAAAATCTGTTCGCCCTCCTTGCCATGGAATTGAAGGGCCACCCATCTCCTTGATTGCCACAACGCCTGCCAATGTCCAGAGATCCGCGTAGGTTATCCATGGGTGTGCAGCCTTGACGGGCTCGAGAAAGACTCGGGCGTGTTGTAGGCCTGCGTTCGCGGGGTCGCCACCTTCGTGTTCATATCGCATTCCAGCTCCGTTGGAACCGCCTGTATCTGTTGCGGCGTCGTATGTTCCTGATGAGTGCCTGCGATGTTGTCAGTACCTGTGGCGCGGTGCTGAAGTTGATAATTGGAATTGTAAGGTGAAGACCCAAATGAAAGACGTACCAGGCAAGGCGAACCAGAACCGGCCCTGCGCTGCCATCATCATACTCAGGCTGATGCAGCAGCTTGGCAATGTCCTTTCGAACGGCGGCGAAGTTTCCCTTTTCATTCATTTTGTCTACCTGTTTCTCAAAGAAGAGAAATCCACCAACCAGTCTATGAAACGAGAAATCTATGAGAGAAAGGAAAAGAGAGGAGAGAGAGAAACGTGCGATGGCGTGTGAAATCGACAATTAGAGCAAAAAAAAACCCGGAACGCAGTTGCAAAAAGAAACGTGATGCCTCGGCTCGCGGCAAGGTTAGCTGGTGGTTCATACCTTACCGTGCAGTAATTTGTTGAAAAGTGGTTCGAGAGGCATGGTGGGTCTTTGATGATTCATGAAGCTTGTGATCGAAATGAGTGTTATCGTCTCAAGAAAGTTGGGGCGCGCTTTGAAGAACCGAGGTCGGATCTGCATCGACAGGCGTGGGTTGACATTTCCCAGGCATGGGTCGGATTAAAGTCGAGCCGCGTCCGAGCTCTAGAGCTCGGAGCTGACTAATCCCGCATACCTGTGGTGATTGTTTGGTGGTTCTCACCTCCGACCCGCTTCGCACGCCTTGTACGAAGGCGGCGGGCATTAAAATTTGTCTAATTCACTAAGCGAAAATTTGGGAAGTCCTGGGGCTGCGCTATTATAAATGTCCCGCAATTTCTCCCCAAATTTAATCGTTATAAAATTCTTGGAAAAGATTAACGTACTATTTTTCTGTTGTATAAGCCTCTTGTAGAAAGTTTTGGGCGTTGCGTTGGGGATTAGTGCGACTTTCCGCACAAGGTAATTTTGGTATTCTCGCGCGCACTCTGCAAATGGACGATTTTCAATGCCCGTCGCCTTCGCAGGTGAGGGATAGCGATACGAAATCTGAGATTTTGGTGGCACCCCCCAAAATTCGCCCTTTTTCTCCCTTTGAATTCTCACAACGCAACGTATTAAAACAGTGTCTAAGTGTTGGGAATTGATCCCGAGGCGTAGGCCCTTTAGCTTAGTAAATTTTAAGACTAAAAAATTAAGGCGTTGTTATAATGCAGATCTGTCCGATTTGCCTATACAAATTTTGGTGCGATTTGCGTATCGCTGTTCTGTGCGTATCGCTATCCCTTACTTACAAGGCGTGCTAAGCTGGCTGGAGGTGAGAACCACCGAACGATTAGTGCGTGAAGGACAGCCTCTCCTCTTTAGCATGCTCAACCATCACGTCAAACAAGTGGATGAGAATTATAGTTAGCCGAGCAAGAGAAACAGTAGCCAAGCGCGAAAATGGTGTAATAACAAACCCAGCACCCTGAAGGTACTTTCGTCAGTCCTCAGCCTTGCGGCCTTACGAAGGCGCGCCGAATGGAAAACCGTCCGTTTCGCTAAGCGAGAGTTTTGAAAATCATTCCCTCACCTTTAAAAAATCGTAATAAAACTCCCTAAAAGTTTAGAACCACGAAACCATAACAAAAGTTACTTTGACTTCTTTTCTATTACATAAAGCTTAATTTAAAGTATTCGAACTTGATAGTGCTACGATGCGCAATTTTAAAAAAACTAGAGATTTTGGTGTTCCTTGCCTTAGGCGAAAATGGACGGATTTCGATTCGGTGCGCCCAGGCGCCTTCGTACTGGGACACGATGCTGGCATGGACGATTCGAGGTGAATCTTCAGGAAAGCAACTTCTTACTTCCCATAATACCCTGGATGGGTTGAAATCATTTCTTGAACCTAATTCCTGAACTTTCATTATCTTCGAAGTGAAGATTTCCTTCATCCTGAGATGTGGGGGTCCGATCAAGTATTGATGGATCATCTATGATGGCTATGTCAGGATCCGCAATCCATCGATTACAGACTGACTGGAGAGATTTTGACTTGCGCAAACAACTGCTGCAGGTAACTCCAAAGCTTGCCATTCATTCGATCGTCTCACACGGTGGCGTAACTGGAAGCTGGCTCTTGGGCCAGTGATCGTCGACTGTCTCAGTGGATCATCCAAACTCTATGCTGCAGCTAGGAAGTTAACGTCAAAAAGCGAGCCATATATTGGAGTCGTTCATTAAAAGCAAGATTTTGACTTGTCAAAACGAAGCTTTTGTTTACACGAGGTGGGGGGCTGGTATGGCAGATTGTTCACGTGACTGTGAAAAAGCCTCATCACATGACCCGGAGTATTATTTGACCGGGCGCTGCAGTCTTAAGGGGGGATTTAGGGTTTCTCCCCCTAAGATTAAAGACTACTTTTGCCTTACCCTACTGCCTCCTTTCCATAAAGGGGGGTTTTGGGGGGTCTCCCCAAGATTAAATACTCTTTGCTAACTAAGTCCTCTTTTAAAAGAATACTTTCTCTTGCGCAGCTTCGTTACTGGGGGGGGGGGGCCTGATATACTCTCTTAACGAGAGAAAATCCGGCTTTTACTCTTTGCATTTGCACCTATTTATGCGGCCCCTGGTGAATTTGAGAGGGGTGTAGAAAGAGTAGAGTGTGGCCCAAGAGCAAACGTCACGTGGCAGAGTTGGAATTAAACGCTCTTACTTCTTCGGCGCTTTGCTTCACAGATCTCAGCACTGTGCTGTGCGGCGAGCTTTCTGTGTTTCCAGGCCCCGCTACTCATTGCTCAATCATCCCGATGCACATCCTAGGTTCCTTGTTGGACTCTAATTGGCTGCTTTGAACTTCCTTGTTGGACTTTAATTGGCTGCTTTGAACCAGCCTACAGACCTCCTACGGAACCATTACTGAATTTTCCTCGTCTTCCTCCTCCCAAACAACAACACAGTTGGAATAATCAATCACAATGGGCAGGTTCTTTCGTAACCGTTGCAGAAGTTCATCACTATTTTTCTTTACTAACTATTATTGAGCTGTCGACATTACGAACACCATAATGGGCGCCTTAGGTGCAGTTTTGGCTATGGGAGGTATTTGGGCTACAATCTGGGCAGCTCGAAGGTACCACAACAAGACAACAGGTACGTCTTTTCATTTGGCAAATCCCACTACTTTAAAGGCTCGTCTTTCCAACTGTCGTATTTTTAACATATATATATAGAATGCGCGCGAGTCTCCGATGTCGAATTTGGTCTCATCGAGAATGCCTCACCGATTCCTACCACGCACGAAGACGAATCCCAGGACCTCATGACTCAAACCCCAGCTCTAGATGCTGAAATTTGTAGACAAAATGTGCTGAAAGTATTTGGGGAAGCTCTCGTGGTAATATCGACTTTGTTGTAGGGTCAAAATGATGGGTGTGGGAAAGGATGGTGGTACCGGCGAAGCATTGCGTAAGGTAACCTCCACGTCCCTGGGATGGAGGTTCAGTAGGAGGACAGTGTTGCACGGCTCTGGTGTATTTATGTCTTGTTAGTAGCAAGGTTGCAAAAAGTCCCAAGAGATCTGCTATGCGTGACGCCGCTTCATCTCGAATATGCCGTACTCGAGTACTCGGTGACAGCTTCAAGTTACCGGCTCCACGAAATCGATGTTCGGTGGAAAATGATAGGTCATTGATCTCGGCACAGTAGGCAACAGAAACAAGGGACGATGCACCTGTCCAGCTAAGGAGGGCCGCGCCGCTGGATAAGACGACACAACTTCACAAGGAGCACCAAGGCGACGCCGCTGGTCCTCGATACAATGCTCGAAGCATTCGGCTAGCCAGACCACGCTGAGTATCTTCCAACGGCTGACCGCTAGAAAGGCCCATTTCGAGGAGGTGGGAAGGTCTCCGAGGTTGAAGTTGGACGTACAAATTTCGAGGGTAAATACTGTCACATGAAAAACTTAACAATGCCATTCCAATAATCCAAATTAACCTGTTCTTGTCGCACTAAAACCCGATTTCCCGCCTAGTCTAGGACGAATTAACTGAGCTCACCAAGTACAGAAGGCAGAATCCAGCTTCGAGGGCTGGCTCGTTGATGAAGTGTGAAGTCCCCTAAACGAGGTATCATTATCAACTACTCCCGAATCAGGACTGGACTTAAAGGAATTAAGTTCTCTTCCAAAATTTGTACACATTTATAAATGATCTCGCAATCTTTATTTGCAACTGTTTATCGAGGCGCAAGTTTCCCTTTCAGTAGCAGGCTTTCAAGTTCCTCTTGTTCGAGCTAAGTGAAGTGTCCCACAAGACCAAAGAAGATAAGGAAGCGGTTGCAAAAGAGGAAAGCTGGAAACTGTTCTCCGAAACAAGCCAAAAAAGCACTGCTACTACTCTGCCTGAGTCAAGTGAATCTTCTTGGATTCTACGGCGGCCCATGCGTGCTGGCAGAGCATACTTAGATGTATGTCGTCGAAGTACAGCGCAATCAGTGGGGTGTTGGTTTGATAGTAGAACATCCTTCAGATTTTTAGGCAGAGAGAGTTCTGCGAAGGAATTTATAATGCGAAGATATTAAGAGAATAAAAAGATATGCCAAAAGGATCTTAATAAAGTGACCTCTGTTCAATAATAGGCATTCGTGTGGGAGAATGGAAAAGAGGTGTATCGCGAAAAGAGGTTCAGAGCGGGATATAGCCAGATGTTATGGCAACGAGGCACCTGAGGCTCAGCTTCTGCAACTAGAGCGAGCTTCGACTCTCCTTCTTGCACTTCATGGCGAGGTACCAAATTGCATGAGAAAGAAACAATCGGCAGTAAGTCATTGCATATTCTCCAGCAATGCTAGGGGCACTTATTGGGTTCAGTGCAGGGTGGAAAGGCCCAGAAGGTGGCTTGCGTGTCTCGAAATCGGGTGGTCATGTATGGGTAATGGAAATGTTATTGTCAGCTTTTGGTGTGTATGGAATGAGATGATACGGTGCAAAGTATCTGTGTTGGAGAGTCGCAACGCAGAAAGCCGGACATTTGAATTAAGATTTAGGCGCGAAAGAGGATATCAATGTCGTTGCGTCAAGGCACGACTCGCTGACCGTAGCCGTGATGCCCAGGCTCGGCAATGATACCTAATTTCGGGTATTGAACCGTATTGATACCAGAATCGATCCTAAGCGAGAATCAAGGACCCCCCTGTCCAACCCCTTTAACTACGATTCTTATTATACTTATTGCCTTTAATTAAAAAAGTAAGAATAGCATTATAATTAAGAATATCGCTTTAATGGTTTTAGATATTTTTATAATTTTTTTAACGACTTTAAAAAAGTCCCACTTTTTGGTGTTCTTACCCCTTAGCTATCTGACCCCTCTCGCAAAGGAAAGTACCTCTATATATAAATTTACTACATAAGATACTTAGCAAATTTATCGCTCAGAATCAATACTGGAACAAAACGGATTGATCCTACCAATACCAAGTGGTACCAGGGGGGTATTGATACCTCAGGTATCATTGCCGAGCCTGCGGCGGATCAACAGAGCGGCGTCTGTGCCAGGGTAGGCGAACTTATCAGGTAATACGGTGATCGAAATCCGCCTTAACGCAAACCAGACGCTCGTCCCTCGTCCTTCCGCGGTCCGCAACCTGGTGCTCATCCTTTCCCACGGTCCAAACCCCACGACTGACAGTCACAACTCTATAATTTTAGAGCAATGGGTAAGACTTCTCAAGGCATTCGTTAAATTCTTTACATTGCATGGACTAAAATTTATTCGCTTCACTAGTTGCAACCAGCGATATCCTGAACGTAGTGTTTGGCCTCACGGCTACGCTTTTGGGCGGCGGTGCCATATGGGCTACTAGAAGATACAACAACGCAATGAGAGGTATTTGTTTTCAAATTTTTGCCTGTCTATACTATGAACTCTGGCCTTTCTAACCATCATGTCCGCCTCCAGCAGGAAATGACCACCTACCAACCTTCGGTGGGCCAGATTCTGACGTCGAACTCGGTCTCCTCCACCCCGCGTCCTCGACCCAGGATTCACCCGACAATGGTACAGCCTATACACACAACTTGCATGGAGTCATTGGGGACGCTCTCGAAGTGTTCTCGAAGCACTTGCGAGCCCAACACTGAGGCGGAAGGAGAGCAGTGAGGAGGAGTGCCGAGGAGGTACTGCGCTTGCAAGTAGTGAGCAAGGCTGATTCCAGGATATTGAAATGAACTGTAAGGATAACGCTCGCAATGTTTCGAAGACCACATGCTTGCAGCATATCGGGGTTTGCTGAAATAGCGGTTTGTCGTATCGTGCAGCTTGAATATATCGCTTTGAAAATATGTTGCATAAAAACGAGCGTGATGTGAATGAAAGGCAAAGCATTCGGATCACCGATCTTCTGTAGAACAACATTTTGACTAGCTTTATTGCATTGCTGAGCCTTTCGGAGCCTGACAAACTCGAAATCAGCGCTCGTTGACAGCAAGAAACACTCGTCGGCATCGACATTGCTCGTTGTTGGTACTTCCATCGGGGCTGGTCCGTTGTTCTTTCTTGCTGTCGACCTTGATGCATTTCGCTTCGGCCGTCTCCAGTGGCCATCACCTGCCAAGCGTACCTGCCTTTAAATTCAGCGGAGTATTATCCCGATTCGTGGCCGTGAAGTCCGCGTATTCGGTGATGATGGAACTTGGCGTCGGCGCATGGAGTTTGATGTCGTCGTCGCCGCGGTAAAGCATCACTCACTCCAGTGCATTTCGCTTCAACCATCACAAAACCTGCATTTATCCCTTTAACTTCAGCCGCTTACTTCATGGAATCGTTTGCCATATATCTTGCATATTCGATGATCGCAGAACTTCGTAACGATGCGTGGGCACTGATGGCAGATACATGGGCATTGATGGCACCGTGGTTGCGAACATCTTTGTCTTCTCGCGCTGAAGTCATGGTATCCTGGGCCATAAACCGCGCCGATCAATTCCTCATTTCATGGCCATATAGCTTGCGTATTCGATGATGATGATGGAACTTCGTATATGGATGGGTATTGATGTCGTTGTGGTCGAGAAGGTTGTCGTCGCCTACGGTCCGCACGACTGAAATAACTAGCTCGCTTAGTAATCTCTTCCTCGCCAAAGTCCTCGGGCTATCATTGGTCGAACAGAAGTTGTCCATCAAAATAATATCCGATGGGATCCAATCGTGTTCTTCATTCTGTTCTTGACAAATTTGAAATTATGGGAAATGCGACAACGATTTGCTCGACGAAACGGGACTTGTTTCAGGCCCAGAATGGCGGCCATGGCTCCGGTTGCGAAAACCACTTTGGTTTGCACCCACACGATGCTTCAAGTCAACACGGGGTCGAAAGTTCTTAAACTATCTGGAAAGAGCAGAAATATCTGCTTTGGTCCCCCATAACCTGATGATAGTGCTTATAAGGGAATGACACTCTCTTTTGGCACTCGCCAGAACGTACATGTTGACGAGCAACATGTTTCACTTCTCGCAGAACACATGGGAATCGCAAAGAGTGCAAGTTCAAAAGGTACGAGAACATATTGTCGTGTGCAGAAGACATGATCTTATAGCAATTTCAAACCAGGATCGTAAACAAGGGCTGGAAAGAATGGTAGTTGGCACTTGCCATTTGGGATGCATACAGATCACAGTGAACAAACTCGGAACAACTGACTTGAAACTCTTCATTCCTCATGACTCGTAAAATCTCAATCTCGTTCATGAAACAAATAATAATGGGTATACTAAACAAGCGCCGTCCCTCAGTTTCAATCATGCTCCCAATATTCGGCAACTACGACCGACCCGTCACCGCATTCGTAGCCAAAACCTCAATGCGCCGCGAATACAACGCCATCATATGGCACACCGGATCACCCCAAATAACGCCACGAAGCAAATCATCAGTGACAATCTGCGCCACGACGCCTTCGTTCATCCGTTCATGGACCTCTTTCTTCTTGCCTCGGTTCTCATATCTTTCGACGCTTCGAAGGAGGATGATTCGTCCGGCATTACTTAATGCTGATTCTGGCACTGGCCAGACGGGTGCGTCTGAATATTCGGGAGCGTTCTTGGACTTCTTTGGTTTCTTGCTGACAGCGAGGGAGCTGCTTGATTTGCCGGGTTTGTTGACAGCTAGTGAGCTGCTTGATTTGCCGAGACCGGATGTCAGAGGACATGATTGGCCCGGCGCTGGCGTCGAGTAGAGATCCAGAAGTGATTTGATATAAGCCTTATCCGCTCGTGGGACCGGATCTCCCTCATTGACGAAGGAATAGAACAGCGACTTTTTGAGTGCAGGATTATTTGGCTTCGCGAGAGGGAGGAGAGAAACCGGAGGAGCGCCGAAGCTTATGCAATGGACGCGCCTGAAGCAACCAGTAAGGATGTTGAGCTCAGACTCCGTTTCTCTGCTTGTGGAAAGCATGTGAGAATATAGGAGAGCCGCAACGGCTCCACCAGCTGAGTGTCCCGTGATGAGGAGCGAACATTTTGATCGTCCGGGGTCTTCCTCCAGTAGATGTCGAAGCCTTGCAGCAACTGGCTTGATCATCTTCTTTGCTACAGTGAGAAATCCAGCATGACAGAGATTTCCAGGGTCATCCTGAACTCAAGTCAGCTGATGTGATATCACGTGATTAGAGCCTTCCAACCAAAAACCCTGTCGGCGCCACAGGAGCTGATCTGAGGTTGACAGCCCAGTCCATGAAGGTCTGCGTCCCTCTGATTGCAAATACAATCGTATTCATGTCATCCATGGGCAACGATTTGATGACCATAGCCTTGGTCCCCATTCTCCAATCCGAGTCCACATGCGTCTCCCTTTCTTGACCCCTGGGTTTTATATACACACGTTCGGAGTATTGGGCTGCTAAGCAGAGTAGAGGGAAGGTAGGGATGTATCTATTATCAATTAGTGGAGGGTTCACTACAGAGTGGTATTACTTACAGTTTCATTGGAGGCAGGTCCAAAGGCAGCCGTGAATTGGCGTACAGGTTGACCTTTGCAAAGTAGTTCGTACTTGTGAGAGCCGAAGACACGGAGTTGTTAACCATGCCTTTCGATTTGCCCTTCCCAAGTCCCCTCTCCGTGTAACCACTCTCTTGTTGCTCCTGCTGCCACATTGGCTGAGGGGGTGTGAAGACCGCCAATTCCCTCTCGTCTCCACTAAACCTCTCCCCATCGATAGATGTGATGACAGCATCGAGCTTCGAAGATATCATGTCGCAGAGGGCCACTCCTTGGGTAATATACTGAGCGCCTTGCGCGTAAAGAGGAATTCCATTGTTAAAGTATTGTGCTCCCGGAATGCTATTCGGTACATCTCCTGACAGCAGATTGACTACAGAGGCCAACTTGAGCGTGCTGAGATTCCCGCCACCCTTGTATAATTTTGACGGTTGAGGAGGAGGTTGCGAGACGAAGACGGGCTGGTATTGAGGAGGAACGGGGGCGATCAGCCAGCTTTGTGATTGTGCCCCAAAGCCATTGCCGTACGGGTTGTTGGGTCTTTGTTTGACATATGCCCAATTCGGATTCGAGATAACTGCGTTCGAAGGCTCTGGGGTGTAGTTCGATTGAGGCGGAGGCCGAGTTGTGGTCGGCTTGCTCTTCTTGGATCTGCCGAAGATCGCCATCGCTTGTGGGTTGAGGTTCTGTGGTCCTGGCTTGATCCAACGTCCGCGGAGCGGTTATCGCCGCTCTCCTCTCTTCATTGCAGGTCCAACACAACGACAGTATCGGGCTGTTGAAGTAGTGAAGTGTAGAGCGATTCAAGTGAAGGTTCGAGGGACGCAATGGTTTTGTTTCATACGACCAAGTCAAAGGCGAGAGCACCTCAGGGAAGCCTCCCCAGGCTCTCCAGGTCGGCTGATTGATGACGATTCGTCGAGGACTCCGCCTCGTTGCTATTTCCAGGGGTGTGGGGCGCCACTTCCTGCAGGCTAAGACTGGGGAAGAGCGAACCACAGGCAGCATCCTCGCAGGCTGCACGCAGTGTCTCTGCATCCGGGAACCATCATGTGTTAATTCGTTCTCTTGCGCAGGATCATGCAGTCTCCCAAAGACCCGCCTCACGGAGGCCCGGCTGCTAGCCGCCTTTGTCTGCACCAAGCCGTTCAAACGGCTAGTCATGCATGATTGGGCGTCTCATTGGCTAGATATCTAAGAATCTGATCCAATGGCGAGGCGGAAGAGCCCTGGGAGTTGCCTGTGACAGGGCGAAGCCAAATGGAACCCCGAACACTTGAAGGCTTCTTCTCGGTGAAAGTTCCATCTTGATTCCATCTTATTAAGCAAAGGGATGAAAGTGTAGTATGCTCGAGTGAGAGACATCCAGCCCTGTTGTGTTTCCTACAACAATATCACAGATGGCCCCTCTCGAATGTCCCGATTCGAGATTGCCGAATCGTTTGCCAATGGCCCTTTCCTTCCGTTCTTACGTATTCGATCTGTTGAGAACATCCTTTATTTCCGACTATTCAGCAAGTATTTATCTGGCTTGATTTCACTGGTCTTGCGAGGATTCGATTGTTCTAGGTTGTTCATCGTGAGACGTGCAGGAGGAGGTTGACGAGGTGCTTGGTGGGGCTGGGGGGTTGGTGGCGTCCGGCGCGCAGTCGGACCCCCAAAATCAAATTTGAGCGGTGATCTCCCACGACTCGAAGCCCTGTCGTCTATTTCGTCTTTTCCTGTGCTAAACATTCTCGGATTTGTCCCAAGCGGATGATGTAGCTGTTCTCCATCAAGATGGATCCGATAAATGTCGCGACCTCCCTAGTGGGACTCTTGGGCTCGGCGGGAAGAGTTGTCGTTCTCCTTTTGGCAGTGAAGAAGAGCATTGGCGAAGCGCCACGGATGATGGATCAAATGGTTTCCCAAGTCAGAGAGCTTGAGATATGTCTTTCGGCGGTACAATCTTTCCTTCTTGGAATAAACTCAGCGCCAAGAAGACGCATATCCATGATCCGAGTCGAACAGCTTGTTGCGATCTTAACCGAAGCTGTACTGACCTTCTCTGAACTTGAGGTTCTGGTTACATCAATTGCAAAAGACAAGGGAAGACTGCCAATTACCTCACGCTTGACGACTCTTTGGAAAGAAGATGTAGTAACTAGTATTATGCTACGACTGGAACGTCACAAATCCTCCTTGTCTCTGATGTTGAACATCGCTCAATGGTAAGTTGGCAAGAATTCAGTTGCGAATTATGCGATTCTTGGTTGCTAATCTATTCACCAGCGAGTCAGATTTAGAAGCGGAACAATCTCGAGAGACACTCCAAAGTCTTGTCGAACAGCTTTTGCGAAGTAATCACGACATCTCATTACGACTACAGAGTATTGAGGAGAATTTTGAGACCGGAAGTGTGATTACGTATTGTTTCAGAAATGGCAGCATGCCAAACTTTCCAGAGGGAGAAACACACACTGAGCAATCCTCTCAATTAGAGTTTAGCACGGTGGAAAATGTTTCTCATGGATCTAATTTGCCAACTGAAGGTTGTGCAGGATATCGAACCGGATTTGAAGTCGACCTCGGAACCTCCAGAGTATATAGAAGAACAGAACGATTCAAGTCGGACGTATCATTCACGAGTTCTGCCGTAAGAAGCCACGCGTGGTCGATATTTACTGGATTGAGTTTATCCGAGGTCTCTACGTTATCAGCGATCGCTCTGCCCTTATATCTAAATGAGATATACAACAACAAATGGTATAATACTCTGCCTCCGCAACCATTTGCAGAAGACGAGATTAAATCTCTAGCCAGAGAGTCTTCTACTTCACGTATCCCCTCATACGACCCCCCGGTTCGCGGCATCGTCGACCAGCATCCGATTATACTTGAGGCATGTATTACCACGGCCGAGGTTACGATATTACAAGCACAACTGTTTCCTGCGGAGACGAATACAAACCCAGAGGGACCACCCGTGTCAATTCCCAATTCTGATACATACTTCCCGCGCGTAACTGAGACAAAAGCCGAGGAAGGAAAAAATAGGACGACGGAACACAATTTGATTGCTTCTTTGCGGCCGAACCCACCAAGAAAAGATGAAAATCAAGATACAGGTCGCCCACCTACCGGGAGAAGAAGACGTCGACAAGATCTAATATCTCTCGAAACAAAAATACCCAAATCAGAATCCAAGAAGGAACTCAAGAAACCTCATCAAAAAAGCACACCTTGGATTCCCAAGTTCTTAAAACCGCCTCCCCAGCGTCCAGCACAAGTTGCTCCTCGGCCCCAAGTCCCTACGCGGCCCCCGCGCGCTGGTCGGTCCGGCAAGATGGTGTTGTATAAGTTAGTTGTGCTTGGAGACGGGAATGTAGGAAAAACAGGGCTGATTATGCAAGTTAGTTTTGTCGAGCTGAATTTTGGTGAATTTGCTAACACACTCTCCAGTTTGCCCTCCACCAATTCGTTGATATATACGACCCCACCATTGAGGATTCATATCGAAAACAAGCTGTCATCGATGGGCAACTCTGCATGCTAGAAATCCTCGATACAACTGGCCAAGAGGAGTACACCGCTCTGCGGGATCAATGGATCAGGGATGGCGAAGGCTTCGTGTTGGTCTATTCTATTGACGATCGATCTTCTTTTACCCGTATCAAAAGTTTTCACGACCAGGTTCGAAGAATCAAAGGGTCGACGACACTAACACACGACTCGCTATCCAAACACGAGGAGGACATCGAACTGCAACTCAACCCCCTCGACTTTCCGGTTATGTTGGTTGGTCACAATTGCGATCGGTTGGCCGAACGAGAAGTATCGAAAGAGGAAGGGCAGGCATTGGCGAGGGAACTTGGATGTGCGTTTCTAGAGGCTTCAGCAAAGAATTGTATCAATGTTGAGAAGACCTTCTACGACCCTGTGAGGATGTTACGCCGACAGCGATTGCAGAATGCCGTACAGACACAGCGCGAGTCCCAGCGCGAGGACAAGTTTCCCCAGGAGGGTCCTAAGCGAGCAATTTCGCTTTTCGACATTATAAGGAGAAGAAATCGAGGCAGAAGACCATGATTGCTTGCAAGGAGAGGACCGGGGAAAGACGTCAATGATGCTACTGCTTGGCCCCATAACCTCACGGCCATTCTCCTAGTCTGGGACTTCCGGGAGATCGCCTATGCCAGAGGTTCCCTTTGAATAAGGCAGTCTGACTGAAGTGAGTATTACATTCAGCCTACAACCAAACCCCATCCTCATAATATCTTTTCATTGTGGGAGTATAATCTTGAAGAACGCTGTTCTCAACAATTGAGTCCAATAAGATAAAACTTGAGCCCCCGCTTTCCTACAGATGTTTCGGTTCTCGTTTTCCTTTCTATGGTCAAGTTTTGGGTGTCAATTAATGCATTTGACGAGGGCTCAGCTGACTTGTCCCTTCTAGTCCTAGAGCTTGATTTCTCTGCCAATTTTAGTCTCGCCCTTTCCGAAAGGCGGGCGCCTGACCGATCCGCAACTGAAGTCGGGCGCGACTTCGTGCCCAACCAAAGTACCACCAACTTGCCTAGATTAAGGCTGCACCCCAACGATTATTTGACTTGGCTTCTCAATGTTCTTGCAATGATTTAAACGCCCGTTTTCGTCAGATTTGTTATTAACAAGCAACAAATTCGGGGCATGGCGTTACTCGAATCGTCTAAAGGAGGCAAGATGCTCTCTTGCTCGGCCTACCTTCTCAAGGCTAATGGATAACTTGCAGTTCCTATTTCTCAGGATGACGCCGAAATACGCCTCCATCATGCTGATATTTTCCACCAATTCTCCAAGCTCCCCATCGAGTTGCGAGAAAGGATTTGGCAGCACACGTGGCCGGGACCTCGGTTGATTGAAGTGGGTAGCCATGGCCGTGACGCAGCCAGCGTCGAAGATAGCGATAACGAGCACGAGCACGAGCACGGTGACCCTACTTTCTCCCTATGCATCTTAGGAAACTTCTCCAGCAAGCACTCCATCCACACGGAACAGGAACAGATACCTCAGCAGTGGTTTTCGCCCGTAGCTCTCTTCGTCTGTCACGAATCTAGACAGCATACACTTCGGCATTACACCCTTACAGAACACCAGGAGTCCAAATCCAAATCATTCTATTGCGATCCCTCTGTTGATATTCTCTGGTTCAACTACGAGTTCACGGGACACGCTGTCAACCTTGCTCACGTCGAATTGCACGACCGGATGGATAAACTATGCCAACGGTATCATACTCCTCTCAACCTTTTCAAAACTGTCCTTGTCGACGAGATTTTCTGGAACCCAGAGAGCGGAAATCAAGAATATCTTGCTCTCCTCCTCGGCCTCACTACGATTTTGATCATGGACACATCTCGACAGGACACATCCCGGGAGGATGTCATCCCAACCATATACGACCATGAGGATTTGCAACACTTCATCGCTGCGGAGAAGAAAGAGTGTGCCAAGTTCAAGGAACAACATCCCAGATGGCCCTTGCAGAGCATCCAATATCTGGCGCGTGATACCAATACAATCGGCTTTATCCCGTCCACCACCCCGAGGAGGCTGAGACGGTACCTCTGGGATTCTCGTTGGAATTGGGAATGGGTCTAAACGTCCAAACACAAGACCTTGCCCTAAGATAGTGGAACCATTTAAGTCGCCAATGTTCAGCTTTTTGTACTATCTAATGAGCAGAGAGGGTATCAAACAAACACCAAGCCACGAGTACCTTGATCAAAGATTGATCTCCTTCGCATCATCCCACCCCTTGAATCCCAACAACCCCTGTGCTGCCATGGCACTTTGCTGAATAGCCGGCAATGAATATTGCCACATCCCATCAATATACTTCTCCATCGTCTCCTCGCTCACGCCCTCCTCAACAATCAACTTCAGCAACAACGCAGCGTCGCCCAAAGCACACGCTGCCCCAGAACCACCAGCAGGCATCATCGCATGAGCGGCATCGCCCAGCAGCGTCACGCGTGCAGAAGGTTTCCACTCCGGCCTCTCTGGCTTAGCTGAGATGAGGCGAAGAGGTGCGCACTGTGAAGTGGTTTGGAGCTCCAACAAGCAGCGAAAAGAAGGGAGCCATTTCTCTGTCAATTTCACCGTCAAATTCGCTGCCTCTTTGTCATTGAGGGAATGGAATTTAGAGTCGGAAAGACCCATGTTATCGGCGCTTCCACCAAGAACCCAATACACGTAATCCTCAGTCTTTGTAATCCGCCCCTGAGACTCGATCGAGTTATCATTTGCGAAACGAGTGGGCTCCAGGAACAACGTCAGAGGCGCAGAGTCCTGGATAACCGTGATACCACCCTGCATTACTTCAGGCGCGAAGCGCTCCTCGAGTTCAGGCGTGATGAGCGTCTTGCCGTACAGGACACGAGAGCCAGTATCAACATATCGATGATACGGCAAGAGCTGTTTCCTGACAACTGAAGCCACACCCTCTGCTCCAACGAGCAACGTCCCATTCTCGCTCGTTCCGTCGCTGAAAAAGGCCGTTACTCCATTTTCAGTGACTTCATATCTTGCGAATGATTTCCCAAACTTTACGTTCCCTTCTATACCGAGAAGGAGTAGAGCCCGCAGCGTCGTCCTATCAGCTTTGCCATGCCACTTGGGATCCTCGGCCAGCCCTCCTCTCGGTCCCTCACCAAGCGGCCCACCAGGACCCCTTGGACCCCCTGGCCCCCCCGGTCCACCCGGTCTGAAAATTGGCACCTTGCCCCCATCAATAGCATTCATTTTCACTCCCATTCCTTTACTTTCAGCGCATGTCCGCTGGTAAAGTGACCACAGCTCGTCGTCGAGACAGGAATGCAGTCCTTGGGCCCCAATTCCAGCGATGCGAATGCGGTAGCCTTGGGCTCGCGTGGAGGGGGAGGGGTCGCGCTCGAAGAGCGTGAATGGGATGGAGTGATTTTTGAGGCCTTGAGCCAAGGCGAGGCCGCCTATTCCGCCGCCGATTATGAGGATGTGGGGAGAGGACATGGTGGATGGTTGGGAATTTGGGAAGAGAAAGGTGGTGTTGATTGGATGGAAATAGCCTTCTTTGATGAAAGAGTGTTGAGAATGGGCTTGTTATAGAAGGAGTTGGTTGGGTTTTAAGGAAAGAGCTTGGGTGGAGAACACAGTTTGGTGGATATATAAATCTTGATTTTCTTGACGACAATAACTTGAAGGGAAAGGCTGAGACTTTATGCTTCTGAAGAAATTCTAGGCTTCAACCTTGTAAGATCGGCGTAACAAAGTCCCGTGACTGAGTGCTTTCCGAGCGGCGATGTTGTAAACCGATGACTCCATTCGGCGATTTCTATTTCGCGAGGGACACGTTATACTTACTGTACGTAGATATTTCCGAGCCCCGCCGACTATTGCTTTGAGCGTCGCGAAATTAAAATGGGGCATGTCCTGTAAGAAATATTTTCATATTCGCTTTATATGCTCATAAGTGCATAGTCTAGGATGAGAAGCGGGAAGTGATGTTTCCTCGGAAAGAATCGGATGCTTCAAATTCCCAGAAGTCACGCCTTGTCAATAGCAGACATTACCCTTCAAGCCACCGCAACATTCTTTGAGCAATTCGAGAGATATCCTTAAGGTACATGGCTGCGGAGGAACGCTACTCGCCCCGATAAGTTAAGAAAAGAAACGTTAGAGACTGACCCAATCACGTGACTATCATGATCTCCCCTTTTTGTTGCCCCTTTATCGTACATTACATAAACTTCAAGCGAGGAGCCGAGTAATGAACAAAATCAAACAAGATAACAGACTCATTAGTTGCCCCATCAAGCAAACCATAGACCTGCTTCGGGAAGAGCTCGGTACGAATAGGGGAACGAGGCTCGCTTGTGTCATCTTCGCTCCCACAATTAAGTAGAAGCTTAAAGCTTGCTTAAAATTTATAAAAAGATAAACCAGGGGCCGCATAAGCATGTGCAAATTCAAAGAGTAAAAGCCAGATTTAATAGAACTAACCCAACTTCTATCGGTAAATAGGAGAATATCTGTCGGGGAAGCAAAAATCCCAATGGCTGTGCAACTGCAACTATCCATTCGCCGGATCCACCATACAATAATCAATATTTCCCTCCACATTATTCCCCCAATAATCTGGAAATGGAATCGCCTTCCCACTCGCGCCAAAGAAAACAAACGTCATAATAAAAACCACGACCTGGGTGCCACCATCCAGACCTGCACAAAGCACATAATTAAACTTCAGAAACCATTCCGGCTTATATCTTCTCAGATAATGCTGGCTCCAGAAAGCGACGAGGAAGAAGGAAATGATGGCGGAGTTGATGCCAGTTACCAGCCATCCGATGTGCCAGCAGATGATCGACATGTTCAGGTGGTTGAGGCCGAGTTTGGGGAAGAGGCGGTGCAGGAAGTAGGCGGGGAGGGGCGCGAAGAAGCCGATTACGAGGCCGAGGGGAACCCATCTGCCGTGGAATTAGCATTGAAGTTTCCCGAATTTCTAGAGTGAGCTCAGAGTTGAGGAGAAAAACTTCCACGTTAAATGCGCATGCCCGCTCCGCTGAAGCGCGCGTGCTCTGAGCTCTCATAGGGTGAAACAACAAACGATGAAGAGCTTGAGGCTTACTGATATGTGCTGCCCCAGGAGTACATTTGCTTTGCGAGGCCACCCCAGGTTATTGCTTGGGTGTTGAAGGATTGCAGACCCTGAGGTGAGTGGTGTCAGTTCAAGCCGTAGGGTGATAGGAGAGGGAGACTTACGGCGCCGGACCAGATATGGGTGCCTTCTATAGAGAGCAGGATTTCTCTTTGGTTTTGCGTGATGGTGAGTGTGATGATGTAGTTCAGGACCGACCCAACTAATGTTCCTACCATCTGCATGGTAAATGTGCATCGAGGGCTCAACTTAGCGTATTGGCCCAGCTTCAGATCTCGCAAGAGCAGCAATCCTTGACCGACCGTGTTGTAGCCGAAGAGCGTGAAATACCTTCAAAAGTCAGTAAAGACGCTTCGAAGCATAAGAAAGGAAAACGAACATATTTGTCAATGGATTGCCAGGCTCAAGATAAGCTCCGATCATCTGGATAATTGGCTGAACAGGCAAGCTAAATCCAGTAAGACCAGCTTGGGCACCCGTGAAAAGAATCAAGATAGAAGCCAGGAAGATAGCAATAATGAACGCCCACCAAGACATGCCGGAATCCGCTTCATAGATACAAATCAAGCCCACAATACCGGATACAAGGAACACCAATCCGTACCACCAGTCGGGAGCATCTTTGTACCTTAGCATGAGTCTGTAATGTGGGTCCATCTCGCTGATGTCTTCTTCCGTCGGCTCGGTCGCTTTCCAGAACATCCAAAAGGAAGGCTTGGCGATGTTTTTCAGGCTGCCGAAGGACATGAATGAGAATGCGCTGTGGAGATCGTCCCAGTTGTAGAGGATCAGGTGCGTGAAAGTGGCTGTGATGGCCATGTTCTGTGTCAGGACGTAGGCAGCGAATGTTGCTGCCATGTAGGGTGCTCCGCCCTCGGCTGTGAGTAACCCCTCGTCCAGTCTCCCATTGGCATCCAAAACAGCGGTTTGGTTGAAGGTGATATAGCCGCTGGAGTTTGACGCAGGGGAGAAAAGGAGCTGCGAGAGGAATGGGAAGTCTCTAGCTCGCCAAATGTTCCCGTAGAAGATACCCAGGAAGACCGCCAAGTTAAGTATATATCCGATAAGAGTGTTGAATTGAGTCTAGCAATAATCAGCTGGGCTTGAAAAGTTTGGCTCGAGGCAAGGGTACCTTCAAAGGGAGATATAATGCACTGCTTCCAATATACTGGAAATCGAAGCAGAGGGACAAGAACCCAAGTCCCTCGTTACCATTCGCGCCACCAAAGATGTTCGTGAAGACCACTTTCTAGGCTTAGCATGAGCGGTGTTCAGGCGTAGAGTCACTTACTGCTGTTCCTCTTTGCCAAGCAGAAAATATTGACTCCAGTAAGTATGGGCATCATATATTCAGGCACCACTTCCCACACGAATATAAGCGCGAAAGCCCAGTAGAAAATCTTGAGCTGGGGTTTTGTTTCTCCCTTCTTCTTTCGATGCAGAGTTTCAAGAAGAGACATGATTGGTAGATTGGCGGGGTAGAAGAACTTTTCGTTTGTGATCAGCAAACATTCTTGACAAATTCTGCTGAGGGTGTACCTTGGTTGGATACACAATGATCTTCCTCATCAAGCCAGCAATTCCATATCCCAAGACCTGAGACGAGAAAATCAAGAAGATGCACACTGCCGCATTTGGAATCTTGGTATACCAGAGACGCTGGACTGCAATGACTTCGGCAGCCATAGCTGAGTGAGCGGCGGTCGATGACATGATGAGAATGGCGGCATGTTCTTTGTGGTTAAATGGATGGGGATTGAACCACCTGCCAATGAATCCTTTCTTTGGAATGTAGTCCATGACCATAGCTAGCACATAGCTGATGACGCAGAGGAAGGTTGCGGATAGGACGATTCCTTGGGGCTTGAACTGGTAGATGGTGGCTAGTACGGAAGAGAAACATGATAGTCCGAGGCCTGCGAGGCGTTAGAATCTGCGGTTGAAGTCAATCTGTGAGGTTCGATTTACCAAGACTATGAAAATGTCAGCTCTATCTCAATTACCGCCGGAAAAGTTGGCGTCCATATGCTGAAAACAAACAGTGAAAAGTTAAAAGGGAATAAACATACAACCAAGTTCGAAAAGTCCACGGATTGAGCGAAGGATCATCATCAACATGCAAAGCATACAACGCTATTTCTTCCATATTGTCAACCTTCTCAGAAGCCGTCATCCCCTTCCCAATCGTAGGTTGGGATTCCTCATCAGCAGGCACATATCGAATATCGTCCGCCAGCCCCTTTTCATCTTTCTCGTCAGGAATGTGGGGTTTCCGCTCAGAGACATCGTGGACACCAAGTTCTTCAAGTGCCTCCACACCCGTGGAGTGGCTGGTGTTGAAGGCAAGTGCTGGATCACCACCAAGTGGTGCGCCTGCCTGTCCTGGAATTCTGGAATCCATCTTGAACGAGGTGTTTCAAAAGAATAAAATGACAAAATTCACCGACTCGTCCAACTGTTTGTGTTCTTTTAGAATTCCTGGAAGGATTAGAGGGAGCTGGCATTATAACTCAGGACAGAGCGGAGCTCCGGTGGTTTGCTACATGAGCATGCCTCCCCCATCTGACCCAGTCGGGTCCTAGATTGAATCCTCCTCACCATGGCGAGTGCAGATTGCCAGTGTTCGGGGTATTGAGATACCCCGATCTCGTACCACTCACTCCAGCGTTTTCGCTGTATTCGAGTGAGAGATTGACTTCGCGGGCAACACCCCCGCGAGCGAAACAGGAGGAGCTAAATTGCTGGACGTTGACAGGGAGCGCCGCTACCTTCCTATTTCGACAACAACGGTGAGGATAATCCGAGAATAAATAAGGCTGTCCGGACAGGAAGCTCGAGCGGGGTCGTGATATTGCAGACTGTGCTGCATCGAGCAAGTCTTTTGCTTCCACTCATCATTCTTGCTCGCTCTGCATTACGGAAAGCTGAACCCGAGCCAGCTTGGCATACATCCTAAGAATCAGGGTAACGTTGCAAACTCAAAAGCTATGAGATCTTGGACGAATAGGAAATGCGCTCTACTGCTTGGTTATCACGTTCAGCCTTATCTCTCGCAGGCAAGTGCATTGCTGATCTTGGAGCCAGGTAGAATCGACGATTGTCCCACCTTTGCCTCGCGAAGATTGAAGCTCTGTACTGCGTACACAGAGACCACAGTACAAGAGGGATTGCAAAGCAGAACACCATCACTATTCCCGAGGAGCAGGAAATAAAACATATGCATAGAGTGGAGAATGCTTCCAAAATGTCGTGCTGGACAGGACCTTTCCTTATCTGTATTAATATTCGCAGCGCAAATTGACACGAGAGTGGGATGAATCGGCCAAGAGTTCGCAACTGTCGATTAGTGGGGTTCAAAAAATACTCGACGAGAAGGGCAGGAGGTATTGAATTTAGCACTCCTTCGTAATTTGAGTCCCAATGAGAGTCGACGTTGTTCATGCAAGTTGGTGCATACATTTTATATTTGATGCAGACCTCGAAATGAAAACCTCCCAACCCGGATGGTCTCCTCAAGGACGACTCGACGAGAGTGGACCGCATTATTGAAAATGAGCTCTAACTTAACCTTCAAGGAAGAGGTCGATGTCTAAATGCGCTGGCTTCAGTTTGGGCAGCAAGAAGACGTTCGTAAGACGGTCGAACATAGAAAGCGTGGTGCGAAGCTCATCACACCTCATCTCACACCTCATCTCACACTTCATCTCACACCTTAGATCAAAACCGGAGTTTTGTTTACTTTTGGTGTTGAACTCCTCCCACTGTTTTACATTGGAAAAGAAAATCGGTAATCGACCTTTATCGCAGTGACAAGTATTCGGCAAGGAGTACGCTCCCCTTTGGTAAAATATTGGCTCTCCCGGACACGAGCAGAGATGCCAAACCACGTGAATTTCATAAGCGAGGAAAAGGGGGAATCTCGATGTAAGCTGAGGGATGATATATCGAATCATTCTTACTAAGCCGTGTGGACACATCTCCCCGGGATCTTTTCTCGTCAATCTCCCCCTTGAAATTCGCGACGGGGAGGAATGTAATCTTATTGGCACTCGAGGAACATTCGGGGCGATTCTCCGAGGCTCGTAGGACATTGGGCTGGGCCATACGGGCATTGTACTGTATCGGTTTCGATACTCGTTCGGCCGGGCTCACCTGGTTCTCGCTTAGTACGCTTACCAGGTGAGGGGGGGCAATACGCAAAAACCAGCAATACGCAAATGTAAAACCCCACCAAAAATCAATTATTCGCGCATGATTTTGGGAGCAACGGCACGCAATTAATAACTCGTTAAGAAGTAGAAATAGTTTCTTAATACTAAAACTTCTACCCTCTAAAATTTAGAGCCAAAAATCCGTGGTTGTGGTGGGGGGAGGGGCGGGGTCAAATTTCCCCATACAAATTTTTGCGGTGATTTGCGTATTGCCCTCCCTCACCTGGTAAGCGTGCTAAGTGAGAACCAGGTGAGTCCGGCCGAACAAGTAGTAGCTTTTGCGAAATCGAGGGTCGAAAATGTACCAGAATTACACGAAACCTTTTGCACACATCCATTTATTCACTGTGTATTATTATCTCTCTCGTCTCAAATACAACTCGTCATGGCTCTCTCATCTCATCTTATCCCTTATCATCCCATAATTCTCCCGTTCACAAACCATTCCATGTAATGCTCATTATCTGCCCCATTATCTCTGAAACGCCGGAACTATGCAACCCCCGCTATAAAACACATATGCCAAGGCGCACCAAGATGCCAAATGCAGTGAATTGACTCTCGCAGCTCGATATTCGCGAAGAAAGAAAAAGGAACAAGACTTTAGGATTCCCTGCGCTTGTGCTCCTCCGCCTCCATGATATCCTCCATCCGCATCCTCTCACTAAAGCTTCTTGGCGTGCCGGAATTCCTAAGACTAGCTCGGAAGCTATAATCATCACTCTCAGGTCGGTCATGGACACTGCCGACGAAAGAATTGACGTCTCCCAGCGAAGCAGCCATGGCGTGGACCTCGGGACTGACGATCGGGATGGAGAATGGTCGGCCTTTGTACGAGCCTACGATTCCCTTTGAGGTGGGCGTATCTTCCGATTTCGCACGGGCAGATGGGCGGACGATGTCACGGGCTGGTGAGGAGGAGTACTCGCTGAGTTTGACTGGCTCCTTCAGAGGTGAGACTGGGGGTTCGTCCGCCGCGGATTCAGATGATTCGGAGGAGTCGTCTTCGGCTTCTTGTTCCATGCGGGCAGGGGGATATTTCTGGCTGTCGACATTGCCGTCGTCGAAGTGGAAGAGATCATCGTGATCGTATTCCTCCGTTGAGAGTTGAGAACCTGCGGTTTGGGGAATGCTGCCAGTTGTCTCGAGGCTGTGCAATGGCTTACCGCGAGATCGAGTAGATGCTGTTGGTGACTTGTTGCCCGAGATATCCGCTGGGATTGCTGGAGAGAGCATGCTGGCAGGAGATGCGTTCTGTCGTCTCAAAGGCGGCATATCGAGCATTTCGTCATCGGAGGGTGTCTCCGCTTGCTCTTCTTGCTTGTCCTCAACTGGAGGTATTGCGTTGGTATCATCGAGACGATTGGGACTCAACTTCTTCGAGATGCTTGACGTTGTACTCGGTAGCGCGGCTATTTTTGCTTTTGACGGGCCAATCTCCAGCTGATCATCTTCATCATCGGAGCCTTGGAAGCCGTTCGTGGCAACAGACGCCGAACCATCCGGTGGAGCTCTGACTGTAGTCCATTCCGTACCGTCATCCACTAACGGCGATCGTGACAATGCTCTCAGCGCTTGTGATGACGAGACTCTCTTCGGGGGCTGTGAATTGACATCCTCAATCTGTTCAGATCCTGCCTCCTCGTCCGAATCCGGGTAGCTTCTTGGGTAGATTTCCTCCGGCATGATGGGCTTGAATGGACGTGGGGAAGCTGTGGGTAGAACCTGGAGCAAGTTAGATTGAAGTTCCCATGATGTGCCAGCTTCCTGCCTGAGAGTGAATGTATCCAGACGCCCAGCTGGCCAAAAGTGGGAGAATGTGCTTACCTCTTCGCCCATGACATCAAAACGCACTCGACGCGGGCTATGTGACTTGGAAGAGATTGAAGAGCGTCGCAGAGCGCTACGAGGGGTTGTTGTCCCACTACAATCCGATGCAATTGAGAACGAATCAGTGTTTCGGCGCCTTGGGGGATCAGGTCTCTTTGGCTCTGTTGTAGTTGTAAATGATCTGGTATCTTCGCTAGCCTCGACCTCCCTATCATCCATTTCCTTCTGCTTCCCCTTCACGTCTTGTCGTGGAGAAAGAGGAGGGTCGGGACTCAATCGGCGGTCGTTGCGACTGGTGCTGTCGAGGAGAGGGAGGTAGCTCGGGGTGAACAGCCCGTGGAACTCCTTCTCGCGTTCGTGCTGCGGACTCTTCGGACTGTCGTCTGTCGCGTCGGTAGATCTTCTTTGAAAGGCTGCTGGGATGGGCGCGGTGCCTGCTTGTTGCGACTGTCCAGCCCCATTTACACGAATGCTGCCTGTTGCGGGTGACTCAATAGGCCGTGCCCCGTCTGGATACAGAGATCTGCATCCCTTCATTGACTCGGCGATAGTCTTCGAGACAGTCTCAGATATATCCCTTGGTACCTCCCGTAGGAGATCCTCCGCATATTTCTCGAATTCCGACTTCATGTCGCGCTGATACTGCCAGACCTTATGATCGAGCTGGGCGAGCTTCAGCTGCAGCTCGCATACTAGCTTCGCAGCCTCATCCATGGTGTCGCGGATGGAGTGGCTTTGCAAGTGCAAAGGCCGCAGTGTGGTCAGTGTCGAAACATAGCAAGTGAGATTGAAAACGCGAGGAGGTGGTTGGAGGTGAGGATATCACGCAGATTGAATGAAGGTGAAATCAGATCCGCTTGTGTCGGCTAGTAGCGGGGCGGCCAAAGGTATATCCACTCCGCGCGACCGAGAGAAGTGGCAGAACGAAGAAGTAAAAACACTGGGGATATTGCGCGTCGATGCTATTTTGATCTATCTCCACAGAGTTGTGGATAGCATCAGATTGGAGCTGCTTGTGAGGTCACCGTACCGTGTCGTTCCCAATTGATGGGCGAAGCTCTGAGCCGGCCAGTGGTGGTCTTTGATCTCCCGTCCCACTCCACTTCGTCATGCTCACCACCAAATACATGTGCGCACCCGAGATCGGTGAGGCGTCCACGCCCATGTCTGCAGGGGTCCACAGCGGCTGATTCATGTCCGTGCACCAGGTTCCAGAAGCGGCCATTGGGGGTCACATGAGGGGCAGTCATATTGCCCTTCATCAGCCTCACCTTCTTTGTTTCTTGTTTCTTTACTTGCACTTCACACCTCACACTCTTCACTTTCTTCAATCCAAGCTGATTGTTCCGTAGTTGACACGAAGTCGGACTCGTGGTCGTTCCAGACTCAGCAAGTTGCCTTCGGAGAGGTTGTCCTGAGCAGCTGTGTAATACCACTCATGCTATACTTGCAACATACTCGGTGCGCAGCTGACTTGAACGCATCGTATCAGTACTCGGTACCACGTAAGGTCAGATCGCGTCCGTTGCCGTATCGGATGCCATGGCCAAGTACCCGGGACAAGTGCTCCTGTTAATCTGTCTTGGCTGCCTTGGTTTGCTGTGCCACCGCGGCATGTCCCTCGGGTCGCCTATTTTGAGCAGCCCCTGGTCTTGCTGGGGTCTTGCCTCTTATTGTATCACTCTGCACGGCGTTGAGTAGTAAAAGAAATAGGCCTAGTAAAGTCTTAAAGGACAGCGGGAAGTCTGCAACCTGTTTCAATTTACTAAATGTGGACTTGTCTCGAAGAAATTCATCTCTCCTGAAACCGCTCAATTCGTAACGACACTCCTGCTAGCTATTTGGGAATTCTTCTGACTTTACTAAAATTACCACTTATTTCTCTGACTAATTATTTCTCTGGAAGGAAAAGAGGCCTACGTGAATCTTGAAAGTCATGTTATATCACGTGATACCCCTGAATTCACTACGAAGTATGGTCTAACGACAGCACTTGTTTGCTCTTTCCCATCTATTTCAACAACCTATTCAGCGATAATGCGGTTCATTTACAAGATGGGCTCTGGGCTGAAGGAAATGCCGCCCGAATCTGACGTGCCATCGTTCTCCAAACACTCCGACTTAGGGGAATATTTGAAATCCATATTTTCCCAATACCAACGAGTCCACGTGTTGGCGAATGTGGCAACGGCGGCGACTCTAAGGTATTCAAGACAGTGTTTGCATTCTTGGGCTCGTATAACAATCTATTTCTATGTATTCTTAGGATACGATAACAAATTACCTACAAATACCACAAGAACCGCGGTATATGTTGCTGCCACAGCCAAGATCTCTTGGTTAGATGCATTGGAGAACACCGCCAGAGCAAAAGCAAAAGACAGGACGAAGAGAGAAGTGGTAATTAGGGACCACGTTCTTGAAGTCACGAAGCTAAGATCAATCATCGGGACAAGGAGCATGACCCCGCCGATGACAGCCATCACTATGCGCGCAAAGCGGTCAACTGAGGGCGAGATGTGGCGCGTATGGAGTCGATGCGGTTGTAGGACTTTTGCAGATCCCGCTAACTATCAGTTAGGAGACAAATCCGTAAACACTGGGTTCGATAGAGGAGCGGGAATTAGTCTGACATACCAGTCATACTTCCAGATCTCTGTTTCCTGTCCAGTTCTCTCCGATCTATCCCAGAAGCATCCAGAGACTTCTCAGGAAGCAATTTCTGGAGTCTTGCTCTCAGCCAATCGACCCTTCCTCCGTCGCCAGAGGTCGGCGCGAGGTCCATCAGATTCAAGGAGTCTGGTGAGTCCCAGTAACGCGGTTCGTGAAAAGTTTTGGCTAGGAGCACACCTATGTTGCGACTGCGAGCCGTGTCCGGTTGCTTGTATGTGTTAAGGATGTGCTTGAAGTCGTTGATGGCAGTATCTGTGAATTGGTCAGCACATGAAGGTTTTGTCTTGATGGATTGTGTTGGGTAAAATTGTCACGTGCTGCGCACAGGCCACTACAGATATATATATAGCTTCTTCCCCGCCTTTAGGGCACTATCATTCCTTACTAATATACCAATATACACCCATATTATCCGCACAAGCCTCTTCAGGCCTTGACAAAAATACAATATTGATGGAGAGCATTAGAGAGTTCTAGAGCCATCTTATCAATTTCTGCTGACTCTTCGGCCGACTCTTCGACTGAGTCCTCTTGGCCTTCTTTGTGGCCGTTTCCTCTGATGCTTCGGCGCTTCGCCGTGTGAAATTTCGTCTTCGTCGGCGAGATGACTAGGTGAGTGTGAATTGACTGCGTCCTTTTTCGGAAGGGCTCTTTCCATTAACAATCATTCTCCAGAATTGAGTTTCTCGTCCAATTGGATGAGTCGATGTTGCCAATGTAGGACATTCGCTAGAGCAAGCTTCTCGAACAGATTAAAACTATAATCTTTGGCCTCATATAGCTTCTCTGTAAGAGAGATAAGCTCTGCGGCGACCTCTTTGGGCGTTAAGCCATACATGCGATCCTTGTCTATACGCCGATTATCTCCTTGATCAAGGTTTTCGAAGAGATAATCGAGCACCTTTCTTCTCTGCTCTTGCCGGTGTGGGAGAATAGTGAACCTGTTCATAATAGATGAGAGCGAGATGCCAGACATGGCACTGGCCACAGAATAACTGCGTTTTTGCGGTTCTTTATTCTTTACGGATGGTCGGCCACGCTCCAGGTCTTCGGGAGGGTTTGAGTGCGACATCGTTCAAGGCACAAACAAGGTTGAAGGCAAAAGTGTTAGTGAGAAATGCGCTCTATTATGAATGAGAGAACCGAAGAGAGGGAACGGCTTAAGTAGGAGGCCAGAAGACTGTGTTTAAATTAGCAAATACATAATCAAACTGGCGGTGAGGTAGTTGGGCAGAGAGGCAAACCGAACGCATTGTCACACAAGGCTGTGCAGCTACTGCATTTTCAGGTGCTTGCGATACGGTATGTTTTACTGCCCTTGAGGTAGTGTAATAAGAGGATATAAGCCTTAAATCTTTTAGCATCGCGGCAAAATTCATGAATCACTATATTCCTTCTTTTAAAGGGTTAAACAGAAGAGTAATTATATTGGGGAATTAAGTATAGGAATACTTGAGGCTTGGAGTTTTTATTGTAAGTAAAGGCAACATTTGATAGCACTTTCAAGAATGATGTGATGGGGCAAATTCAAATCCATAATTTCACTTGCTGACACTAATTTGATCAAGAGTTTTTGAACTCAAAAAATCGCGAGTCCTTGCCAAGGATGAGGATTCAAATGTCGTTCCAGCGGATTCTCAATTCCTACCAGGCCCCGAGGACGTGTGACGACCGCAATGTGCATACCGCGGAAAATGAAACTTTTCACCATTCCATTCCGTGAATTAGGCTGTTTCACAACCTTTGAATATTGGAACATTGCCGATTTCGTAATACTAGTATTCAGATATTATTATAATTGAAAGTGTTTCGCATTTTTTTTGTATACTGGCTGTTACGTGGCACCAGTCACGTGGTGCCACTGCACGTGACTTAGCGTGTAGCCAGTGCTTTTAGCCGGGCGCACAGCCTTCAGCTCAATTCAAGCTCTTTACCACCACTGCAATATCACCTTATCGTGACACTGGCAAAGAATGTTGGCGTTTAGATACTAGTATTTGTTCCCATACTAATCTCAGTTCTTTTTAAAACGTCCTCTAGGAGGTCATTCTGAAAACACTAAGTATTTGGATACTAGCTTTTGCGCTTTCTAATTACTTTTGTAGCGTTGCTTAAGGCATACTGTGACGGCAGGAACAGAGCAATAGAACGAGGCTCAAAGATCAATGATTTCCAATGTCTTAAGAATTTAAAGCTAAGGAGGACAGGAGTGAGGTGTGGCAGTGGATAAGTAGGTATGGCCAAGACCACTGAAACGCCGAGCTTTGGAAGCGAGCTTGGTTTGAACCATAGCTTGGAACCTTAGCTGAAACCAACCCCTTTGGCTGAAACCACGTCCGTATCAACCATGTGACACCAGCCGTCACACATACTATTTTATTTATCATATAGATATCACGCTTCTCGTGAAATTTTTATTATGAATTCTTTCTTAGTAGGAAAGCTATAATAAAGTAATTAATTAATTAATTACTTTCGCCTTAAGAGAGAAATAATTATTAGGCTATAATACCTATAAATAGAAAGTGATTACTCAAGAAAAGTAAGCCTTAAGATTTAAGATCACCGGAGATTACTCTGGAACTTCCGTAATTGCGATGGTTGTTGAGTTTTTGCATTTTGCGAAACACTTCTAAACTATGCGGATACTAACTTTGAATATCGAGTGTTGAATGCTAGTATTTGGTTGTTGGCAATCACCAGCAATCAAAAAGACGTGCGTTCGTGCGAAACGGGCCATTACAGGGAACTGTGACCTATGGAAGTGACTTCAAATCATGACCGGTTTGCTTAGCGTCGATCCTTCCCCCGCACTGATAAATGCTAGACTTTAGACAACCAACTCAGGATATATTACATCTTAGATTCGAAGATTGCAGCTAGTTTCTTTTCATGATGTATTAATCGATTTGTACCACTAAGAACTCAAGGTCCCTGTTTCCTACAATTATAGAATAATCCCTGACAACGAAAGTAAGAGCGGGTAAGAATAGCAAGATTATGCCCGCAACGCGCTTACTGTAAGCGAGATGCCTCTCTTCATGCAAATGCCTTTCCACATGCGAAATGATTTTTCTTATTCGGTTTCCTGCGAAGAAATGCTGGTTACTTGTCAGCGGTTCCTGTCTTCATGCCGTCGTACTCGCTTCTTCCAAGAGTCGAAACGGATCACTCCTGCTCGGACTTTACGCCTCGCTGAAGATGTGCCCACTCGATGATACTTCGGACGTCCGTCTTGGCCAATGCGGCGCTCTTGATGGCGGCTATTGGTCTAGCCAATATCTGCGCGTCCCAACGGTCCTCCAACGCGATTTCTTTCTCCATGTAGTCATTCCGGTGTTGGTCGTCCCACTGAAGATTCACAGTCAGCAATGGACCCGTGTATTGTCTTGAGCGACTCTGGAGAGTATTTCTGTAAGCAAAGTGCATGCACTTACGGGTGGTATCTTCTTCCAGTCTTTGCCAGCTTCAAGTGAAAAATCCTCTCTCAGATCATTGATCCACGCCTCCTGCGAGTCCTGCCCAGTAAGCAATGCTTTCCATTCCTTCCAAGCAGCACTACCCTTCCTATACTTATGCAAGGGGTTCTTGTATGACAAAGAGTTGACGGCCAGCTTTCGAAGTTGAGATTCCTTGGGCGTGGTGGAATACATCTGCTTGATACCGTTGATAAATGGCCATGGATTTTTCGTGGGATTAGTATCTGACGACTTGCAATATGCTCTGCAGTCGTCCATACAGAAGTTTTGGAAGGCTGGAGCTTTGAAGACACGCCCCCACTCCCAGAGGTCGTCTACCGACGCAGCGCCTTCCAGGGCGTCATTCTCCACCTTCAAGAACTCTCCAAAGTATACCCACGACACGAAGTCAGCGAAGAGGGATGGCTTCATGGAGATCAATATTTGTTTATCGACGCCGCGGCCTTTGTCCTTGAAGAGGTCGAGGAAGTAGGCTGAATGCAAAGCCAGCAGGTCTCTGTGGACGATGAATGTCTGCTTATCTTCGTTCCCGGCCAAAACTTCTACTGTCTCGCTGTATAGAATGACCCTACAATGCATCAGACCCGTACCTTTGAGCCACAAGGACTAGACTTACTGCGCCGTAATGGCTCGATGTTTTGCTCCGCAGTCTTCGCGTTCGTTGACCAATGCCTGCTTCTCACACTCGTCTTTCGTTTCGTGGGCTTTGAAGCATTCGCAAACATGCCCATTGGCCTTTCTCTTCTGGCTTGGCATTTTAAATGGATTGGAATTGAGAACGCGGGGAGGCAACCTAGCGATGAGGTGAAGAGATCTGCGGAAACAAGCAAGTCGAAATAATCAAGGTGCAGAATCAAGGTCGAGATATTACCAGTGGAAAGTTGATTGCAATGTCCGAAAGTTGCTCAATATGAAATTGCGTGAAAGTTCATGAAGTATGTGGATACGGAGTTGCGTGAACTGCCTGAAAATGTGGAGGTAATAACGGGAGGCTGGGGAAAATCGAAATGTTGAAACGGATTGAGACATTTATCCTTGCAAGTCAACGCGTGATCACGGAACCTCCCTTCCTATACATCAGGTCTGAGAATCAATCATAGTGCAAATGAAAAGGTCCCGATTTTCTACTCATAACTTCATGAGCGACTCGGTGCAGTTCTGCGCTCCACGCCGGGGACGACTCTTCCTGGAATACTATCACGACCCGGAGCGGAAGACCTGAAGGCAATCAGCTCTATTGGGTGTGTATGTAAACGTCTAAAGAGAGAAAGGAAGAGAGGAGCGGGGAGCTCGAGCTAAGTACAGGGTGCCACGCTAGGGCCAGGTCATGTGACGCTGACGTCACAACAAATACTTCCTTCCACAGAACACCAATCTACCACACTCAAATTCTCAAGATTCCAAGATTGAATTGCGCGAATTATAAACCCATTCGCAAAGGAGAATAGATTTCTCCTTGACTTTAATAGACGCAACTTCATACTTAGATGAGGCTCGCTTGGGATCGCTCCTTCCCCCTGAATCCGCGTGGGTACTTTCCACAATAACGAAGCATCACGACTTCCTCAAGAACCCTAGAATTCGCACTCTCATTTTCCACCCATTTCCCCACAATCTTCTGTCTCTTCTCTTCCTTTATCCTTCACCATATTTCACCAGCTTCACCCCCGCCCTCCGCCGGAAATCATCAAGAGCCATCGCCCCCTCAAACTCCACACACTCAGTCACGCTCCCTTCCCATGCTTTCCCTTATCATCGATAGGCAAAGAGCCTTCCTCAGAGCGACAAGGTTTGTTCAAGTAATAAGCTCGCGTTGTGGAGACTTCTGCTAGTCCCTGCACTGGAACTGCGAGGGCAATAGTCGGTCTGCGGGACTGACTATGAGGCGATGGTTTCTACTAGATCAGAGGACGGCGGGCTTTTGTTGCTTCTCTCAATTTTATATTTGCTGTCACTCGACTTCATGTCCAACAAAACAAGCCAGTTTCCGCACGACCTTGGACAGAGCAGCCAGCTTTGCCAACGACTTCTCCCTTGTGAGAGCTCCTCCTTGCTCACGATTGCATCCACTTGGAGATGCATACTGACTTGAAATAGACATCCCTCCGTGCAGTGCTTTCTCTCAACTTGCGTTATGACGCGATCTCCTTTCCGTCAACGCAAGCCTGGCAAGGCAACGCCCGTGCGATTGATCAAGCGAACAGGGACTCCAATTCGTTCAATGGGCAGGGATGTAAGCGTAAATCTCTTATATGGCGATGACGTGCTTCAACCAACTAACGCCTCTTGAAGTCTCCCGTCTTCCATCTTGACCAGCAAAATGACATACCTGGGAACTCGAATACAGCACACTTGCCTGCATCGCTTCGTGTTCGGCCTCGAGATTTGCATTATGCTCCCCCGATCTAGGGCCAAGGAGTGAAGTCTCGCTCAAACCGTTGGTGGTCTCCATCAACCTTCGAGAGCACCAGATACATTGAGAACGAACACGAAGAGATCTCAAGCAAGCATCCCTCCGCTTGCACGATCAAACTGGAAACGGCGACGCAAAACTTGAAAAAAGATAGAGCGCGGCTCAAAACCAAAGCGCCAACATTCCATGAGTCGAAGCCGAAGAAAAGACTCTCCCGATTTCTCTCTCTCTTGAGCAGCATCTTCCTGCTCCAGCACAACTTCGCAGCCAGCTCAATTGGCGTTCTCCTTCATTCCGCCTGGGCCATTAGGTCCCTCCCATCAGGACACGCTCCCTCAGACAAGGCGAGATTTCCTCGTTGACTGCACGACTTTCAGGCTTTCTCCGCATCCCGAAAAAGCAATCACCAACCCCCCCCTCAAAAAGCAAGAACAGGCAGCATCGCCGAGCCAGCGGTCCCAAAATCCCAAGAATCCGGAATCGGGAACCCGAGGGCCTGGAACCGGTGACGCTTCCTAAAAGGGATTGTCGCAGACTCTCAAACGCCCCACAAAGCCACCGGTGGAGCGGAAAAGCAGAGAAGATAGGAAAGCGTGGAAGCCATGTGCGCATGCATGAGCTGGAATCCTTAGCGCAATCACACTCGTGGCCGCACGCCCTGTGCATGAGCTGGGCGACGGGGCTGCGGCCTTCTGGGGATTATTCACAGCTCATGATGTCGGTCAAGACAGCAGAGGAGCAGAATGCTTGACTCGGGGGCTGTGAATTGGGAAACGTAGGCTGTTATCACGCTGCACTATGTTGTGTCAACCAACATCCAACGTCAGGATTTGCGGAAAGCACTTCCGTCTCGAGGAGGAGGCACTTGGATCCTTCGGTACGAAAGTACGACAACACCAACCACCAACAACGATCACCCTTCGAAGCTAATGCAAACCCCTCCCACTATTAATAGCGATCAAGCCCCGCTTAGACCCGAGGAAGGATCCGCATCCCCACCGCTTCACGCCGCGCAAACCGCTGCAGACTAGTCGGTCTCACTCGAGTCAGCCCCGCCGCCTCGTTTCGAGTTGCAACCCGTGCTCGATCGAAACAACGTTAACGCGAAATCAAGAGAGACCAAAAGAAAGGATTGAAGGTCCAAATCATGCGAACGTATTGTCACTGTCGGCGAAGTGATGAATTCGGGTATCTACAAATGCCTCCATCCCCTCCTCCTCTGTCATCAGATACTCGCAAGAAAAGACATCGCAACCCGCCATCTGATCTACCAACCCAAGGCAACCCACCAAACCTGCCCACCGACTCCAGCAATGAGTCTTTTTTTTCATCAAACCTGTGTCATGCATTATCCATTTCCATGAAAGAGTAAAAAGCCAGTGCAGTTAATGCAGTAGTAAAGTCTGCCTTGCAAGAAAGAATGCTCCCGAACCACAACTGCACCACCCAATGCCATGCAATGCAAGTTTTGTTTGTAGTCGAAGTCGAAGCCGATGCTCTCATTTCGCTTCGAAAAGAAGGGCGAGGAAAAAGAAAAAAAAGTGAAAAGGAAAGAAACCCGGTTTTCGCGGTGAGGGTTTCCAAAGTCATAGCTTCGATTCGAGGTCCTCGAACTCGCTGATGTGCTTCACGGGCTGAGGGCCAGCGCTGACCTGGAGCATGGACTTGAATTCCCGGACGTCGGTGATGATGTAGGGTGTGGTGCCGTTGCCTTCCGTATTAACGCTCACTGCTTCTCCGTCTTCCTCGTCCTTGTGGTCCTTGTTGAGACCTAGAATTTTCGTGCCCTTGCCGACGACTTCCTCGACAGCAGATGTGTCTGAGCTAGGTGACTGGGCAGCCATGTGAATCGCCAGCTTTGATCGCACTGGAGATGAGGGGTGAATGAATTGCTGATAGAACTCGATCATGTCGGCCTTGGTAAGCATCTTGACATGAGCAGCGTCGTGGTGAACTGTGATACACAATCAGCTACAATGCAAGGAACACGTAAAATCAAACTTACTGAGCTCAAAGTCGAGATACTCGCTGTCGATGTACGACCACAGACGGCCGGACTCTTGATCCAGATTCTTCAACTTCTCCAAGCGCTTCGTGATCAAACTTCTCTTGTGGCCTTCAAATTCCGCATCAGACATCTGTTCCAAAGTCTCCGCCCAGGTTGAAAGGAAGCTGTCGATTCTTGACTCCAAGTATTGGGGGGTCTTCTCGCTCTGAATAATGAATCGGAACCCAATGGTCGTAGAGGTAGGTCGAGCCCCAGTGAACACGACATATCCAAGCTGCTCCTTGGTCCTAAGTTGATCGAAGGCGGGTTCATGGGTCATTTGATCGAGGAGGAGAGTCTTCGCACGCAATGGCCGGATCGACTTGTCGCCAATGTACAGTAAGTATTCAATGCAGTGGTTGACATTTGCTGGATCCTTAAGTGTCTTCCGGAACAGAAAGTTGCTCCCCGGTAGGAATATCAATTGTCGGGCGATAGGCCATTGTGTTTGAGGAAGTGGTCTCGGCTTCAACAGATTCTCGATGAGGTCGCTCAATTTCAGAGCATCCTCCTTGTACAGGTTTCCATGTACGAAGGTCTCGATGTGCATCTGTCGAAGAAGATGGGGATAGAATTGCTGAATGTCAGCTGCGGTCAGGTGATGCAGCTCGGCAAGAATCTGCTCGTTGGTGTAACCCTTTTCAGCGTTCAGCCACCTGGTGAAGTCCCCAACTTGATTGTACGGTTGTTGGAAATCCCAGTTTTTGAGGCCTCGTAAGACTCTTTCTTTGATGATCTCGAACCGATCCTCCTTGATCTCCATATCCCTCATGGTGACCAAAACCTTCTCTAACAGCACCGATAACTTATCGTTATAGCCCGAAACCGCGATCTCAATGCCCATGGAGTGGGCAGATACCGAGTAATCCAGCCCCGCGAGCTCGGCGTCATATGAGTACTCCTCCAACGCATCCCGTACCATATCGGTGTACAGTCTTGCCTTCAAACTATTCTCTGCTGTCGCATTTGGCAGAGTATTCCGGCAGTTAACAAAAAGATTGGCCTTGGGTACCCAAAATTGATCGTCCTTCTTGAACCAGGTCCGAACAAGATCATCATTTCGAATGAGCTTCGGAGAGAGTGCCGGTTCCTTGATTTCCTTTTTCTCAACCTCGAGCTTCGTGGGAATGAACTGATTTTCATGCGGTAAGTGCAATTCCATCAACCGATTCTTGACTGTGCTCTTTGCAGCTTGTCTGATTTCGGCAAGGAAGTCTGCTGGGATTTTCTCATAAGTATATTCGGTTCCGTACCATTTCTCCTTTTGCTTCCAGGTGCCCGGGAATTTTTGGGATACTACGGTCATCCTGAAGTTATCTGGTCTCAGGCATTGGAGGCCCTCCTCGATCTTGACGGGATCAAATTTCCGAAGTCTAGATGCACAGGTCAGTCATGCAAGCCGCCACTAGATTCGCGCTGCAGAGACAAACTCACGTGCTGTGTCCGCTGAGGAGCCATTCCCGAGGTAGAGGCGTCTGCATCACCGCGCTGATCTTACTCGTGAACCGGCTGGCTGGGGTCTTTTGCTTGAACTTAAAATCCACATCGGCCAGGCCCTTCTGTTCCTGGAAAATCCATTCCTGAGGCGGAGTCTCCTTGAGCAGTGAAATGTATTGAAAGAAGACCTTTACGATTTCCTTGTAATTCTTTAGGCCATCTTCTGTTAACCGAATTTGGCAGTTGAATATTCCTGGCGTGCCTGGACACACGGGATATGCACCTGTGCGGGGGTTTTAGCTACCGTAAAATCGGAGACAGAGATCCCGAGGACAAAATAATGGATTTACAGCTGCATGATCGCTAGATATAGGGGGTTTCCCACTCGAGTCATAACATCGTCATTTTCTCCCCGACTTGGCCGCCAAGACGGTGAAAATTGGCTCACGAAGGAAAAAATTTCAACGTACCTGCACTTAGTCCATTGGCCCAACCTTTTGACTTGATATACGACATTATACTTCCAGGCCCTTCGTGGCCAATCAGATGGCTAATGTACCGACTCGGTTGCGATTCGAATAAGAGCTCTTCATCAATAAAGGGAAACGAGAGGTCCAATTGTCGAGAATCCATTACCGGCTTCGCAAAGCACTGAGTCAAGAGGTCGTCCGGTCCAAACGGCACTTCATCTTCCCATCGATTTTGTTGCAGGCTCTTGTTCCGGACTCCGGCGAAAAGATCTGCAGCCCAACCCTCCAAGACATCTAATGGTTCCCTCCCCAAGATAACGAGTTTCATGCGGTTGGCTGAATAATGCTTCTCATGAAAATCCATAAACTTTTGTCGGACATCAATTCCCCGTGCCTCTGGCTGCGTCTTCAAGATCTCTAAATTTCCCGTAGAAAAGTGACAATATGGATGCTTTGGGTTCGACAGGGACTTTTCCAGCTGATGTAATCGCCATTGATCGCTTTGCAAATTCTTCTTGTTTTCGGAATCGACTGCTCGTAGCTCCCTGTCCAATGTTGAAGAAAGGAAAAGAGGATCAATGAAGAATTGCGCGAATCGGTCCAGGGCTCCATATAATGGAGAGGCCTCGTCCGGGGAAGCATCCTCGGCTTTCTTTGCCGCAACGTCGAAGTAGTAGTTTGTAGATGTGGCGCCCGTATACGCATTAGAGGCTCCAGAATGCGAGGAGAGATATTGGGAGTAGGCGTTTTCCACTGGGTACTGTTTGTTTTGTTAGCCGCAGTTCAAAACTTTTTGCATGCGAGGCTGGAAAAATCGCTTGCTGGATGAGGCTCCCCTGCGCCCCACCACAAAATCCCAGAAAAGCAAAAATATATGTACCTTCTTTGTACCCATGAATAGCAGATGCTCGACGGCATGGGCCTTTAGAACATTGAGAAGTTAGCATTTTTCTGTTTCAATAAATCCACAGAAATGGAAGCTCTCTGGGGCGTGTTTACCATGCCACTCATATCCTCTTCGTCGCTGAAGTTGCCCACATTGACATCCATGGCCGCGCTGGCCTTGTCCGTTTCCGCATCGTGGACCAGGAGCACTTCCAGCTGGTTCGGCGGTAGCCTCACCACGCGGTACTTTCTGTCATCAAGGGATGGGGTCTCCAGGCGGTCCGTGAGTCTCTCGACAGGCCGATGTCGATGTTCTCGCAGGGGGCTATCGAGAGCCGCCGGCGTCTGAGGTTGAGATAAGGTTGACATGGCGGCAGAGTTTAAGGGTGGCGAGCAGAGGCCGCGATACGAACAGGAAGAGCGAAAGAAGCGCGGACGAAGGCTATTTGAGGCAGTCGACGACAATGCGCAGGACGAGAAAGCTCTTTGAAAGCTATTGACCCCGGTCAGCTCGTGGAAGGCTCGCGCTTGGGAGAAATGGCGGGTAAGTACAGGTCGAGGTCGGGATGGGGTGGGTTTGGATGTGGATGGCCAAAAGGTCTGTGCGGATGCAGACGAAGTGAATGAGGTGCAGTATCTCTTGCAGGTGCAGGATGGGAACGTGGAATACTCGTTCAAGCTCTGGGCCAGCGGTGAATGGCCACGCTGGACGTGCAATGATGAGGCTGGCTTGCGAGCCCGAGCTGGCAAAAGTGTGCGTTGGCCACCAGCGGCTAGCGACCTGAGGACGTTGGCTGCGGCACGACAGGGCACATGGAGTGGGAAGCAGGTGACCCCAGAAACGGGCATCGAAGCCCGGAAGGCCTGAAGAAGCAAGAGCCGCGGATGCCGTGCGTCTGCGTGTGTGCGTGCGTGCTTGCTCGCCCGATTTCTGAGAGCAGCAAAGGCGTTGGTCCCGACAACGCGGCCGTAACAGGAAGAGCTATACAGCCCGGGGGGAGGTTCCGTTCGGCGGCGGCGGCGGCGGCGTCGTCGAGGAATGGGGCGGCGGTCGTTGGTCGTTGGTGGCACAGGTGGGACGAAGGCGTACAAGAAAAGCCCAGGTGTGACAGAAGTTCGAACAACAGCCGTTTGTCCTGGATGGGTGGGATTTTCGAGGAGGGCGGTGCGGTGCGGTGCGGTGCAGCAGGAAGGTGCTGGCTACTGTAGCTGGCTGCACTAGGCCGAGGGAAGGGAGGGGACGAACTATTGGGCCCAGCTGCACAAGCGCACAAGCGAGCCTCCACGATTTGCAGCTCCGCGCCTGGAGGGAAACACCCAGAAGTTAGCAGCCAGAAGTTAGCAGCCAAAAGTTAGCAGCCAGCAGCCAGCAGCCAGCCAGCCAGTCCACAAAGGCAGGCTTGGGTCCGGGTATGCGGTCTGGGTCTGGGTCCGGGTCCGGGTCCGGGTCCGAGTTCGGCCGTGGGTGAACTGATGGCCGAGCAGTGCAGCAATTCGTGGAGAAGCAGCAGCAGCAGCAGCAGCAGCAGACGCAGCGATCACAGCAATCTGGCGGTCAGGTCTCCAGAGCAGAGGCAGGAGACAGACGCAGGAGACGCAGGTCACGAATTTATGTCGCCGCGCCCCTGCTTGCAGATGAGGTCGAGAAGGGACCAGGGTCGCCACGGCTGGTGTCCCTCTCCATGGATGGAGGTTGCAGCAATCCATGCCCACCCCCATGCTGCATCCCCGCTCTTATCGTGCGATCCATCGCCTTACTCGATAAAATGCCCGACCTGGGACTGGGCGCCGCGCCCCTGGCCAGCCTCGACTCGCTGTCTGGCTCGCCGGAGAGAAGTTTCAAAGCGACCTCTCTCGCTCGCCCGCCACGGCAGCCAACCACCAGGTCAACGGGAGGGTGGAGTCTTGCTTGGGCCACGGCCGCCCGGAGGCAGCGCAGCGCAGCGCAGCGCATGAATCGATCAATTATTCTGGAAGCTGGAAGAAGTGATGGTCACCATATTGAGCCTCGCACTTGCCGGCTGCCGCCATTGGGCAGAATATGGGATGGCGCCGCATGCTCGAGCAGCTCAACGGGCGAGCTGCATCGTACAGCAAGCATAATGCTGTTGCTGTTCCTGCTGCTGTTGCAATTGTGATATCTGGCTCGCCTCTAACTACGTCTGGCAAGGCCAGGGCCGGAGCAAGCGAGAGAGAGAGAGAGAGAAAGAAAGAGAGCTGTCATGATGCATTGCGAGATGCAGTGTGTTGCCCTCCCACGCCCACCACGCATGAACCGTCTGCATCTCGAAGGGGCCACTCCGCACCGCGTTGCCCGGTTTGGTCTTTTCCTCTCTACCCTAGTTGCTATATCTGGGTTCAACTATTATAAGATGGCCGGTATATTAATTAACATTACTTAAGTCTCTGTCTTTCGGCCTCATCGGGCATCGAACACGTCTGGAGTGCGGTCCTGGAGACTCGCCCCGTTGCACCATGTGCATCCTGAACGTGAAAGGATTGACGGCACGGCCAGCGGGGATCCGGGAGCCTGCGTGTCAGGCCGTGGACGAAAGCGCGGATACCTTATTGTCATATTATGATTGGACTTGAAGTAGTATTTACTATGATTAGAGGCTGATTAAGGTTTTCAATGCGGCATGCTACATACATAAACCTTCTACAGCTGGGCCCGGGGAAGTTTTCCTTTCGCTGTCACTAATTTCGGCTCCACAGCATTGCCTTATTCCGGAGGGAGGCCCAAGGGGATTTATACTCTTCGATGGCATTCAGTAAGTTGCGAAGGGGTCGGCCCGAACAGCATGTAGGTTTGAGGTGCCTGAGAAGCCGAGCGCACTCGACTCGGCATGCGTCAAGAATAGCCTGATTGCATTAAAGTTTTGCCACGAAACTTGGGACGCAGCTGCATCTCGGTTTGATGGGACGGAGTCGGTTTCAGTCATGTGATTTGATTGTTCAACGTCCGTGGTTGCACAAATTCTGCAAGTTTGTCAACATGATATTCCGGCAGCCGTTTGTAAGGTGTGCGCGATGCGTTGGGATGGGGTGAGGCCAAGCAGAAGTATCTTACTTCACAAACATTCGTCACCACTTCGCATCATTCAGAACCGCAATCCCAGCCAAGATCTGCGGAACCTTAACGCATACGGAACGAGAGCGGCACTGCAAACTGCTACTAGAGTCATGACTTTGAGTGATTGACTCAGGGACACTCTGTTTCTTTTGTTTCAACTCAATTCTTAAGCGGACGATACCTGTGGTCTCTCCACGACTTGTTTTTGGTGATACATCTAAAACAACTGAATATTAATTCATTTCTGAGACGTGAACTTTGATGCGAAAGAACTAGTTACACAGGCTGTTGGCATGACCCTAGGTCCGGGGAATAAGGGATCAGAACCCCAAGTGGGTTTCTCGACCGCGCCCTCGACTCGAGGGCCTTGAGTCTCAAGGGGGTTTCGCGGACCCGGGTGAAGAGCCGCTGCAGATTTGTCTCGATTAGGAGCCCTTGTTATTGGTTTTGGCTGAGCCTACCTGACCTGGATATTGCTGAGCAAGGTTCTTGCAAGGTTGAAGCTTGATCCGGTGTGCAAATTGACATGGCAATCGGTTAGCGCTTCAAAACATATTTTCAACGTGTCCAGTGAATGCGAAGCTGCCCTCCCCTAATCGAGTGCCTTGTCAGCGGTGTATCCAGTGATGAACTAATTAGTCGCGAGGTGATCGAATATTTCATGAATAGCCGATATACAGTGACGAGAAGAGCCATGAACTCTCTTGAGAAGATCGAGTAGAAATTGCTTTTGATTCTCTTGATGCTCTCAGCATGCTGTGAAATGGCCAAGCCGAGGCAGTCATTAAATGTCCCACGTAGCGCCAATAATGCAGCTAACTCCAGCGCTATGCAACGTCAAGGAAAGAAAACCAGTCTCAAGGCAGTGCCAAGTTCTCTAGCGTATGTTTAACTTCCGGTAACAGGTTAACGATCTGATTGGGATCCCGCAGCGCAACTGTAAGATCGCCGGGGAGTCTGCCGGAAAACAACAGGCTCTGCAACGATTGTCAGCACATGCCTACACTAAAAGTGGAGGACTAGTGATGAATCTAGACCATGCCATCCATAGTTTGAGAATCTCCCTCCAATGGGTGCATGTGAAAACTCTCCAACGCTCGACCGAACCAATCTGAGGCGAAAGAAATTGCTGAGCTGATAGCAACCAGCTCAGAGGCAAGCGAATGATTTTGGAGACGGAAGAAAGAGTAACCCATACCTTCTTCACCTTGTCGAAGCCATCCTCTCTTTCTGTGTAGTCTCTGATAACCTTGCCATGGTTGAAATCCACGTAGATCCTGGTATCTCGGATCCTGATAAGTACATTATCGAGTCTCATGAATTGTCGGCACAACAACAGCATCCTGTCTGGCATTACCCGCAACTTGCAAGACAAGATTGAAATACCATTATCATCAAGCTCGCTTTCAAAGAGCACAACTTCTTCGAAGAACAGTATCGGATCTGGACGCTTGAGTAGTTCGATTGGAATAAGCTCTGGGCCAACTTCGAATGGTTTTCCTTTCGTGACATTCCCCTTGTAATCTGTTGTGTATGACCAGTCGAACGGCTTTACGACCTCCTTGATACCCTCGTGGGTCTTTTCCCTGCAACGCGTTAGCTATTATCGTCCCCTATTTAGAGTGAGGCTAATACCTGCTGCTTGACCACTCTTGTGAATATGCAACCTTCAACATATTCTTGTCTGTCTTGTCGACCCGGTCTAGCGCATCAAATGCATTGAACTCGAGCCGCCATCCGCTAGCCATGTGCTCGATCGAGACCATATTATCTCCAAAGATCATTTCAGGGACGGGAATGCCCAGCTTCTTCGACATCTCATCGATTGGTCCTGACTTCGAAATGGGAAGCTTGCGTGCACTGATCTTGAAGCCTTTCTGAACATGCGACACGGTGGATTTGTCTGCTGCGGCAGGTGTCGGGAAGTTTTCGTCAACGGGGCCATTGAAAGACATGATGCTGGGTTTGTAGGCTTGATGCGCCAAGGGGCGACGATAATCTGTGGTCTGGTGTAGCTGCCTCTAAAATTCGGAAGGCGCATTCAGCAGTGTGAAGTTGAACTTTGGCGGGGCAAGTTTGGCGGGGAAGGAACCGAAGGTCTCGCGAGGCGTTGCCCCGGCGACCATTAGCTCCAAAATCACAAACACCTTAGGATTTCGAGTTCCAACTTCCCACTTCAAGTTTCACCTCAATCTTCGACAACTTCATACTAACCACAGCACAACAGACAATTGCTCGCTTGGAATCGACATCGCTCGGCAGGAAACCCATCACACTTCTCGCACCGTCTAAATGGCAACACGGGTTCTCGAATCGCGCTTCGAGCGCATGTCTGTGAACGACGAGAATGATCCTGGCGATGGCATGAAATACCAGAAGTCAAAGGTACTTCATCAGCACAAATTATCAGGAACTTCTGCTAACATCTCTCAGATGACAAACGCTTCATCCACCACATCTACACAACTTTCTCAAAATGCTGGCCGAGCGAACCTACTGAAGATCGCATTGCAAAATCAAAACACCACAAGTACCATCGTTACCGTCCCTTCCCAAGCAGCTCAATGGCGAGCCTCGAATATGCAGAATGGACCAACATCACCGACACGAAAAGCTCGAGGGTCCGATGAGGTAGTCAAGGTGGAACGCAAGTCAAATCCTATCTACGAACAACCTGCTCAACCAAAACAATTCCATCTCGGCATGTTTGAAATTGGACGACCATTGGGAAAAGGAAAATTCGGCCGTGTTTACTTGGCAAGAGAACGTAGCACGGGATATGTGTGCGCGCTGAAGGTTCTACACAAAAACGAATTGCAGCAAGGGAAGGTTGAGAAGCAGGTCCGGAGAGAGATTGAAATTCAGAGCAATCTCCGACACCCTAACATCCTTCAATTGTACGGTCACTTTCACGACAGCAAAAGAGTCTTCCTGATTCTCGAGTTCGCGGGCAAAGGAGAGTTATACAAACATCTTCGGCGAGAAAACAGGTTTCCGGAATGGAAGGCAGCTGGGTATATCGCACAGATGGCCGAAGCATTGATGTATCTTCATAAAAAACATGTCATGCATCGAGATATCAAACCAGAAAATATTCTCGTCGGTATCCATGGCGAGATTAAGATTTCCGACTTCGGCTGGAGTGTACACGCTCCAAACAACAGACGGAACACGCTGTGCGGAACTCTTGATTATCTACCACCGGAAATGATCAAGCCAGGAAGTCAGGATAACTATTACAGCGAGAAAGTTGATCTTTGGAGTTTGGGTGTTTTGACATATGAATTTTTGGTTGGGGAAGCGCCGTTTGAAGACACTCCAGTAATGACCCACAGAAGGATTGCAAGAGCGGAGATGACGGTACCGAGTTTTGTCAGTCCTGAAGCAAAGGACTTAATCAAGAGGGTGAGCCATGAAGCCAGACTCTCAAATATCATTCACTGACTTCTTACAGCTACTCGTCCTTGATCCTGAAAAGCGAATACCTCTGGAGCAAGTTAAAAAGCATCCATGGATCATCAAGCATTGTGTCAAGGGAGAGCGGGCCAGCATGCGTGACTCAAAGTCAACTGGCAGCAAATCTTCAGGCGGTGGTGAACGTGATGAATGATGATTTTATGACCTGGTTAAAGGCGCTTTGGCGTGGCATAAGTATCAAAGATTGGGCGGCATGATGTTTGGAGTCGGAGATCAGTATATTCCTGTACGCCTACGCTGACCAATATAATGCTTTCAAACACTGCCTGTGGCCCATTTCCCAGAGCTTCTAATTGTTTGTACAAGAGAGTCGTGGCTCATCTATAAATTTCATCAAACGGTCGGGTATCTGAGAAGCACGAATCCCAGACCTCATTCACAACTTTCACTGCCTGTACATCATCTTTGCATGCCGGTCTTGCCATAACAGACTTCACCGCCCTCGTTCGTACACAATTCTGATGTTGCTGTGTAAGCTTCCAATTATTCCTCGTCCAAAACTCTCTCATGAATCTGCACTCTCCACTTAGACTTGACGCCCGGATCTGTATTCCCATTAGCACCATCCTCTCATACCAATTTCTAAAGGCCAACCTCAGTACAAGCCGCATGCCTCAAATCCGCCCAATCAACCTTCCACCTCAAATGATCCCACGCATGCACCATCTCATGCGCCAGGGTATCCTCCAAATGCTTCCTATCCCGCATCTCATTCGCACAAATAAGTATCCCATGATCCGGACTAAACCCTCCTCCCTGCCTCACAAATCCTCCGTCCTCCGTCCTCCGTGTCGGACACCGTCTACACCGCACATTCTTCGCATTCAGATCCCCATTCAACGCCTCAATATTCTTCCTCAGGAAGATGACCGTGGGTGAGTATTTGAAACACCAATCCCGCCACTCGTCGCAGCTCTTGCAGTCGCGCGCTTCGTTCTGGATGTATTTGTCTTCGCGGAAGTAGTGTTGCCCTATGGGCGTCATGCGCCCGGTGAGGATGTTGTAGATGTTTGTCCAGGGGGACTCGGGATCGTAGCCCGTTTGCGCGGGATCGTGGCCGTTAGCTGTGCCCGGGTTCTCCTGCTCTTGTGGTTTTACGAAGCTGTCTTGCTCTTCTCTTGCCATTACCAGTTCCTTCTTGCTCTGCTGTTCTAGGAGCATGGGCGTGTTCTCGTAGTCTTCCATTGAGGCGCGCTGTGCATCTGCAGTTTTGGGATGAAGAGAGTCGGTCAGGGATTGGCTTGAGGGAGCGGGTTTTGAGGTGCCTGACCCCATGGCTGAGAGTGGGGTGTTCACCGAGGAGCAAATTAGGAAATTCCAAGCGTAATTGAGGGGAATGTCGCTGTCAGGGCGTATATTAGGCGTGGAGCTCGAGAAGCTCTTTGAAGTGGATATTTTTGGACAATGTTGCTGACCGCCCTCTGTTTTCGGCGCTTTCTGCCAAAAAGCGGAGCGATTTCGCAGCATGAAAACAGTCATATTTCTCCCGAAATCTCTCACCGTTGCAGACCAACTCACAGAATCCATGTTAAGATATCTTCTTCATTTTCAAGAGATCGAAAAGGAGGATATAGCCCAATATGAAGGGACCTAAATCTCTCACCATTGTGATAAAGCTCGGTACGTACATCCTAGCCCAAAAATATGTCATGCAAGGCTGAGCAAAAATGCAGGTACGAGTTCGATCGTTGATGAGAAGACTCATGAGCCATTGATCGATATTTTGAGTCTTATTGTGAAGACTGCGGTGAAACTTCATAAAGATGGCCATAAGGTCATCATTGTGTCGTCTGGGGCTATTGGGGTGGGTCTGAGGAGGATGGATCTTGAGAAGAGGCCGAAATATCTTCCAAGGATACAGGTTAATGCTCTTCCGCCTCAATGGCACCTGACTGTACTTACTCGGATGGTTAGGCTCTGGCAGCAATTGGTCAATGTCGACTCATAAGTCTTTGGGATAGTTTGTTCGGCCACTTAAGACAACCCATCGCTCAGATATTGCTCACCAGAAACGACATTGCGGATGTAAGATGACCCCAAAGTATCAAGTTGAGCACATGCTAACTCGAAACCAGCGGACACAATATCTCAATGCCCAAAACACGTTTGCTGAGCTCCTCGAAATGGGCGTTATTCCAATTGTGAACGAAAACGACACCATCGCGGTCACAGAAATCAAGTTCGGTGACAACGACACATTGTCAGCCATCACCGCCGCAATGGTTCATGCCGATTATCTCTTCCTAATGACAGACGTGGACTGTTTATACGACAAGAACCCGCGGTCTCACCCAGATGCCAAAGCCATTGAGGTGGTAGAAGACATCTCCATGCTAGAAGCAGACGGTACCTCCCCTCCCCTCTCCCATTCCCAAGCAACTTATTAAGAAAAATCAGTATCAAGCGCCGGTTCTGCCCTTGGAACAGGCGGCATGTCCACCAAGATCGTCGCCGCACGCCTCGCCACCTCTGCCGGCGTAACAACAATAATAACACGCTCCTCCAACCCCGGCAACATAGCCAACATAGTCACCTACGTCCAATCCCTCAAATCGTCGCCTCAATCCATCACGCCCCAACCCTGTTCACCACCCTCAGGCAATATATCTCCCGCCATAACCTTAGTCAACGAGCCCCTCTCCCGCCCAACAGCATCTCTCAAACTCGAGCCCGTCCCAGTTGCTCCATTACACACCCGCTTCATCCCCTCTCCTCAACCGATACGAGATCGCTATTTCTGGCTCCTCCACGGCCTCGCTCCCCACGGCACAGTCTACATCGACGCCGGCGCTCACCGCGCCCTAGAAAACAAAGCAGGCCTCCTGCCGGTCGGCGTAGTAGACGTGGAAGGCACATTCGCGCAACAGGAAGCCGTGCGTCTTGTCGTTGTTGATCGGATTCCGCGGTCTGCGCTTTCCCCGAGATCTTCCACATCAACTCTTGTCAACGGTATCAACCACGGGGTCAAGTTATGGGAAGGTCCAGGAATGGAGGTAGGCAGAGCGTTGGTGAACTATAGCGCTATAGAGATCATGAGGATTAAGGGCGTGAGGAGTGGTGAGATTGAGGGGTTGCTGGGGTATGCGGAGAGTGAGTACGTGGCGCTGAGGGAGAATATTAGTTTCTTTAAGAGGGAGAGCCGGCCAGTTACGCCGAGCTTAGAGCTATTGTAGAGAGAGCTGGGTTGGTTTCTGGTGTTTGGCTGGTACAGTGGTAGTGGCGTTCTGTTTGCGGATAGAGAAAAGAAGGCACGCGGGCCCGTCGTTAGATGATAGGAAAGTAACGAATTTTCTTGCAGCCATCACCTTATTGATTCATTCGAAAACTATCTCTACAGGGGCCAACTATGCAGTTCCTACCCGTGAATGCAAAACCCTTATCCATTCATTCACCACACAACCCCAAACTCCATCCAAGAGGCAAATCAAGGCAAATGACACTCCAACGAGTGGTCAAACCGATGTTCAAACAAAGCCTAAGACGAATCTATGCAACGCCTCAGCCACTCCTTATCTCGCATCCTTCGGCGAAGAACTACTAGCAGTAACCTCCTCAAACTCCAACTCCCACTGATCCACCTCCTCAAACTTCCTCGCTGCAGCCTTCAGCTCCCGTCCAACTCTCTTCTCCAACTCCTGGCTATTCTCAGGACTCTCGTTTCCCTCATCATCGGGCAGTGGTCCCAAACTATCGTCCGGATCGACATCTTCTTCATTCTCTTTGTCGGAGGCTGCACGAGCCTGTGCGCCGTAGGTCCGTTTGGCAGCTGGCTGCTTACCTTTGGTCGCCGCCCTGGCGTTTCGAGGTCCCTTGAGAGGCGCTGGTGTTCTTCGGGGTGGGATGGTGGATCTTCGACTCCGTGCTCGTACAGCGAGATATGAGAGTTCGTCGTCTCCTGAAGCGAGACCGGAGATATCGACTTCGTCCTCTGAGGTGGGAATGTCGAATGGATCGCGGGCTTGATGTCGCCGTCTCCGGGGAAGAAGGGACTGCAGTTGAGCGGTGGAGAACGTGCTAGGAGGCGGAGCTTGTCTTTTTGGTTTTGATTTCGCTGCAGCTATTACTGGTCGGTTTGGAGAGTGAGTGAGTGGTGGTGGTGAGGAGATTGGTGAGTCTTGGGTCATTGGTGGTGGCGTTCTGCCTCTTAAAGGCCGTCTACCCCTGGACGGCGCTCGGTGTGATGGTAGAGGGGGTTCGGGGCTTGAAGGGAGAGAGCTGCTGCTTCGAGGTGGCGCCATAGTTTCGCTCAATGGTTCGGGGGCGATAGATCGGCCTTCGATGGATAGTATTAGATCTTGTTCGAGGGATCCCAGCTGGCTTCCTTCTTCGTCATTCGACATGCTGGTAGCTGGAACCGTCTCCTCTGGTTGAATTCTTCTGGGTGATGGTAAAGCCGGACTAGATCTGGAAACTTGAACAGATGAGAGCTTGCGTTTCCTAGGATTTGAAGACGAAGTGGCTGAAGAGGTCGTCGTGTTTCTAGTCTTCGAGAGATTCAAGGGCGTTGACTCATCCTCGGGATTGAAATCGCCCTCATCATCGTCATCATACTCAAGTCGCTGTGACTGAGTCTTTTGTGCCGTTCCTAGTATGCTGGTTTCTCTCGCCCTGCGCTTGAAATGTTCAAATTTCAAAGCTGAGCCGATTTGTGCTGGTGTACCTCTGTCCATCTCGAGTCCCATACTACTTGATACCATAGGTGCAACTCTCTGACCTAAAATGCTGGGTTGTCTCGGTCGACGTTTAAACTTGCTGATTGACATAATTGAGGTATTCCTCTTACCCACGCTCGCGAGGCCATTGTCCTGCGCCAGATTTGACTCGACACTGCTTGACCGCGCCCGAGTAGCTCCACCACTGAGTATGCTTGGTTGACGCGCTCGTCTTTTGAAATTTCCAATTACAAGCAAAGAGCTCTCTATCGCGGGTGTCCGCATTTCCTTCCGACCAACCTCTGCTGGACTGCTTGATCCCAGATCCAAATCTAGTCCATCTGACTCCTCACCCCGGGATTCTAAAGCCACGCGACCGGTCTCTAGTGCCTTGTGCGCTCTTTCGGGATCTCTCCCTTCTGAATTGCGCGTGCTCATTCCCATTGCGCGCCCCTCTGACCTCGAAGCGGATCCAACCTTCGTCTTGCCATTAGTTTTCTTGACGTGTCGCACACTCCTCACTGCTTGATCATCCATATCGCTGACATCATATAAATCGTTTTTCGAGTCCCTCGATACTGGGGCAGGCTCTGGCTCGACTGCGGTCTTCGTCGTCTTCGCCGGGTTTCTGACGCGGGGGGCTGGCGCAGAGGGTGCAATTTTTGTGCGCTTCGGACGTGGCATTGTTGCGAAACTTAATTGAAAGTCTCAAGTAGGTGTAAAAGTATGTCCGTCGGCGCTCCTATCGCATTCTGAACTTTGTTGGGGTGGGGTTGTAAATGGTTGTAGAAAGATCGAGACGCGTCTTGCCCACGCGACTTTTCGATGTTTTGACTGACTAAGCGAGGAGGCTACTTCTTAACTCCAACTTCACTTCATCCATTATTCTGGTAATCTGTAGAATCACGAAAATCACCCGAACCTCCTTCTCAAGCATGACGTCTCTGATCGCATCTCGACCGGGTTTGCGCAACGCAAAATGGGTGACAAGTGCAAGACATCCTGTCTCCTTCAAATGTTTCTTCTTAATTTGATCTTCGTTATCAGAGTCCCCGCCTCCGTCAGACTCAGAGCCATCAGACATCAACCCAAACCTCTGCATTTTCTTGAACCAGGTTCTGCCGTACACGGTACTAAAGTCATAACCACGCTTCGCCTGTGAGCGGGAGACGACGTTTGCGGAATTGGCGGCGAATTCGCCTTTCAGCCAGGGGCAGCCCAGCGATTTTGAGAGGGAGACGGCAATGGTTTCTTTGCCAGTCACATGAGTTCCAGAGAGAATGACTATACAATATAAAAAGACAGTGAATCTTTGCGAGTTGATTGTTCTGACATCTTGTTATGGGAAATCGTCCCAACGGATCATTGAAAGTTTTGAATATATTGTTTTGTTTGCTGAGGAGAGAAAGACGGCCGCAGAAAGTTGGTAGTGTCATGTACGATAAGGCTTCGAGTGTCGCTTGCGAGCTTCGGAATACTTTGCCCGGTCCTAACAAGGAAGTTGGAAACCTGAAACTATTATCCCAAGCAAAAGTATGTCCATTTCCATTCATCAAAATACACCCAGGTGGTTTGGTGAGAAGTAGAAGATACCAAGTTGGTTTCTTGTTCAGCAAGTTGCGAGTGAATCTCACCCTTAGTATGACTCTCTTCTCGTCATGTGAGAGAGCCTTGGAGTGAAATCGGACCAAAGAGCAAGAGAACCACAGAGAGCATCATTTGGATGCAGTATTTCAGTAGCTCACATATATCATTGAGGTCTGGTCAAGACTCGCGGTCAAATGAAGTTGCAAAAATGACAAAGAGACATAAAAATCACTCAGCTGGTGGATATCTATGCAACCAATCGCTTGCTTCCCTGAAGCTTCTGAATACCAGAGCGGAGGGGGTACCCAATATTTGCTTTATGTTTTCACTGGAGTTTTCTTCAAAAAATCTAAGATTATGTTTCTTTTTTAAGCTCAGCGTGCTATTTGCCTGTCTCTCCAATTATCCTTCTGTAGTTTCCCCGACCAGTCTCGTCGCCTTCCTGACTCCTTAGCGTGATTTTCTAAATGCATGATTCCCATCAAAAACCCTAAGCCTATTTGCCCCGTTCTCCCTCCTAGGAGGCTAGGAATCGGTATCGAGGTAATCGTTTACATCACTCGCGTCGTAATACCCAGCATCATTATTACCATCCGAGCATCATCGCTCTCAGAATCAGGCTCCAATTCCTCACGTCGATCATCATCACTCTCGGGTTCTGGCTCAAAGTCGCCATTCTTCCCGCTGTCTACCTCTTACCCGCTCTCGCTATTTTCAGAGCCGCAACCACCGCTTCGGAGGTGCAGGTAGGTCTTAGCCAACAGACCCTCTCTCACGAATATATTTATCTCAATACAAAGGATCAAAGTGATTGAGCTCGTGCACGTGATCTTAGTCATATTAGAGCCCTTTTTATCCCAGAGCGGAGACTTAGATCTGAATCGACTTGTTAGAATTAAGGCTCTTGCTAGGTTGGGTTGATTCCGAGTTCTCTATGTAGCCAAGTTAGAGGAGAAGAAGTAGAAGAGCGAAAGGGAATTCGGGTAGCGAGATATGGTTTGAAGCAGGTAACAAAAATGAGAACATATCCACGTGGAGTGTTTTCCCTAAGTTGCAGATATTCACAGACTTTGAAGCGCCAAGATCTTGAGCCTCAGGATGTGTGATAGCATTATAATATATTTCATCCTCTGTAAATCTAGCAGGATGTTGCCTCTGTTTCATGGAGATGTCCAATATTAAGCGAGTTCCTCCTTTCTACAGTTCGGAATAGTACACTAGACAATTCCCCCTTTCTAAGTGAGCAAGAGGGATGCCACATATTTGACTGCTCGTTTGTAAGACAAGATACCGATCATAGAGCTAAGAGGCCGCCGCCTAGGCTTTCCTGATTTCTGCGGTCTCCGGAGTATCTCAAGGTCCGAGTCTGACGTGCTGATCAGTTGGGCGACTTCATGTTTACACATAAATGCGTTTTACTACGGCTTTGTGGATAGTCGGACCCGGGAAGGCAGTTATGCAAGAATTGCATATCCGTGTCATGACGGCTTCATATGAACGTTAGTCGGATTACATATAGAGCGCATACACACAGCTCAATTGAACAGTCCTCGAAGATAGCAACCATCGCTTTTCCCAATGACTCGGAGGTTGTCCGGCTGCTGGCTGGAGTCAATTAGAAGTACATTTCCATCCTAGCAAAAGATGGAAATCCAATCATCTCTTTATTCACGGTTTTCCGTCAAGCGGCTACGACTGGCACCCTCAAGCGACCTACTTCTCCTCATTCGGATATGGAGTACTGGCTCCAGACTTGCTTGGTATAGCGACACAGACAAACCCACATCGCTGTCCGATTATCGTTGCAAGATGGCTGCTGAAGTGTATGGGTACTGGAAGTTGTTCGAGAAGAAAATGCTGCCCAGATTGTGATAGGTCTCGTGAATCCCTCTTCTCGGACTCGCTAGCGAGGAATACAAATTAACTGTTAGAATGATTCTTTTTTGTCGATTCTGTATGCCGGGGATAGTTCAATTTGGAAGGAGCACATGGCACCACTCGGTGCCATTGAAGCTTTTCCAAAGAGTGGCAAGCTGGCAAAGCGAGGAGAATACATCTCTGAAGACGTAAGAAATAGTGTGTTATTGAACTTTTCTCTGACTAATTTACACCTCAGGAAATGACGACGCACCGGGAGATCTTGAAAGATGAATACGGTCCTGCAATGAACTGGTACAAATGCACAATTCAAATCTCAATCTCAATCTCAAAGATGGGCAAGAGGCAAATCTAGATCCAAGTTGGAGGGGCCAGTGTTGATGGATGAGGCAATGGCGGACGCAGGCCATTGTGAATACGCTGAACCCCTGGCCGAAGCTTTGCGGAATGACTTCAGTGCCTCTGTCTGGTATCCAAAGGTATGCGACACGTCACTAGAAGAGTTTCCTTCATGGAGATCCTATAGCTGCTGCATGTCTCTTCTTCCTTCGATACCATCGACTGGATCGTGAAGTATTGAGACCGTGAAGCGCTGGCCTTGATGTGAGACGTCAGCATCAAAGTCCAAGCGGCAGACTTGGCAGACACTAAGTTTAATCTTCTGGAACTTAAATACAACGCTCTCGAGATCTTTGCTCGAACTGCAGGGGGGGGGGGGGGGGGTGCTCCAGAATTAATCTGTTCGGTGTTCAGAGAAGTCGACCACTTGAGTGTGTCAAGATTGAAGGTGGGAGGTGGCATTTCCATCCGATGTCTAGGAACAGTCGACTCGAGAGGAATGGGGAAGACTGGCGGTTACTGATTGTTGTTCTTGGCCAAGCTGCCAATGGTGGCGAGGAGAATCATGTTCTGAAGTGCTTGAGTCACTTTGTTGGAGGGAGAATAAAGTGGGGCTGTTTCCGTTGGGGGGGTTGAGGGTCTTGCCAACATACTAATGGAAGGAACGGTCACAAAACCATGAGCTGGCTACCTGGCTTAAAACATCGATGACTACAGCGCCGGATCAGATCGTGTCTGAATTTGACTTTTCGCCGGAGGGAAAAGAAGCATCATGGAAATTGAAAGGACAAAGAGCTAGGAGGGGAAAGCTAGACTACAAGTCATGGCGTTCTTGATTGTTAGCTGAGGAAGAGTAGTTACGAGTAGCTGATGAGCTGAGGGCAATTTTGGAACGACAAACAAGAAATCGAAGAAAGTTTCTTTATCTATATCTCAGTCCTTTGAACTCAAAGCAGCAATGTTTATACTATACAGATCTTCGGCAATCAGCCTCACCAATGCTATAATCACATTTTCGAAAACCATATTTGGCCCCAAATTCTTATTCCCAGTCTCTTCTCTGCACCCATCTTGGTGCGGCTCCCAGTCTTGTTCCCATCCCGCTTGTCGCATTCAGGTTCTGACTATTGGTGAACCTCAAGCAAGTGGCATTAATTTTATTTAAGAACTGGCCGAACAAATAATCAACCGAGCCCACACTGGTCGCATTCATACCAATTAAGACCCATTTGCTCCAGCTGTATCCAACCGCGGCCACTGCCGTCCCCCGGTCTTGAGCTTCCAGACATACAGCACTAGCCAACTGATATTAGACAAAACCCCTTTTTACACCAAAACTCGGGTATAACACTTTCGCAACTAACCACATTCCGACCCTTTTACAGTAAAAATGCCTGAGTACAGCTCTTAATTGGATTATTGCGCTTAATTTTATTAATTACGGTAATTCCAGGAACGTATGGTCGTAAAGTTGGGCGGCCGTAAACTGCGACGTTTTTGCCTTACCCCACTTTTACACCAAAATTCGCTTAATTTTGAGCTGAATTCCGGTCGTTGCAATACACGAGTAGACTGAAAAGGAACCTCTTATTTTCAGCTTACCTAGAATCGTGTAAAAGCTAGATTATGTACTGTGTATTTCGATTCCAATTTGTTAGATCGGTTCACGTATTGTGGGCGTTGTGATATTTCACCGCAAAGTAGGCAAATTGGCGATTTTTGGTGGGGTTTCGCGATCTGTCTAATATCAGTTGGTTGTGACTGTAGCAAAAGAACAAAACTTAGAGGTTCTACTCTAAACAACTACAGTTAATATATTTCGCAAGCCAATACTCATGTTAGTTCTAACCGCCCCCAAATCCGACAGTTGTATTTATCCTATGATCGTTGTGCACGGTAATCAGGGGCTCTAGCGAAGCCCGCTAATTTTAGCGAGCATGCGGTGGAACTCAGGGGTCGGACAAGAAGGATAGCGTAGATAGCTCGGCAGCAAAGTGGGGGTCCTTTAATTCAACTACCGCGTCAAGTCTATGCTCACATCATCGTCATCGAGCAAAAGCTCTGTCTTGGCTGTATTTGAACTTCCATCTTTCGTGAGATCAAGTGGGTTGAGCCTTTCGATATGAGCTCGCTCCTGTTCCCAACTACACCCGAGAAGGAGTTCAACATATGTCTAGTGGGGAGTGGCGGTGTGGGAACAATAGCGGCGCTAGTACTCGAGAAATCTGGCAGAGCGAGGGTCACGGCGGTCTTGAGATCGAAGTTTGATATTGTGAATGAGCAGGGCTGGGATATTGAAAGTGTTGACCATGGACGGTTGAAAAATTGGAAGCCAAGTCGAGGTGAGCCGGAAGCGTCCAAACTCAGAAGCAACGAACAAAATCAAGGATATTTAATGATTGCTCAACAACTCTAGTCGTGCCTGCTATTCAAGACGCCGTCTTCGGCCCCCCTCAATCTTCTAAACTTGGCTCGTTTGCGCTTCCAACTGGTGCATCGACTCCGTATGAGCCCGCCAAGGAAAGGTACGACTACCTCGTCATATGCACGAAACAACTCCCTGAGAAGTACGACATCGCAACAGCGGTTGCACCGCTCGTCACTTCCGACTTGACATCCATTGTCCTCATCCAAAACGGGCTCAACATCCACCTCCCATTCATTGCAGCCTTTTCAACCAACGTTACCATGTCCGCAGTGTCTATGATCGGCTCCTTCACAGAAGGAACAAACAAAATCAAACATATTGGTCCGGACATGCTTCAAATCGGGCCTCACTACCACGCCGGTGTTAAAGACTCCATCTCACTAGAACGAACTCAAACTTTCATCGACTTATATTGCGCAGGCGGAGCAAAAGAATGCATCCTCGCCCCCGACATGCCAAAAGCCCGATACGAGAAAATCCTCTGGAACGGGGCCTATAACACAGTTTGTGCACTGATGGAGATGAATGTTGGAGAACTGCAAAGATCTGGGGCCAGGGAGAATTTGCTCATGCCGATTATGTGGGAGATTGTGGCTGTTGCAAAAGCTGACGGGATTGAGATTGGCAAGGAGGTTGTGCAGCACATGGCGTATCGGAGTCCTGAATCTTCGACGTATCGTCCTAGTATGCTGTTGGATAGGGAGGAGGAGCGGCCGATGGAGTTTGAGGTTATCCTTGGCGATCCAATTAGGGTAGCGAGGGAATTGGGAGTGGAGGTGCCTGTCATGACGACTATTTATGAGCTGTTGAAACTGGTGAATTGGACGGTTGAATATGGAGCTCCAAGGGACAAATTGAGGAATGGACTGCGGAGTGAAAATTGAGACTTGCTTTATAAAGAATGCGAGGAGTTTCAACAGTTTCCAGAGTGAAAATTACCTCATTCGAGAAAGGATCAACACAGTACAATGTCTTGCGCAACGAAGTTACCAGCTACCAGGCCATGGATCGCCTTGCCTTCATATGGCCATGTACCTAGCACGCTCTCACAGCCTGATAGAAAATCACCTTTTGACCTCAAAACCATCAGAATTCTTGAGCCAGAGATGATCCAAATTTGATCCTGTGAAGGTAGAACGTTTGGGCCAAGTCCTTTGCTACCATTCTCAGTCTCAGAGAAGGTGCGATTCCACGCCCAGTACTGAACAAGGACTTGGTAGGGACGGAGATCGTCATCCTAATTGTCTTCGCTATCATCAGGGTAGGGAATAGTGTGACCTCAGTCCAGTGCCACCGCAGTGCCACCGCAGTAGTGCGGTATAATATAGCTATAGTCTAGTTTAGTGCAGATATACTGCACCGCGGTGGGTGCAGTATAACTGCGGTTACACTGCAGTGCAACCGCAGTTTAAGGGGCAGTCTCGCTTAAAATTACCTAAGGACGTCAAGTAACTTATAGTAAATAGAAAATAGCCAAACCTTAACATAATTAAATAACTCTTTTATTATTAGAAAGAATTAATCTAGAGCTTTAAAATAGATTAAAAAATTTGATTTTAGATATAGTAGTTATAGAAATATATCTAAATACTTAATCGGAAATTCTTGAAGCTATTTACCGAATTCTCGCTCCGGTACTAGAAGAGAATTTTTCTCTAATTTAAGCCTCTCTTAAATCTCTCTTAATTAAAATACTTTCCATTAATTAACTATTATATAACTATATCTCTAAAGGCTTAATTAATACTTTCTTTTAGAAAAACTACTTAGTTAAACTCTTCTAATAAAAGAAATTCCTCTATAATTAATCTAGAAGCTTCCGAAATTAATAATCAAGCCTCTATAAATTTGACTTTAGCTTTTTCCGAAATCTCGAATATCTCTTCCAAAACCTTTAAATTTCTCTAAAAGCCTCTAAATAAAAAGACTTTATATATCTTCTAGATATTTAAATAAATAAGAAATACAAATAATATATAGTATATATTTTATAATATAGCTAGTAAAAAAAAGTAGTATTATTAATTTTACTTATAAAATTACTAAATTAGTAGTAGAACTAGTATTATTAGAGCCTATTTAAATATATATAATATTGAAAAGAAATCCTCTATAAATATTAAAACAAAAAATATATAAATTATAATTAAAGAAGCTATTAAATTAGTAACTTAGAATTCTCAGAAATATAGAAAACTCAATAATTCGAATAGTAGTAAAATATCTCTTAATAGAGATATTTTTAAGATTCTATATATTAAGTTTATAGTAGCTTATAATATATTATTATATTTAGTAAAATGTCCGAAATTCAGAGTTTTATTTTTATACTTTAATTCTAATATTAATTAATAGCTTCTAATAATATATAAGACAGTTCGAACCTGAATTTTATACTAATTTGAGATTAAGAAAAGAAAGATTAAAATATATCTTTAGTATAATAGCTAGTATTATATAGTTAATACGGACGTGGTTTTAGCTAAAAGGGTTGGTTTTAGCTAAGGTTTCAAGCTATAGTTCAAACCAAGCTCGCTTCCAAAGCTCGGCGTTTCAGTAGTCTTGGCTATACCTACTTATCTACTACCACATCTCATTCCTGTCCTCCTTAGCTTTAAATTCTTAAAATATTAGAATCATTAATCTTTGAGCCTCGTTCTACTGCTCTATTCTTGCCATTACATTATTTAAAGCTTCTATATTCTCGGTAGCGGATATCAGTATTACAAAGCCTGCAACCTTCTGTCTATCTGTTATCGTCTGTCTGTCTGTCTGATTAGTAGAGTACAGTTTCTAATACCCTCTGTCTATCTGGCTTGGTAGAGTATTATACCGTTCCCAAGCACCTATTCTGTCTGTCTGGCCCACTGGAGGGCACCCCCATTTTTATGATTTTTTAGTACTAACTTTACCGATATTTCCTTAAGAATAGACAGCTTCCAAACGCAAGTTCAATGCAAGTTCGATAGCCTACGAGCTGAAATCGCCACTCTGAGAGTAGCTCTTATAAAGATCCAAGTATCCCGGCCCTGTTCAAAGCTCTCTAATTCTGAGAAGTTCGCTGGAAGTACTTATAAATTCGATATCTAGCTTCTGTTAATCGAAGCAAAGCTAGCTGTCGATAGTATAGCAATTAGAGACGCTATAGCTTAATTCTACTATATCTACCTGAATCTTGATTCGTTCGTCTAGTCTATAATTTTGCTATAGCTCTTTTATACAAAGTATACTTAGTTATAGAACTACTAAATGATCCTGAATCAGCTTTTACGGATATACGATAATCCAAACAAGTAATCGGAAGCTAAAGACAAGCTCTATACCCTCTGCTAAAGCAATAATTCTCTTTCTGCCTATATTACCAAATTTGAATATATTTTATATAAAGCAAATAGCTAAGGCTAGCTAGATATTAATAAAATCTCTAGCTTTCACAATAGCCTTAATTCAGTAATTCGTTCTCATCTGGTCTAATAGCTTGTTTTATTCCGGGTTTATACTAATTTCCTATATACGGTTCAGTAGCTCTCGTTAAAAATAGCCGCCCTGCTATACTAGACTATTTTCAAAATTGCTAGCAATTCTATAGACATTAGTAAACTAATAATTAGTACCCTTATATCCATACCGGTCTGTTAAGACTATCAGAAATCTGGATAGTACTTTAGATGCAGTTCCTATAGCTACTAGATAAAGAACTATATCTGGCTACCTAAAGGCACTTCCTCTAGTTCTAGTTCTAGCGAACGGGTTATAATTGCTATAGTAAATAATAATTACTCTAGTATAGAGAGTAATAATAATTCTGGAGAGGGTTACGAGCTTCTACCGAAACTAGACTAGACAAAGCTAATTACTAGGAAATAGAGTTCTTTTCTTTTCTTTTATTATTTTTACTATACTTGTTTTAGCTTTCCCTTTATTTATTAGTACTCGGGACAAGCTTTCTAAAGGGGGGGGGGGGGGGGGGGGGGTAATATAATAGCTAGTATTATATAGTTAATATAAATATAGTTTTAGTTAAAAGGGTTAGTTTTAGCTAAGGTTCTAAGCTATAGTTCAAACCAAGCTCGCTTCTAAAGCTCGGCGTTTTAGTAGTCTTAGCTATATCTACTTATCTACTGCCACACCTCACTTCTATTCTCCTTAGCTTTAAATTCTTAAGATATTGGAATTATTAATCTTTAAGCCTTATTTTACTACTTTATTTCTGCTATTATATTTAGAACTCTAAAACTAAGATTTATTTATCTCTTAATATTTGAATTTTATCTAGTAATAAGCTAATCTTTAGTATTATTACTTATTATATATCTAATACTGGAATACTAGAACGAGTTATATTTACTATAAAGGAAATAGAAAGTAATTATAGTAAATTAAACTTTATACCGGTTTTTCTAAATATAATTAGAAATTAAAAAATTTAAAGCTGAAATATATTATAATAAATAATATAAGTAATAATAATATAATAATACTAGTATTTTTAACTAGTAAATATTTTATATAGTAATTTTATAAGTCTTAGCTAATTTAGATAGAATTACTTTATAAGTATAATATAATTTATAACTTTATTATCTATAGAATTTAATATTAAAGTTATATAATTAATCTATCTATTAATTTCTTTACTTATATTATAGATAAGAAGAATTTGGAAGAGAAAAAAAAGCTTAGAAAGCTTAAGTAAACTCTTAAAAAGATTAATTAATAGAGGAAGTTTGAACTAATTAGTAAACTATATAATATTATTATTAATATTTAAAATAATATCTAAAAGATATAGAAATTTATAGTATTAAATAAATAAAATCGCCCGGTATAAAATAATAAAATATAGTAAAATTCTATAATATATATAATTAAGAAAGCTATTATTTTTCTAATTTATAAAGCTATTAAACTATATATTAAATACTATTAATTAGACAGAATTAGAGAAGATAAGCTTTTAAAAAAGAATTAAGCTATTCTATATAATATTTATAAGTTTTTAAATTAACTTACTCAAACTATATTTATATTAGAGGTTTCTATATTTATACTAGATAATATTTTATTCTCGAGCTTTTTAAGTAAAGTAAGACTTAATATAAAAAGAATAAAATAATAATATTAATATATAATTCTGGATAGATAAAAATAGAGAAGTATTATAATATAACTAAAAAGAGTCTTATTTATATTACTACTATTATTTTGAATTCTAATTTAAAATAAAAATATATAAAAACTAATTGAAATTATATATAAGTTCTAAAGGTATAAACTATAATAGAAGATCTTTAGAAAAAGTATAAACCCGATTTCTACTAATCTTAATTAACTACTATACTATTAACTAAAGCTTCTATTTAGAATGCCTTTAGTTAGTAAAAGAAATATTACTAAGGTATACTAAATCTTGAGAACAAATATAAGAGATATTATATAGCTAAGTATATATATAATATTAATTTAAAAGTATAATAGTTAGAAAAGATTTAGTAAACTAGCTATTCTAATCTTAGCTATATAGTATTAGATATTTTAAGTATTCCTACTATATTAGCTAATCCTAAATATCTGTTTTCTAGTACTAAGTTACTAATTTCGGATCTATAAAATAAGCTCGGTATAGATATTATTAAAGTCTTTAAGTACTTGAAATTATAATATAAGATTAAAAGGTAGAAGGCTAAATTAGAGTAGTTAGAGAAAATTATTGGTATTAAAGCTAGTATAAGCGGATAAAGTTATGTAAAACTAGTAAACTGCGGGTTAAACCGCGGTTTGGAGGATATAATTATAGTTTAGTTTAGTAGAGAGATACCTCAGTTTAGTGTATTTAAATCGTACCGCAGTTTGATAAAAAAAATCTGCACCGCAGTCTGAAACCGCGGTTTGCACTATGCCCTACCCTGGCTATCATGGTCTAAATAATCTCACGATTGCTTGCCAGAAAGTTTTGCGTGTACGCATCAAAGTCGCCTCGCTCGAATTGCCATCTAAGAGCCATAGTTCGAGAGAATGCTGTTTGAAGTCCTTGCCAGTGCAATAGACAGGTTTGACTTCGCTCCAACTATGTTTTCGGCCCGCAGGTTAAATTAATGGTTCTCCCTCTTCGGCATCTTGTCTGTAGTAGTCAAAGTAAGTGTTGTCCAAATCATCGCTGAAAGCCACCACGATGGCAATCTGGCAGCCTCGGACATGAAGTTTGTTTCCCAAAATCTCACAGTTGGGAGCATAAGTATCACGCATTTCACTAGCGTCATAACATTCGGGGACCAGAGGTATCATCCGCCGGAACTCCCAACGTGGAACCCAAGAAGGCCAGTCGCCAAGGATTGCTGGAGGATGGAAGATTTGTGCTAGAAAGGATAGGGCCTCTGCTTTCAGCATCTGTCTGACTGCCTCCATGAAGAGATCTGTGACAGGTTTTGTATAATCCTATGTTGTCCAGCCAGCTCTCCTGCCTCCGTCCAAGTCAAGAGTCGAGTAGATTTTATCCCACGGATCTGTACATTCGAAGTTCGAAGTTGGCGCAAGAACTATTCTCAAGGCCATATTTGAAAGATCACTGTCTCGCATGATGAGAGCATGCCCCATCCCAGCCACATTTCGTATGAGCCAAGTAACTTCAACCTTGTCAGGATCATAAGATGCCCAATACGCAGCAAGAGCGATCAAGGTAAAGTCAATCTCACTGTAGCCGCCGAGAGCGGCTGCCTCTTTGCTGATGTTCACTTCCTGAAGATACCAGCTCCGGGTAGAATACGCATAGTCATAGAAATCGAAGAGTTTTGTCCATTTGGAATGGTCGATCGGGGGAAGCTTGTCGACACCGAACTCCTTCAACCTACTGGATGAGTCAAGATCACGGATATGTAAGCGATTGAATTTTCTTGGCAGTAGAGCTCCCTAATCTCTTCATAAGTGTAAATGCAGCTGTGTTTTCGTCGCCATCGGTACCAAGCCAGACATGACTTCGAGTCGCCTTGGCATAGATCATGCTCATAATGCTGACTTGTTGACTTCGTTCCTCCAAGTCCTCCTGATTGATACAAGCAGCGTCTGCCCAAAGCACCCTCGTTCCTATCTCTGGACGAAGATGCTGGAGAGCAGCCTTCAGGTTCGGGGTTACTTTCAAGCTACTCGCTTCGCATGTGATGCTGATTTTGACGTTTGGGTCACGTAGGAGATGGCTTCGTATGAAGGCACCGATTCGAGCTCGACCATTTGTAGTTTCGGAACCACATCTCCTGAATCGGATGAATGAAGTTTCATCAATCGGACGGTATGCCTCGTCGGAAGTGCGGTGTACTGATATGCTTCATCCGAAGAATCTATGGATGAATCGTCCTTGCCTTTGGAAGAGAATTTGGATGGTTGTGTCATCATCGTTGCAGCATCGTTGGAGGTGGCGATTGTTCTAGCCAGTTGTCATGGGAGGAGAGAAGAGAAATTGCGGTTTGGGGGAGGTTGGAGATTGGGCGTGCTGGAATATACGCACCACTTCAGTAAAAGAGAGATATTGGTCACGTGTGGCCTCGGCCAGCCCCAAACTGTTGAGAATTCAAAGCAAACGTCACGTGCAATGCTTCTCAGACGACTGTCCATTTTGCAGTAATCTAAGGCCTATACTTATACATGTCCAAATGGCCCCTATTACCACTGAAAACCCATGTTTAGCTGAATGCCCTGCATAGCTAAACACCCTTGCACAGCTGAATGCCCCTGCATAGCTGAATGCCCCTGCATAGCTGAATTGCCACTGGTAGCCTTAGGCACCAATTTCCAACACAAACTTCATGAGAATCTCTTCCTCATCTGCAAGCATCCATTCAACACTCTATCGCGGAAATCCGCTTCAATGCTGAGCCCGAATAGCAAATGCGCAGCGAGAATCAAACATAGCATAAATGCCTGCTCGAAACTCGAAGTCGCAAGCAGCATTCCACCATCGTCTTCTTTCGTCTCCACGCTCAATCAGACTTCTAGCACTCCTGCCATCACTGGAATTCCACGCTCCCTTAGAGACTACCCTAACAGAGGCCAGCCTAGGCGATGTCTCGGAGACTGAAAATAGCTATGAAGCACTCTCGTACGTTTGGGGCTCACGATTCGGTACAGAGCCAATTCAATGTGATGGTAAACCACTCTTGGTAACCCCAAATTGCGAGTCTGCGCTTCGGCATTTACGACTGAAAGATAAGACTCGTATTTTATGGGTTGATGCAATTTGTATAGATCAAGGGAATGGCGAATCAAGCGTCAATGAGCGAAATGTACAGGTTGCGCTCATGGGAGAAATCTACAAGAAGGGTACCCGTACGCTATGTTGGTTCGGTCCAGGCAATGGTTTTACAGATGAATTGATGGCACAAGTCAATCGAATTGGTACATGTCCATCACAGCGAGGATTAAAGAAGCTCTTACAATTCGACGGTATGTGTAAGCACGGAGTGATACAGCAGTGACTTACACGGCCACAGAAAAGCTCCGCGAAGAAGGGCGACTAGATTCTGACTCTTCGACTTTAAATTACATATTCTGTCACCCCTGGAATTCCCGGATCTGGACAGTACAAGAGGCAGCGTATTCCAAGGAATGCCAAGTTGTATGTGGAAACTCCACTATTCCATGGGATGTGTATTCCGCAGCAGCACACTTCCTTGTGTTTGAAGAGTTAATCGACCAACTTGATCCGCAGGCACACAAGAACTATGTCTGCATTGACGTCCGAAACACTATACGAGATTATCTGCGCAAAGCACCGTCCTCCAATATTACCCTCCGCACGGAGGATGAGGGAGATGAACGAGACCGAAGAGTGGTCTTTCTTTCCTCCTGTCTCTCGGACGTCAACCAACTCCAAGCAACGGAGCCAAGAGATAAAATCTATGGAATACACGCATTGTATACAGACCTAGGCATCCCCCTACCGGCAGTAAATTATGGAAAGTCGCTCTCTCGCGTCTATGAAGAAACTGCTGTCGCCATGATTACGTGGTCTGGTACGCTCAAAGTTCTCGGTGACGCATGTCACAACCATCGCAATACTGCTTTCCCAAGTTGGGTACCGGACTGGTCTGATGGAAACATGAAAATATTTACACCCTCGGGCGACGCCACCGGGGGTTCTAAAATCACTAAACCGTCGAGAACCCTTAATCCACGGCCTGGAGAACTTCACGTCCAGGGTAAAGTTATCGGAACAGTAACTGATTGGATGAACAAATTCGCTACTGCGGTCTTTCCGACGCGACTAGAGCAATGCGAGCTGCCCATTTTGACCGACAAACTCGATCAGCTCGTTGAAGACGTTGAGATACTGCGACTTTGGATTGAGAAAACGAGGTTCTTTCGCCAGTTACACAGCCTGTTGCAAGCCGATTCAGGTATCTGTCAAGAAGATCCTGAAGACAGTCTCCTTGATCTTTTGAATCAAGACAGCTATTCTGAACCGGACGAGACTTTTATAATCTGGCTCGAAATCCTGAAGTATCCAGAGACAAAATACGACCTCAGTCTTGGAGAAGCCCTTGTAGAGAAATGGAGAACAGCCGATGAGTCCAATGCAGCACGCTGGACCCCAGAGCTGACAAACTGTGCGGTCATCATGGCTGCTCTGCTCTCTAATTCAGTTCGACAAAATGGTTGCGTTTCTAGTCCCACTTTGGGGATTCTTGATTTGATGAACCAGTACTCCGCAAACTTGGCCGATAAGACATTAATGTTGGCGTATATCAATTCGCTTGGCAAAACAGCACCCGGAACAAGCTTTCATTCTGTTGTAGCAGAGGATTCTATAGTCTTACTTCAGGGAGCTGAGTGGCCGGTCGTCTTGAGGCAGACAGGCACGAAGTGGCGGTTCATCGGGCCAGCTTTTGTGACTGGAATCCTGGATGGCGAAGCGTGGTCCGATGAAAGTGGGCAAGTGCATGGTATGAGTACGTTTGTTTTGGTCTGAATCTTTCCAACAGTTCAGGCGGCTGGTCAGTAATGCCTTGTGGCGCATGATGCAATCTTCAGAGGAAAGTATGAATCATAGAGGGGTAGAACGTAATAGTTGTTTGAGAACTAGTAACAGATTTTCTGGCTCGCAATCAAGCACTGGGAAGTAAGGACTTTGCCAAAGTACAGTCTAGATAATACTGCTAGCAGGAGAAGAGAAGGGGGATACGAACTTATTGGTCACATGACGATCGGTTCTCCGGGTTGAAACTTTTCAAACAACGAACCAAACACCCGATATGCTTTGAAAGATTATAAACACTCTCCCATTTATGCAAGAATGTCGTTGCAGGCATTCCTAACTACCTCCGTCCTCCTTTATGTACAATCGTCATTGATCGAAGCTTTATACGAAGATCACGGCATAAAGTGACGGGATTACAGGGTATTTGGACCTTTGGTACCCCCCAGGTCACGATTTAGGGAGCTGAGCCCGCTGTTAGCCCTATGACTTCAGGCCACACGGTATGAGATATTCACAAGGTATAAGAAGATCTTTAGGGGCAAATATCGCCGCTGGCGGAGCAACGATAGCGCTTGGCTGCTAAATAGGTAGATACTATAGGGCTCTTTAGCGAGGTACCCCTTGTAAGTATAGTGGAGAAACCGTAAAAAGTGTGACACCCCTTGGCCCCGTCTTATAGCGTGTTTATATGCAATGGCCTAGAATTATAGGGCAATTTAGTGACCGAGTGCGCTAGAAACAGGCACTGAAATGCCGTTAAAGCCCAAGTGCCCCGAATTCCCGTCACTTTATGCCGTGGTCTTCGTAATCATGCCGCTCTTTCAGAACACAGATCTCTTCAAGGATACAAGGAGAAACTTCTAAGTGGCGCTCTCGAACATCACCCGCTGATGCGGCTTCCAGTTTATTTGAACGAGCCAACAAGATCTTCACCGCGTCGTGACATATAACGTATTGACTTCTGGGATCTTATAGTATGCATTAGCACGTCCCAGAGTTGGGATCGCGAAGTTTGCCGGCGGACGTTGGGGGACACTCGGGACCGAGAGTGTGGGCCCCCTCAGCTTCCTTGAGTCCATTGTTCGATATAAGTAGTTGATGTTCAAGCACCCTAAAATAATCTCATTCAAACCTGTCAGGGTATGAACAATTCCATAAGTCTCTTCCACAAAACTCTGTCACACCGAAGCTTCAACTCAAGAAAAATGCACACCGCCCTCCTCACTAAGTGGGTTGAAACTCCCAAATACGTCGAAGTCGACACCCCGCAAGTTTCTCAGATGATTCCAGTCCCGCCCAAGTCAAGATGGTAGCCTAGGGCCTCCATCAAATTGCGAAGTCTCGAGCTGGAGGCACCCATTACTCCACAAAGACCCTCCCACGCATTCGAGCCAGTAGCTGAACCATAGTATCGCTTAAGTTGAACCATATTATTAATTAGCGAGAATATCCCTTTATTTTCCATAATATGGATCAACTTTCCTCACCAAAAACCACACTGTACTCACTATCTTTAATGATATATAGACACCAGTCCTCGTTCACACCCTGCTTCCAACCCCGACCTCCTCCCAACGGCCCGCCAGGCATACTCCCAGCATACTCCCAGCATATGCTTAACTTTTACTACTAAGAAAAACATAAGTAAGTAGAATACATCTTGCTTTACTATTACTATTACTCTAGTATATGCTCGGTATATGGAACCTATATACTTAGTATATACTTTGTCTTTATTACTAAGAAGTATATAAGTTAGAATATATCTTGCTTTACTAATACTATTACTCTAGCATATACTCGGTATATGGAACCCATATACTAAGCATATGCTAACCCTAACCCGTAGGGCCTTTACGCTTTAATATATCCCAATGCGGGGGGCTCTCACCGACCCCCAAACCCCCGGACTAATGCGGACCCTAACCACTCTAGCCCCTAACCCTAAGCCCCCTCGCAAGCTCGGGACTAACCCGATCCTTTCTAGCCCGTATATACTTTATAAGCAGAGTATAAGGAGAGCATATCGGAATATATACTACAAATATGAGTGTCACAAAACCTATTCATTTGCTCGGCTAGCTGTCTCGCTTCCTTAAGCGATACTATGGATCACCTAAATAAACGAGCATATGCAGAGTTTGATAATATGGTTCAACTAAAACCCCCACACATTCTTGGTTTTGACGGCGGAGCAACATTCTCACTTCTCAGATGGCAAATAAGTCTACTTCAACACGATTGCAAAAGGGGGCTCCACGTGCGAAGTTATCGATGTCCCGAAGAAAGATACGACGCCATTTCCAGAAGTTTTGGATCCAGTTCAAGCAGCAGCTCTTCTGAACCTCGCCGTGTCCAGTTGGATGGCCATGCGAATTCGCACATTCAATCTTCCAAAGAACTTCACCGTGCTGATTACGGGCGCTACCACCACGTCAAGCACAATTGTCGTCCCACTCATCAGATCTCTTGGTGTGCCAAAAATCATTGGAATAGCTCGAAACATCGCTGCTCTCGAAGCCCAGGGCTTGACGAGACGATTCAGTTGAAGGACCCTGTTGAGAAAACAGATTTCTCGAAGTTGGGGGACGTGAACTGCCTTTGGGGATCGCCGAATGTCTATATATTCAACCAATTCGCGTCCAAGGTCGTCGTTCAATACCTGCAAGTGGGTCGGTCCATGACCGGTTTAGAGGCGAACTTGGCATCTGCAAATCTGAGGTCGAAAAAAATCACGATTCGAGGGGCAGGGCCTGAATCTTGGACATTTCCTCAATTGTATGGAGAGTACGGAATATGTTGAATGCCCTCAAAAGTGTGAGCAAGCAGGAGGTCAGGGTCGTGAAGCTGGCAGATATTGAGAAGGTGTGGAATGAGAAAGGAGGACAAGAATGGGGCTTATGCCACGATTAAGCGAGACTGGCGTCCAGTAGGCGGCGGCAGAAAATTAATCCAGATGCTTATTAGAGCCAATTATACAGAAATACTTTGATTGAAAAATTCTTTCTTATTAGTAAGAACGGTGCGTGCTACGGTAGTCTGAGGCAGCGCATTAGAACATGAACCATTGGGAAGGATTCCGGCGGCTGGCACTAGGGGTTAGGCTGCTTCCTCCGTGAACTATCCGCTTTCCCCAAAATCAATCCTCTTTACGTGACAAAAGTAACATTCCTGGCTTGGGATCTTCAGGACTACCCAATCCAGAGTTGAAAGCGAGAAGGAAAATAGGGGAGCAGCCGCCAAACTTTAGCGAATTGAGTTGGGAAGGGCCTAAGCTATCAAAAACAGGACAAAGAGTCGGAAATCTAACTTCCCTTGTTTGAGATCCCCCGGACAAGGGGTATTTGCTAGCTTGATGCGTGTTATGGACTGTACCAAGCCTGCAATGCAAGGCTGTGCCACAATACCCCCAGTCGCCCACACAGTCGCTGAGAGTGGGTTGTGGGGTCCAGGACAATCTTATTACAAAACCATAAAATCATCGCGCCCTCTAGATATCAAAATCATGGTTTAGCCTTGCATTGCTATTGGCGTCGGCTGCGGGGGCAACGCTCAACACTGCGTATTGGAGGGGGCTGAGCAGGTAGGTTGTTGAATGTGACCGGATTTCTTGTGGAGTTGTTGCTGCAGACTCGGTATCTCAATTCCTCTGCATGAGAGATGACTTTTTATACTGACCATTTCAGCCCAGCGCACCGTGTTTCAATGCTCATGGTTTCCATCTATCGAACACCATCTGCTTAAGTCCGGCAGTTCCAGATCTAACCACCGGCTTTTCAGGTTTTGAGTGCTAATTCTGGATGAAGGTGATACACTCACTACTTCAGACGGCTGACTGAGCGAGTAGATTGTACGAAGACACAACGGCTTAAAGTATCGGGATTACAGGGTATTTTGACCCTTGGTGCTCTACAGGGTGTGAATTTAGGGCAGACGCTCGCTATAAGCCCCTATCACTCTAGGTAGTGCATCCTAAATCGACCTAAAGAGGCGCTATAAGACATTTGCAGGGGATAATTACTTGTAGATCTTCTAGTGATAGCGCTATTGGTAAGCAACTATAGCGCTCGGACGCTAAATAAGCGGCTATTATAGGCCTCCTTAGCGAAGACTCCCTTGTAAGTAAAAGGAGAAGCCCTGAAAAGGTGTGGTAGCCCTTGTCGAAGGCGTAAATACTGCTTTTAGGGGAAGGGCCTGGAAATATAGGGCCTTCTAGCGAGTTTACCGCCTTAATCTGAATGCCGGAGAGCCTAAATGTCTCCCGATTCCCTGTATTCTCGATACTTTATGCCGTTGTCTTCGTACTGGTAGTTGTACCGACTTGAAATACAATGTTCCATCATGAAACACATACTGTCAGTATGACTCCCCTTCCATATCCACTTCTTCATAGTCAGATACATCTCTGACTCCATAACAGGAGCTCTCCTGTGCAGGTATCGTCTACAATAAGGTCTCGCAAATCTGGACTTGCTGTGGCACTGACGCAAACGGCAATGTCTGTTGAACTGAGGTAAAACAAAGGTGTTCTTTATTAATTATAGCTCCAAAACAGACTAATTCAGATGAGCATAGAAGCTTTAATTAAATTCTCTAATGCTAGGGGAGAAGGTCACCTTAAATAGGCCAATAAGAATAAAGGATATTAGCTAGACAAAGGAAACCCCATCAATTTTAACAATGTCAACTGCAACAGTGGTTACAGGCCCAAAAAGATCAGAAGTTCTCCGACTCTGCTCCAGTCAACCCCTCCACGACTTTTTCGGTTACAACCACAGCTATAACATCCATCCCATCTTTGACTTCCTCTCCCTCCACGACAACCTCAAAGTCCTCCTCGTTTTCAGTATCCTCAATGCTGTCGGGTTAACGTCACAAACCGGGCAGACTGGAGCTGCTCAACGATCGAGTTGCTTGAGTACCGGGGCCAAGGTGGGAATCTGTTGGCGTTGCCATTGTTGCAATCGCGGTGCTTGCGGGCTGGACGCTCCTGCTGTGGAGGAGACAAAGGAGCAACCAGAGTCAGCCGGACTACGAACATGTGCCGCCGCAGGAGTTCGGTGCAGTGCAAGAAGTGAAGCGGGTAGAGCTGCATACACAACAGCCCACAGCCGAGATGCCTTAAATATATGGAGATTTGGAACGCGTTAGGAAGGTCAGGGCCAATTCAAAATATTTCGGGATACGGGCCGAGACATTTTTGGTGGGTGGTAAGATTTTTTATGGATACCATTTAATTGTCAAAGATTCCCCTCACTTGTGTGCATCTAGCAGGGGGCCAACACCTCACATGACATACCCAGTTTAAGCTGGAGGTCTTCAAATACTTTCCCTGTTTTCCCCTCGAAGTAGTTGCAAGTTCCCAGCATATCGTCTGTATGTTGGGTTGCTCATCCCAATCCTGTAGAATTTTGGATGCTTCCTTTTCAATGTTTCATGCGGATTTTCCGTCAACCTTGCCTCCAGTGTTATGAACAAAAGGGCGAGGAAGCCATATATGGTTATTGTATCATAGCAGCTATTGATATGGCTTCGGAGTAGGTTTGAATTTCTCAGATGGACTGATTGGCAGTCCTCCGTATAAGTTGCAGCCAAGAGCTTGTCGTCCAGAAATTTTTCTCTTACCTCTGCCATGTTGGCGAGAGTCTACTTCCGCTGCAGATTGCAAAAAGTCAACCTGTTCATAATTGGGTTCAAAAAAATGCCGACCAAGGGTTGCCCTTCTATGTGGATTGCCGTTTCATCTTCTCCATCACCCCTCTCTCGTGTTCGTATGCGAGAACCCGTTCTCCAACCACTCATGCCCACCGGACCCCTCATCCGGCTGAATTCAGAACCCCAGTTCAAGAACAATTGGACTAAAGCAATGCAGTGTCACGGTTGAGACGTCGGGGAATGAATTGCGATACCGGAGCAGGGATGAAGCTCTGGCAGGACATCGTTCTAGCGAGGATGGAGAAGATTGTTGCGAACACTTCCCGAATACGGCCCCAGGATTCGCAATCCGAGCCAAGGGGAGACGAAGGGATCGGCGTGGGCATTATCCGGAGCATATCATGCGAGTGCAACGGACCACTGCTTATGGAGGAGAGAGCGAACCTGGATTTATGCAAGTGACGACGCTGTGCGCATGAGATGATGCAGGCTTGGCAAAATCCAAGATACCGCATATAGGTACTGCTCTATATCCAGCTTTAGGTTGTTTATCGTTCAGCTAACCTTAGTTGTGTGATGACTAAGATTAAGCCAGGGGGAGGTATTATGCCACCAGGAGCCAGATATTGGGAATCGAACCCAACCTACTAGATCACTCGTACCCTTTATTTTAGTTTAACGGCTGGCCAAGTATAGGTCTCGACTCCATATAATAGGGAGAAGTCGTACTCTCGGTCTGCCAATCCTTATATTACCTTAGTTCCTAGTATTCCTATTCTGTTTCTGACTCTATTTCCCACTCCGTATCTCTATCCAGTCCCAGATGGTTAATCCCGTCCGTCTCAGGTTCAGGGTCCTCCTCTCCTGTACTCAGGGTTCTTAGCAGAAACCTTAGCCTATATATAATACTCAGTTATAGCAGGGATTCTCTCTATCTCTCTTTAAACTCTATCGGATTTATTTCCCGGTCTTAATATCTCTCTAATATATAAGCTACCCGGTCTGCTAGAACCTGGTTCTTAATTACTTCTCTATAGTTATTTCTAGCTATATCTGGTTCTTATAGTCTATAGTTAGATATAAAGAAGTATAATAGAAAGTTCTTCCAAATATACTATACTATAGTTTAGTAGAGAACCTTCTACTTTCTATTTTTAAGGTCTTTTATTCGGAATAAACTAAAGGCTATAAAGATAATAAGTTTATTAATCGTCTTTAGAGAAATAAATCTTATTTCCTATCCTATATTCTCTAGATCTATTAGAATTAGATTAAGCTTTTCCTAGATAGCTTTTATAACTATATATTCTAGCTATATATATTATATTATTAGATCTATTCTATAAATTAAACAAATTTGAAGTTTTTCTATTAACTAGTTCAGGTCTTTTCCTATTCTTATTCTATTATATAAGAAATACTATATTAGATTATCTATTTTCGGAATTCTAAACTCAGTATTTATAGCTTTTTATAATTGTTTCGGGATTTTAATTATCTTTATTAGCTTTTATAGTACTACTAGTAGCCTTATAGTTCTATTACTAAAATTAATACTCGAAAGTTTTCGATCTATTAGTACTTTATATATTTTTATAAACCTTTAGATTTAAGGGCTTTTTTTCTTGTTTTCTGCTTTATATCTAAAGATAAAGCTTAGTTAGAGTTAAGCTAGATAAATCCAGTTTTATATTCTTATTCTTAAGAAAACTTTCTATTTTTTTTAGAAAGGTTTTTTATAATTTTTCTAATACTTTTATACTACTATAAGTTCTTCTGAAATTATAGGCTTTACTTCTATAAAGTTCCAGATATCTTCTATTATCTTTTTATTTCTGACTTATATTTCTTTTTATATATCTAATCTCTAGACTTTAGGTTTTATATCTATTATTCAAGTAATTTATAGATAGTATTAAAAGTATATATTTAGTATATTATATATATTTTTTAGCTCTTTTATAATAGTAGTTATAGTAGATATTATAAGCTCTCTCTATTTACTTTAAATAAAAGCAAATTTATAAGATATAATTAGCTTAAAGTATAGTTACTATATCTATAGTATATTAATTGTTTTCTAGATTAACTATAAAACTGTTTTTACTTAAATATCTCTAATAATTAACTCTTTAGTAATTTAGATCTATACTAGCTATAATATTTATATTACCCTTATTATAGCTACTATAGCTAATACTATTACTACTATATTTAGATTAAAGTAGCCTAAACTTCTATTTTCTTTAGAGAAATATATATAAAGATCTTTTATTACTTCTTTTATAATTTCTCTCTATATTATAATATAGTACTTTTTCTCTAGCTTTTTATAAACTTCTAGTTTCAGGTTTAAAAAATATATTATAAATCGAACTTTTAATATTATTAGAGAGTTTACTATTAAAATTTAGCCTTTTAGTAATAAATAAAGCTTTTTCTACTATTTTCTTATAGTTTTAAATTTCTCAATTATTTTCTTCTAGAACTCTTTTATTTATTACTTAATATCTGTTCTTATAAATATTTTAAGATATTTATATAAGTATTCTAGAAAGACTATCTATATTTCTCTTACTAATATATAATATACTAAGCTAATCTTTAGAAAGAAGAATTTCTTTTAATTAACTTTAGTAACTATTATTTAATAATATATATCGAGAATTTAAAGAAATTTAGTAGTTTCTTTTTAGTTTCTTAGAATAATAGTAGTATTATTTATATATATAATAGTTTTAACCGTTTCTGTTCTAGCTATTACTTTTATTATACTAGTCTTATTTACTATTATATATATAAAGGCCTCTATTATAATAATAAAAAAATAAATAGCTTATAGAATCTTTTTACTTTATTCTATTCCGGATCTTGATTTTTCTGCTTCCAAATTCATTTATAAATAGGCTTATATATACTTTTTTATAGAATACTTTTAGTTATTTTATAAACTCTTATAAAATTCTAATAATTTTTATTATTTTTTAGAGGAATTAGTAGTCTATCCAATTATAGGCTTTTTTTTAATTCAGAAATAAGATATATATATTATTATTTATTTCTTCTATTTCTTTATATTTTATAATTATATTTTAAATTATCTATATATTATTATTAATTAGCTATCTAATTAGAAATACTAATTATTGTTTTCTAATTATTAGATTTAAGATATAAATAAGTCTTATTATTAGTATTTTAGTATATAGCTTATAGTCTATATTTATAAATATAAAAGGCCTATAGTTAGCTAGTAATAGAGGATTATCTTTTTTATATAAAAGAGTAAATATATCTTCTATTTACTTATCTAGAAAGCTAAGCTTTTGAATTTTATTAAAGAAACTATATAATACTTGAACTATTAATAGATTTTTATTTTTTTTATTTATAGCAATTTTCAGAAATATTTTATATAACTTATATAATAGACTATTAATTCCAGATAACTTTTTTAAAGCTGCTTTTTATATAAATACTCTTATTTCCTATATTAGAATTAGTCTTTTAAGCTATTTTATTTTAGAATCGGATATTTTCTTCTTTAGATATTTAAGTATTTTTTCTCTAATAGCTTTCTCGGTCCGCCTCTTATTATATAGAGTTTTATAATAGGTTATATAAGTTTCGAGAACCTCTTCTAATTCGGTTCTTATATTTTTCAGGTAGTTCTTAATTACTTCTATTACTTTATTTAAATTTCTTTTAATCTTTATATAGAATTCCTTTATAGGTCTCTCTATTAATATTATATTCTTTATTATAGTATTATAAGTATAATTCTTATATTTCCTTTAGTTCAGATATTTCTTCTAAATATTAATAGAGTTTAGTTTATTCTCAAGTTTATAGCTAGTATATCTGGAAGACTTCTGCTTTCTTTATAGCTTGTATTTCTGTCTTCTAATTCTAGTCTATATAATATAGGTCTTCTTTCTAGATTACTTCTCTTTTTTCTTTATAAAATTCTATATAGTAGTTTTGAAACTATTTTATTTCCTCTAGAAGTTTCTTATAAATAGTATATATAATTTATTAATAATAAAATCTCTGACTTTTTTTCTTTTTAGAAGTTTTAGATTTAGGTATTACTATCCGGAGCCTTTAGATATTAAAAATAGGAACTTGATTTGGATATTAACTATTCTATAGTTAATATCAAGTTCTATAAATTAGATATCTCAGTTTATAAATAGCTTTATCTAGTTCCTCTTTATATATATTCTATTAATTCTCGATATTTCTATTCTTCTCTCTTTTTATTTCAGCTTTTAGTAAAAAGTATAGATTCTAGACTTAAAGTATTATTACCTTTATTCGTTTATTATCTCGTTCTTTTATCTATTAAAAACTTCTATTAGTTTTTCTAAAATACTAATATATTTAATACTATTTCCTTTCTAATTTTTATAATTAATTAGCCTTACTAGATTCCAGTCTCTAGCTACTATATTACTATTTAGAATATGGTTTAGATTCTGTATTCTTTTAATCTTATTATTAAACTATTCTAGTCTTTCTTCTATATCTACTAAAGTATAAATATTTAATATAATTAGGTTTCTATTTCTATATTTTACTTTATAAATTAGTATTCTTCTATTTATATTTTAGTAAAGAATATAGTCTTTATTATCTTCCGGTTCAGATATCTATTAGATAGTTCTATAGTTAATAATTATAATAGTTTCTTTTTATTCTTTCTTATAATTTATAATAATACTTATTATTTTATATTAGATCTCGAATTCAAAAGCTATTTCTTTACTAAAATATATCTCTTGAATTATTATAATATCTATATTAGTATTCTATATTAGGTTATATAAGTTATAGAATCTGGCTGAATTATTTAGTATTTATATATTAATAGAAGCTATAAAGATACTATCTATTAATCTTCTATAGCAGTATCTAGTAGCTGCTATAGCTAGCTAGCTAGAAGAAAATAGAATATAAAAGATACTAAAAACAAGTTAGAATAATAGATAACTCTATAAAGTATTCTTTTAAATAACTATTTATAGATCTTATATTTAATTTTTAATAAGTTTTTAGCTAAGAACTTATATAAGAACCTATTCTTCTTCTTTTCTATTTCAGAGAAATATATTTTGAACTTTAAAATTTCTAGTAGCTATAAGAACTAAATTACTATAACTATTTCTTTTATACTTCTATAGTACTAGAGCTCTAGCTAGAATTTGACTTTTAAATCTAGATTTAGTTCTAGAAGATATATCTCAATATACTTAATTATTATTTCTGGTAGAATATTATTAGTTTAGAAAATAATAAAATTTCTTATTCTAATACCTCTATATAGAAATATCTAGACTATTTATTTATTATTACTACTCTACTAGTAGTTTATTCCGTTAAAAAACTCTATATATTTATAATCTCTAAATTTCGTAATTTAGCTTGCTTTATTATTTCAGGCTATAAACTAAATAATATCTATTCTCTTATTTAGTTCTAGCTCGAGTATTTCAATTATTTCTTTTAAAGTAACTTTTTCTAGTTCTATTTCTCTATTTTCTATATTTCTTAGCTCTTTTAGTAAATATATATAAATATAATAACTATCTATATATATTAATATTTTTGCTTTTTCTCTAACTGCTTTAGCTAGTCTTCTTTTTATCTGTCCGGTATTAAGTTCCGACTTTAATAGCTCTAGTATATTTGCCTCTAAAAGGCCTTTATGTTTAGAAGAAGATTTACTAGCTAAAGGGCTTCTGTTTCCTTTTCTTATAGGTATTATATTTAATATAGGTCTTATATTGAACTTTTTTTATAGTTCTATTAATAGAGAACCAGGCTCTTTAATTATTATTAGAATACAGCTTTTTTTATAGACTGCTTTTATCTTATTTTTTAGAGTAAAGGTTTCTATTCTAAAAAGGGTTATTCTCTATTTAATATTTATTTATAGTTCTAATATTTCTTTATTAAGCTAGAGAAGAACAGGTAGTAGGATCTCGGTATTCGAGTTATCTTTTTTATAGTTTTAAAGAGACTTGATAAGTTCTTAGTCGGTATATATTTAGATAGTAGTTTCTGCTACTTTTAAGCTTAGATAGCAGATATATTTAAAGAGATTAATAAAGAAATTAGGAACTTCATTTAGAAGAATAGATAGAAAAGCATCTCTAGCTAGATTCTCTATAGATAGTCCGGTAATTATTTCTTTTAGCTCTATAGCTCTACTTTATTCTTTATTCTTTTTAGGCTTATATCCCTTTTCTTTTATTTTCTTTACTAGAGCTATTTTACTAGCAGGTTCTATTACTATTATTTTGGATATATTTATAATAGAGATAGTAGAAATAAGATCTTTAGCTAATAGAGGAAGTCTTTACTATTTCTCGGATTGTTTTTTCTTTCGAGCTTCTTTTATCTCTTTTTTGTCTATATAGTTTTTAGTATTAGCGGCCCAGTTAGTTAAAAATATAAGGGTTAAGGGAATTCTTCTATTTCGTTTACTAATACTGCCTGTAATAGTACTAGAACTAGTAGCTTCAGCTTCTATTTCGGTATTATTAGACTTATTTCGGTCTATCTTCTATAGTTATTCTATTAGTATCTTTTTACTTATTAATTTGTTAGTCTAGTTTCCAGTTTTCTGCCTACTAGCTAAGTTTTTAAGAGAAGCTTTATCTTTACTAATATTATTTTGGTTATAGCTTAAATCGGTAGATTTTATATCGATATTATTAGTATTAAATAGATCTATATTCAAATATAGTTATACTATTATTAATAGATATTTTATAGTTATTTAATATTTCTGTATATTCAAGACAGGATAAGGATATCTCAGAGTCTCTAGCCGAGTAACTATCCGTTATTAGAGTAATGAAAATTTTTTTTACGGCCCGGAATAGTAGTAAGCCTATCTCTAATACTAAAATTATTAGGCCTTAATCTAATTATATCCTCTAAGGTATCTACTCAGAGTTCCGAGAACTTGAAAGATACTGTATTTGACTATTTTGTAACCCGATTGATATAATTCTTTTTATATTAGCTATTCTGATAGTCGATCGAGCTGTAAGCCCGCTCTATAACCGTATTAAGGCGTCAAACTTATACAGGAGAGCGTATACTGGCGGTATATATTTCCAGGAAGAGCTCAATTAAATCAGTAATAGCTTCTGTAGGAGGATACAGACCTTTCCAACTGCTTCAGCTATCCATCAGCCCGTTGAGCTCCCCCCCGGGAGGTACTGCTCCATATCGATCCAGTATCGATCCTAACGAGCCTAGTATCACAAGTCTGTATTTTTAGGGCGTTTCGCTAATAAGCGAACCCCATAACAATTTTGGACGCTTTACTTTTATTGTTTGAATTAGTTATAAACGCCTGCTAAACTCATTCTAGCTTCTTTTATCGTGTGCGCTTGAATTATATAAGGCTTTAATTTGTAGTTATTGTGAAACCATAATGTGAAGTGGGCGACTTTGGTTTTGCCATGCCTGAAAACTTCGCTAAAAACACAGACTTATGACACTAGGCTCGTAAGGAAGCCCTCCCCTATGATCGCTTATAGTCGGCCCGGTCGAAAACGGCAAAAAGGTCGCCCGTTTGCGCCCACAATAACTATTTAACTACCACCCCGATTAATTCATATTAAGTAGTGTAATTATAGAGTAGAACCAGGCGAATAAAACTTATTAACCTGATTTTCATTACGATTCGTAATTTTCATTTTTATTTTTTATGTTCTATAGTTATTTAGCTGCCAGAAGTGCTATATAAACATACTATATATAGGCTTCTAAGCAAGTCTTACTTCTCAGAGGAAAGCCCTTAAAAGAACTCTTATATATAGTAAAAGCTCGATACTTGTCCCTCCTGTTTTGCTTCTAATAATTGTATTATAATAAACTTATAGCCGGTAAACTAGACTATAAATAACTCTTTTATATACTTGCTATTAGATATCCTTCTTTAAATATAGTTTTATTAAGGTCTTCTAGTTCTTTTATTTTCCTTGTTTCTTATACTATTATTACTTTTTAAAGAATAAGAAAAAACAAGCTATTAATAAATTATTACTAGTAATAATAAGATCTAATTATATTATATTATAATATAGTTGAAGCTTATTAACTTCTTTATATAATAACTATATTTATAATAATATAGGAAATATATTAAATCTTAGCTATAATTTTTTTTTAATTTTTTTTTTTATATTATTATAATTATTAGAACTTTTAATATCTTAAACTAATAATTATTTTTATTATAAACCTATAAAAAAAAAGCTTATAAATAGAGTATTTATAAAAGAATTATTAATTAAGAATTATTTATTAAGAATTCTAAAATAAAAAGAAAAAAAGATTTCTTAAAAAAAGAATTAAGCTTAAATATAATATATATATATAGCTTAATAAGTTATAATATTATTTCTTTTTTTTTTTAAAAAAGCTTATTCTTAAATATTATAAAAAAGAAACTATAATAAAATAAAAACCTATATAAAATATATTAGAATATAAAACATGATATAATAATAAAATAATAAGATTAAAAATATAAATAATAAAGATATAAATAATATATAATATATAAAAGTTTAATTAATTAAATATAAAAAAGAAATTATTATTTAGAATTATAAAAAAGCTAGCTTTTTTATATATAAAAAACTCTAGTTTTTATTATATAACTAAAATATTAAAATTATTAAAATAATGTAATTTTAATAAAATATAGCTTATTATATTATATTTAATTCTTTATTTATTTATATTTATTTTTTAAATATTAAAAACTAATAAAAAATCTTTATTTAGAATTCAAAATAATAAAATAATTAGAATTTTTCTTTATTAATATTTCTAATTTCTTTTTAGTATACTAAAAATATAATCTATTATTTTTAAATAGTCTTATTTTATATTCTTAAACTTACTTAAAAATAATTCGAATTTATTTAATTATATTCTTATATTAAATATAATATAGTTTTTATTATTATTTAATATATAGTTTTAATTATTATTTAATATATAGTTTTAATTATTAATTAATTTTAGTTTTTATAACTAGATATTAAAATAGTTTATTTATAGTAAATTATATTATAAATTATATTAATATATTTCAAATAAATAGCTTTTTCAAATTTTGTATTATTTTTAGTATTTTTAAATTAGTTTTTAATAGTAAAAAAAAGCTTTAATAATTTTATAAGAAATTCTATTCTTATATATTTTATTTTAAATAATAACTAAACTTATTCGAATTATAATAAAAGGCTTTTTAAATAATAAATTGTTATTTAAAGCTTTAATAATAGCTAAATTATTAATATTATTTTAATATTAATAATAATTAATATTTCTAGAAATATAATATTAAATTAGCTAAAAATAAATAATTATATAAATAAAATATTTAATTAATATTATAAAATACTTAATAATAAAATAATATATAAATAATTAAAATAAATAATATTTATAAATATAACTAATTTTAAAAATTAATTTTAGTAAAAAACTAATTAATATTCTTTTCTAAAACTAGAAGTATTTCTTTATATATTTTTTAGTATTTAATTAAATATATAAAGCCTTTTATTTAATTAGAAAATATAATCTTATATAATTTATATAATTTTAATTATAAGCTTTATTTAAAATAAGAAACTAAATTTATAATATCTAATATTTATTTATATATTATTATATATATTTATTATATTAATTTTTTCTTTAGGCTTTTATTTTTAAAAGGCTTAAAAACTATAAATAACTTTATAAATATTTTTCTAAAACTTTTCTAATTATTAGCTTTTCCTAAAAACTCTTTATAATTATTTTATTATTATATTAAATAATAGAATTAAAAATAGAATTTATTAATTTTATCTAATTAATTTATAAATTATTTCTAATAATTTCTTCTTATAAAAATAATATAAATATAATATATATTATTATATATAAAACTTATTTAATTTCCTAATTTCTTTTTTAGAAATTTTTAAATATTTCTAATATAAAGCTAGTTCTAAATTTATAATTATTATTTAGAAAAGAAATATTATAAAAAGACTTCTTTTTTATTAATTAAAATTTTCTCTTTAGCTATAATATTATATTTAGCTTTTTTTTAATTTTTAATTTTTATATTTTATAATTATTTAGATATTAGAAGTATTATATAAATATATTATATATAGGCTTTTTTTAAGCAAGTTTTATTTCTTAAAATATAGCTTTTAAGAGAACTTTTATATATAATAAAAGCTTAGTATTTATTTCTTCTATTTTATTTCTTTAATAATTATATAATAAAACTTATAACTAGTAAATAAGCTTAAATATAATTACTTGTATTTTATAATAATAATCTCTTCTATATATATCTATAGATACTATTCTTTAATATAGCTTAGTTTAGATCTTTCAATTTCTTTATCTATTTAATATATCTTTATTATATTTCCTAAAAAAATAAGAGAGAATATTCTTTATTAAAATTATAACTAGAGACTAACTAGTTATTTATAAGAATCTATTATTTTATATATAGTTATAATTAGAGCTCTCTTATTCTATATATATTAATTATACTTATAATTACTTAAGAAATATACTATATTCTAGTTATAAAAACCCTTTCTTTTTTATACTTCTATTTATATTATCTAGACTTTTCTTTATTATTCTATTACTATTACCGGAGATTCTAAAGCTTCTATTTAATAATTCTCTTAACTTAAATATTATATTTTAATTTGCTTTATAATAAAGAACTATTTGCAGGTTATATTCTTAATCTAATATAATATATAACTTATATATATTAAAAGGAAATAAATTTATAAATATATTTAAAAAAAAGATTCTCTAGTTTCAAATTAATATATATATTTATTAATTTATTATAGATATGTTTTATTTATATAAATAAAGCTTATTATTTCTATAATTATATTTACTTATATTTATAAGCTCTAGTTTCTGTTTAAAGTCTAATTATATTTATAGATTTAATTATTTTATATTTATATAATTATATTTAAATCTTAATTAAAGTAAGTTAATAATATATTATTCTAAGAGATATTAATTAATATATTAGATATAATTTTAATATATTAAAATACTATTTATTAATTTAGTTTTAGTCTAAAAATATAAAAAGCTTTTAGTTTCTAGTCTATATTATATAGAAGTACTAAATTATTATAAGCTTTATTTTTTTCTTTTAAGTCTTTTTTAAGCTTTTTTTAATTTTCTTTTCTATTTTTTTATTTATTAAAATAAATTCTTTTTTTAGTATTTATTAATTTATTACTAATTATTTAGCTAATATTTCTATAATTTTAATTCGCTTTTATTATTTTTAATATTTTAAGAATATTATTAAATTTCCCGATTTTATTTATATTAAAAATAATAATTATTTAATATATAATTATTATTATTTTAAGAATAAGAAATATAATTTAATAAATTATAATTTTCTTTTTTTATTTCCTATTTTAATATTATTTAAAATTCTTTAAATATATATAATATAATTAAATTATTTATTCTAAATTATAAATATATATAAGTAATTTTTTTATTTATATTAAACTTTATATATTTCTTATATTAAAGCTATTTATTAGTTTACTAGTAATATATAATACTATTATATAGATATAGAAATACTAGTTATATTAGTTTATAAAGTTATTATTATTTAGAAATAGAAAGTATAATATTATAATATTAATATATATTTCCTAAATTTATTAAGTCTAATAAAGTCTAGTTTACTAGTTAATTTATTTATAAAATAAAAATTTATATAATTATATTTTATATTTTATATTTTATATCTTATATTTTATATCTTATATTTTATAATTATATATATAACTTCTAAAGAAATAGCTATATTAATACTAGAAATTTTATAAAAAACGCGAAAAATAATATATTTTTTTTAATTATATATAAATTCTCTAATCTAATCTAGTACTAGATTTCCTAAATACTTTATATATTTATATTATTTCTAAGGTTTTAGTTATATACTAAAAGCTATAGCTTTTTATATATAACTTTTTCTCTTATAATATTCTTTTATTTTATATATTTATTTCTTATTTTATTTATATTTAATCTATTTCTTTATATTTAATTATATAGTATTTATATTAATTAGATATTTAAAAGTATTTATTAGCTTCGATTTTATTATAAAATTAATAGAATTTAATTCTCTTTTAATTTATTTAACTTCTATAATCTCTTATTATTTATATATCTAATAAAGATATATTATATTAATTATTAAATACTATCGGTTTACTAGTAATATATGGTACCGTTATATAGGCATGGAAATACTGGTTATATTAGTTAGTGAAGTTATTATTCAGAAGTAAGGATTATAGTATTATAGTATTAATATGCGATCTCTAAATCTGCTAAGCCTAAAGGGGTCTAGTCTACTAGTCGAGTTACTAATGGGATATGAGGTTATATAACTATATCCCATTACCTATATCCCATTACCTATATCCCGTATCTCGTATTCTGTAACTATATATGTAACTTCTAAAGAAATAGCTGTACTAATACTAGAAACTCTCTAAAAATGCAAAAAATAGTATCTCCTTCTAATTATATATAAATTCCCTAATTCGGCCTAGTACCAGATTTCCCAAATATTCTATATATCTATATTACTTCCGAGATTTTGGTTATATACTAAAGGCTATAGCCTTTTATATATAACTTCCCTTCCTATAATATCCTCCTATCTCATATATCTATTTCCCGCCCTATTTATACTTGACCTATTTCTCTATATCTAATTATATGGTATTCGTATTAATTAGGTATTTGAGGGTATTTATTAGCTTTGATTTTGTTATGGAATTAGCAGGATTTGATTCTTTCTTAATCCATTTGATTTCTATAATCTTTTATTATTCGTATATTTAGTAAAGGTATATTATATTAATTATTAGATGCTTTTCTCGAGTGGTTTCCAATTTAATAAGGTATTTATATAATGACTTCGAATCCGTATAGACTACTAGTAGTAGTTCTATTTCTAGTATTTTATTAATTATAGATTTGACTAAAGTGCCTATATTAAAGCCGTAAGCTATACCGTAGAGTTCCGAAGCTAGAATGCTTCTGGTAACTCTCTTGTATTTAGTAGAGAACTAGTAGATAATATTAGTATATCTAGTTCCGTTTACTAGAACTATAATATATCTGATTTGGGAAGAGAGATCTCTATTATTTGCGAATAAAGTATCTGTAAAAACGATTAAATATAAGGACTTCTTTATTAGCTTTACGAATTTTAGTCTTCTGGCAATATTCTCAATTTGCTATTAAATATACTTATTAAGTACCTTTATATTAGTTTCCGAGGGTTCAATAGCTTGAGTAGTAATTAATAGGTTATATGAAGCTTCTAGTTAATAGACTAATATAATATATACTTCTCTAGTATATTAGGTAATATATTAGTCCTTAATAGAGAGATCTTAACGAATAGTATTTTTATTGCTTATAATAGTAGTATTTTTTATAGAAACGGTTTAGAGGTTTTTATACTAGTATTCCTGTATAAGGATAATTCTAGTAGTATCTGTATAGATAATATCTCTATTAAACTTGAGATTATAGTTAATAGTAAGGTATTTATATTTCTTGGCCAAGAATTTAGTCTCTTGGAACTTTAGTTACTCTATTTTTGCAAAATTATTATTTTTAATAAATAGGATATTATTAGTTTAAAGGCCGATAATTCCGAAGGGTTACTTGCTATAGAGAAGGCAAGAGTCGTAAGTTAACTATTCTATAGAAAGCTTATTAATATAATAGGAATAGTAAGTCTTGAACCAGTAGTTTCCAGCTTCCGGTATATTATATAGTAGTTTTATAATCTTTAGAATCGAATTGTTATTCAGATTTAGCTTTCTAGTAAGCTTATAAGATAGGTTAATATAAAAATTGCAGTTAAGTAAGGTTATTAATTAGATATAAGCTTGTAAGATATTATATAAATATAGCTCTATAGTATCTATTATTATAGTAGTAATACTAAGGATAATTCTCTGGCTAATATATTAAATAGTAGGCAATTATATTAATATTATATATTTTTTACTATTATTATAAGCCTGGATAACTAGTTTCGACTTCTTAAATTCTTTCTCTATATCCTTATTCTTAATCTTATTAATAAACCGGGAGTTGAAGATATATACCTCCTTTGGTATCTGAGATCTGGAAGTAATCTTAAATATACCCTTTTCTAGGAGGCCAGTAACTTTAACTTAATAGGAGTTCTTATACAGGTTATTATCTTATAGGAATACCGTAAAATCCGGGTTCTTATAAGGGCATTCTCTACTATACTTTAGTGAAATAGCGGGAATAGCAGGAGGAATTATACCTATATTGCCTTTGGCCTTACTATAGAGTTCGGGAATAAGTTCAGGTTCGGGGCTATTAGTAATAATTTTAATATCCCTTATATAAAAGGGCTTTATAGAGGTTGAGCGGAAAATAGTATTACCATATAATAGAGCTAGTATATAGTTCTCCCTATTAATGGCTACTAGCTTATATGGCCTATCCTAATTACCAGGTTAACTAGTATTTCCTTTATACTATATAAGAATATCCGAATTTAAGGGAAGTTCGTAGATATTAGTAGTACTGGGACTATTTCGGGTATTTAGGATATTTATAATCTGGTATCTAGCTTGAAGCTTCTGAATTTCTACTATTGCCTTCTTGAGTACTACTAATTACTATAATATAGTTAGTAATAGGGTATTATATTTGGTTATTCGGGATAAAGTACCATAAACCAAAAGAGTTAGGATAATACTATCGGGTCTAGCAGAATTATTAATGGCCTTAAAAGCCATTTGAAGTATAGTATCCTTATTAATTCTATTAATTTCGGCTATAATAATAAGGTAAGTATATTGAATCGGGCTATAGTAGTATTCTATGATTCCGACGGAACTATAAGCTTTTATAGGAACGATTTTGATCTTGGTTCCTATAGTATTTATAAGCTAAGCAAACTTCTTACTAGTAAATTGCTTTCCGGTATCTGCTATAATCTAATTAGGAGAACCTAAATAGGTATTAATCCAATACTGCTTTAGGGCATCCCAAGTATATAATATACTAATATTTTAAAGCTATTAGCCGGCTTAATATCTAGTACCTTTATTAATAATATAGAATATAGGCTTACCGGAAATATAGAAAATATTAATAATAATAGAGTAGTTAAAGCTAATATTATCTCTTAGGTTAAACTTAAATTATTCCGGTAATTATTCGAATTTCTGGTATTACTTATAGTACTTTATAAGGTATTTAAGGGCTTCTATATTAATATTATAGCCTGCTTGTTCTAGTATATTTCGAAGCTTACTAATAGATAGATAACCAAAACAGTAATATAGATATTATAATTTGACCTCTATAAGAAAGCAGGGGTTATAAGTAAAAGATTCGGAAATAAAGCTTTATAGAGTAGTATTCCAAAGCAGGAAAGAGTATTTAAAATATTATATTACAGGTATAAAGCATCTATTAGAAGTAATAAGATAATTAGTAAGATTATTGAAATAGACTCCTAGCTTGTCTATATTAGCTAAGCTAAGTAAAAATAGAGTCTTTATAGGTATAATATAGAATTATACTTGTCTAATTAGTATTCTTACTATTATAGATCTAATAAAAGATATAGATCCGATACTAAACTGGATATTAACTTAACCTTTAGTAGTTTTATTAAGTTGGATACTATTATTAGTCTGCTATAAAGCTTGGAATTGGTTAGAACTAGTAGTTAAGAATCTAAAGGCTCTAGTATTAATTATGATTTTATAAAAGCAATAAGTATTATATCTTAATATACTATTAATTATAAATATCTGGATATCTTCTATTTATTTAATAGACTTTAAGATATGGTTTTCGCCTATTATCTGGTATATAAAAGAGAGGGAAGTAAGGTTATTTATAAGGATATTAGTTATAGGGATAGTAGAAGTAGGGGCTATAGGAGTGGCTAGGAAGCTCTTAATAGAAGTAAAATAGGAATCAGAATAATATTTCTCTTCTTTATCCGTTTCTGCTAGTAAGGCTTTAAAAGTATTACTTACTAGTTTATTCTTATTACTCTCATTATCCTCTTCTTCTTCGAATTCGGTAATATACTATATATAAGTACTACTAAAGTATTTATTAAAGTTGCAGGTATTTCGGGATCTAAATTAGTAAATATTTCTACTTTTAAATCGAGCCTTCTTAGCCTCTTATTCCTCCGGTATATATTTCTATAAGTAGTATTCGGGTCTCTTATATATAAAATATGACTTTGGAGTATAATTATTACGGTTACAGGGCTTGGAGTAATTATTATGGGTTCCGAAATTGCGGCTGGGTCCGTATTAACGATTTCCGGACAGACGGTAGTTTAGAGGGTTTTGAGAATAGTATTATTAATTAGTAAAAAGGATCTCGGTATTAATTTATTATTCTTTCTTATAGATAGTAATAGATAATTAGAGCTTATTAATAAGTTGGCCGAGATTAGAAGGAGGATCCGAGACTATATATTAGTATACTAGTATACCTTAATAGGAGGTAATAATCTTATTATATAGGAATTCGGTATTTTATAGGGCAGGTACTAGTCTATATTGCAATTTATATAGGTCGTTAATTAGTAACTGGACAAGCTTAAACATTGTCTTTTTAGAGTATTAAGCTATTATGATTACTATTATAGTAGTATTCTACTTGTCTAAGTTTTAATATTAGAAACTAGGGCCTTTAAAGAAGCTACGAATATTTATACAGGCCTCTTTATATATATATTAAGAGAGCTGGTTATTATAAAAGTAATCTTATACTAGTTTTTTTAATATAGTAGGAAAAGCTCTTACTAATACTTCTTATAAAAGCTCTATATATTAGTAGATATCGAGAAAGATAGCAAGTTTTTGGTCGAAACTGCTATTAGTTCTATTATATTTCTGTACCTTAGTATATATCTTTACTATTTCTCTAATTAGCTTTATAGTAAGAGGGCTAGCTAAAGGGCCATTTAAAGGTAGTAGAGGTAGTAGAAGTAGTAGAAATCCGTTATTACTGGCTTTCTGTAGTCCGGTACTAGTAGGAGTAATTACAGGTAGTAAAGGGATATAAATAATAATCGGTTTAGTTTATTGATTTCTTATAATACTATTATTAAGGAATATATATAATAAGGTAATAGGACCCGTATTAAGGTCTAGTCTAATAGTAATAATATTAGCTATAGTCTAGGTATATTACTTTTCTTTCTGAATAGTATTAACTAAGGACTATATAATAGTAAGTCTCTTATTATTTTGTTTAATATAAATACCGCCGTATTATAAAGTAGCTTGTAATTTATATAATATATATTAATCTAGATAATTAAGTATTTCGAGGTCGAAATTACTAAAATCCTTCTTAAATAATTCCCAGAGATTGTTATTAGTCGACTTCTCTACCTTATACTAGAATAGTCTAGTATTAAGGTAATCTAGGACTTCCTTATTACTATAGGTAATCAGGTTAATACTGCCTTTTTACTTCTTTACCTGTATATATTTATCCTATAGTTCCGCTATACCGAACCTCTAGGATCAAGCCCTTCTTGATATATGTATAATTCGTAGTAAGAGAGGTTCAAAGGTAAGGTAGTTTATAGTAAGTTTATAGAAAGGGTTCGGTAGTAAAGGTATCCAGATATCTGGTTTAGATACTAGATACCCCAGATATCTAGGGGTATTATAGGTATTAAAGTAAATATTTTGCCCTTAAATATTTTATCTATAATGAGAAATTTAGGAAGTAAAATATTACGATTCCGGAAGGGTCTAAAGCTTGAAGGACTCGATTTGATAGTAAAATCAAAGTAGTAGTTAAAGAGCTTTAAGGGTATATATAGAGTATACGTTCCGGAGAAAGTGTCCCGTAGATACAGGTATTATATAAGTAGAAAAGATGGATTCCAAGAAGGTGGTCTTAGGGCCAAAAGAAGTTGGTTTTGAAGGATAGTAGATAGTTGAGTAGATGGATGGCCAAATGGCTAACCGCTTATTAATTGGCAAGAACTAGAGTCTTCTCTCTTAGGCTACCGGATGCTTTGTAGAGTTGACGAGTAATTTCCCCCTTTAATGGAGTGGTTATCGGTCCTTGGCAAGAGCTAGCTGTTTTCTTCCTTAGGCTACCGGATGCTTTGTAGAGTTGATAGGTAATTCCCTCCTTTAATATAGACTAGTTTAATTTTGCTATAGGCTACCGGATGCTTCTTTAGCTCAAAAGATTCTATTCTCTGATCTGTATGTACAAACTGATCAGTGTCGGTTTACTAGTAATGCATGGTACCGTTATATAGGCGTGGAAATGCTGGTTGCGTTGGTTAGTGAAGTTGTTGTTCAGAAGTAAGGATTGTAGTATCGTGGTATTAATATGCGATCCCTAAATCTGCTAAGCCTAAAGGGGTCTAGTCTACTGGTCGAGTTACTAATGGGATGCAAGGTTACATGACCATGTCTCATTGCCCATGTCCCATTGCCTATATCCCGTGTCCCGTGTCCCGTAACTATACACGTAACTCCCAAAGGAATAGCTATACTAACAAATACTTTTCTTAAATAATTTCTAATTTAATAAAGTATTTATATAATAATTTCGAATTTATATAAACTACTAATAATAGTTCTATTTCTAGTATTTTATTAATTATAAATTTAACTAAAGTACTTATATTAAAGCTATAAACTATATTATAAATATTATATAATAACTATATACTAGTAGTTATATACAGGCCTATATAACTATACTCCTGTATTTAAGCTTTAGCTACTCGTACTATACCTCTCTTTTCTCTAAATCTATTAATATATTATTATTATAATATAATAACAATGTTTTATTATAATAATAAAGTTTTAAAACTAGAATACTTCTAGTAATTCTCTTATATTTAGTAAAAAACTAGTAAATAATATTAGTATATTTAGTTTTATTTACTAGAATTAGAATATATTTAATTTAGAAAAAGAGATTTCTATTATTTATATATAAAGTATTTATAAAAATAATTAAATATAAGAACTTTTTTATTAGTTTTATAAATCTTAGTTTTTTAATAGTATTTTTAATTTATTATTAAATATATTTATTAAGTATTTTTATATTAGTTTCCGAGAATTTAATAGCTTAAATAATAATTAATAAGTTATATAAAACTTCTAGTTAATAAACTAATATAATATATACTTCTCTAATATATTAGATAATATATTAGTTTTTAATAATAAGATTTTAATAAATAGTACTTCTTTTATTAATAATAGTAGTATTTTTTATAGAAATAGTTTAGAGGTTTTTATATTAGTATTTTTATATAAAAGTAATTCTAGTAATATTTATATAAATAATATCTTTATTAAACTTGAGATTATAATTAATAATAAAGCATTTATATTTCTTAGTTAAAAACTTAATCTTTTAAAGTTTTAGTTATTTTATTTTTATAAAATTATTAGTTTTAATAAATAGAATATTATTAGTTTAAAAACTAATAATTCCGAAAAGTTATTTATTAGAGAAAAGGCAAGATTTATAAATTAACTATTTTATAAAAAGCTTATTAATATAATAGAAATAATAAGTTTTAAACTAATAATTTCTAGCTTCTAATATATTATATAATAGTTTTATAATCTTTAGAATAGAATTATTTTTTAGATTTAGCTTTCTAATAAGGTTATAGAATAGATTAATATAAAAATTATAGTTAAATAAGATTATTAATTAAATATAAGCTTATAAAATATTATATAAATATAATTCTATAATATTAATTATTATAATAATAATACTAAAAATAATTCTTTAACTAATATATTAAATAATAAATAATAAATAATAATATTAATATTATATATTTATTATTATTATTATAAATTTAAATAACTAGTTTCGATTTCTTAAACTCTTTTTTTATATTTTTATTTTTAATCTTATTAATAAACCGAGAATTAAAAAAATAAAATTTCTAAAAAGCTAATAATTTTAATTTAATAGAAATTCTTATATAATTTATTATTTTATAAAAATATAATAATATTCGAAGTTTTATTAAAATACTATAAACTAAAAAAATTAAAATAATATTATTAGGTTTTATAAAGTTATTAATAGCTTTAAAAGCTATTTAAAATATAATATTTTTATTAGTTTTATTAACTTTAGCTATAATAATAAAATAAATATATTAGATTAAACTATAATAGTATTTTATAATTCTAGTAAAATTATAAGCTTTTATAGAAATAATTTTAACTTTAATTTCTATAATATTTATAAACTGAATAAATTTCTTATTAGTAAACTATTTTCTAGTATTTATTATAATCTAATTAGGAAAGCTTAAATAATTATTAATTTAATATTATTTAAATATATTTCAGATATATATTATATTAATATTCTAGAACTATTAACTAGTTTAATATCGAGTATTTTTATTAATAATATAAAATATAAGCTTATTAAAAATATAGAAAATATTAATAATAATAAAATAATTAAAACTTATATTATTATTCTTAAATTAAATTTGAATTATATTTCTAGTATTATTTATAATACTTTATAAAATATTTAAAGGCTTTTATATTAATATTATAGCTTATTTATTCTAATATATTTTTAGAGTTTACTAATAAATAAATAACTAAATTAATAATATAAATTTATAATTTAACTTTTATAAAAAAAACAAAAACTATAAATAAAAATTTCAGAAATAAAACCTTATAATATAATATTCTAAAATAAGAAAAAGAATTTAAAATATTATATTATAAATATATAGTTTTTAGTAAAAGTAATAAAATAATTAGTAAAATTATTAGAATAGATTTTTAGCTTATTTATATTAGCTAAAATAAATAAAAATAAAGTTTTTAATAATATAATATAGAATTATATTTATTTAATTAGTATATTTATTATTATAAATCTAATATTAGACTAGATATTAATTTAGTTTTTAGTACTTTTATTAAGTTTAATATTATTATTATAAATATAAGATCTAAAGTCTAGAAAATAGAATTAGACTATTTCTATTCTAATAATTTAAAGCTAAAGAAAGAAAAGAATCTCAAAAAAGCCTCGGACCTAAATAATTACAGGCTATATATAAGCCTATATACTAGCTTAAGTTCGGAATTATATATAATTATTAGATAACTATAAATATTAAATACTTTATTTAAATACTAGATATTTTACTAGTTCTAGTCTAACTCTTATTAATACTACATATTATAATAATTATAATATTATTTCTTTTTTTAAAATAAGCTTATTTCCGAGCTTTAAAAGTCTTTATTTAATTTTCAAGTTATAGGTTATATATTAAAGGCTAGAGTCTTTTATATATAACTTTAAAGAATTTCCGTTTATATTATATAGTTCTAATAATATATTATTCTTAATATAGTTTAATTAATAGAAAAGATTCTAGAGTAATTCTAGCTATTCGGGGTTTTTATTATAAAAGCTCTAAAAAGCTAGAATATTATTATTTAATAAGAATATAAAATACTATTTCAGATCTGAAATAGTATTTTAGCTTCTTATAAAATAGCTTTATTACTAGTATCTTTTAAACTTTATATTTCTATTTCTCTATTTTATAGTTTTAATAATAAAAGCTCCGGATTTACTTATTTAGAAAAAGAATTACTTAGATTTTTATATAATTTTTTATATAAAATACCGGATATTTTTTTTATTAATTCTAGTAATTTAAGTCTAAAAAAATATTTTATTTATTTTAGAATTTCATATAATTCTTCTATTTAATAGGCTAGCTTATAGCTCGAATAATTATTCTTTTAATATTTAGTAGTAATTTATATCTTATTTTCTATTCTAAACTTTATTAGTTAATAATGTTTATTAGTTTAAATAATATAATATTTTTATATTTATATTATATTTTTTTATATCTTTTATTATAATTTATAGAGCTATATTACTAGAGTCTTTATCTCTTATTTATTTAGCTTTATTTTTAAGGTATTTAATTATATTTAGGTTTTCTAGTTAAATAATATCTATAATTTATAGTTCTTTTTTATAAGAAATAGAAACTAATCTATAATTTTATAAATTAGAGCTATTTATTAGTAATTATTATTATCTATTTATTTTAATTATTCTAGTAATAGTTTATATAGAAATATAATTATTAGTTAGAGAACTAGTTAATAATTTCTATTTAGCTATTAGTTTAAAAATAATTAATAATTAATAACTTGAGCTTTATACTAATATATTTATAGAATTCGCTTTAGAAATCTAATATAAACTAGAGTCTTTAATTAGATATTATAGTTTCCGGAATACTAACTTAATAAATTATATAAATAAGAAAAAGAAATACTAATTCTTTAGCTATATTTATAATTTAAACAGGAATTATACTAGAATATTTATTTAGATAATTAATAAAGATTACTATTATATTATATTTATTTCTATTTTCTGAATATTTCTTAAAATCTATTAATATATATTATTAGAAATAATTAGAAACTAGTAATAAATATAAAAGATCTAGTTTCTTATTTCTAGAAATATAGAATTATTAGTAAATATAGTAATTATTTCTATACTAATTAATATTTATTCTTTAGTCTAGCTAGTAATAATAGATTTAAAGAAGTTATTAAAGCTTAATTCTTTCTAGATATTTTATTAAAAGCTATATATATATTTTTTAAATAAAAGTATTATATAAAAGTATTTTAAGTATTATTATATTATTAAATATAAATAGTTTATTATATTATAAAAAGAGGCTATTTCATAATATCTAAATACTTTCTTTCTTATTTCTTGCTTTATTCTATAGCCTTTTAAACTCTAATAACTTTCGGTTTTTATTTAATAGCTTATTTATAAGCTATATATTATTATACTAGATTTCTTTCTAAACCGGACTTACTAAAATCTTAATTAGAACTAATTAAAGATTTTATATAATATTATTATTAATCTTTTATTATAAGAGAAGAATTTGAGTTTAATAAACTACTATTATCTTATTTTAAATAATTATATTCTTATATTTCCTATTTAGAATATTTCCTTATTTATTTAATTTATTTATTTAATATATAAACTTAAAATAATAATAGAAAAAAATATTTTATCTAGTAAATTTATTTTATTAAAAGTTTTATTATAATTATAAAATACTCGAAAGCTTAGTAATTTAAATAAATTATAAAAAGTATTTTTTATAGGCTTTCTAGCTTTATTTACTCTTTAATTAAAAAGAAAATAATAGCAAGTATTTTTTTAAAACAAATATTATAGTTTAGTTCTATTAGTTATACAGTTTTAAAGAAAAATACTATTAGATATTAGAGTTTTATCTAGAGATTTTATTATAAAAAAATACTAATTATAACTTTATTTAATATATTTATTTTAATTATAATAAAAAGATTCGAGTTATAATAATATAAAATAAATACCGAGAATATAGTTTACTTTAGCTTTATAAAATCTTTTTAATATTAATTTATTTATTTAAATATAACTTTTTTATATATTAGAGCTATTAAAGACTTTATTATATAGTTATATTTCATAATAAAGTACTAATAAAAGTTATAAAAACCTAGAAAGCTTTATATTTCTTTAATTATTATTAGTAATTACTAGTTTTTAATAATTACTATTTTATTTAAATCTATTTTAATATTTTTAATAAAGATAATAAAGATTAGATATTTTATATAAGTAATTTTAAACTCTAATTTCTTAATATTTATTTAAAAGCCGGTATTTTATAGTTATTAAAAAACTTTTTATATATAATTTTTATATTTTAGGAAATTATTTAAATAAATTAGAATATTATTTTAGTAAACTATATAAAAAATATTATTTATATATCTTTAATATATAATAGAGCTATTAGTTAAGCTTTTCTAAAGAACTTTATATTTATAAATTCTATATTTTATATAAAATATTATAAGTTTTTCTAATTCTGAATTTATTTGAATTTAATAAAATACTTACTAAATATCTAGCTTTATATAAACCTTGGCTTAAGCTAGCTATATAAGAGTTTTATAAATAAGAAAAAGAGAATAATAATTCTTTTATATTAAGTTATTTAGCTTATAATAATTAATATAGAATTAAAGAACTCTATTAGTCTTTTTTATAAAAAGAATTAGAAATATAAAAAGAAACTAGCTTGATTTAATAAAGCTTTATTAAAGGTTCTTTTTAAAGAAATATTTAATTTTCTATAGCTTATAAGTTAACTATTAATAAAGCGGGAAATATTCTAGGCTTTTTAAGCCTTTAGAATTATTAATCTAAATCTTATAATTATATAATTAATATAAAAATAAAATATTTAATACTTTTTTTAAAAAGATATTTATGAAATTCTTGAATTCCTTTAGTAAAACTCTTATTAGCTACTATAGCTCTGTTTCTTCTAGCTATTACTTGCTTAAAATAAATTTATTTTCTTATTATAATTCTAGTTCTTTATTAATCTCGAAAAATAATATTATAAAAAAGAAATTCTTCTTTTTCTATAGATTTATTTAAAAAAAAACAGCCGGTAAAATATCTATAATATTAACTATAGGCTTTAATTAGATTTTATAGCTTTTCTTTAAATAATATAGTTTTAATATTTCTATTTTTAGTTTAAAAGAAATCTTTATATTTTCTAAAGCTATTTATATTTCTTTATAGTATTAAGCTTAATTTTTTTATTATATATAGCTTTTTAAACTTGGTTTAAGAAAGAAATAAAGAAGTTTTCTTTTTATAATCTAAAGTTTCTAGAACTTATTTATAGCTATAGCTTTATTTATTTTATTTATATTTTCTTAATTTTCCAAGTTCTAAATTCTTATATATAGTAATTAGAACCTTATTCTAATTTTTCTTTCTAGGCTAATTATCTAGCTAGATTAATCTTTTATTCTTATAATTAATTAGAATACTAGTATTTATAAATTACTATTATTCTAAAATTATATTATATTTATTTAGTTCTATAACTAGTATAAATACTAGAATCTTTTATTTATTAATTAAGAATATATGCTTAATATAATAAATAATAAATATAATCTATTTACTATTAAATTCTTTTATATTATAAGATAATATTAATTAAGTAAACTTAATATCTAGAAATTATTTAATTATTTTTATAAACTTGAAATTAATAAAAGTATATTTATTTATTCTAGTATTAATAAAAAAAGAAGTCTTAATATCTAATTTATTATTACTAATTATATAAGAAAGTATAAATATTTTATTTTCTAATAACTAACTTAAATTAATTTCTGCTATATTTATATAATATAGCTCTAAAAAAGAAACTTTCTTTAGAGGTTCTTATTTTTCTATTTTATATCTTTAAATAATTTATTTATAGTAAATACTATTAGCTTAATTACTAAAACTTATTTTATATATTTTATTTTAGACTTTAAATGGTTTTTAGACATATAATTAAATTTACTATAATTATAATACTTAAAATTAGAGAATTCGGGCTTTAAAATAATAGGCTTATTTATTACTAGAATTTTAGAAATAGGCTTTATATAAAAGACACTTCCGGAATTTAATTTATTTATATTTTTATTAGTTTTTTTTAGATTTTTAGATTTTCTTTTTATAATAAGCTCGAATTTACTAGTTATTTATAATATAGTATTATATAAACTTTATAATATAAATAGTAAAGTTATTATAATATATAGCTATAGTTTTTTAGAGCTTCTAGATAAGCTTATTATTTAAGTTATTTTTAAGGTTTTATAGATTAATATTATTATTTATTATATATTTTAGAAATAAAATATAGAACTTCTAAAAAATCTAATTCTTTTTTATAAATAGTTCTTTAAATACTTACCGAGTATTATATTTCTTATTCGAGTTATTATATAGCTCTTTTAAATAAATATATATTTATCTAATAGTTTTATATATATATTAATTATTTTAATTCAAATAAAAAGAGATTAGTATAAAAATATAGCTATTTATATAGCTAAATATATAAATAATTTTAAAGTTCTTTATCTAGTAAATATTAGAATTATTATAAAGCTTATTTTTAATCTAAACTAACTAATTATTAAAAGTAATATTATTTTTAATTATATTTTTAAAAATAGAAAAATTAAAGAATTTAATTAAATATTTATCTTTTAAAATAGAAAGACTAGTTATTTTAATAGACTATATAATAAGCTTCTTAATAATAGCTTTATCTTTTATAGAATTTATTTAATTTCTTTTAGTTAATTATAATAATTCTTATTATAAATAAAGATATTATATATTTTCGAAATTAGCTTTAGAATTTCGAAGTAATTCTTAGAACTTTACTTTTAATAAAGTAAGTCTCTTTTTCTTCTTTATTTTCTAAAAGAAAGTATTTCTTCTATTATAAATATTAATAGAATAATAGCCGGTTCTCCTTTTACTATACTTTGCTTATAGTCGGAATAAGTAAGTATCTCGTTCAAGTAAGTATTCTAGTAAGATTTTAATAGAGAAAACCACAGATTTTCGCCTTAAAAAATCGTTTTAAAATAAGAATAACTTAGCCCCCTCTTTAATACCCGGTCTAATAATTTTTAAAATATATTTATATATATAGAGAAGTAATTCTAGAAAGTTAAAATAAAAATTTAAGTCCTTATATAAGTCTATTCATTGATTTATAACTAAATTATAATGGTTTTACAGAGTTTTTAAATATAAAAGTATAGGCGAAAACGCCTAAATTCGCAAATAAATTATTTGGTAGGGTTTTCATATATAAAATCTCGCTGGAATACTTGCTTGAATAAGATACTTTCTTATTCCGACTATAAGTAAAGTGTAATAAGAAGGGAACCGGCTATTACTTGAATCTTTTAGGAAACTTAATAAAAGACTCTAGTTTATCTTCTAATAATATATTAGTAATATCTTATACTATAGCTTCTTCTAACTTATCTAGTTATATCGGGATTTATTTCTTATATCTTTTTTAATAATAAAGTTATTAGCCTATTTATTTATCTGGCCGGTCTAGAGCTTTTTTTTATTTTAATATTAGTTAACTAATATAGAAATAGCTATAATATATTATATTTATATTTATTAAAAACTAATTAGATAGATATTATTTAAATCTTTTATAGAATTAAAAAGTAAATAAGCTTTAAATTATATTATAAATATAAGATTTAAAGCCTAGAAAACAAAGTTATATTATTTCTATTCTAATAATTTAAAGCTAAAAAAAGAAGAGGATCTCGAAGAAGCCTCGAATCTAAATAATTATAAGCTATGTATAGGCCTATATATTAGTTTAAACTCGGGGTTATATATAACTATTAGATAATTATAAATATTAGATATTTTATTTAAATACTAAATACTTTACTAGTTCTAGTCTAATTTCTACTAATACTATATATTATAATAACTATAATAATTATAATAAGTTTATTATAAAGCTTAAAATTATTTAGAACTAGTAATTAAATATCTAGAAATTCTAGTATTAATTATAATTTTATAAAAGTAATAAATATTATATTTTAATATACTATTAATTATAAAAGTCTAAATATTTTGTATTAAAGATTTAATAAATTCTAAAATATAGTTTTTATTTATTATCTAATATATAAAAAAAATTATAAATTTTTTTTTTATAAGAATATTAGCTATAATTATTAGTAAAACAGAAATAATAAAAGTAGCTAAAAAGCTTTTAATTAAAATAAAATAAAAATCTAAATAATATTTCTTTTCTTTATTTATTTTTATTAATAAAGTTTTAAAAATATTATTTATTAGTTTGTGTTTATTATTCTTATTATTTTCTTTTATTTTAGCTTTAATAATATATTATATATAAATATTACTAAAGTATTTCGAGATTTAAACTAATAAATATTTCTATTTCTAAATTAAGTTTTTTTAGTTTCTTATTTCTCTAATATATATTTCTATAAATAATATTCGGGTTTCTTATATATAAAATATAATTTCGAGATATAGTTATTATATATTTCAGAATTATAGCTAGATTATATTAATAATTTCTAGTAAAATAATAGCTTAAAAAGTTTTAAAAATAGTATTATTAATTAGTAAAAAAGATTTCGAAATTAGCTTATTATTTACTTTTATATATAATAATAAATAACTAAAGCTTATTAATAAATTAGCTAAGATTTATAAAAGAATTTAAAAGTATATATTTATATATTTAGAAACTTTAATAAAAAGTAATAATTTTATTATAAAAGAATTCAATATTTTATAAATTAGATATTATAATTAATATAATTCATTAATTAGTAATTAAATAGTTTTAAATATTATTTTCTCCGGAAATTTAGCTATTATAAAAGCTAATATAATAGTATTATATTTATTTAAATTTTAATATTTAAATTTAGGGCTTTTAAAAAAAGTTATAAATATTAATATAAATATTTATATATATATATATTAAAAGAGCTAGTTATTATAAAAATAGTTTTAAGCGAATTTCTTTAATATAATAGAAAAGGCTTATATTAGTATCTTTTATAAAAGTTTTATATATTAATAGATATTAAAAAAAATAGTAAGTTTATAATTAAAATCATTATTAAATCTATTATATTTTTACTTTCTAATATAAATTTTAATAATTTCTTTAATAAGTTTTATAATTAAAAATAAAGAAAATAATTAAGAAATATTCGAAAATAATTATAATAATAATAATAGAACTAGTAAATATATATTATTTATTTCTAAAACTTTTATATTAATATATAAATCTAATAAAAATATAAAATATAAGAATAAAAAAGAATATAAAAATATTAAAAATAATAAATTCTAAATATTTGTTTTTTATAAAAGTAATAAAGCCTAATAAAATTAGTTTCTTTATAAAATCTAATTTAGCTATTAATAAATCTTTATTTATTTAGATATATTATATATTTTTCTTAATAATAAAAAATAAAATAGTTATAATAATAAGAATACTAGTATTTTATTATATATATATATATATTACTATATTAAAAAATCTTATATAGATATAATATTTCCTGGAATTTAAGCTTATTAAAGTTATTTTTAATAAATAAAGTTTTTAAAATTATATTTAAATAGTTTCTAAAAATTATTATTAATTATTTTATAGAAAATATATTAAAATAGCTTAGTATCTAAAAACTCAAATATCTCTTATATTATAATAATATCTAGATTAATTTTATATTTTTATTTTATTATTATTTTCTTAAAATAATTAAATTAAATAAATTTAATAAAGAAATTATTTATTATATATTTTATAAGCTTATATCTAGTTTAAAATATAATAATTTATAAAAAAAGTAAATTTATAGAAAAAAGAATAGTTTATAAAATAAATAAATAGAAGTTATTATATTTAAGATAAAAACTTCTTTTATAATATGAAATTTAAGAAATAAAATTTTGAAATTTTAAGAGAATTTAATAGTTCTAAAATTTAAGAACTTTAAATATTTAAATAATTATAGAAAAAGTATTTTTTTATAAAAAAGATAGTTTTATAGAATAATTAGATAATTAAATAGCTAATTATTTAGTAATTTATAAGAAATAATATCTTTTCTTTTTATAAAACTAAATTATAAATAAAAGTAATTATTATTTCTTTTCTTTAATATAATTTAGTTAGGTTTTAATAAAATTAAATATTTTTTCTTTTTTATAAAACCGAATTATAAATAAAAATAATTAATAGTTATTTACTTTTTAATATAAAATAATAGCTTTATTTCTAAAAAACCAAATTTCAAATAAATATAGCTTAATTCTTTTTATTATCTAATTTATATATATAAATAAATCTTATTCTAATCTAAATATAAATTAATTAGTATTAGTTTACTAGAAATATATAGTATTATTATATAATTATAAAATACTATTTATATAAATTAATAAAATAGTTATTATTTAGAAATAAGAATTATAATATTATATAATATTAATATATAATTTCTAAATTCACTTTTTTAGTTAAGGTAGTAGTGTTCTGACCCCCGAATCGGGGGGAGGGGGCTGTTTTTAGGGTGTCGGAACCCCAAAATTAAGCGAGCTAACCTCTGTCGGCGGTTCCTTGCCTCAACCATCGACAGCCAGAAAAGCCATAATCCAAAACAGCATTTCCTGTCACCTTTTGAAGACCCACCCACTAGGCAGCCATATATAGAGGCCCTTGTTCCCATCGCCATGGTCTCCCGAATAACTCTATTAGCTTTGTCAACTCTATTATCTTTATTACCTAAGCTACGCGAGGGCCCTTATAGTTTGCCCCTTCTTTTCCAAGGTCATCCACCCTTTCTCAGTGTCCTTTTCTCGTCGAAGCACCACTTCTTATAATCGGCAAAGCAGGCCTTAGCTTATATAGTTATTTATTACTCTCTAATCTCAATACCTAATCTTCTCTTATCCTCTATTCCTATAAACACGTTCGTCTCTTTATAGGCAAAGCAGATCTTAGCTCACAAAGTCCAGTTGTCCTCTATTACTCTCCTCTTTTATTAACGCCCCTTGCTGCCCCTCCAGAGTTAAGCCAAGGCCATAGACATAGCAGTTAACACCTTCTAGTAGCAACTATGAGCTGTGGCACGGGCCATTTTACGGCTCAAATAAGCTTAAATCGTATCACGTGTATATTATGCGTTACTTAAATACTCTTAAATTATGGCCTTATTAGTGCAAAAGTAAAGGAAAAAGGAGGAGTCTCTTTTAAAACATGCTTGTATATATATATCACGTGATTATTTTCATTGGGCAGCCATGGGGCGGGTCAAAAATAGGTACCCGTTTATAGATATAGGACCTGACCCGTCAGGTATCCATGGGTGGGTAGAAGAGTACTCTACCCGACCCACGGGTACCCATTGCGGCCCCTACTTGGGAAGGAGGGGTAGCTTCTTTTTGTATTGCTCGAATGACGTTAAACTAAGTCAGGACAAACGTCTTTTGAGGGGCAGGCCCTAACATCTTGTCCAGGTGGGGATTAGAACGTGTAAAGGTTCCCACTCGCTCATAATATCCCTCCCCCCTTTCCGCCAACTTCAATATCCGGCCATCAAATCGACCGTCGTGTCCCTTCAAAACTGGTAGGCAGAACGCTTCAATAATGCACATGTCTAATAGAGTATCGCTGGTGCAATCTGCATAGAGGCTTAGGTCCACTGGCTCTCGTGCAGCTCGTATAGAAGCAGATTCCCACCGGTTGATGTCATGGTTCTTGAAGATCCGTGGGAATTTCCTCGCAAACCAAATGTCAATGGGATTGAAGATGCGTGGGAGGCACTCTTTGAGTTAATTCCAGACACAGCTCCAGATACAGAGAGCAAACTGGTAAGGGATAAATCCTACGCACAGGAACGGAACCGCCATTGCCCAAAGTACGGTCCTCACTATGCTTGATCTCCAGATAGCGTTCAATGCTCGTTTGACCCTTTCAAATCTTTTTCGGGCTGCGGATTCGGACTTCAAGAGAATCGTGGAGGCTCTCCTCCGCAGTTTCAATGGGCCATTCCTGCTTTCTGATACAAGCTTCACTGGCGATAATTTCCCCGACAGCTTAAGGTTTGCCAGTGGAACCCTGGAAAGATGCCTTTGATGTTCTGGAAGCTCCGCTATTCCATGTACCTCAATCGTGATTGAAGGCGGTGGTGGGAAACTCCTCGTGGTGACTTCAATTTTTTTGAACTCGATTAGCCCATCCACGGAACCCCACGACCATGTAGGTGCCCTGTACTCCTGGGATCTTGGGGATTTGAGTGGTGAAATGCTCCATAATAGCGATAGCGGCAAGGTCTGATCGATCCATAAGCCGGCACAGTACTGTCTTTCCGTCACCAATGCAATTTGATCTGCTAATCCTTGCAAAGCAACCAACCTATCTGATATTCTTGTCAATTCCGCACTTGTGAATTCCTGAATAAAGGCAAACCATGCTGTATCCCATACAGAAATACTTCGATCTCGGTTTAGAAGAGCTTGGAGCCTAGATTTGTCGACTTCAAAAGACTCGAAACGATCAATATAGTTGTCACTCGTTTTTTCACAAGGCCAAGTCTCTGCCGCATGTAACTTCTGGCAAGCCCATAGCATCTGGGTTTCCCCAAACACCAACAAACGCGGCGATAGAGTACGTTCCTGAAAGACCCAACCACGGCTGTACCATGGAGACCCCTTCACCTCACGCCTATAGATTTCACCAAAATACTGCGAGCGTAGATAGAAAGACAAACTAGAATCGTGGTCGAAAGGATTCGGGACTTTACACGGGCGATATTTGAACTGATTTCGAGTGGTGAAGCAGCCATCGTCACCATCTCCACCAAGTGCAGCAGCAATCGTGCAAGTAGCCAGCCCATAAACCTTTGACATCGTTGCAGACTCCCGCTGCCAATCATCATTGTCATCTTGTATGATATAAAGACAATCTATCCACAGATATTGAAGCCCAATGCTCCTTGTAGTATGGAACGCATCCCAGGATGTTTTCGAAACCTGAGATGGACGGATTTCTGTCTCGTAACTTCGTAGCAAGGCGGATGTGAGCACAAAATCCTTGTCTTTCCCCCAGCGGTGGCTAAGGGCAGCATATAGAACCTTGCCTTGGAGACAAGATGTAGAAATAAGGCGCACGATAGGTGCGTCTAACGTTCCTAAAGCAAGTAATCGAGAAGGTGACCAGATTTCGTCTTTAAAGTCGGGACGGCATTAATGGTGATTTCTCAAGAAGTTATTCAGCCAAGTACTCGCAAGCTGGAGGTTTTCTGGTGACCCTGTGGAAGTGTCACGTGCTGTGCACAGGCGTGTATATAGCTTCTTCACCGCCATTAGGGCACCATCATTCATACATATTTACACCACACACACATACATTCCACTCCCACAGCTTGTCCAGGCCGTGACAGGAAGCCTGCTTATCGAGATTGACCTGCATCATATCTTCGAGATCATCTGTCGCCTATGTTAGCAGGCAGAAGAATCCAAAGACAGGGGGTTAAACTGGCCCCTCATAATATCAAGCGGTACTATAATGCGGGGGCCCGGGCAATAAAAGTCAATGACCATTCAGAAGGATTCCTGTCTAGCAAAAAGCTCTTCCGCTTCGTTTTCGAGTAGGCGAGCAAGCTGATTAACCGTTGGGTCGTTTTCCACAGCACTCAGATATCTTGACATGTAATCTACATCATCCTCCTCACCCCCATCAAAAGGTACAAGCCATTGTGAACCTTGTCCATGCCGTGCCCAGGTTGGATTCAAGACCTTGAAGGCATAAGTGCAGCCAATCGGAAAAGTGTCGTCGAATGCAGGGTAAGAGCTGCTGTAGCTCCTGTTCTCCCACACAATATTGCATAAGTGGCAGCCTGCTTCTCTTGATTCTGCAAAAGATTTACTATTGTGACCCCAAGGATAATATGTTCCATAGCCGAGCTTGCGAGGCTGGGCGAATACTGCCTGGCAAATATTGCAAAGCATGATGCCTCATCGAGAGTTGAATAGGGTGCTTTGTGCGTATGTTTCAGGTCTGAGATGGAATAGCCGCCATAGTGTTGCAGGAACTGGAAAGGATGAGGGTGGTAAGTTGAATGCAAATTTGGTGAGGCTGAGCTGAGGTTTATGCAGGTTGTGTGGTCTGTCTCCTAATCGGAATAATATTAGACCGTGGTAGCATTTTTTGTCTTACGTGATTCCCCCCACTGTATTGAGCATGCGGGGGTAGGGCTGCCTAGATACAACATCTCGACCCGCATTGAGCTGAGAACCCACACTCACACAGCATTCACAGACATACTGGGTCCCCTTTATATCTTCTCCTCATCTGCTAGGTTTTGTGCTGCCTGCGAATCTCTACCCCACGTCTCAAATTGTATCATGGCAAGCCTAGCTAAGCCATCTCGCAAAATCACTGGACGTCTTTGCGAGTGCTGCCGCGAGATCACGATTAAAACACTCGCCGCAGAAGAAGGCTATTCATACTTTTCTTCTCCTGCAGAAATGGCGAAACTGTACAACAAGTATGATTTTTGTGAGTATATGTTTAGGATGTGGGCCGTCGACTTTATCCAGGATTAGGCAGCGGCCTGTAAGTAGACGAAGATGTGGGCGATTGACTATAGAGCTTTGGCATAAACCGGTCGCCGATAGGAGCCCCCGTTACTCCAGCTACCATTATCGTCTTTTCAGCTGTCTGCCTTCTACGCAGTCTCCTTCGTTGTTTTCGAGAGTGTCATAATCCATCCCTCAATATCTGTTCGACTATTTTGTTCGTCTTAGTCTTCTCTATCGCATTATATCTCCTGAATTGGCCGGACGTTTGCTAGGGGCCAGGTTTCCGAGTTTGTTGAAAGAATCTCTGTAAAACGTTACTTACGCAATGTCCAAATACTGGGAACATGTGTTGACTTACTGTTGATAATCTGCATCACGTACAGTCTATCCGTTAATCCATCCCACCACCCAAGAAGTAGTGGGTATCTCTCAAAGACATTGATCTCAAAGAGAGAGTCATCGCCCAAGATGACGTGAAAGCCGACATTGTCAAAGACAGGGAATTCCAATATGTGAGGAGTTCCTTCACCGGCGAAAGCCCATTCTATATCTCTGACGATCGATTGTGTTATGGAGCCCTCCACGCGACGAACTACCACTTGAGTGTCGAGATCTATGTCCACTTGAATGTTCCCCCCCAAGACTAGCTGGCGAGACAAGATATCGGCGCTTGGTAAAGATATCGAACTTGTGCGGGAACTCCGCACCCAAGATCAAGTCGCGCGGGCAGTCCTGAATGACCTCCATCGTCAGCGTCTTGGTAGATCGTCTACACTCAGGTTTTAGCCAGTCGTCGTAGTCTGTTTCGGAATCATTTGAATCGGAGTCGATGTCGGGTGTCTCGAAGTCACCTATATCAACCCAGAACCTGCGTGGGACCCAGGACCTGCGTAGCCATGACGTTCCAAGCCATCGGCGTTTCACCTGATGCTTCGAAAGCCACCGTTGTTCGCCCTCATACTGGAAAGGGCATGTTATCGTTCCTAGGGAGATGATGTAACCTCCTGGAACTGGAATTCTCTTATGTCGTTTGTACCTGTGGATAGGCAATCCAATGCTTTCTACCAAATTCGACGATACTGCGTTGCATCCGGCGCGAGTGTCCATGTATGCTTTCACACCAATATATTGAAGTTTTCCAGGTCGCGTTGGATCGTAGCACTTGGCTTGAGGGTCTATAGGCAATGCGGCCACAAAATGTGGACGAGGTCGAGGGCGAAGTCGAGAACATTCATAATATGATAGACCCATGTTTGTCTTGTCGTGTCAAAAGGTTGTATTTTAGTGAAGAGAAAGTGGTGTCAGGAGGAGAAGAAGAGCCGCTGTGGGAGGATGCCGAGCTGCGGTAAGGTTTAAGAAAGAGAAAGGGTGAGAGAGCCGATCATTCATGAACGAATTGGAGCTGTGGCAGTGGAGCTGCCACATACCCTCAATCCATTCGAACGTCTGACCCAATGTGTCTCCCCCCGATTGGCCCTGAGACGTCGTGGAAGTTGGCCAGTGCATCCCCTCGAGCAGTCGTTGGGTAAGCCATAGCAGCTTACAAGTAAGTGGCCCTGGTTGGAACACGAAAATAAAGATGACAGCTCTCTTGAAGCCACAAAAATCTTCCGTTCAGAGGTCGTGTGGACAGTGTGAATAGGATGTATCACGTGCATCTGAGGGACCACTTTTCCCTCGGTACAGAAAGGCATATCTGAATCTTCCCCTGCAAGTCCGCGATGGTGTTCTCGCACCCCTGCCTCCACGCCTGTTGCGTCTCGACTAAATCATCCGTATACGGAGCGATAATGGTCCTCATCTGCACCGCCATCTCGATCGATGCGTGCAGCCGAGTGATTGGTGGGGGATTAGGAGGGGCACACTTCTTTTGGATCCAATCTCGCGATCTTGGATTAAGAATCCCAACTTAAAATTCCCCACGGGTTTTACCGCGGTATACCACTCTATTTGGTTATACTATTTTTAGAATTTTGGCGCGGTTATCACATTTAATGCGCCTGAAAGCTTAAAGTGATTTTGGAGCCTCTATTTATATTTACCCGATATAAACAGTTTTAGTAGCTACTAAAGTAATCCCTTAAGAGGATATCTGCTTAAGGACCAGATTTCCCTTGCAATACTTTAAATTCCTTAGTAATAATAGGCTTTCTATTTAAGTAGTACTTAGAAACCTAGACTAGTGCCTTTGGATTTCCTAATATATAAATATATAAGAAATCTCGGTATTAATAAAATATTGAAATTTCAAAACATTTCCCGTAAACTCGCCTAGTTCGAAAAACAAGCTAGCTCGGAACTTTCTCTCCTATAGACTTATAAATAAGCAAAGATACCTAGCATATATTAGATGCCTTAATAATTATCCCGCCCCTGCCTTTAAACCCTTTTTTCCCTTATTTCTATCTTTAGTCTACTATCTTCTCTTTCTATAACTTTATTTCCAGGTCAAGATATTCTCTCTTTCTATATCTCCCTTCTCAGTCTATAGTAGCTGCTTCTATAAAGCAATAACCTATATAATCTCTATCCCGGCCTTCTAGTCCTGCCTGCTCTTTAATTCCAACTACTACCTACTAAAACAACTATTTGGTATTTAGACTAAAGTAGCTATATATTTACTAATTACTATAATTTTTATTATTAGATCTCGGGATATAATTATTTAGGCTTGGTTTATTTACTTATAGTAATAGGCAACTTTCTTTTTTCTAGCCTATAATACAAGTTCTAACTCAAATATAAATAAAGAATATATTACTCTAAAGATAATAATAGAAGTTCTTTACTAGAGTAAGAAATTAGAAAAAGTAATATATATTAAAGTTTTTAATAGCTCTAAATAGATATATAAAACGTTTTATAGGTATTACGAAATACTATTAAACTTCTTATATTCGGGCCTTAGTAATAAGATAAGTAAAGAAGAGAACTAGAGCTTATATTTCAATATTATATTAGAAATACTTAAGAAAGAAAATATAGAGATAGAGGAAATAAGATCTAGAAAGCGGGGGTAGCTTAATAATAGAATTAGGTAAATAAAGCAAGTTTTTAATAAAGGAAAAAAGAGCCTAAATATTAAAAAAATTAATATAATATAAAAAGTAAAATAATATATTTTTATAGAATAATATAGAAAACCTTTATTTAAATTCTCTTTATTTAAGGTTCTAGTAATAAATATATATCTTATAATCTCGGAATAAGTTAATATTTTAGCTAAGAGATATTTTTCTTACTTTCTTAAAAACCTTAAATATAGCTCTTGCTTTATTAAAAGCCTATTTTACTTTATTTAATAGCTCTAATATATAATTCTTAAGTTCTTTCTTACTAAAAATAATATATAATTTCTTTATAATTAAAATATATCTTAGTATTTTAATATATAATCTTTTACTATTTTCTAAGCAAATAATTAACTTATAATTCTTTATAGCCTATTAGTTATTTTGGCTAATATAATTAAATATAATTTATATATTTCTCTAATATTTTATTTCTAATATTTCTAGATTTAAATACAAGTATTTATAAAGTTATATTTTAAAACTATAATAGAAAATAATATAATCTAGCTTATTATATAACAGGAAAAGAACTTTTTTATAAACTTTTAAAATTCTTAATTTTAAGAAATTAGAAAAATTCAAACTTATTAAATTATTTTAAAACTAACTAAATATTATAATAATATATAATTCTTTAAGAATTGATTTTTTAGAAAACTAAGAGCCTTTTTTATAGCTACTAGTAATAATATTTACTAGATTATCTTTTATTTTAATATTAAACTAAAATTAAAATTTTAGATAAATCTTCTTAATATAGATATTTATATAAGTATAATATTAATATAATAACTAATAGAGTTTACTAAAAATAAGATAGTTAGATATTATAATTATAAATAAAATACTTCTTTACTAGATTCTATATTTATAATATAATTAAAGCTATTAAAATATAAATATTCTAGCTATTTTATTATAAATAGTTTTAGAATATTATAAGTTATAATTCTAATATTCGAGATAATAAAACTATAAAATATAAATATAAATAGTATTTATAATAAAATATTATATAGATTTTTATTTAGTTTTATTAGATCTTTACTTCTAATAAAAAACTTCTAAAATAAACTAAATTATTCTTTTAAATTCAGAATTTATATATTAGAGAAAACGAATAAAATAAAATATATATAGTAATAAAATTCGCTATTAATAAGCTATAAGAAATAGGTTATTTTAATATCTAAAAGAAAACTATTAGAATAATATTCGAGTTTTATTATAAAGTTATTTAAATATAAAAAACTTTTATTATTATAATATATATAATTAAGTTTAATAGTATAAAAAAAAACTTCAAAAGCTATTCGAAATAAGGCTCGATATAATAGTAAGAATTAGTAGAGCTTATAACTAGTAAAACTTAAATAAATCTAGAAAAGAATTTTATTTGAAATATTATATACTAATATTTTTATTATTATTTAAATATTTAATAAAAACTAGTAATAATAAAATAAATTACTATTATATTTTCTTATAGATAATTCATTACTTAAAATTAGTAATTAAGATAATAAAAGCTAGAGCTTTAATATAAGATATTTATTAGTAAATAATAAAATAATAAAATAAATTAATAAGTTATAAAACTATAGTATTAAATTTAATATAAAACTAATCTCTATTTCTTTTATAAGATTTAGGGAAGCCTTCTCTAAATAGAAGGCCCCGATAATATATATATAATTAGTAATTTATAAACCTAATATTTATAATATAAATAATAGTTAGTTATAATATTAAAGGGCTACTAATTTCTCTAATTAATACCTGTAATATCCGAGGTTTATTATATGTTCTTAAGTTATATATAACTCTATATATATTATAACTATATCTCTTTTCTAGAATTTTATTTTTAAGATTTATTAATATATTCTAATAAATATTTAATTATTTATTTATTTAATTAAAGTAAATTTCTAATATTTTAGAAAGTGGTTTTATTAATATAATCTAGATAATAGATATAAAAATTATCTAATTAGATTAGAGCTAAATAAATAAAAAAGAAAAGTAATTATTTCTGAAGTTCTAAAGATTATTTATAGACTTCTAAAAGTATATATTAATTAGTTATAATAATTTCTAATTAGAATTAATATAAAAACTAATAGTTAATTCAGGTAATTCTCTATTTTTATAAAAGAATCTCTTTATATTACTATATGCTTTTTTCTTTTCTAATAACTATATATATAATAACTTTTTTTATTATTATTTTCTAGTCTTTTTTTCTGCTTTTCTTTAAGTCTTCTTTAATTATTTTTAATTAATTTCATAATATTTTCTTCTAACTTTATTATTTATTTATATAATAATAAATATAAAAGTAATCTTATAGCCTTCTTTTCTATTACTAATAATACTTGAAATATTTCAAGTATTTACTTATTAATTTCTTTATTTTATATACTATAATATCTAGTAAAAAGAATTATAATTATTATAATAAAAGTTCTAAACCTTATATATTAGTAAATTCTTTAGCTTTAATATTTATTAAAGCTAATATAATTTTAGATTTCTTATTACTTATTAGAGGCTTACTAGTTTTAGAAAGATACTATTATAATCTTTAAGAAATTTCTTAAAATATATTCTAAATAGTATTATACTAATAAAAATAATATTATTAATTAGGTTTTTAAAAACTAGAAAAATACTAATAAGTTTTAGAATTTTTATTTTTATTTTAATAAGGCAAATATTAATACTATTTGAATTAGTATTCTAAAAGTAAGTTTTTTCTAATATATTTAGATATTTACTAATTCTTTAAAGAAATACTATAAAGTCTATTTTTAAAATATTAACCTTATTACTAAGATTATTATCGAGATTTCTAATAGTCTATTACTAGTATTTTAAATACTAATAATATAATATTTATAATTATTTGAAATCTGATTTTAGAAATTCGGGGTTTTTATAAAATATATATAACTATTATAAGTTCTTTACTTATTTCTCTTAATATTCTTAATACTAATATTATTATAATATAACTATATTATATTAAAAAATAAATAGATTTTAGAAAGTATTAGCTAATTCTTTATTAAGTTCTAAATAGAACTAGTATTTAATATTCTTGCTTTAGAAATTAGAAATTTATAGAAATTAGAGTTTATTTATTTGAAATATCTATAGCTAGTTTACTTATAATAAATCTTTTTTAATTCTAAATCTTTTTCTAATAATTTAAATATAATTCCTATAAACTTTAATAAAACTCTAGAAAACCTTTATAAATAAAAAAATCTAAAAAAAGAATATCTTTATTATTATTCCGGGCCTTTTTTTTTTTAGCTATCTAGATTTTCTTTTTCTTTTAAATAGCCCTTTTCTTAATAATTCAGAATTCTTTTTAATTTTAAGAAATTATTAAAAAATAGTTTTAGATTTCAAGTTATAGTTTTAGTTATATAATTTTAGAAGTTTCTTAAAAATTTTAAGATTAAGAAAAGTAAATAACTAGATATTATAATTTTTAAACTAGGCTTTCTATTTAATTAAATACTATTACTTCTTGCTTTTATTATTTTATTAGTAATTAATAATAGCCTCTATTTTCTATTTTCTATTTTTTATTATTATTTACTAATTCCGGAAGTTATTTAAAGAAATATAAATATAGCTTCTAATTCTTTTTATTATATATTTTTAAAAAAAGAAATATAGAAAATTAAATATAAATAATTATATATAATTCAGAATTCTAAATAAATCTATTAATTTTAGTTTAAGCTTTCTTATCTTAAGTTTAATATTCTTTATTAATAGTATTATATAGACTTTTTAAAGTAGTATTTAACTAATTAATATTTATTATAATAGATTTCCTAGTTATTTTATATATAATATTATAAATTCTTAAGCTTTTTTTATTTTATTTTAAGGATTTCTAGTCTCTTATATATAGCTAATATCTTTTCTATAATTCTATTTTTAGAATTTTATAGAAATTAAAAGTAATATTCGTAATATATATAAAAAAAAATATTTTATAAAATCTAATATTTTAGAGTATTATATATAAATTCTATAAAAGATAATTTCTTAAACTAGTTATTTTTTTAAGTATTATAATAATATCTTAAATAGTATTCTAGAGTCTGGTTTTATTTTTTTATTTAATTATTTATCTGAAAATAGTAAGCTATATTTAAATTCTATTTATATATTAAATAGAAATAAAAAGTAAACTAGATCTAGCTAGTAAATATTATTTTTTAATTAGAAATAATTTTATTAAAAGAGCTAAAAATCGAGAAAATATATTTTTATATAATTTTAATAAACTTCAGAAAATTAATAGTTTTATAATTTTAGAATACTAATTAATAATTATAAGAATTATATTAAAATCAGGATCTTCTATTAGATTCTTATATAGTAATAAATCTATAATAAAATTTATAAAGATCTTATTTTAAAATATTTTAGGCTATAATAAACTATTAAATAAACTATATAGCAAATACCTCTTTATTTTAATTCTCTAATAAATATTATATTCTTAATAATAATTATAAATATTTTCTTTTATATTTTTCTAATACTAGAATTTTCTAAAAAACTTAAAAGTTTTCTCTATTTTATAATATTTAGCTATTAGATTATTATAATAAAGTTTTATAATTTCTTAATATAAAGTAGAATTATTAGATATAGTAATTCTTATATAATATCTAAATAGACTCGAATTATTTTTCTAGATTTCTTTTCTTTTAGTATCTCTTTTACTAAGTTTTTATTTTATAATATTCTAATATTAAGAAGTATTTCTTTAAGCTATCTAGATAATATCTAAAAGAAATTCAGATAAAGAAACTAGTACTATAGCTCTTTTAGTAGCTATATATATTTATATATAGGGAATTAGATATTTATAACTATTTAATTTAAAAACTCGAGAAATCGAGAAGTTTTTAGTTTTATTAAATAATATAATTATAAATATCTCTATTACTTTAGCTATAATAATAAAGCATTTAAAGTATTTTTTTATATTTTATTTCTTAACTAATTCTATAATTAAGAAATCTATAAAATAATTTATTTATTTGTTTTATAGTAAATATTAAATAATATTTATTTTAAAGAAAGAACTTTTTAGATATTTATAAAAATCTCTAAATTATAATTATAAAAGCTTTTTTAGCTTATTCTAAAAAGTTAGAAGCTAAGTTATATTAATAGAATCTTTTTTATAATTAGATCTTTTACTAAATCTATTTACTAGATTTAAAATATCTTTATAATAAATAATATTAAAATTATATATTATAAGATATATTATCTAATATATTTAATAGCTTTCTAAATACTTTATTTCTATAAAATATTAGAGGTTATTATAGTTTATAATAATCTTAATTATAAACCTGAATTTTTTAAAATAATAGTACTAATATTTAAAGGCTTTAATAATTATAAATAGCTTTTTATTATAGGTACTATAATTATATTTGGCTTTAGAAAGTTTCCGGAACTAGTATATTACTAAATACTAGTATTTTTTCGGGCTATTACTAGAATTAACTTATTATAAAATAGTACTAGTATTTATAAATTTTAATATATTAGTTTTAATACGAATTTTCTTAGAAGAATTAAAATAGACTAGAATAGATATTATAGTAAAAGCTTTTTTTAAAGTTTTAAAGCTTTTAGCTACTTTATTTATTTATATAAAGAGACCAGATTTCTGGTTCTTTTCTATTTCTTTTAAGAAATCTATTAAATCTATAATTACTTAAAAGTAATAGTAAATAAATCTATAATAGAAATTAATAAATCTAAGAAATATTTAGATATTATAAAATAATTCTAGATCTAGCTATTTAATAATATTATAAATCTATTTAGAATCTATATAAATATCTTTTATTTTAATAAAAAAGTTCAAGAATTTAATTTCTTTTATATTGAATTTATATTTATTAAATTTATAAAATAGATTATTTTTATATAATCTAATAAGTATTTATTTTTATTTCGAGAATAAATAATTATAAAATAATTTAGAAATTTTATAAATATAATATTAATATATATTTAAATATAACTAGTATATTAGCTAGCCTAAAAGGTATTATAAGATATATTTAAAATAACTATAATAGGTTCTAAAAGCTGTTTTTTACTTATATTTTTTATAAATTTTTATCTAATAATATATATTTTTAAAATCTAGCTTTATAAAAATCTTAGCTTTTTAAAGCTAGTTAAGGGTTTTATTAATAAGAGAAAACAGATACTAATTCTTAATTATAACTTAATTAAATTTATAATAATTAATATAAAAATATTACTCTTTATTTTTTTTAGAAATAAAAAGAATAGATATTTTTACTAAGCTTTTATTAGGCCTTATTTAATATTTATAAAATATATTTTATAAATATAAATATAATACTTCTAATTAGATCTCTAATAAATTATATAAAGGTCTATATAGAACTATATTATTTATATTAATAAAATATTTAATATTACTAAGATTAGAAAGTTTTAAAGCTTTATTAGAATAAAAATCTCTAAGAAATTTTTATATTTATTATTCCGGAAATAAATAAGTATTTCTAAAACTTCTTTCTAGAAAATATTAATTTACTATATTAAAAACTTTTATTTAGTATTACTAGAACTATATAATAAAGTAAAAATCTAGTAATTATTATAAATATATAAAGTCGATTATCTAGAATAATTATATTTGCTTTTAGTTAAAAATAAAATTTAAGATACTAGTTTAGAATACCAGTTAAGCTTTTTATTAAACTCTTTTAGTATTAGAATTTTAATATTATTAGACTATATAAAGATATATATTTATTATTTCTTAATATAATTTAAATTTTATATAAGAGTTATTTTATAAAATTTTATACTAAAAATAAAGCTATAAAAGCTAATATTCTTATATTTATGAAACTAGAATTTAAAAGAATATATTTTATTATAATTATTTATAATAAATATTTTAAGATTATAAGTTTAATAAACTTTAAATTAGTTTCTATAAAAGATTATAAATTTTTAGTTATATTTAACTAAAATAATAAAGCCTCGGCTTTAAATCTAATTATTATTAAGGAAGTTATAATCTAATCTAATATTATTTCTAATTATATTAACTTTACTTAAATAGTTATATAAAGTAATATTTTTTTTTATTATAGCTAAAATTATTAATATTTAAGATTTAGCCTTTTTTCTCTTTTATTTCTTAGAAAAGTTTCTTCTAAAGTATTTCTTTATAATAATAATATTAATCTACTTTTGTAAATATTTTAACTTTTCTATAATTTTAGCTTTATTAGAATTTTACTAAGCTTATTTAGTATATTTAAAATATTTTATATTTCCTAAAAAGTATTTTTTCTATTTATAAATTTAATAAACTATACCTAAAATAGAAATAGTATTTTATTAATACCTTAAAGAAGCTAAAGTACTATCTAAAGATTTCTTATATAATTTTCGGAATTTATTCTTTTTTTAATAGCTTTATAAATTAGAATTTACTAAATTAGAATATTTAGAAATAGAATTACTTTTATTAGACTTCTTTATCTTTACTTTTCTTAATTTAGAATAAATAATATATTCTGCTTTCCAAGTTTTTTTAAGTTATTTAGAAATAGATATTGCCTTATTTTCTAGGAAAATAAATATAAGTATTTAATAAGTTTTATAGTTAGATAAAATAATATTAAAAGTTCGAACTCGATTTCTTTTAAAATATAGATTCTAATTAACTTTAAAACTAATTATCTGAGTATATAATTCAATAATTATTTTATTATTTTTCTAATAAAGATCTTGGTATTTCTTAAAAATATCTTATTAATAAATTTAAGGTATTTGAAATATATTAGCTAAATAGACCTTAAATTACTTCTAATAAATCTTATATAATAGTAGGCTTTACTTTACTATAACTTCTTAAATATTATAAGATTTGTTTCTAAAAGTATTTATAATAAAGTTAATTTTAGAAAAGTATTTATTATAAGTTTAAAATTAGATTTTAAAAACTATTTCTTAGAAAAATATAAATATTCTCTATTTCTTAAAAAACTTTCTATAATATAAGTCAGATATTCGAACTTTAAAAAGCTTTTCTTAATCTAAATACATTTTTAAAATATTATATAATAGTTTCTAATAAATAATATTGAGATTATTTTTAAAGCTTATTATATTAGAAAAAAAATAAGTTCTAATTCTTGCTTTTATTAGAGTACTTTAATTTTAGTATATAAGCTCTATTTTATAGTTTAGATAATAGTTGTTACGGGTACGGTATTCAGGGCTTGGAAAGCAAGGTAGAAGGTCCCTTATAAAGACAATTCAAAGCTAAGGAAGGGAAAACTAGAATACAGGAGGCTGCAAGGGAGTATATATATCCTATAATATACTAGTCCTGAAGGGGCTAGCCTTCTAAATATCTCTAGTATATTCCAAGCATATTTCCCTAGTAAGGCGGCCGTATTACGTATACCTAGGAGGCATCTGACATCTGGCGAGGCATCTGGGAATTGTAATATTATTCCCTCCCTTTATAATAAGCTTATTCCCGAGCTTTATATAAGCCGTTAATCTATCCAATTTCATACTATACTCCTTCCCAAAGTAAAACTAGTATCTCGGATATAGATATTATATATAAAAGGCCGGTGCCTTTACTATATGATTTAGGAGGATTTATTATTATTTCCGTATGGTTCTGGACAAGTATTATTTTTTATATAGTCTAGCCAGTATTATAGGTTTTATAGAGGTCCTGGTATATCGATATTATTATTATAGAAACTCTATAAAACCAGGGGGCTATTACTTAGTACTAAAGCTAGATACTATACTAGATCTTTATCCCAACCAACCTACTAAATTCTATACTTTAGCCTATTTCTTACTAGCTTAATTATAATAACCCGTTTAATACTATACTCTTATTCGCTATCCTCTAGTATTAATAGGAGTAGTTCCGGATTTACTTAACCTGGCAGAGGATTCTGGGAGTCTTTTTATAGCTTCTCTATATAGAAAACTGGATATATCTTTATAGTTTCCGGCAGTTTCAGGAGAAACAAATAGCCATACTATTCTAGAATCTCAAATGGGCCCTCTATTTAATTCTCTAGCTTCCGGTTCGGATAATCGGATTTCCAGTACTTTATAATAACCTATATTTTATCTCCTACTTTGAAATCGATCAGATAGCGGTATTTATTGGCTTATACTATATATTATTCCTATACTCGCTCTATATAGCCTTGGGCAAGTTACTATAATTCATATAATCAATTTACTAATACTTTAGCTTTATTCCTATTTAGCTTCTCTTTAGGTAAGTTAGCTTTAATAGGAGAGTTCCAGTCCAGAGAGATATAAGGCTTATAGCCCTTTTCAGTTATAAATAGGGACTGGCTAATAGTTTCGTACCAAAAAGAGGCTTATTAATAATCGATTATAGTAATCTATTCGTTCCAGTTATCCTGGTAGTAATTAATATACAGGTATAATCTCTAATCAAAATACTAATTAATAATCTCCGTTTATCCGTCTATTTGAAAATAATTAACTATAAAGAGCTTAAGCTTTATACCAATTCTTATATAGAATTCGCTCCAAAAATCGGATATAAATTAGAGTTCCCGATCTAATATAATTATTTCTGGAATACCTACTTGGTATACTATATAGAGTAAAAACAGAGGTACTAGCTATTTGGCTATAATCATATCTTATATAGGAATTGTAATTAGGTATTTAGACAAGCGATCTATAAATATAGTAACTATATTATAGCCCGATTTGCTTTCTAGATAGCTCTTGAAGTCTACGGTAATATACTACTAGGGGCAATCAGGAACTGGAAGGGAATAAAGCAAACCAGGCTTCTTATCTCTAGATATATATAATCTCCTATAAGTATAGTAATTACTATAGTATTAATTAATATCCTTATCTATAGATAGCTAGTAATATTACTCCTTTAATAGCTATTAGAGCTTTATATATCCAGGATATTCAGAAAGGGATTTATTATATACTTTATAAATTAGGGCAGTCCGTAAAGGTAGTCCGGAGGTTATTTCATTCTCTGTAATATAAAGTTTTCTATAATATAAAAGGAGGCTGTCTTATAGTATCCAGATATTATTTTCGGCTTGGGCTATTATATATAGCTTCTCTAGATCCGGTAATATACGATTATCCTATAGGATCTTATCTATAAGTTGCAAACTACTATACTCGGCAGGAGCCTTCAATAGTACTTCTATAGGGGCTACTATAATAGAGTCTACCGGTAAAGCTTCTAAGAGAATACCTTCTTCCAGGGGAATTATATCTCTAATAGAGATATTCTCTTCCGGAAAATCTTTAGTATATATTTGGTTTTCAGGGCCGAATTCCGGATCAAATAAGTCAATCTTATAAAATATTATTATAAGCTATAAATTATAGATAATCTCCGGATTAATCTTATTTTTGGAGAGAAATACTTGAGTTTATAGCTTCTTCTTAATCTGGCCCTAAGTATCTACTTTATCTTGTCTTTATAATAAAATATCTACTTACTTATTCGATTTTCCAGAATAATATATAAGCTTAAAGTAATAATAGGATAAGAGCTCAGCCCATCTAGCTTATTAAAAAGAGAGCTTCTTAGTAGTTATAAAGTACTCCAAGGTATAGTAATTAGAATAGATCTTAAAAGAAATATCCTAAAGGCCTTTTAGTTCAGTTTTCCATTCCTCTAATATTCGAACTATAGTAAATATCTCCTTATTATATATATTATAATTGAGTTCTACCGGGAATATGGTTTTGGAAAAATAAGCTACTAGATACTAAAGGCCTGTTTCTGGGTCTTATTAAGAGAATAGGCTAGTAACTACTTCTTTGGATATATCTATTTCTACTATTATAGGCAAATCTGGATTATAGTATTACAAAACTGGAATAGAAATTATAGCTTCCTTTAGGCAGATAAAAGCCTCTCGGTATTATTCGGACTACTTAAAGGGAATATCCTTTTTTGTAAATAAGATAAAAGGTCTAGTAATCCGTCTATACTCTCTAATAAAATATCTATAAAAGTTATAAAAGCCGGAAAAGAACTATATACCCTTAGCTATCTTTGGGAGTTACTAGTTATATATTACTTCGACTTTATCGGAATCTACTTTAATACCAGATATAGAGATAATAAAGCCCAAATACTTTATATATATAATTTTGAATTCCGATTTCTTAATATCTACTTAGAGGCCAGTAAGATATAAGTAGTCTAGTACTTTTCGTATATACTATTTGTATTTTACTGGATCCTTTAAATAAATGAGAATATTATTAAGGTATACTATATAAAAGTTATTTAGATATTTAAAGAATATATTATTTATATAGTATTAATATATAGCCGGGCTATTTATAAGGCCTTCCCAGAAAATATTATATTTATATACTCTATAGCAGATACGGAATATTATTAGCTTTTAAGAGTCCGGGTCTATAGCTATATAATAGAAAGCTTAATAGATATCTAATTTAGTATAGATCTTGGCCTTAGATAATTAACTTAAAGTCTTATTAATAAGGGAAAGGGGATATTAATTCTTCCGGGTAATATTATTCAGGTAGCAGAAATTAATATAGAAGTATAAACCTCCGTTTGCTTTCTTTATAAAAAGAACTAGTAAAATAAAGGGAGCCTGACTAGTTTTAATAAAGCCTTTAGCCAGATTATCTTATAAGAAATACTTAATTTCTAGAAGCTCTTAAGTAGACTATTACTAGAGGAATTAATATCTAATACTCTCGGTTCTCTTTAGGCCTTTAATCTAAATCTTATAATTATATAGTCTATAAAAAGAAAGGATATTAGATTTCTTTTTAGAGAAAACAGAAGTATATTCCTTAAGTTCCAGAAGTAATATCCTCTATAGCTACTAAAGTTCTATTTCTTCCGGTTATTAATCCTCTGGGCCAGAAATAGCTTCTTTTTTCCGAGCTTTAAGCTCCTTATTAATCTTATAAATAGAGATTTAATTAATAATATTATCTTTTTTCTTAGCTATATAATTAAATACTATAGAGGTAAAAATAGCTAGATCTAATATTTGCTTTTTATTAAGGACCTCTTTCCGCTTTTTCGGCTTTTACTTAGGTATTATATCTTAATTAGGCTATAGAAGCTCCTTTTCTATAATCTTATATAATTCCCTTTAATTAGTCTGGAAAGAGAAAAACCGTTCTAGAATAGAAGGTTTCCAGAAATAGCTTATAATAGAATCTCGTTAATTAGTATTCTTTTAATACTTCTTATTAGGTTACTTCTCTAGCTATTATTATAAAATACTAATAATATAACCGAATTATATAGATTTAGGCTTGTTTTTTGGCTATATAAACCTATATCTTCTATAATTAACCAGAATATTAATATATATTACCTATTTCCTATTAAGGATAATATTATAATCTCTAAAGTTTAGGATAATTATAGGTATATTAATACTTCGTCCGTTAATTAGAAGTAAGACTTCTATATATTTCTTAATAGATTCAGCTAGCTTTCTATTAAAACCGTATATAGTATAGGGTAAGAAAAGAGGTTATAGTTCCACTCCTAAAAATCGCTCTATAAGCTAAATAAGCTTTATATTAATAAAAGCATAACTATTAGCTCTAGTATTAATAAGGAAAGAAGATTTAATTCCTAATTCATTTATATTAATAGTATAGGGCATTATAAGAGTATTCCCTCCTATTAGGCAAATCAAGTTAATCTCTACCAAATCTATACTATAAGCCCCTAAAATAGAGACTTTTTTTAGGGATACTCGTTTCCCGGTTCTATACTAGAATCAGAGTTCGAATCCTCCAAATACTCTATTTAAATAGTATACTCTAATAAAATAGGAACTAAGCCTGGCTCAATTTTAGAGAGAGCTACCTTAGTTTCCTTACTATATAGAAACGGACAGTATCTGGTATAGTAGCCGAACTCGTTATAGTTATAGTATTTAACGGTTAAGAGATCCTCGGTTTTTATAGGATATTACTTATACTTATAAGGGAGTATATATTTAATAAGAGTAGTTAATATAGGCTTTTTGGATTCCTTCTTAGGAGTATACTCCTTAGAAGTATATAAGGGTATAGTACTAGAAGTGAACTTGGCTAGGACAGCTCCTGCCTTCTTATACTCCTTAGTCTTCTTATATATAGCCTTAATTTACTAATTATTAGTAGTATAGTATTAAGTAAAGCAAGTAGTATTAATAGATAAATTATTATAGTATATATATACTAACTTCTGGAGCTTTAATAGGAGTTTCTTATTTAGTTTATACTTAATATCTTAAAGACTAATACCGCCTTCTATAGATAGTTATAAGAAGAAAATATAGAACTTCTGAAATATTTGACTAGAATATATTTAAAGCTTACTAAAGTTATAGTAAGTATTCTATATCTTATTAGGATTAGAATATAGCTTCTTTAGGTAAGAGTAGAACTCTAAGAGCTAATAGTACTAATTTGAACTATCTTTATTTATATGAGGATTAGTTAGGGCAAGAGTATTACCGGTAAGTCTACTAGAAATATAGATAATCTTAAGATCCTCTAAGGGATATAAGTTAGTATTTCTTTATAGCTTGTTTTTAATTTGAACTAGCCAGTTATTAAAGATAGTATAATCTCTAGTAAAGAGATTTAGATCTGGGAGCTTAGTAACTCTAGTACCTCTAAAGAAAGAGTAAGATATAGGGGATCCTGGATAGGAATAAGCAGGAGATAGTTTGGAATTCTTTTAAAAGAGGTTCGGAATAGTCGGAATAGGCGGAATAGAAGTAGTTGGAGCTACTATAAGCCGATCTACTATAGCCATATAACATTTGACTTTGTCCTCGAGCTTGGTATTATAGAGCTTAATATTCTCGAGAATAGCTTTATTATAACTATAGGTATTCTTATACGAAATAGCTTTTTAGATATTCTCCCGGTAGCTTTTTATAATAATATTAATATCTGAAAGTAAAATATCGGGTTCCTTGGCCTATTTATATAACTCTCCGGTAGTAATATAATTATTAGTTTCTAGAAGCTTTATAATAAAAGCAGAGGATTCTATTTCTATAGACTCGTTTACAAATTCTCCAGAAATACTAACGGAATATTCGGTTCGGGAAGGGCCGCCGACGGAACGACCTGAACTAGTAGGAGCTTTACCGGAAGCCTTAGTAGAAGTTAATATAGTTCCTGGTTATATAGTATCCTGGGAAATTAACCTATTATACTTTTCCTCTATTATATTCTCCCTGGCAGTCTCGTTACCAGTATATATATAGGGCCTATAAGGTTATAGGATAGGACTTGGGGGTAGTAGTTAGGTTACTGGCCTATAGGTATCTATTATTCTAGGACTTGGTTAAAGAGTAGCCTTTATTCGAGGTTCTTCGATTTTTCGGGTTTTCGGGAGGGTTTCTAATATACTACTAGTATATATTTATAAAAGTATAAATATCTAATTTCTTTAAGGGTTCTAAAGCTTTTCACTTTTATTATTCTAGAGTCTATTACTCGAGTTTCTGAGGTTCCGTCGTCTTGGTAGTACCTATATTTCTAATGGTTCTGAATTAGTTTATTTGAAATCCTCTATAGGATTAAAGAAAGTAAGCTTTGAATACTATTACGGATATGGTATTCAGGGCTTGGAAAGCAAGGTAGAAGGTCCCTTATAAAGACGATTCAAAGCTAAGGAAGGGAAAACTAGAATATAAGAGGTTGTAAGGAAGTATATGTATTTTATAGTATACTAGTCCTAAAGGGGCTAGCCTTCTAAATATCTCTAGTATATTCCAAGTATATTTCTCTAGTAAGGCGGCCGTATTATATATATCTAGAAGGCATCTGGTATCTGGCAAGGTATCTGGGAATCGTAATAATAATAACTTAGATATTAATCTCAATATTTTAATTTTACTAGAATTATTTCTATTATTATTACTAGCTTTTAGAGGCTTTTAAAAGGCCTTATTAAAACTATTAAATAAATCTTTATTATTATCTATATTAGAATTAATCTAGTTAACTTTTTCTATAGAAATAACTTTAATAAGAAATTATATATTTTATATATTTTATAGATTTCGAGATATAATTATTTATTAAACTATTTTTTTTTAAAAAAATAGAAAGATTAGTTTATAAAATATTTATTAGTAAGTAATAAGATAATAAAATAAATTAATAAATTAATAAATTATAATATTAAATTTAGTATAAAACTAATCTTTATTTCTTTTATAAGATTTAAAAAAGCTTTCTCTAAATAGAAGATTCTAATAATATATATATAATTAATAATTTATAAGTCTAATATTTATAATATAAATAATAGTTAGTTATAATATTAAAAGGCTACTAATTTCTTTAATTAATACCTATAATATCCGAGATTTATTATATATCTTTAAGTTATATATAATTCTATATATATTATAAAATAATACTTTTATTTTAGGTAATTTAATATTATTTTTATAAAATAATATTTCTCTATAATAAGTCTAAAATAATAATATATAAGCTTCTAAAAATATTAATAGAAAAATAACTTATTAATTAATTAAAGATATATTAAATAATTCTTATTAAGTAAATTATTATATTTCTTAAATAAAGAGTTTAGCTTTTTAATAATAATATAGCTAATAGAAATACTTTTATTTAGTTAGCTAGAACTAATATAGTACTATTTCTTATTTCTTTAAGTTAAATTAATATCTAAATTCGAATATTTTAATATATAAATAAAGTAAAATAAAGGCTTTTTAAGTTTATAATAATTTATTAAATAAATAAATTTTATAAAATATATATAATTAAAAAGAGCTTATTATACTATTTCTAGAGTTTTAATATTAGATACTTTTATTTAATTCCAGATTAGATTTAGTATAATATTATATAATACTTTTAAGTAATCTTTTCTAATTAGTCTAGCCTTAATTATATTAACTATATACTTTTAATAATACTAAAATACTATAATATTACTATTTAATAATAGAATTAATTTCTTAATATTAGTAATATAATCTATAATAATTTTTTAAAAGTCAGCCTTATATAATTATAATTAAGAACTTCTAGTAATAACTTTATAATTTCTACTAATTTCTCTAATATTATTAAAATTATTACTAAAATTATTTACTTTTTCTTTACTTTTTATAGTATAATTCTCTCTAGCTTTAAGTACTTTTTTTTAATAGCTAATTAAATAATAAATATTACTAATTCAGTAATAAAGTCTCTAGTTAAAACTATTAGCTCTAAATAGTTATAAAAAATAAATTACTTCTATATCTTTTTAATTTTCTTAAAAATACAGGCTTTTTTACTAATAGTAAATAATTATATAATATAATAGCTCTTTCTATAATTATTAATTTCTATAAAGTTATAAAATAAAAGATATTAGTATTTTTTATTAAAGATAGTATTAGTTTTAAGTAGAAATCCCGAAATAAATTAATAATTAAAGCGAATTTATTCGAGAATATATTATATAATATATTAAATAATATAATTTGTTTTATTTCTAAAGTTATTAAATATATATATCTTATTAATAAGAATATAATAGATTTAATTATTAAGGTAAATAATAATTATATAAGCTTTTTTTAATTTAATAGCTTTATCTTATTTTATTTATATATTAAGTTATAAAACTCTTTTTACTTAATCTTAAACTCTATTTTTTAAAGAATATTTAATAATATTTTAAAACTAATAATTTCCTAATAGGTTTTAGTAATATATTTAGCTTTAAAATATCTAGATTAATAATAGTAATATAATAATAATAAGAAGAAATTAATAGAATAAGAATAATTATATTTTAAATACTTATTATAATAGAAGATTTATTAATTTTCTTGTTTTTTTTATTTACTAATATAGTAATAAATAAAATAACTAGTTTTATAAATAAATATACTAATATACTATTAATTAGTTTTTATAATTTAATAAATATTTCGAGTTTTCTTTTTATAAAAGATATATTTCTATTAAATTCGAATCTTATTCTTTAATTTAATAATAAAAGTAAAGCCTTAAATAAAAGCCTAGTTCTATAAATACTAGAAAGCTATATTAGAATCGGAAATAATAATATTATTTCCGGATTACTATTAATTTTTAATAGAAATAGCTTTAATTATAATAGTAATTTAGCTAAGAAGCTAGATATAAATAGTTATTATTTTTAGTAATTAGAGATATAAAGATAAAAACTAAATTAGGAAGCTTTTAGATAATTATAATATAATAATATATAGCTTTTAGTAATAGTTATTATATAAATAAATATTAATAAATATATATAATAGCTAGCTATTTCTTTCTTCTATTATTAAATATTCTAATTACTAAATCTTTAAATATTAGTATATATAATAGAATTAATATTATAGTAATATATAAATAGCTAATTTTATACTTTATTTAATAACTAGACGGCAAATTGGCTATTATTTTCGGCCGGTTTAGTTACTGTTTTCCGTAGTTGACTTGCCAAAATCTTGCACTGCCCTAGTACTTGCGTATCTTATGGCCAAGGCGGCAAGGCGGTAGGGACCCCTGTTATAAAAATACGAAAAAAAGCGAGTAGGTTAAGTTATTATTCGGAAAACTACTTCTCTTATATTATCCTTGTTTAATATTTACTAAGAAAAGGGGAGCAGAAAATAGCTGCCTACCAAGATAGCGGCTATCCTATATCTTTGTTTATCCTCCCTCTCTCTCTCTCCTCTATCTTCTTTCTTCTAAACCTTTTATACTTAACTATTACTATCCCTCGCTTTACCTCTCTCCTATTCCTCCGCTAGCCGCCGCTATTATTTGGGTAGCAGGCTTCTTCTCATATCTTCTGCTTTACTTCTTTACTTTTAATTACTCTCGCTATTTTTTTTTTAATTAATTTAGTTAATATATATTATTACTAATAACTAATACTAAACTTTGCTTTTTTTAATAGTAATAAATTAGATATTAAAAGCTTTTTTAATATAAAAGATAAGTAAAAGGAAATTAATACTAAGACTAAGCTAATAAACGTTAATATTAATATAAATAGAGATAATAAGACAAACCTGCCAGATCTAAAGTGGTTTACTAAAGAAAAAAACGTTTATTTACCAAAATATTACTTTAACTAAAAGAATAATTTAAATAAATTTAAAAATAAAAATAAGGATTATAGTAATAGTAGCTTTTTTCTTTTGGATATAATTAAGGGAAATTTTCATTAGTAAGTATATTTTTTATTTATTTATTATCTTTTATTATTAAATTTACTAATCTAATACTTTTTATAAATATTATAAATATATACAAAAGAATTTTGCTTAAATAATATAGGCTGTCTTTTGCCGTATTTTTAAGGCCTTTTTTGAATAGATATTAAATTAATATTAGGAGAAGGATAAGAAGAAGCTTATAGGTATTTAATTGGCTAATATACTCGAGATATACTAAAAAGTCTTTTGGCTTATATATAAACGAGTAACTAAAGAGAAGATTAAGGGAAAGATAAACCGTTATATATATTAAGTAAATAGCATTTTTTATCTGTTTGCTTAATTTAAATTGAATTATTATAAATGAGAGCTAATAAATATTTATTATAGGTCCTTAAGAAGCTAATAAAGAAATATTATTTATTAATAAAAAAGTACAATAATATTATAATATATATTAAGGATCTTATAGGCATTCTATAGATTAACTTAATTATAATAAAACAGAAATATATATATAATTAGTAATAAATTCAAATTTGCTTTTTTTATTAATTAGTTATATTTTTCGCAAACTAACCTTTAGTGCTTTTAAAGCTTTATTATAGTAATATTGCGGTTAACTTACTTTGGGACCTTAGTAGCGGGCCTTATTAGATTCTAATTAAGTTTACGTATAAGTTTATAAAAAAATATTTTAGTATAAAAAAAGTATAAGTTTAATTTTAAGTCTTATCTTCTTTTCCTTCCTTGCTTATTTTAGCCAAAACATGCGACTTATATAAAGCTAAAAATACATTTATATTTCTTAAGATTATTTTTAATTTGTTTTTGATTTTTAGTTCACATATTACCTTTTTAGGTTTCATTTTTGCTAATAATACGTTTTTGGCCCTAAATCTTATATTAGCTAAAAGAATTAGTAAACTAGATATTCTGTCTAGCTATAAATAGTTGTTTTTATATTTAAAGCTAAAGATAATTAATATTCCTGTTTTTCGTAAGTTTACTAGGATATTATATAGCTAGGAGATCTTGCCTAACTAGCTATTATTATATATAACTTTTTTAAAGTAAATAAAATAACTTGGTATACTTATTAGATTTCTATAGATCACGCGTTTATACTTCTTCTAATATAGTATAGGCAATATTTTTAACTAGAGTAATATATATTATTTATTTCTCTTTTCGTAACTTTACTTTTTTATTTATAATATAATATATTAACTATAGACTAATAGGTAACGTAAGTAATATACTTTAAAATATAATAATATAATATACCAAAATTAATACTTTTATTAAGTATTACCTTTAGTAAATAATTACTATTAATATGCGAGTTATTATTTCCGGCTATAAACCTTAGTATAACCTAATACGGGCGGTCTATTAGATAACTTATTAAATTAATCCTAACTAACTATAAGAACTCACGCCCAAAAAATTTCTATCTATTAATTAAAATCTTGTTATTTATTATCTTATTATAAAGCAGAAAAAGTAGAAGTGTCATTTTTAGGGTATAGTAATATAATAGCCAAGATACCGGATTATTGGCCAGGTAATTTTTAATATTAGGTAGTAGCTAAGAGCTATGCTTTTTAAGTATATTTAAAAATATTAGGATTTGAAATATTTAGTTAACGAAATTAAGTAGTAACTCTTTAGGCTTAAACTTAGCCAAAACATAAAGATTACCTTAAACTAAAATAATAAAATATTTTTACTTTAAAAGTATTTAGCCGAGATAATAATAATACTTCCGGGTATAATTATTAAAGAAAAGTTCTATTACCGTAATATAGCTATTAATATAGTTACTACCTATTATTACTTCCAGAAAAGGAAAGTTATTGCCATATTATATAAAAGATTATTAATATAACGGAAAAGTTTAATATTATTAAAAGAGATTAGCTTTTAGCTAATAGCTATTTAGGCCGAGAAGTAAACGTTAAATAATGTTATATTATTAGTATTTATTAAAAAAAGAACTATTATTTATTTTCTTTATTTAAGGGAGTAAAGTTTACTATTTAAAAAGTGTATTTACAAGTTTATTAGTCTGAGAAACTTAATAAAATACTTTAAGTAGAAGTATTTGGCTTATATTAAAAAAGGAAATTGGCTTTAATATAAAGTTTATTAAATAGGATTATAATATAAGTAGCATTTTTAGAATTATATAAAGAGTATTCACGAAACCATTTTTTAGTATTTAAATAATATACCCAAGAGTATATAATTATAAAGCTTATATTTGTTTTTTTTTTTTGTTTTTTTTTTACTCTTTTTAAGTTAATATACTATTTTTATAGTATATTTCCTTAGTAAACTTATAGCTAGTTATATAATTATGAAATTATTTACTTGTTTTTATTAAATTTCTTTAGGGAAAGACCAAATTAGATAGGGCCCTAGCAAATACGTGAAAATAAAAGGCTATTTTAAAGTAGAGCTAGTTTTATAGGCTATTAATATTAAGCTTAAGGCCTATTCAGATTAATTTAAGACTATAAAGAATATTATATACTAGTATTTACTAGGCTTTAATATTATTATTTTATGCTTTTAATTTAGTATAATAACTATATATATCCTGGATTAGCGAAATAGTTATAAGTAAGACATATTATAATAAGAGAGATTAATTAAGATTAGATAATATAGCTATTATTTCTTATATTAAGTTAACTTTATATTTAGGATTTATTATAATTTTAACCTTTTCCTAGCTTACTTTTAGGGCCCCGGAAGCTTCCAGGGCCTATAAAGATCTCAGGACACTTACTTTTAAAACTATAAAAAGTCCTGGGAATAGTAATTCCAGAACACATTATAATTCCGGGGCTTTAACTAGTCCCAGGAGCCCGTAAGTAAAATATTATATATATAGCTAAAAATTATTAATTATATTTTAAGTTTATATAATAAATTTATTTTATTATTATATAAGCAGATTCTCGCCATGGTTTTTTTATATTAATTATTTATTTATATTAACTATTTTTTTTAATATTAGTTTTATAATATTAATATCTTATTTATATTTATAATTTTAGGATATTAATAGTTTTTTGGCATTAATTATTTCTTTATACTAGTTACGTATTTATACTAACTATTCCGGAGTATAAAAGGTTTTATAGTATTAGTAAGTGGCTTATACTAGTAGTTTAATAGTATTATTAGCTTCTTGATATTAAGTATAAATATTTCTATAATACTAGTAAGTAGTTTATACTAGTAGTTTAATAGTATTATTAGCTTCTTAATACTAATTAGATTATAGTACTAATAAGTTTTTTAGTACCAAAACTAACTTTTATATTATGTATTCACGTGATCTCAGTCTGGTCTCGTAATTCTTTAAGCCTTACTTAATATAGATATTAGTAGTTATTACTATTAAAATAATACTTCTGATTATAATAATTATTAATAGTGGGCCAGGAGTTAATATTTAGATAGTATTATCTAAAAATAAATAATCCGCAATTATAATTATTTAAATAATATTAATAATACTATTAACTTTAAGAGAATTATTTTATTTATATATATTAAACTATATAGTAAGGTTTTTATTTTATATATAAAATAATATTTATTTATTTCTATAATAGTTTCTATAAATATTATATTAAGTAATAATAAGGTAAAAAGAAAAAAAATATTAATTAGGAAAATATATTAATTAAAGAAATATTCTGGGTTTAAGGTAACTT